>NC_135972.1:24232845-24832845 GCF_053455715.1 Rhinoraja longicauda | reverse complement strand
GTGCAGGAGTAGGCCATTCAGCCCTTCGAGCCAGCACCGCCATTCAATGCGATCATGGCTGATCACTCTCAATCAGTACCCCGTTCCTGCCTTCTCCCCATACCCCCTCACTCCGCTATCCTTAAGAGCTCTATCCAGCTCTCTCTTGAAAGCATCCAACGAACTGGCCTCCACTGCCTTCTGAGGCAGAGAATTCCACACCTTCACCACTCTCTGACTGAAAAAGTTCTTCCTCATCTCCGTTCTAAATGGCCTACCCCTTATTCTTAAACTGTGGCCCCTTGTTCTGGACTCCCCCAACATTGGGAACATGTTTCCTGCCTCTAATTTGTCCAATCCCCTAATTATCTTATATGTTTCAATAAGATCCCCCCTCATCCTTCTAAATTCCAGTGTATACAAGCCCAATCGCTCCAGCCTTTCAACATACGACAGTCCCGCCATTCCGGGAATTAACCTAGTGAACCTACGCTGCACGCCCTCCATAGCAAGAATATCCTTCCTCAAATTTGGAGACCAAAACTGCACACAGTACTCCAGGTGCGGTCTCACCAGGGCCCGGTACAACTGTAGAAGGACCTCTTTGCTCCTATACTCAACTCCTCTTGTTACGAAGGCCAACATTCCATTGGCTTTCTTCACTGCCTGCTGTACCTGCATGCTTCCTTTCATTGACTGATGCACTAGGACACCCAGATTTCGTTGAACTCCCCCTCCTCCTAACTTGACACCATTCAGATAATAATCTGCCTTTCTATTCTTACTTCCAAAGTGAATAACCTCACACTTATCTACATTAAACTGCATCTGCCATGTATCCGCCCACTCACACAACCTGTCCAAGTCACCCTGCAGCCTTATTGCATCTTCCTCACAATTCACACTACCCCCCAGCTTAGTATCATCTGCAAATTTGCTAATGGTACTTTTAATCCCTTCGTCTAAGTCATTAATGTATATCGTAAATAGCTGGGGTCCCAGCACCGAACCTTGCGGTACCCCACTGGTCACTGCCTCCCATTCCGAAAGGGACCCATTTATCCCCACTCTTTGCTTTCTGTCTGTCAACCAATTTTCTATCCATGTCAGTACCCTACCCCCAATACCATGTGCCCTAATTTTGCCCACTAATCTCCTGTGTGGGACCTTGTCGAAGGCTTTCTGAAAGTCGAGGTACACCACATCCACTGACTCTCCCTTGTCAATTTTCCTAGTTACATCCTCAAAAAATTCCAGTAGATTTGTCAAGCATGATTTCCCCTTCGTAAATCCATGCTGACTCGGAATGATCCCGTTACTGCTATCCAAATGCTCAGCAATTTCGTCTTTTATAATTGACTCCAGCATCTTCCCCACCACTGATGTAAGACTAACTGGTCTATAATTACCCGTTTTCTCTCTCCCTCCTTTCTTAAAAAGTGGGGTAACATTTGCTATCCTCCAATCCACCGGAACTGATCCTGAATCTATAGAACATTGAAAAATGATCTCCAATGCTTCCACTATTTCTAGAGCCACCTCCTTAAGTACCCTGGGATGCAGACCATCAGGCCCTGGGGATTTATCAGCCTTCAGTCCCATCAGTCTACCCAAAACAATTTCCTGCCTAATGTGGATTTCCTTCAGTTCCTCCATCACCCTAGGTTCTCCGACCCCTAGAACATTTGGGAGATTGTGTGTATCTTCCTCAGTGAAGACAGATCCAAAGTAACGGTTTAACTCGTCTGCCATTTCTTTGTTCCCCATAATAAATTCCCCTGTTTCTGTCTTCAAGGGACCCACATTTGCCTTGACTATTTTTTTCCTCTTCACGTACCTAAAAAAACTTTTGCTATCCTCCTTTATATTATTGGCTAGTTTACCCTCGTACCTCATCTTTTCTCCCCGTATTGCCTTTTTAGTTAACTTTTGTTGCTCTTTAAAAGAGTCCCAATTCTCTGTCTTCCCACTCTTCTTTGCCATGTTATACTTCCTCTCCTTAATTTTTATGCTGTCCCTGACTTCCCTTGTCAGCCACAGGTGTCTCTTACTCCCCTTAGAGTCTTTCCGCCTCTTTGGAATAAATTGATCCTGCAACCTCTGCATTATTCCCAGGAATACCTGCCATTGCTGTTCTACCGTCTTCCCTGCTAGGGCCTCCTTCCAGTCAATTTTGGCCAGCTCCTGCCTCATGCCTCCGTAATCCCCTTTGCTATACTGTAATACCGACACTTCCGATTTTCCCTTCTGCCTTTCCATTTGCAGAGTAAAACTTATCATGTTGTGATCACTGCCTCCTAATGGCTCTTTTACCTCTAGTTCCCTTATCAGATCAGGATCATTACACAACACTAAATCCAGAATTGCCTTCTCCCTGGTAGGCTCCAGTACAAGCTGTTCTAAGAATCCATCTCGAAGGCACTCTACAAACTCTCTTTCCTGGGGTCCATTTCCAACCTGATTTTCCCAGTCTACCTGCATGTTGAAATCTCCCATAACCACCGTAGCATTACATTTTTGACACGCCAATTTTATCTCCTGATTCAACTTGCACCCTATGTCGAGGCTACTGTTTGGGGGCCTATAGATAACTCCCATTAGGGTCTTTTTACCCTTACAATTTCTCATTTCTATCCATACTGATTCAACATCTCCTGATTCTATGTCACCCCTTGCAAGGGAATGAATATCATTCCTTACCATCAGAGCAACCCCACCCCCTCTGCCCACCTGTCTGTCTTTTCTATACGTTGTGTACCCCTCTCTCCCCCGGGGCAGGTGGTCTTTCTGCCCCCGGCGTAGGGGGTCTCTCTCTCTCCGGGTTAGGGGGTCTCTTCCCCCGGTTTGGGGGGTTCTCTATCCCCCGGGGTTGGGGCTCTCTGTCTCCCCGGGGTAGGGGTTCTCTCTCCCTCCGGGTTTGGGGATCTCTCTCCCCACGGGTATGGGGTCTCCCTCTCTCCGGGTTAGGGGGTCTCTCTCCCCCGTGGCAGGGGGTCTCTCTCTCTCCCCAGGGTATGGGGTCTCCCACCCCCCGGTTTGGGGGATCTCTCTAGATGTACTAGAGGACGGAGGATCTAGGGAGACAAAGGAACTGAAAGAAATCTTCATTAGGCGAGAAATAGTATTGGGTAGACTGCTGGGACTAATGGCTGATCAATCCCCAGGGCCTGATGGTCTGCATCCCAGGGCACTCAAGCAGGTGGCTCTAGAGATCGTGGATGCATTGGTGATCATTTTCCAATGTTCAATAGATTTAGGATCAGTTCCTCAACCACCAGCTCTGGCGGCATGTTCCAGGCACCCCCCATCCTCTGTGTGAAATAAAAAGTTGCCCTGCCTATCTCCTTTAAAGTTTTCCTATTGCTACTGATTTTTTTTTTTAAACGAGTAGAACCAGTATATCTTACCAGTATATTTTCCATTGTCACAGTGTGTTCTAGTCAGTCGGAGGAAAACTACAACTAATTACAAAATCATGAGTCTTGAAAAAATGTAATAGTTTTCCAAATAGGTGTTTCGTTTTTGAAGTGCTTTTTTAGTAATACAAATATTAAACATGGCAGCTGTATATCAGAGGCCTTTTATGGGGATTCCCTGTGGGCAAAATCAATGTTGCAGTTAAAAGACTATTGTGATCCGTTTAAATTGATGTGCATTTAGGAAGCTTCTTGGGCAGTAAACTTTGTGATTTTGTTACTTCATTGGCTTGATCCCCACTCTCTAAATGATGGTTGCCAATGTATTGATTGCCATCGGAAAAGGGCAAATTATGTGTAAAATTAAAACCAGTCAAACAAAATGGTAAACATCTTAAATTTGGCAAAAAAAAATTATTTGGGGTAAAAATACAACAATAATGTTTTCACACAAAATGATGCAGAGGCAATTTGCATTATTAATAAGGCAAAAGTCTATGGAAAGAAAGTTGAAGGAATTGAATTGTCAAACATACGTTATGGAATACCTATTTTAACAAGAAATTTGGATCATTGTTGTTTTTAAACTTGTGTAAATGATATTCTTTGAACCGTATAACCATTTGCAAGTATGGTTTCGTAATTAAAGTTACTGGCTTTTCCAGCAACTAATTGGATTTTTTTTTTAAATTTCAAGATGCCACCATTTAAATAGGTGACAAGTATAATCCAATCTAGATCCTCTTGAGTTTATTAACATGTCCTACATTATTTTTCTTTCTTGCAACGTTCTGTTTTCAATGTCAAGCATCATTCAATCACAGGAATATTAAGACAGAAACAAGGCGCTTGGTGTTCAACCAGTTTTCGTATGAAGGCTGACCTGTACCTTTGCTCCATTGCTGGGATCTGATTCTGCAAGTGCTTGGTCCTTGGTATAACTCCTTGCTCAGTTATTCATGTCACAAGGCTCTTATATCCAGTGAAGCCTGACATGTTGCACACTGTCTATGGTGGTGGGAAGATGTTGAGAATAAATAATCTAATGTTAGACTTTAGAGATACAGTGCGGAAACAGGCCCTTCGGCCCACTGAGCCCATGTTGACCAACGATCGACCCGTACATGAGCATTATCCTACACAATAAGGACAATTTTATTTTACCAAAGCCAATTAACCTACAAGCCTGTACATCTTTGGAGTGTGGGAAGAAACCGGAGGACCCGGAGAAAATCCACGCGGTCACAGGAAGAATGTACAAACTCCATACAAACAGCACCCGTAGTCAGGATCAAACCCAGGTCGCTGTTGCAGTAAGGCAACAACTCTACCGCTGCGCCACCATGCCACCCCAGTGTTAAGTGTTGATACTTAATCAGCAGTGTAGGGTCTACATTCAATGTCCAAACTCCCAAGGAAGTCGAAGTAGATTTCTTGTATTTAAGTTGAACCAGTTTGTTGGTAGAACAGGTCAGAGCTGTTCTGCCAAGCTGAACTCACAGCTGAACTCTGTACTGCCCACTCCCCATGTTTCTTGATTGTTTCTTGAAGATACATAGAACAGCATCGGCCTACAGCCCACAATGTCCGTACTGAACATGATGCCGTTAAAGTGGCATTATTAAAGTTTTTTTCTAAGATTACTTGTGCTCTGTAAATTAAAATGGTGCTCAGTTTCTCATATATTTGATCCTTATTTACTGATACTGTTTAAGGTTTTTTCATTCTCATATGTGAATTTCAACCTCATGCCCAAAAATTCTGGCATTTTCATCTATCCCTACAATCTCCACTCTGACGCAATTTTGCTGCTGATCTGGTAAGTTTTGAGAATGCAAATAAATTATCCAGCCTGCCTCGCATCTGCTTTTAAACTGTTAAGAAGACTTGACTGTTTCTGGTGTAAAAATCAGATGTGGCTGTTTTATATAGCACTTGTTTTCACTTGAAATATTTTTTTCCAAAAATAAACTTTATTCAGAATAATAAAAAATATATACAAAACAAGAACAAGACTCCCTTTTTTAAAATATCCGCAACTTTCCCATTGACGTTCCCAGGTTCTACCACTCGCCTATAAACAAGGTGAAATTTCCTGTGGCCTAATTACATGCCTACCTGCACCCCTTAGGGGGTGTAGGAGGAAACCAGAGTGCCCAGGATTTGCATGAAGATGGACAGCATAAGAGTCAGATTGTGTCTGGCTTGCTGGAGCTGTGAGGAAATTGGACAACATGCTACATCATGTGGCACGACAGAATGGGTCCACATCTTATCCCCTTTTAGGTACAGAAACTGCTTCTTGAATGACAACTGGATTTATTCATCTTATTTTGATCTTTCTCACAACTGCAATGCAATGTCTTATCCAAACCTTGCAAGGACTTTAGACTTTAGAGATACAGTGCAGAAACAGGCCTTTTGGCCCAGCGAGTCCGTGCTGACCTGCGATCCCCGTACACTAGCAATCTCCTACACACTAAGGAAAATTTACAATTTTTACCAAAGCTAATTGACTTACAATCTTGTACGTCTTTGGAGAGTGAGAAGAAACCGGAGCACCCGGAGAAAACCCAGCATAGGGAGAGCATCCAAACTCCATACAGACAGCACCCATAGTCAGGATCAAACCCGGATTTCCAGCGCTGTAAGGCAGCAACTCTACCATGGCGCAACTGTGCCGCCCCTAATTTTTTTAGAGATCTTTATTTGGCTTGCTCCTCAACAGCCTTTGCTCAAGAGAATAGCAATCCAGTCTATTCCATTTATTCCAGTCTACTCCATTTTATTGCTCCAGTGCTAAATTCCTTCAAGTTAGGCCAACCTTGAAGAGTTCTCTGGGTGTTCTGTGAGACCCTCTCACTGCTCATCCTCTGAGTCCTGCTGCACTCCAGCTGAGTCTGAAGTGGGGTCTTGAACTGAAACACCACCTATCCATGTTCTCCAGAGATGCTACCTAACTTGCTGAGATACTCTGGCAATTATTTTGTAAACCAGCATCTGCAGTTCCTTGTTTCTCCAGTCTATTCATCCTGCCGTGATTTGAATTTCCTTAAATCTCTAGTATCTCTGTAAATCGGTGGCGACGGTGAAACCTCGGCAGCGTTGAAGCATTGGCGGCAAGGGGCCTCTGCAGCAGCGGTAAAGCCTCGGCAGCGGTGAAGCATTGGCGGCAAGGGGCCACTGCAGCAGCAGTGGGGTGGCGGCAGCAATGGGGCCTCTGTGGCAGCGGTGAAGTCTCGGCAACGGTAGTGGAGCCTCGGCAGCGTGGTGGAGCCTCGCGGCGATGGGACCTTGTTATTGGCGGTCAATGAGAGCGTGGGGGAACCGTCGTGAGAGGGGGGAGGGGATGGACAATGGAGGACCCGGTGTGGGGGGACCACCGTGAGGGAGGGGTGTGGGAGAACAAAGGGGGACCCGCTGTTTTAGGGAGGGTGGAAACGGGAGGAGCCAGCATACCAGCGATCCTGCGTATTAACACTATCCTATACACACTAGGGACAATTTTTACATTTACCAAGCCAATTTACCTACATACCTGTACGTTTTTGGTGTGGGAGGAACCTGAAGATCTCGGAGAAAACCCACGCAGGTCACAGGGAGAACACACAAATTCCTTACAGACAGCACCCGTAGTCAGGTTCGATGGGGAGAAGGCAGGAACGGGGTACTGATTGAGAATGATTAGCCATGATCACATTGAATGGCGGTGCTGGTTCGAAGTACCGAATGGCCTCCTCCTGCACCTATTGTCTCTATTGAACTCCGGCCTCTGGCGCTGCAATTGCTATAAGACAACTCAACCGCTGCGCCACCGTGCCGCCCTTGAATCAGTTCCTGGAGCTCTCCGCTTTTTAGTGGAGAGTACTGTAAAATTTATTTTTATTACCACACTAATTGGTAAGGGACAATATTCTTTGTATTGCAGTTGCTATGTTATAATAATTAAACTTTGATTATCTTCTTTACCTCGGGTTCAGGTACATTTTGCAGGCTGAAATATGTATTTGGATCTTTGAGCTGTCACTTCTGCTTCTAAGTGAGAGATTCAAATGAATGTTCTGAACTACTACCACAGAGCTGGGGGATGAGGGCAGAGTCGATGCATATATTTAAGGCTGAGATGTCTAATCAGTAAGGGAATTACAGGTTATGGGAAGGGCAGGAAAATGGACTTTAGGAATGTCAGATCTGTCGTGATCCTATTGAACGATAGAACAGGCTAAGAAGTTGAATAACTGACTCCTGTTCCTTTTACTTAAATTGCATTTGATCATAAATCCCTACTTGATATCTTGCTTCACCTCTGCACTGAAATGGTGCATGATCGGATCGAATTTCAAATACGGTTGACTTCAGAATCATAGGAATTTAAAGATGTGCTTGATATTTTCTTTGCTGGCCCCTCTTTCTTACCAGTCTAATTTTTTTAATTAATCTGATGCACGTGAGTTCTTGAAAATGAATTGCCCTTCAGTTACATTTACCCTGCGTATGTTTCTTTTAGAGATGCAAAATGTATGCACATCACAAAGATTATTGGAAGATGAGAGTACCCGGTACCGTAGGCATACAGATATTGGGGGAATGGAGGGGAGTGGAACATGTGCAGGCAGATGAGATTAGTTTATTTTAGCATTATGTTTGTCACAGATATTGTGGGCCGAAGGACCTGTTCCTGTGCTGCACTGTTCTATGTTCTACATGCCTTTGCTGCATAACAATGGGATTGGGAATTACAGTAGAATTGTACATTTCGGAAGGTACTTTTATTATTTATGTAGTTTTTGCTTTTTTTAACTTTGCTGGTTTCATTTTAGAACATCTCTAACCAGAGAGATCGGACATTAAGCTGGCTCTTTGCAGTTACTGTGCTTAGTAGCAGATTGATGTCTTTCTGATCAGTGTAAGTCACCTTGAAAGACTTAATTGATTCAGTCTTGGGTGCATTATTTATCAAATGCTATAAAAAATATTTTAAAAATTGAAGTATATTGGAATATTGTATATTAGTCTTTGCGACTTTTATAGCAACACATATGTCTAGAATTCCTGATATTATGTCCTGAAGCACTTGATATTGTAATGTTTATTTATTAAGCTCGGCCTCTAGCTCATTGCAGTCTTTTTTTTTGTTGCCCAAACCTCTGCATCCTTTCCAGTATTGCTGAAGTAAGGGCAGGGTTTTTTTCCCAGTCTCAAATTGTCAGGGGCGTTGCTTTTCTGCATAGCTTGTTTGCCAGAATGCATTAGTCAGTTCCCTATTCCACCACAGGCTCCTCACTGCATGTGAAACCTAGATAGTGCTGTTTTAGCAGAGCACACTATATATAGATGCTCGAATGTACTGAGTCAGTGATGTCATGGAGGCCCTTTGGAATGCCTACACCCTCACCTGTAACTGAAGCACTCTTTCCTTTCCTCCTAGATTCCTGTTAGCCTTGCCTCCATGATGGTTTCATGTAGTAAAAAGGAAGAAATGAGATGATTCTATGTTGCTGGTGCATAAAGTCAAACTGTTTAAACTTAGATGGAGAAGTGGAAAAGAAAGTGAGCTGTGAAAAAGCTTCTGTAGAGGAATGGTAGCGATCCTAGTACTTTGTGGGTGATCTGGTAGTGCTACAGATTTATGCATTATGACAGTGATAAAACAACTATTTTTGGTGCTCTGCAGTTCATTTTTTAATTTTTAATTTAATATTTCCATTGCAAATACTCCTTCCTTTTTCTTTCAAATGTTGCCCAATGAAAAAGGGTATTTAATGTTTTGTAAAACTAAATACTCCATCTTTTTTCTTTCAGTGTGAAAAATTCAAACTACTGTATCCCCCCATATTCTGGCTATAACAGCTACGATTATCTAGAACCAGGAAGACACAGTGAACAAGCTGGTCTCTGTGGCCTCAGTAATTTGGGTAACACGTGCTTTATGAACTCAGCAGTTCAGGTAGGTCATTATGGAAAAACTTCTCATCATTCAGTGTTGTAAGTATTAAAAAGATTTCAGGGCTGTGTCTTTCATCGCACTAGAAACCCAGCTGCAGATTCTTGGTGGGTGAGCACAAGGAATAGAGAAAATATTCTGTGCAATGGACCTTGTCGATTAATACACAATTGTCGGGTTGAAGGACAGGGGCCAGTATTTGCAAGTAAATTCACCTGGTTAGGATGCAGTTTGTTTCCTAATCACTTACAGGATCAGAAGTATAAAATCTACCATTCCCCTCAACAAAGTGTTATAGTTTTGTTTTCTTTCCTATAAAATGTCTTGATAAACTTGAGAGTGGCAACTTGGTCAAATTATAAATACTGAAATGATTTTATTGCACAAGATTTTTAATGTGTTCAATGCACCACCTGTAGATGACATTTTTTAAAATCATTAACAGTGCTTTAACTGAATCATTTGCTCCATCAGTTGCTATATACGAGTTATTATTTTATGTTAACTGTGCTTTGAATGAATATTCTTTGAAAAAACGTCTGTGTTAGTTAAAGAAAATGGATCCAATTTGAACTCATTTCTGGACTAATTGAGTTAATAGAATATTTTTCAATTACAATGAGAAGATCAGGCGGTCTCATTTTATTTAAACTGCTATTGAAATAATGTAAAAGGTTGCAGAAACTGCAGCAAATTGATAGATTTTCCCCTCATTACTGGACAGTGAAGGAACAGAAGCTTCTTTCATATCACGGGGAGGATGTGATGGCTCTCAAGAAGGGAAGCAGAGGTGATTAGCAAAATTTTTGTCAAAGCTGGAAAACATTAGTTATGAGAATAGATTGATATGCCCATTTTGTTCACTTCAGAACAAAGAAGGCAGAGTAAAGATTTAATTGAGCTGCTTAAGGATGGGAAGCCTAGATTTGGTGAATAGGAAGGACCAATTATCCTTCAGCAAATATTTAAGACAATAGAATGAGGGGGAAATGTTTTTCATTCAGATTGTGGGTGTGCCACTCCTGAAGGGGCGATGTGGACAAAAATCCTATTGTACTTAAAAAGAACCTTGAAATATTGCACGCTATTCTTGAGAATAGAGACTGAAAGGATTAGTCTCAGTAAATCTTTATCAACAAGTATCAGCACAGTGGGCTAATTGACAGCCTTTTAAGATTTTAAAGAATTGAATTGGAAATTTATCTCCCAGAAGTGTTCTTCTAGTCTTGCAGTTACTGAAATACGTGGATTTCCTTCTATGTTCCCAAAATTGTTGTTGAAATGTTTCTGGAACCCTTGTGGAATTGCAGAATATGAAATCAATAGAAGTAACCATGCTTCCTGAAGCTTCCTGTTCAGGGTTTAAGACAAGCCATTTAAACTAATTGAACAAATTTGACTAGTTTTGTAAATTTGGCAAGAGTTAATTAACAAATGTGAGAGAACATAATCCCTTTTTCGACCTGAAACATCACCGATCCTTTTTCTCCAGAGATGTTGCCTTCACCTGCTGAGTTACTCCAGCACTTTGTATCTGTCTTTGATATTAACCATCATCTGCAGTTCTTTGTTTCTACATTCTCCCTTCTGCACACCATAGAGTTAGGGAGAGGTCTTACCTCAGACGGTTACTCTAGTGATCAGAATTCTGAACTGGAGGCAATCTAACCACTTGTAAAAAGAGTATTATAGTAAATCACAATATTTACTTCCTGCGTAAACATTAATCCATTGTGTTCACGTTGCAACAAATCAGATTATTTATTATAAGGATGAATAGGGAGGAATTGATGGGGAGGGAGGCTTGTTTGATCTTGGACAGGGCAGTAACCATACCATGTGTGATGCATCTCGATAGGATGTTTTCTATGATGCAACTGTAGAAATTGGTACGAATGATTAGGAACAGACCAAATTTCTTTAACGTTCTGAGAAAGTGAAGGCAGAGGTTAGTTTTTTTTCCCATAATGTCATTGTGATTGCACCAGGACAAATTGGTGATGTTTACACCCAGGAACTTGAAGCACTCTTCTCTCTCTCCCACAGCAGTAAATACATTGAGAAGGACATGTACTGCAACCAACTTTCTGAAGACAATAACCAGCTCACTGGTTTTGCTGTCATTGAGGGAGAGGTTGTCTCGGCACTATGCCACTAAGTGCTCCGCTTCCTTCCTGTACTCTGTTTCGTCGTTGTTTGCGAACTGACGGACTACTGCAGCGTCATTTGCAAACTTGTCGATGCAGTTGGAGTAGAATTTGGCCACACAGTCATGAAGTGTATAAGTGAGTTTTGCAAACAACTGAGTACACAGCCTTGCAGGGCACCAGTATTGAGGATTGTGATGGAAGTGTAGTTGCCAATTCTTGCTGATTGTAATCAGCAGATCAAGAAGTTGAGGAGCCAGTTGCAAAAGGAGGTGCTAAGTCCTCGGTCCCAGAATTTGGAGATGAGTTTAGTTGCAATTATGGTGTCAAAGGCAGAGCTATCTATATACTAAAACTCTCGTTTGTTTGTTTATTTGTGATCCAACTACAGCCCAAACGGTACATGATAGCGTGACAATTTTAGGCCCACCTTGCTCACCGTCATCGCTTTAATGGTAAAGCAGGTAGTTTAATTGAAATCGGCGTTGTATTTTGAAAGTTATTCACATTTTAAAGTTTAAATCTATCTCCTTGGGAGGGAGGGAGGGAGGGAGGGAGAGGGAGGGGGGTGGAGGGTGGATAAGGGGGGTTGAGGGGGATGGGGAGGGAGGGGGTAGGAGAGTAGGAGAGGGTGCTGCACCAATGCAGGAGAGGTTTGGGCCCCTACGGGTCCACTTGGTCTAGTAGTCAATAAAGAAATAGGAGTCTGTTATAGGTGTTTTTGCTATCCCAATATTCCAGGGATGAGTGTAGGGCCACGGAGATGGCATCTGCGGTGGACCTGTTTCGGAGTATTTCAGTGGACCAAGGCCGCCTGGGAGACTGGAGTATGTATGCCATGACCAGCTTCTTCAAGCACTTCATGATGATGGATGTCAAAGCGGCATGCACATTTAGATTGGCTGCCAAGTCCACCCATTCAAAAGCAGTAATTTAGGATCTCATCTATTTTCTCAGTCCAGCACTGTACAACTTTGTGCCGGATCCTTGTGCTTCAGGATCTGCTTGTGACCAGGGAGAAGAAGCAGAGCTCGGTGGTCTGATTTTCCAAAGTGCAGGCAGCGGGTGGAGTGGTAGGTGTCTTTACTTGGAAAGGCAATGGTTGAGCATGTAGAAGCCTCTATTGAGACAGGAGATGTGTTGCTATTATTTTGGTAGCACACTCTTAAAGTTAGTCTGTTCGTCCCAACTACAGTGAACAAGGCCACCGGGTATTTTGTTTTGAGGCTATTAGATGTGTAGTACATCTAGTGCAAGCTTGATGCGTGCGTGGGGTGGATGCAAACTGTTTTCCGGATGGCCTGTGAATTCCCACAGTAGATTGTAGAGACATCACTTCAGCGTTAGATATTCCAGGTCTGGAAATCAGGGACTCATAAGGCCATCACGTCCGAGCACCACAAAGTGGCATCTGAACTGGTCCAAAATGCTATTTTGGTAGCACTAAACAAGTTGAAGAACCCTTGGCTAATCTCAGGCCGGACCTGATTTTGTGGTCAACCTCACAGAAGTCCCTGTACATCGTGGAGTTAACTGTTCCTTGGGAGGCTGCAGTTGGTGAAGCGCATGAACGAAAATGCCTGAAGTATTCAGACTTAGCAGCCGAGGCAAAACAACGTGGATGGCGTGCCCAGGTGCTCCCTGTAGAGGTTGGTTGTAGAGGGTTTGTAGCCATGTCAACAACCAGACTCCTGAAGGGAATGGGATTCCGAGGACAAGCCTTCCGGCAAGCCGTCAGGTCGCTGTCAGAGGCTGCCGAGCGAAGCAGCAACTGGCTGTGGCTGAAGAGGAAAGACTCCAACTGGGCTGCAAAATGACCAGCAACAGGGGTAAAAACGGAGGGGAGCGCACCTGGGACGCCAGGTATCGCTGTTGAGCCCTCTGGAGGTGTCGTGGGCCTATCAACGAAACACCAAGGAAGGAGGGTGCCCACCTGATGACCCCAATGAAGTCTTTACCTCTACCCCCACTCAAGAGGTTAAGAAGGTGCCGATTACAGTAGTGATTGTAATACCCAGTCCTATAAGCTCAACTGTTCTGATAACGCAGGGAATCTGATCTTTCTTTTAGTCTACATCAGAATCATTGAACGTTTTAAGATATTTATTGACCTGTCTCTTAATAATTTCTCATTTTATTTCGTACTTCAGTCCTGTTGTTAGATTTGTGTGCCCATTGATTTTTTCTGTCCATGTTCTAAGTGCCTTGAGGATTTATTTAATACAGATGATTGATAAACCTGGTTGTTGGACTGAAAACTGAAATATTTGTTGCTGTGTCCAAAAATTCCACAAGAGAAAGCTAATAAACAAACATTAACAGAAAACAATTTTGCTTTTCTCGGCTTTCATTGAATTAAATCTTTCCTATCAGACTTAATTACTTGAGTCATCTGGATTGTTAAGCAACAAAGCTATGTTTACAGTAATTAGAGTGAATGAATAAATGCAATAGGGTGACTTTGCCTCCTAGTACTTAGTTTCTCGTTTCCTCTGGTTGATATGGCAGGAATGACTCCAATTATTCATTTCCAATGTACATTGTGTTTGGTTTGTCAGTTGCTTCCACTTTTGGAGAACTACCAATATAATTAAGTGCATGCTGCCTAGAGTAGACAATATTTGCAAATTTTGGACTCCCACTACGAGATGAAATTGGCATTTGGCCCTCTCTTCGTTATCTGCATTTTACCCCTCAGTGATTGAAACTAAAGTCAGCTCAAGTTTGTGTTGGGATTCATTCGCAACCACTTTTTCTGCCAGCGGCACCAGAATGGAGCAACCTGAATACCGGGTGCTAATTTTATTTTTTACCAAGCAGCTAAATCCTTTGAACCATGATTTAAACCCTTAAACACTGGAGTAACTCAGCGGGTCAGGCAGCACCTCATGTGGTAGACACACAATGCTGGAGTAGTAACTCAGCAGGTCAGGCAGCACCTCGTGGTAGACACACAATGCTGGAGTAACTCAGCGGGTCAGGCAGCATCTCATGTGGTAGACACACAGTGCTGGAGTAACTCAGCGGGTCAGGCAGCACCTCAGGTGGTAGACACACAGTGCTGGAGGAACGCAGCAGGTCAGGCAGCATCTCAGGATATATGGGTAGGCATGGTTTTATGGTGGAACCCTTCTACAGACTGACTGAACCCACTGCGTGACCCGCTGAGTTACACCAGCATTTTGTGTTTTGCTCAAGATTCCAGCATCTGATGTGTCTCGTGTCTCCATGGTCTAAACACTTCCTTAACATGCAGTCCCATGCATTCCCCAAAACCTTTTCATCAACTATAGCTAACTTACAATAGTCCATCTTGTAGAATTTGGAAAAGCTAGTTAATAAAACCTTGTAATTATTCTGTATCTTACTATGTATGTTTATTTGCTTTCTTTAAGTGTCTAAGTAATACCCCTCCACTGACAGAATATTTCCTGTCTGATGAATATGTCGATGAATTAAATCATGACAACCTACTGGGAATGAAAGGAGAAATAGCTAACGCCTATGCAGACCTCATCAAACAGATGTGGTCAGGCAAATATAGCTATGTAACACCAAGAGCATTTAAGGTATGTATAAAATATACCAGTCTAAAATTAACTTCAAATTGATGGAGTTTCATGCTGCAAGTTTAGTGTGGTTTATTTTAAGTTGATTTGAGCTTTTTGTTTATTCAGTGACCCAAAGAAAGTGTATGTAGCATTCCTTTTCATCCTGGCTGTCATGGTTGGTCCTAGTTGTGGAGAAAACCTAAATTAACAGTTCTGCAACTTGGAAATAAACAGATAAATTTGCATGGTAAATTTGAAGTTTGAAAAAAAAATGGTTTGGTCTCAATATCATATTATATAGTGTCTAACCGGGGTTCTCTGGCAAAATAGATCAAAGCTTTGTTTTGAAATTACAAATGGGCTGTGATGACAATATTGTTATATATTGGAGTTTGGGATACTAGTGAGCCTACATCTGGTGGTGCTTGCGAAATTTTGGCCTGCTTATTTAAGTGAAGAGATAGTGGAATTGGACTATTAAGTCCAAGACCAGATTCACTAGGCTAAAATCCGGGATGTGAGCATTGCCCCATCATAAGCAATGAAAGAAAGTAGATATATTTTCTTCGGAGTTCAGAAGAATGAGGGAGGATCTTATCGAAATGCAGTAAATCGTAACGTGTATAATGGGTTAGGTGTCAAGATGGTTTCACAGGTGGGAAATTCTTAAATGTTGTAAGATTAGAGGGCAGACATTCAAAATTAACCAGGTTGGAATATGGTATCCACCAAACGTGTTGGACACTAAAAATCCATGCTTTGTTGTTCCTGTCGATCGTGGGATAAAATGTTTAAACACCATGCTGAGATTTTAACCAGGTAACTTTAGTATTCAGAAAGTACTTGTGGAGACTCGGACACATGTCAGCTGCAATATTCACAAGTTGCTTCAGGACTTGACGAGTCTCCAAAGAATACTTGTTTCTGTCATTAATCAGCCTGCACCCATACCCATATTCTGGAAATATTTCTAATCTCAATAGTGACCAGATTAACCCAAAACCACCATTTATTTCCTTGTTCAAGCTTCTTGAACATCCGGAAAGCTCCTTTTTTATTTGTGTGTGAACAGTTGTATCTGAGCCTAAGTTGGTATTATATTATGGGCCTAAGTTGGTATCAGACCAGGTTGGTCTTGCTTTGCAGTACAAGTATTGAGTTGTTCCTCATATCATTGGGACACAAAATGGTAGCACGTGGTTTGTTGCTTAATTATTTTTCATTATGATACGAAAGCCTAAATAATAGAAAGGGTTTTATAAAAGGCAAAGAAAATTACTCAAATTATCACAGGTGCAATAGATGAATTGACCTATGTATATTTTCTTGGGCGGCAGCAGTAGAGTTTCTGCCTCACAGCGCCAGAGACCAGGGTTCAATCCTGACTGGGTGATGTCTGTACAGAATTTGTACATTCTACTCGTGACCGCCTGGGTTTGGGTTCCTCCCACACTCCAAAGAAGTGCAGGTTTGTAGGATAATTTGGCTTTGGTAAAATAAAAAGTAAATTGCCAAAGGGCCTGTTTCTGCGCTGTATCACTAAACTAAACCTGCAGTTCAGTGAAATAAACAGAGTATAACCCATAGGCTTTGATTCAATGTCCGTCTTCTGCCAAATGCTTGCAAATTATGTTTGTGTCATTCTTTGCACTTCAACCACTAATTTGCTGTATAACGTCTATTGTCCATTTCATGCTGTAGACTCAAGTGGGTCGTTTTGCTCCTCAATTTTCGGGCTACCAGCAACAGGATTCTCAAGAATTGCTTGCCTTTCTCCTCGATGGTTTACATGAAGATTTGAATAGGATTAGAAAAAAGCCATATATTCAGCACAACGATGCAGAAGGAAGACCCGACGAGGTACAAACAATTCCGTATTCATATTTTAGTAAGGAACTGTTTTGATGAAGTAATTTCAAGATGCAATGTTCTCCTTTCCCCATTCGCTGCATTGCTAAAATTGGTGCTCAGAGCTCCACAGTGACTTAGAACATCAAAGCCAACTCATTAGCCTCTGATCCCACAGTGAGAGCTTTTCATCAACAGACTCAAAACGTATGTCAGCAAAATGGCTCTCTGTTGACTAAGCGACCCTAAATGGTAAGTTTCCGGCAAGATTCGGTAATAGCTCAATGTAATTCTGCCTTCTCGCAGGTAGGAGATTTAAAAAACTGTGAAAAATGTAAAAGTATAGATATTAATTGTTCAATCTCCTCCATCCCCAAATGATCCTACTAGCGTAGCTGTGTAGGAAAAATAACTGCAGATGCTGGTTTAAATCGAAGGTAGACACAAGATGCTGGAGTAACTCAGCGGGTCAGGCAGCATCTCTGGAGAGAAGGAATGGGTGACGTTTCGGGTCGAGACCCTTCTTCAGACTACTAACGTAGCTCATCAGCTTCTATTCACAAGTGCCGAAAGGTTAATTGCATGCATTCTCATGTAACAACAGTGTTTATTTCCGATATCCTAGTATATTATTGTAGTAATCATGATTCCAGTAGGATGCAAAATTTCCTACTGTCTAGTATTTATGACTATATTTGTTGAATGACTATGACTGCTGAAATGTATAGAGTAGAAATTGTACAATGGTTCAGATGCATATAGAACATAGAGCACAGTTGGGGTAATTTTAAGAAAATTTCACTGAACAAAAGACTGAAGGAGAAGCTGTATAATCATGAGATGTAAAGGTTATTCTTACAAGACTTGGATGAAATGGCTTGGGAGAAGAGAAAGCACTATCATGGACCTGATTGTCCAGTAGCCTATTAGTGTGCTTTTAATACAACACTATTTTAAAAGAAAATTCAGGCATAAACGTTTTAGTTCATGTCTTATTCTTAAAGTGAGTAACTTATAAAGTAGGCATTGATAGGTGATTAATTGGATCTGTTGTTTTGTGCTCTAATACCTATCTCAATCTGTTTTTTTTCTCCTTTCCAAGGTGGTTGCTAAGGAGGCATGGGAAAACCACAGGAAACGAAATGACTCTATCATTGTTGATATTTTTCACGGTCT
This sequence comes from Rhinoraja longicauda, assembly GCF_053455715.1. Classification (NCBI taxonomy): domain Eukaryota; kingdom Metazoa; phylum Chordata; class Chondrichthyes; order Rajiformes; family Arhynchobatidae; genus Rhinoraja; species Rhinoraja longicauda. The sequence goes on along the minus strand of NC_135972.1, from coordinate 24,814,784 downwards.
TTTTAAATCTACACTCGTTTGTCCCGAATGTGCAAAGATCTCTGTGACATTTGACCCATTTTGCTATTTAACACTTCCTTTACCCTTGAAAAAAGAGCGCAATTTGGAGGTTTTCCTTGTTGAAAATGATCCACTCACCAAACCTATGCAGGTACGAGGAGCATTGTTTGATGCAATAGTTGAAACATGCATGTTCTGACAGTCTTTAGCCATGGTTTGATTTTATATGTAGAAGAATGGGCACCTAGCTGAGTAATATATTCAATAGATTATTACATTTACATAGTTATTTTAAGTTTTTGAAGCCTTTACCAAGCCATACCAGAACAAGAGAAATTAGGAAGAAAAAGAAAAAAAAACCTTCCCCGAGCTACTATTAAAAAGACATTTTGGAATGTGGAAGGAAACCGGAGACCCAGGAGAACACCCAGGCGGTCACAGAACATAAAACTTCATACAGACAGCACCCACAGTCAGGATCAAACTCGGGTCTCTGGCGTTGCAAGGCAGCAACTCTACCTCTGCGCCACTGTGCTGCCCTCTATCATTTTTTTTTTACAAAACTGCAACGTCCGCGCCAATTCATGGGGATCCCTGGATTGTAATCACTCAATGAAGGAAGAATGTTTGGGAAGGCGTTTGGACACCTCTAGTGTCAAGAATGAGAGAGCCATTGGCAAAGAGCGCAAGGATGTGTGGACAGGTTGTGTGGACAACTTGGATGTGTGGACAACTTGGACAGGTTGTGTGAGTGGGCAGATGCAGTTTAATGTGGATAAATGTGAGGTTATCCACTTTGGTGGTAAGAACAGTAAGGCAGATTATTATCTGAATGGTGTCAAGTTAGGAAATGGAAGTACAAAGAGATCTGGGTGTCCTTATTCATCAGTCACTTAAAGTTAGCATGCAGGTACAGCAGGCAGTGAAGAAAGCAAATGGCATGTTGGCCTTTATGACAAGAGGAGTTAAGTATAGGAGCAAAAAGTTCCTTCTGCAGTTGTACAGGGCCCTGGTGAGACCGCACCTGGAGTACTGTGTGCAGTTTTGGTCTCCAAATTTGAGGAAGCACATTCTTGCTATTGAGGGCGTGCAGCGTAGGTTCACTAGGTTAATTCCCGGAATGGCTGGACTGTTGAAAGACTGAAGGGACTAGGCTTGTATAAGCTGGAATTTAGAAGAATGAGTGGGGATCTTATTGAAACATATAAGATTATTAAGGGATTGGACACGTTAGAGGCAGGAAACATGTTCCCAATGTTGGGGGTGTCCAGAACCAGGGGCCACAGTTTAAGAATAAGGGGTAGGTCATTTAGAACAGAGATGAGGAAAAACCTTTTCAGTCAGAGAGTTGTAAATCTGTGAAATTCTCTGCCTCAGAAGGCAGTGGAGGCCAATTCTCTGGATGCTTCCAAGAGAGAGCTAGATTGAGCTCTTAAAGATAGCGGAGTCAGGGGGTATGGGGAGAAGGCAGGAACAGGGTACTGATTGAATGATCAGCCATGATCACATTGAATGGTGGTGCTGGCTCGAAGGGCCGAATGGCCTACTCCTGCACCTATTGTCTATTGTCTATTCCCACGCACCCCTTCAAGCACCACCCGCCCCACCGACGGCAGGATCTGCCGATTCCACACGGACCTCATCAGCCGCCTCAGAACTGTAGTGGAAGCAAGTCATCCTGGTTGGAGAATAACCAAGGGAAATAGCGGTGGGGTAGGAAATATAAGGGTAAGTGCCTGAGTTTGGAGAACGGAGATAAAAACTCATCCTTGGTGAGAAAGGCTGAAGTAAAGGGAGAGGAATTGGGAGGTGAAATGGTGGTGATAGGGATTGCAGTGTAGTAGGGTGGTGTTAGTGCCCAGAGGTCTGGTACTGAAGCAAGCTGCAGAGGGGAGGAGAGAGGCCATGATGCCAATTAGAGAGCGATGCAAATTGTCATGGCTCAAATTTTTTTGACAGTTTAAATGTTCTATTTTTAAATATAATGTGTTCACTCAAAGGAAAGTGGGGGTGTCTGAAAAGATTGGCGGCTACGATAATTCTAAGCTACCTTTAATATCACGGCTCCTTGCATACTGTAATTAATTTGTCAACTTGTCTCAGGCATCAGTCGACACCTCAAATTTCAACATTTTGGAGAAATCTAATCCCACTTTCTGGCTACCAAACTAGATGCAAGACCAACGAGCACAGAAGGGTGCCAGAATAGTTAGTTATAAAAGAGAAAACTGTTGGGGCTTTCACTAACTCAAAAGTGTGAAAAAAAATACTGTTGGCATCTTAATTCATGTAAGGTGACCAATTTGTATAGGGCAATATAATTTTCTTTTGGAATATGGAAAGACAGCATATACGGAAAGAGTAACAACTAACATTTTTCAAACAAAGTTTGTCCAACCAGAAACTTTAACTCTGTTTCTCATTCCTTAGATGTTGCTTGAGTGTTTCCAGCATTTTCTGAAATTCAGTGGCCAGACAGAATATCTAGTGAGGAACAGTTATGATTTGGATGTGATGGCCTTTTATCACAGCTGGAGGAAGTTGAGGCAAGGGTTACATCAATGAGAAGCCAAAGATACTGGACCAATTTGTAGTGATCATGGACCTGGGATGGCACAGTGGCATAGATGTCGAGCTGCTGCCTTACAGCGTCAGAGCCCAAGTTTGACTATGGGTACTGTTTGTATGGAGTTTGTACATTCTCCATGTGATCAAGTGAGTTTTCTCCCATCATTGGTTAATTGGATTAGGTAAAGTTGTAAATTGTCCCTAGTGTGTAGGATAATGATGGTGTACAAGGTGATCGCTGCTCGGTGCGGATTCGGTAGACAAAAGGGCCTGTTTCTACGCTGTATCTCTAAAGTCTAATATCTGAAAAGGTTCATACTGCCATGAGTGTGGAACAGACAGTTTGGCTGCGTCACAGTGTCTTAATAGTAGAATGATCCCATGACCATACAAGACTTCGCCCAGAGGCAAAAAAATTGATAAATAAAGTAGATGAATGGGTGTTATGGGGTTCCTGAAGTAGCCATGCCGAAGGAGGAGTGAATCCATGCTGGAAAAAACAGCCAACAACAAATTTTGCTCCAATTTGAGTTGAGGGTAGACATGTATTGTTGAAGAATGAAACTTGGTTTACAGAATTATTGCACTAAAATATCTGCATGTAAGAATTTCAGAAAATCATTTTTCCCTCAAGATGAAAAACAAATGTCGAACTGAACCTTTTGTTTTATTCCAGTATAAAGTAGTTGTTCCTAAAATCGGCATAATTTCCGATCTGTGCACAGCGTTGTCTACTCTTTCACATGTCCCTGCAGACAAGGTAAGAGTTGCAGTTATTCCAATTCTGAATCATTGATTTTGTTTTACCTTTTAGCATATCCATTGAAACAACTTTTTTTGTGCTTCATATTCAGATGGTTGTCACCGATATTTACAATCACCGGTTTCATCGAATCTTTTCTATGGATGAAAACCTAAGTAGCATTATGGAAAGAGATGACATTTTTGTGTGAGTAATGGAACAACTTGACTTTTTTATAGTATTTAATTGTCATTGAATATAAACAGCAGAGGAAGGGAATAGCAGGTCAATATTTTGCATTTAGACTTTAGAGATACAGTTCAGAAACAGGCCCTTCAGCCCACCGAGTCCGCACCAACTAGCAATCTCTGTAGACTAGCACTAGGGATAATTTACAATTTTACCGAAGCCAATTAACCTGCAAACTTGCACATCTTTGTAGTGTTGGAGGAAACCGGAGAACCCAGAGAAAACCCACAGGGTCACATGGAGAACATACAAACTCCGTACAGACAGCATCCGTAGTCAGTATCGAACCCAGATCTCAGCCACTGTAAGGCGACAACTCTACCGCTGTGCCACTTTGTAGATGTAAATTTAACATTATAAAAATGCTGAAACTGCTTTACAGTGTGAATATATGAGAATGAATTGACAATTGGAAAACCAAATTGATTTGGATGAGCTGATTTTCTAATTGTTTTTGTTTTTCTGCTGAAAAGCGGATCTCTCTGGTACCTTTGATTTGATGTAAATAATGCAGCCCTCAGCACCACCCCAAAGCTCTATGATGTACTGAAATAATGCTATTTGCTGCTCTCCCTTGGGAGGCATCTTTCCAAGCATTCCCTCATTCCACCCTTTTACATGTAAAAGCAGTGGCAAAACAATAATACTTTGTTGAACAATTAGCACTACCCTGCACTTATAAGACACCTGTCTAAAAGATACCTGTCAAATAGATACCTGTCTGAGGGCTATTACTGTAGCACAATGGAAAATGGCAAATAAAATTGCATTTAAATCTCATGTATTCTCAATAACTTTCATTTTGATACAAATATGAATTAGGATTAGAAATGGGACACTTGGCTTCACAATCCTGCTCTAACATTTAGTAAGAGAATGACAGATCTGATTGTAACCTCAACGTTACATTTCCATCTATGGAACCTTCAATCCCCTTTTTTAATCAAGGTTTTGCCCACTTGCCTTAAAAATATTCAGATTCTGGTTCTACCATCCTTCGACAAAGAGTCACAACACTCTAAGAGTGAAAACTTTACCTCATCTATCTCAAGTGGGTGTAAGTCATCAAACACATGAGCTTGCCTTGGGCTTGCCTTGAGTTGGGGAGTTTTAATTGGCCTTGTATTTAACAAAGGAGATTAGCCAGGAGTTCATTGGAATCGTCAATTCTGGAGATGAGAGGCGTCATGGGGTCTGTCACCACCAGATGAACTCTGGCAAGACTTCACAAATCCATGTGTAGTTTACTAATTAATTGCTTCTGAAGCAATTTGCTCATGTTTTTTAACAAGATAAAGTCAAATTTATATCTTTCCAAAAAATCAACATATTTTATCCAGCCTTGTATTATTTTCTAAAATTTCACTGATCAAAATATATTGAGGAACTCAATCCTTTGAGATTGAATACTGATATGGTGCATTGACTACTGAATAATTGATTTTTTAATAGACTTAGCAGTGGGTAGATTACAAGCAAAGACAAAATTGTAAAAATGTGGGTATTTCTGAATCTGCAGATGATAGAGTCATCGAGCATGGAAACAGGCCCTTCAGTCTAACTTGCCCAAGCTGACCAAGGTGCCCGATCTGAACAAGTCCCACCATGCATTTGGCCCATATCCCTTTATACCTATCCCATCCATGTACTTGTCCACATGTTTTTTAAACATTGTGAGAGTACCTGCCTCAACTATCGCTTCCAGCAGATCGTTCCATATACCCTTTGTGTAAAAAAAAATCCCCTCTGGTTCCAATTAAAACTTTCCCCCATCACCTTCAACCTATTAAACCTGTTACCAGCTTGCTTGCAATTTATTTCAGAAATCATGTTTGCCTGAAGTTTCTAATTGCCAATTTTGCTCAGTGACGATGACAGAAAAACATTGCTGAACTGAACTAGAAATAAGAAAGGAAAATTTGAAAACCATAATTGCATACTTTAATGTCTGTTTGGCACTTTACACACAATAGTGAGTAACTACTGCATTTGACTAGATATTGCACCTCAACTTGATCCAAACTAAAGAGGATGAAGGATTACATAATTTGTTGGGAGGCTTTGGGAAGGGTGCAGAGGATGTTTATCAGAATAATGTCTAGTTTGGTTACAATGAGAGGATGGACAGACTTGGATTGTTTTATCCGGAAAGCATGGGTAAAAAGTTATTAGAAGGCATAGGTAGGGTAGATATACAGATAACCTTTTTCTCAGGGTGGAAATGTGAAAGACTAGACGGCATAGCATTAAGTGAGAAGGGAAAAGTTTAAAGATCTGCAAAGCAAGTGTTTTGTTTTTGCACAGAGGGTGGTGGGTGCCTGGAATGCGCTGGCTGGGATGATGGTGGAGGCAGATATGAGTGGCATTTCAGAGGCTTTTGGATAGGCACATGGATCCACAAGGAATGGAGGGAGATGGATTGTGTGCAGGCAGATAAGAGTTTGGCATCATGTTCAACACAGACATTGCGGGCCGACAGGCCTGTTCCTGTGCTGTACTGTTCTGTGTTTTATATTGAGGGCAAAATTCTTCTGCAACTTCTTAAGTCCCATTGGATGAATTAGCATGGTTTTAGGCAGCAGAACCAGTAGGTGGGACCTTGATGGTAACCTTCCATCAATGGGCAGCAGGCCCCAAAATCCAGCATACCTGAAGTATTATACTTCATTTTGGTTCAATGTTGACAAAATTCTGAATAATACATTGCAATTTTAGTATACCAATCTAAGATAATATTGGAGAAAGACACAAAAAGGTGGAGTAATTCAGCGGGACAGGCAGCATCTCTGGAGAGAAGGAAAGGGTGATGTTTCAGGTCGAGACCCTTCTTCAGACTGTCAGGGGAGAAGGAGTCTAGAGATATGGACAGGTAAGGTGTGAAAATTACAGATCAAAGCAGACAATGATAAGGAAATGTAGAATGGTACATTGTTAGCTAAGGAGAAGGTGACAAGGAGGCATACAATCAGTAAAATTAATCAGAAGGATAGTGAAATTAGTCAGAGAACTAGTGTTGGAGAGGGAGGGAGGGATGGAGAGAGAGGGAAAGCAAAGGTTACTTGAAGTTATAGAAATCAATATTCTTACCGCTGGGTTGCAGGCTGCCCAAGCGAAATATGAGGTGCTGTTCCTCCAATTTATGTTGGGCCTCACTCTGACAGTGGTGGAGGCCCAGGACAGAAAGGTCAATATGGGAGGGGGAGCGGAGGTGTTCGGCGAAATGATCTCTGAGCCTGCGCTTGGTCTCGCAGATATATAGGAGCCCACACCTGGAACAGCGGATGTAGTAGATGAGGTTGCAGGAGGTGCAAGTGAACCTCTGCCTCACCTGAAAGAACTGTTGGGGTCCTTGGACGGAGTCAAGGAAGCAGGTGTAGGGACAGGTGTTGCAGGGGAAAATACCTGGAGAGGGGGTGCTTTGGTGGGAAGTGATGAGTTAACCAGGGAGTTACAGAGGGAACGCTCCCTGCGGAAAGCGGAAAGGGAAAATGTGGCTAGTGGTGGGATCCCGGTGGATAATATTGGTGCATTTTAAGAAAAATCATGATGAAATTCAAAAGTATGTATAGGTCTGTGGAGACTTAATAAGATTGGTTCTTATTCATGCTTCATTAAAATGTTCAAGTTGAAAGGGCAGCTATTTACCATAATGATTTCTCACCTTTCAAAACTCCAGTGAATATTAGGATGTTTAGAGCACTTGAATAATTAAGCACTTTATTGTTCTGAAATCTTGTCAGTAATTTAAAATTGTACAGCTGTGTCATGCAACAAACTGTTTTGCCCTATGCCTTGATTGAGTATGTGAGCCATTTCCATTCTTACCCCTCCCACACATGAAGATTAATATTTTATCAAACAAGATGGCAACTGATTTCTGTCTAAAGATAATGCAGAATGTAGTGAAATGAAGTCTTTTGTGGTTGCAGTTTTGAAGTGACGGGCAGTAGGACGGATGATACGGACATGGTTGTGATTCCAGTGTATCTGCGGGAGAAGTATCGGCAGCCCAGCTATGGCCATCACAGCAACACTTGCCTGTTTGGCCAACCCTTCATGATATCTGTGCCGAGAAGCATAACAGAGGAGAAGCTTTACAACCTATTGCTCATGAAAATGTGGTATGTCGCTGCCTGATTATTCTCATCCTTCCAAAAACTTATTCTTATCCGCCTTACATCCTGATAATAGATCCACGTCATTTTAGTTGTAGTCAGCACTTGTGCACTGCCATCTATGTTACTGCAGCTGCTGTGGTATTGCATCCCCCATCCCACAGCCAAACAAGATTGTACAAACTGGTAGACACAAAATGCTGGAGTAACTCAGCGGGACAGGCAGCACCTCTGGAGAGAAGGAATGGGTGACGTTTCGGGTCGAGATTTCAGACTGAATAAGGGTCTCAACCCGAAACGTCATCCATTCCTTCTTTCCAGAGATGCTGCTTGTCCCGCTGAGTTACTCCAGTGTTTTGTGTCTACCTTTGATTTAAACCAGCATCTGCAGTTCTTTCCTGCACATTTTGTACAAAGTGGTGGTGCACAATGTTTGTTTTTTTACAAGCAGTGGCTGATTTACAATCCAAGCCACTTTATTTTTTTAGAGATTTTGCATGGAAATAGGCCCTTCAGCCCACGGACCATTGATCACCCGTTCACATGCTATTTCGAGGTTACCCGCTTTCTCATCCACTCCCTATATATCAGGGGCGATTTTACAGATGCCAATTAACCCACAAAACCTTTGAGATGTGGGAGGAAACCAGAGCACTCATGGGAGAACATGCATACTCCACACAGACAGCGCTCGAGGTCAGGTTCGAACCTGGGTCTTTGTGGCTGTAAGGCAGCGGCTCTACCAGCTGTACCACTATGCCACTCTTTTGCAAGAAGCCATTTTAATGTATACATGACTGATATTTTTCATCCTGGTTCTTGCCATCTCATTTCCCCACAGCCTGGCTGCGCGTCTCCTTGCCATTTCCTTTGTCACCTCACAATGTAATCATTAGGAAAATTAATTTTCTGAGATATTTTTCCTTTTTCTATTCCTTTTCATTTTAGCCGATATGTTAGAACCTACAATGAAAATGAAGATGAGGAAGGAAGTCTTCATTTTGTCAAAGACCTTGGTATCAATGGGAATGGACAAAATGGTGTCCATGAGGAGGGATCTCCAAGTAAGGCCTGTGTGTTTCTAACTGGTAATGCCATAAATCCTAACAAGCATTTTTGGTTGTTTTAGCATTTTTCCATTCTTCTACCAACAGGGGCTTGTTGCGTGTTAATGCCTAAGTAGTAATTGTTTATTGATTGAAAGATACAGCATGGAAACAGCCCCTTCACCCACTGAGTCCATGCTGACCATCTATCACCCAAGCACACGAGTTCTGTTATTTCATTTCGCATCCACTCCCTTCACACTAGGGGCAATTTACAGAGGCCAATTAACCTGCAAACTTGCACATCTTTGGGGTGCGGAAGAAACCGGAGCACACGGAGGAAACTCAAATGGTCACAGGGAGAACGTTAAAACTCCACACAGACAGCACCCGTGGTTGGGATCGAACTAGGGTTTCTGGCGCTGTGAGGCAGCAGCTCTACCAGCTCTTTCATTGGCAAAACATCTAATGGGTAGTAGTTTACAATTCCTGCCTTGGTATATTTCAAATTTTCAAGTCTATAAATTCCTACAAATTGTATGTATCCATGTTTAATGCTGTTTTGTTTCTACCTATGTACCATTCAGACTGTCACGCAGTGTAATTTGACTGATTATTTAGACTGATTAGAACTGGAGGCAAGTGAAATACATATAACTCAGAAACTGAAATAATTGACATTCCTGAACACATTTTAAACAGATAGTAGGTTTGTCATTTTCATAGTTGTAGATAAGCTGAGTAAAGTTTCTTTTATTAGTCTCTGGTGAAAGACAAGTTTATACTGAAACTGTAGAGCAGCATCATCCCATTTTTCATCATTACAGAGTTGTGCCTACATAGTCTTGTTACATTAGTTGTTTTCAGATGTAAAACTATTTCACTCTTTTTCCTTCAATGAATAAAGATGTTAATTATTTGCGTCTTTGAATTACAAACACTACAGTGGAAAGTTCATGTTGGCTCTCAAGATTGCAAATACTACCCTTTCTCTACAGATTCCTTTGTTCACTTATTTATTTCCATTTTGGACAATGTAGGCATTCTGTTTCATTAAAGCATTCTGTCCTAACAACCTATGTTTTACAAAAGAAAATCTAACTTCTTTCAAATTCTCCCTTCACATGAAGTTCTTAATTTAAAATGGGTGAAAGCATCAAATGACAAAATGGTTTTTTTTCTCTCTGTTCTGGGAAGGAACAGGAGAGTGGAAATAATTGGGTAGCTCTTGCAATGAGTTGGCCCTGGAATAATAGGCCTCTTTTTAATGATTATTAATTCTATGAGTTTGATCAAGTTTCACAAGGGAGGGCTGTGTAGAAACCCTGAAAAATCAATATTGTTCTTTCTGCTTTTTAATGAATATAAATGACTGGGTTTAGCATCCTTTCATGGGATAATTAGATTTTGATACCAAAATAGCTACTTGTTGAAAAAGTGTGATCAAAATTCAATAAAACGCACATTTACGTTGTACCTTTTTAATATTGTACTGCAGCTGCGCTCATTTTGCAAAAATATTCTAAAACAAATCGGCTACTTAGCAAATTAAATGTTAATACTAATGATAACTGTTGAAGGTAGGTTATAATCTGTGGAAACAGTAGATTAAACTAAATTAGCATAATTTGGAAAAGCGATTTATAAATTAACAGAATTATATGGTACAAAGACAAGCTACAGAGCTTCATTAATTTTTTTTAATGATTTGACCAAACAATACTGTTTTGGGAATTACACCATAAAAGATATACATACAAGCTGAAGGGACCCAAGTTTCATAATTGAGTTGCACTGAGCTACATGATCTTAGCCAAGGCAGCGTTAAGGGCAGTACTGTCTCTCCTGGTTTGTGCATAAGAAAATTAAACCTGGGTTCCCAGATCTGTCTGTTCACTTTAGAGATACAGATACAGCACGGAAACAGGCCCTTCGGCCCACTGAGTCGGTGCCAACCATTGACCACCATTCGTTAGCATTATCCTACACGCTAGGGACAATTTACAATTTTACCTAAGCCAATTAACCTACAAACCTGTACATCTTTGGAGTGTGGGGGGAAACGGGAGCACCCAGAGAAAACCCACTCGGTCACGGAGAACATACAAACTCCATATAGACAGTCAGGATCAATCTGATTCTCTGGTGCTGTAAGTCGGCAATTCTACTGCTGCGCCACTGTGCTGCCCCACAAGTAAGGATGTACAAATGTTGGGACCTAATTGGATGCAAAGTTCACACAAGCATTGTTAAGATTCAGGAGTACAGCAGGAATATAAATCATACAGAGTCAAATTCCCCATTGAAAGAATGAAATGTTAGTCAATTAACAATGTGCCAAGCAGGTCATGGCAAAGAAAATTATTGGGTTATTTGAAGTGGAATTGGGTGGCTGGATCACAGAGTGGATATGCTGGAGGAAAGTGTTGCATGATTTATTGTCAATAATCAGATTTCTACTGTTTTAAATCAAATGTGCTGCCATTTTTTTGTCCAATTTTCCCTACATATATGAGGCAGTATGGTGTTATGGATGAGGACTAGATTGATCTGCTGAGGTCCAAATTGCTATAATTTAAGTTAATATAGTGAAATTTATTACCTTTCCCCATTATGTTATTCAGTGTACCCATTTAAATGTAAAACAGGTCTTGAATTTTGTAATACTTCTGTTACTGTACCTTCTTATCTTCAGGGTTTCTGTGGCATGGATGATGGAGTGAAGGTAAAGATTGTGTTCAAGCCTTAGTTTGGCTTCCTTAACTATGTGAAACTGGGTAATCTATTTTGCTCTTCTGGGAAGCCAGCATTTTAGGGGATGAACATGAAATTTCATTTTGTTGAGTGACCTCTATTAGTTTTTAATCAACGTGTAGGGTCTAATAGCAAACACTTTTTTGACCAGATTCCAACTGAAGGGTCTTAGATGAAAGCAGTTTCACCTGCGCTAAATAGTGGACAATCTAAATGTTCCCATGCTCATGTTCATAAGTTCTGAAGTTGTAGGAGCAGAATTAGGCCATTCAGCCCATCAAGTCTACTCCACCATTAATCATGACTGATTTATCTTTCCCTCTCAACTCCATTCTCCAGCCTTCTCCCCATAACCCCTGACACCTTTACTAATGCAGAATCTCAATGCTGCCATAATAAATTGCATATAATAAAAGTAGTAGACCAAACATACAATGTTCATGCTTTTCACAACGTCCTACACGTTGACTTGGTGACATTTGTAAGACATCTCGCCCTATTGTCTTCAACATCCACTATTTAATATATTTGTATATTGAAAAATTATGTTTGTCTTTCATTTTAAGAGTTTTAAATGGAGCACTTATTTTTTTTTTAATCTAAAATTAATTTTGTTTGGACAAATAAAATCCCAATGAACAATGGATTTTTCATCAACTACCTTCTGCAGATGCCTTTGGTACCACTTAAGTCAATTGCATTTACTCAGTTGTTTCCAGCCAAGGACAGAACATTTATTTTTGTCAGACTAATTTTGTCCTCATTTCTGGATAAAGGTACACGATTTGCCTTTGGAGGATTATGTTGGAATCGGTAACCTTGTACTGCCCTGCTCTTATGACTAAGGGCAAGTAGCAAAGTAATTTAGTCTGATCGGGCGTAATTAAATTAAGGATAAGCTTTCGTGTAACTAACTGTGAAGCAAGAAAATGGAAGTTAATTGGAATAGTGTGGCATGTTCCAGCTGGCCAAGTGAAGTGGTGCTTCTGAATTCTCAGCAGAATATATATTTTTACCAACTCGTTCCATTCCCTATGATATATATACATTTTACAGATTTTTATCTCCAGTTTTTTTTAATTCTTACCGTGCAAAATATGGTCCTTTCTTTCTTTCTAATATTGGTTAAGAACTCTGTCATCCGCATAGAAAGGGCAGCACAGCGGCGTAGTGGTAGAGTTGCTGCCTTACATCGCCAGAGGCCCGGGTCTGATCCTGACTATGGGTGCTGTCCGTACGGAGTTCATCCTATGACCATGTGGGTTTTCTCCGGGTGCTCCAGTTTCCTCCTACACTCCAAAGACATACAGGTTTGTAAGTTAGACACAAGTACTAGAGTAACTCAGTGGGTCAGGCAGCATCTCTGGAGAAAAAGGATGGGTGACGTTTCGGGTTGAAATCTTGCAGGCAGCTGAAGAAGAATTCCAACCCGAATTGTCAGACATCCTTTTTCCCCAGAGATGCTGTCTGACCCATTAAGTAACTCAAGCACTTTGTGTCTATGGTCTAAACCAGCATCTGCAGTTCCTCCCCACACAGGTTTGTTGGTTAATTGGCTTCAGTAAAATTTGTAAATTGTCCCGAGTGTATAGGATTGTGCTAGTGCTAGTGTTGATCGCTGGTCGGCGCCGACTTTGTGGGCCGAAGTGCCTGTTTCTCACTAAAGGTCTAAAGTTTGTGTAATAGGTTTCAACTCATTTACAGTGAGAGGTGGCAAGGCAGGCACCTCCAAAGCATCAGAGGCGTTGTGACTGTCGTGATTTTAATTTTATCCATGGATTCTTTCTCTGAGCAGGTGAAATGGAGACAGATGAACAAGATGATGAGTCAAGTCAAGATCAGGAACTTCCATCTGAAAATGAGAACAGCCAGTCGGAGGAGTCTGTTGGAGGAGACAACGAGGACTCTGAAAACGGCATCGGCACTGATGATCCTTGTAAAGGGCAGCTATTCCAGGGACACAAGAAACAGCTCTTTACATTCCAGTTCAATAATTTGGGGAATCCAGACATCAATTATGTCAAGGACGATAGGCAAATAAGATTTGAAGAAAGCAGGCAAATCCGGCTTGATGGTATGTGTTGCTGATCAGAAGTGTCGGGCCACTGTTCAGTAACTGTATGCAAAACGCAATTATGCTATATCTAGGTACATGTGACAATAAAATAGCATTGAACCAGCAGGTCACATGCATATTGTCACCCAAGTCAAGTCAAGTTTATTTGTCACATACACATACACGATGTGCAGTGAAATGAAAGTGGCAATGCCTGCGGATTGTGCACAAAAAAAAATTACAGTTACCAGCATATAAATAAAGTTAATATAGAGAAGACAAAATTTAGTTCCTGGAGTTATAAAAGTTAACAGTCCTGATGGCCTGTGGGAAGAAACTCAGAAGGTGACTTCAATCCTGCACGGCGACCAAAATACTTTTGCTCACCAGTCTATTGCTTGAAAAGACACTCTTTGCCAGTGGTTGGTGTGCCTTGGGTCAGGGAGCATCTCAACCTTCTCTTCCATTCCAGGGTGAGTGCTGTTGTGGCATGGGCACTCTTGTTTGTAACAGGATTTGCAACACTGTATACTTTGCAGGCAGATTTAGACTTTAGAGATACAGCACGGAAACAGACCCTTCAACCCACCGAGTCCTCGCCAACCAGGGATCACCCCATACACTAACACTATCCTACACACTAGGGACAATTTACAATTTTACCTAAGCTAATAAACCTTCAAACCTGTACGTCTTTGGAGTATGGGAGGAAACCAGAGCACCCGGAGTAAACCCACGTTGTCACAGGGAGAACTTACAAACTTCATACAGATAGCACCCGTAGTCAGGATCAAACTCTGGTCTTTGGCATTGTAAGGCAGCAGATCTGCCACTGCCGCCCTTACATTTATATTATTTATGTTTAGACAGTCCTTATTTAAATAATTTTTCACCTTTCCTCCCTATTGAAATGTTGAAGGACACTTGTAATTCTACCCGCACTTCAGTCATCCAGTGTTCTTGGTCGAATATCTGTTTTTAATATTTTATTATCCGTGTTAAACTACAAATGGCATCACAGCCAGTTTCTATGTAGGTTTCATTAGATTCGGTTGATAAGTTGAATCTTCACATTTAGTTTCTTAGTCAAGAGACCCAGGTCTTGGTCCAATTGCAATAGGGTCGAAGACAATTGACCACCGGACTCTGCTTCATGGATATGGCACATAGGTACCTGGCAACAACACTCCCCTGCACATGTTCAGCTGGGCACCTCGTGGAAGGGATTTCCCATCTTGCCAATATTAATTTGCACTCCTTTCTTGCTGATTGAATTTAGTTGCTTGCGCTTTGTTTGCACCTCCACCTTTCTCCCAAATGTTGATTCAGTGCTCTATTGCTCCCTGATATGTGAAAGAATTAAAATTGTAAAAGATTAAGATCGTAAAAGGATGGGAGAATGAGGTCAAAAGGTAATGGGACATCTGTTTAGCTGCCAAGGGAGTTGATTTAGAAGAAAGCTTTAGCTGTGTCAGTCAGAGATGTATGATTTATAGCTGTTGCTGAAACATTCTGAGGAAGAGGAATGATGGAGTGCCTGTGTGCAATCTGTTACGGTTAATGGTGTAAATAAACACCAAAAAGAAAAAAATGACATAAAAGATCACATGAATCTCTGTTTGACTGTTCCCAGCAGCCGTTGTATTTGATGCTCTTAACTGAAGTGTAGCCTTGATTGCCTTACCCAATCCCTTGCGGTGTGTTTTAAAATTCTCTTCAATAAGATGACAGAAGGCTTCCGATACGCCATATCTCAGCCGTGGTATGGTTAGTCTGTTGAACTATTGAGGATCAAAGCCGACCCCAAACCTGCAAAACTCACCACTTTGAACACTTATTCTGGAATGGATAGCTGTCAGGATGTGGAAACCTTGAATGGTTTCTACCTCATTTTAAGAAACTGAGTTGCCTACCTACACAGCAAAGTTGATCAGATTAGTAACCTTAACCTGGGAATGCAACTCGAGAGCCGTGATCTCCCGGTTGCCAAACATTTTAATTCCACTTCCCGTTCCCACACTGACCTATCTGACTTGGGCCTCCTCCACTGTCAAAGAGGCGAAATGCAAATTGGAGGAACAGCACCTCATATTTTGCTTGGGCAGCTTACAACCCAGCGGTATGAACATTGATTTCTCAAACTTCAAGTAACCTCTGCATTCCCACACTAGCCCCCCTCCCTGCACCCTAGTCATCCTGCTAGTTCCACTGTATCCCTGTATCCCTTCATTATCACCTCTTCCCCAGCCAACAACGGGCCATTATGGACTCCACCCTCCCTTGGTCATCTGTTGCCTGATCCACTGAGTTACTCCAGCATTTTGTGTCTATCCAGAGAGCTTCTGATCTCCATTTAGCTGGATTTTTTTACCAAGCGAGTCATTGTTTTCTAATGGTTTGCAGCTGTGTTATGCCACCTTAACTGATTCATTTAAGAAATCACTGTCGGTGATATTCTACGTTTTTTGTCAAGAAGTTCATTTTTAGAATTTAATCTAAATGCTTTTATCCTCAGAGCGAACATATCTGGCACTAGACTGGGATCCTGAAGTAAAAAAGCGATGGTTTGATGACAATGCAGCAGAGGTAAATGCATACCAAGTCTGTACTAAGAATAAATGGCTGTAATGGTGCTTGATGGTATAGTGTAAAACAAAAATTCAACAGGGCAAAACATTTAAAATGCTTGTATAGTTGTTTAAATATTTAAGGATTCATGACGTAGATACAAACCATATTGTAAAAACACAACCTTTAGTGTTGTGACTAGGGAATACAATGCACAAGTACTGTCCAAAGCAGCTACTATTACATAATAGATTTCTAAACAGTTTGGAGAAAGTTAGAACTTTTTCTGAAAATAATTACATGTATATATCTGGTTGTCTCACACTGCCAGGTTTAGTTTTAGTTTCAGAGATACAGCGCGGAAACAGGCCCTTTGGCCCACCGAGTTTGTACCGACCAGCGGTCCCCACACATTAACACTATCCTACACACACTAGGGATAATTTACACATACACTAAGTCAATTAACCTACAAACTTGTGCATCTGAAGTGAGGGAAAAAAACTAAGATCTTAGAAAACCCACGCAGTTACAGGGAGAACGTCCAAACTCCATACAGACAGCACCCATAGTCAGGATTGAACCCGGGTCTCTGGCGCTGCAAGTGCTATAAGGCAACAACTCTACCACTGCACCACCCTTGCTGCAGAACAATTTTTTTATGGTCATACATCTAGATCCTCAAATTATTGACTGCATTCTGTCTTTGCTTGATCATTTTAAAGCACCACATTAGAAGGATAAAATGTGATCTGTGATGTTATTTTTAAAGTGTAAAGGAAGACCTAGAGATGGTTAATTGTATTTTTAACAATGCATTCAATTTATCAATCCTTTAAAAACATGCAGTGGACAAAGTAGTTTTTCATTATAATTTTACAAACTCATTTGAAATGCCCATTCTTTTTCATTCAGGATTTTGAGAAACATGAAAGTATGGAATATAGGCCTCAGAAAAAAATGTTCGTAAAATTAAAAGATTGCATTGAACTTTTTACAACGAAAGAAAAACTTGGTGCAGAGGACCCCTGGTGAGTAATTTTGGATAGAATTAAAAGTTTGCAGTTAATTGATGGAGGATATTCTTACGTCACATTGTTAAGTAAACCAACCTTGGTGATTACAAAGATTACAATTATGACCACACTTCTGAAATGCTCGAGGATGTAATGAAAGAGATATTGAAGGTGTGATATAAATGTTTTACTTCATCTTTGTCAATCAGTCAGAGGGACAAACCATTTAAAGGAAATAAAGAGCAAGAGGTGAAGTTCAGACAATACAAAGTCCACCAAGATTTTCAATTGATTACATCAAATCAGTACAATCTATGCTGAAGATAGGCACAGAATGCTGAAGTAACTCGGTGGGTCAGGCAGCATTTCTGGAGAAAAGGAGTAGGTGATGTTTTGGGTTGAAACCCATCTTCCATCGGGGAGGGGGAAACTAGAGGAATGAAAAGGTTCAAGAACAAATCAGAGCCGGCACCAATGACCAAGGAAAGGTGGAACCCACAATGGTTCATTGTTGGCTGTGGAAGAGGTGATAACAAAGGGATAAATGGATACAAAAGTCTGAAGAAGGGTTTCAACCCGAAACATCACCCAATCTCTCCAGAGATGCTGCCTGTCCCGCTGAGTTACTCCAGCTTTTTGTGTCCATCTTCGGTTTAAACCAGCATCTGTAGTTCCTTCTTACACAGTACATTCTATGCATTGGTTACCATAAAGTGCATTGTTAATTGGAACCACTACTAAAAGAAAATCAGAATAGAGCTTTGTAGTTTGTAACTAATTATGACAGTAAATGTGGTAGATCAACAAGCTGCTATTTGTGCTTCAGTTACATTTTCTCTTTGTGAAGAGTTATGCTTCACTATTTAAAACCTTTGTGTGATGTTTGCTGCTCCTTCCTCGTTTGCCACATCCTCCGGCTGTGGGTTTTTTCTGTTTACCTGATCTTGCTACAGGCTTATTGAAGGTGAAATGGAACAGGTAGCTGCTGCAGGTAATATTTAGGGCAATCAACGTGTTCTCTATTCAGAATACTTTGCTCAAAAAAACCTGTTTGCATCATCAGTAGTACAATTGCAGGTCAGTTTTGGACAAGTTGGCCTCCCCCACTCTCTTTGATCCCTAAATCCCTATAAGAGCACCCTCTTCTGGTTAGATCTAGCATGACATCCTCAAAACCATTCGGATGTGGACATAAGCACAGCGGAATCTCACACATGTTTAGCACTGGCATCTGATGCTAAATTTAGGTTTAGAAGGATAAGGACTATACACAGGCAGATGGGACTAATGTAAATGGGGCATGTTGGTCGGCATGGGAAAATTGGGCCAATGGGCCTGTATGATTCTATGACTATAAATTTCTTCCTCTGGATCTTTTGCTGGGATTGCTGTTTGACAAATAAAATGAAATGGAAATAATAGCAAGTATTTTAAGCCTCTTGATGTGTTTTTCTTCAGGTATTGTCCCAACTGCAAGCAACATCAGCAAGCCACCAAAAAGTTAGATCTGTGGTCACTGCCCCCTGTCTTAGTGGTCCACTTGAAGCGGTTTTCCTATAGTCGATACTGGCGAGATAAGCTGGACACACTGGTTGATTTTCCAATTAGGTATGTCCTAGAATGACAAACTTGGCCATTGATTCGCAGATTGTCTCTGATTTTGGGCAGCACAGTGGAGCAGAGGTAGAGTTGCTGCCTTACAATGCCAGAGACCCGGGTTTGATCCTGTCAATGGGTGCTGCCTGTACGAAGTTTGCACATTCGCCCTGTGACCATGTGGATTTTCCCTGGGTGCTACAGTTTCCACAAACATTCCCAAGACATGCAGGTTTGTTGGTTAATTGGCTTCCGTAAAATTGGCCCTAGTGTGTAGGATAGGATAGACCTGGTGTTTGGGTGATTACTGGATGGTGCGGACTCAGTGGGCCAAAGGGCCTGCTTCCAACCAAACTAATTTGCTAAGAGAATAATGTTGATAATATTAATAACGTTAATAATCTCTGCGTCAAGTGCAAGCCTTCGTAAACTCATTTGAGTCCCACATTAGACAAACTGCTTTTCCAAGTTCCAGAGTTTTTGTATAATATGGATATTAGTTTAACCAATTGGAAAATACATGTCACCAAGGTCCTAGACTCTGGCAGGGTATGAACAAAGCACATGGACGTTTGTGCCGAAGAGAGGGAAATCAGTTTAGCCAGTCTGCCTGCTGCTAATGATTTTAGGGCTAAATTGGTCTATTCCAGTGATGGAAACCAGACAGCATTTATTGATCAAAGCACAAAGATCTGGAGGACCTCAGCAAGTCAGGAGGCATCAGTGAAAGAAATGGACAGGTAACATTTTGGGTTCAGACTGAAAACGTCATCTGTACATTCCCTCCACAGATATTGCCTGACCAGTTGAGTTCCTCTAGCACTTTGTGTTTTGCTCAAGGTTCTCTTATCTGCAGTATCTTGTGACATAATTAAATTTTGTTCGTTGACAGATATGATTCTTACATTCATAAAGATTTAATATATCTGATGGATATATGTCTAAGAATCCCAAGACCTCTCAAAGTATTCCTGCATTCTAGGAACATCACTTTTAAATCACTGTTTCCTCTATGACGGAGATAAACAGTGACAGAACATGTCCGATGGAGTATTCCATTCCAGGATTGTTCTTCTAATGTTAAAAGATTTGTTTAGCTAGATATAAAGAAATATTTTTAGACATGCGTACAAGTAAGTTTGTAATTTTAATTCTGTCTGTTTTCATCAGTAATTTAGATATGTCAGACTTTCTTATCAATCCAAATGCTGGCCGCTGTGAATATAATTTGATTGCCGTGTCTAATCACTATGGTGGAATGGGTGGAGGGCATTGTAAGTATTCCCAATCAATTGTGATGGTGATTTAATTTTTTTAAACTGTTAAATCTAATTTCATTCACAAAACTCGCAAATCAACTGTGCACAATTTCCTGTTATGTCTGGATCCTATGCTGGATGTGTTTAATTCTGACCCTTAATTGAAGGAGTAAGTGGAGGGAGGAAACTCTGAAGTCTCATCCACAGTAACCCAGTGAAGTTATAAGAGTAAACTGCGTGTTGAATCTCTGCTTGGATGTCTTATTGTTGTAAATTTTGAGACTCTTTTGGAAATAATTGACTGAAGCTGGCATGCTGAGAAATTGCTGCTCACAATTCAACCAGAATGAGTCTTTTTATATGGTCTTCTTTACTGCCCAAAGTAATAATCATCTCTCTAGTCCATTATTGCAGACTAAACTGTTTATATGTTGGGGGTTCTCTGCATGTAATCCATAATCTTGTTCAAACACCACCACCTACCAAAAGTGACCTAGCTGATTTAGTACAGTGAATACATTTTTTTTCATCCACTGAGTCTTTATAATTTGGCCTCTATGTTTGGCTACTAAAGAAATATACTATTGTGTTTAGGAAGGAACTGCAGATGCTAGTTTAAATATTATTGTGTTCTTTGGCAGTTCCAACTTCTCGACTGCCTTTTTCTTTTTAAACAAGAACTCCTTACAAGAAGAAATGTGACATTAAACATTACTTCAAAGCTGCGTTTCTCTTACATTCGCTCTTCTGTTTTACAAGTTCCCTGCTTTGGAAAACATTTTAAAATATTTTAAGTAAAAACTTGTGATGAATACCATTCAAAACATCCAAGTTCATGGACATCAAATTACAAATAGTTTATACTTCAATTACAATAAATATTCATGCATTGACCCTTATTGACTTTCTCAAATTAAATAAAAGCAAAAAGATATCAAGAACCAAAGGACATGGGTTTAAGGTGAGGGGGAATGATTTAACGGGAACCTGAGGGGTAACTTTTTTACACAAAGAGTAGTGGTGGGTGTATGGAAAGAGCTGCCGGAGGAGGTGGTTGAGGCATGTTTTATAACAATGTTTAAGGAACATGTGGACAGGTACATGGATCGGGTAGGTTTAGAGGGATATGGGTCAAAAACAGGCAGGTGGGACTAGTGTAGATGGGACATGTTGGCTGGCGTGGGAAAGTTTGGCCAAATGGCCTGTTTCCACGCTCTATGACTATATACATAGCAAACGCGGTGTTTGACACGCTAATGCATTCGTGAGTCTGTATTTACTGCAGAGGTTGGGCCAACAAGTTACAGTTGTAACTGGTATATTTGGAGTACTGTGTACACTTCTGGTTGCCCAGCTATAGGAAGAATGGCATTAAACTGGAAATGGCACAAAAAAGATTTGAGGTTATTAGGTTTTAGTTCCATGGGGAGACTGGATAGACTTGGTCTTATTTCCCTGAAGTGTTCAAAGCTGAAGGGTGATCTCATAGTTTATAACATCATGAGGGGCAGAGATAAGGTGAATAGTCCCAGTCTTTTCCCACAGTAGGGAAGCCGTAAACTAGAGGACATAGCTTTAAGGGTGAGAGGGGAAAGATTTAATAGGAACCGAGGGGCAACTGGTTCATACAGCGGGTGGTCCGTGTATGGAATGAGCTGTCAGAGGAAGTGGTAAAGGTGGGAACATTTACAACATTTAAAAGACACTTGGACAGATGCATGGATCGGAATGGTTTGGAAGGATATGCGGCAGCAGCAGGCAAGTGGAATTAGCTAGGTTCGGCAACTTGGTCGGTATGGATAAGTTGGGCCGTTATCCATTCTTCTGTCCTGCATGACTCTATGATTCCGACTCTCAACATTCTGGGGATTTGTTTAAAAGTCTGCAGATGCAGAAAAACATTTGCAGGATATATCTAGCGTGCATTTTCTGTCATTGTGCTCACTTCTTATCTTGTAGATACAGCCTTTGCCAAGAACAAAGATGACAACAAGTGGTACTATTTTGATGACACCAGCGTTTCATCTGCAACAGAAGACCAAATAGTGGCAAGTATCTTCAATGCAGTTATCCCCTCATGCAATTAAGAACCCACTGTATTTTTTTGAGATAATGCAAGGATGAGAATATTGGAATGTTTGCAAAAGTTTATTTTTACTTTCAATCCAGCAATGCACATAATTTTGAAACTTCTACTTGCAAAGATTTAAAAGAAATAAAGTTTGCATAGCAATGTCTTTGTGAAAACCTATGGTATTCTCAAAGAAATAATATGGAAGTGGATTTCGTTTAGTTTATTGTCAGGTGTACCGAGGTACAATGAAAAGCTTTTTGTTGCGTGCTATCCAGTCAGCGGAAAGACAATACATTATTACAATCCAGCCGTGTACAAATAGAGGATAAAGGGAATAATGTTTAGTGCAAGATGAAGTCTAGTAAACTCTATTCAAAGATAGTCCGAGGGTCTCCAATGAGGTAGATGGTAGCTCAGGACTGCTCTCTAGTTGGTGATAGGATGTTTCAGTTGCCTGTTAACAGCTGGGAAGAAACTGTCCCTGAATCTGGAGGGGTGCATTTTCACACTTCTATGCCTCTTGTAGTCAGTACTCAAATGAACTGGGGTGTTGAAGAAGCCAAAATAGACAACATCCATTTCTGCACGGCAGGATACCTGGGATTTGTTGTCCCTGGACACCTATATGATATCCCGGCACACTCCTCATAACATGATGGAATTCACACATTCGCTGTGATTTAACATTTCATTGAAAATATGGCAGCTCCAACAGCAGGGCTATCCCTTATTATTGAGGTGTTGGCTAGACTTAATATGCAGTTGTCAGGAATTGTGTTGAGCTTGTGACCCTTACCACCCAAGTTAAAGTACCATCACTACTAATGGTAAATCATCACTGGTAAAAATTACCCCTTCTTTTGAGTGGTAATTCAATCGCCAGTATTTCATCATCAAATTATAAGGGTGGCACAGTGGCACAACTGGCAGAGCTCCTGCCTCACAGTGCCAAAGAACTGGGTTCAGTGCAGACCTCGGCTGCTGGCTGTGTGGTGTTTCTAACGGCATGGGTTTCCTCCGAGTGCTCTGGAATTCTACCGCAAAGACATGTTGGTTTGTCGGCTAATTGACCTTTGTAAAATTGCCCCTGATGTGTAGGGAGTGGATGAAAAAGTGGGATAATAGAAGACTAGTATGAATGGGTGATCGACAGTTGGCCTGGGCTGAAGGGCCTGGTCCCATCGAAGATTGACACAAAATGTTGAAGTACCTCAGTGGGTCAGGCAGCAAAGGACAACTTTTCTCCAGAGATGCTGCCTGAAACGCCGAGTTACTCCAACGTTTTGTGTCTATCTTCGGTGTGAACCAGCATTTGCAGTTCCTTCCTGCACATTGGGCTGTTTTCAAGTTGTACCTTTAAAACTAAACTCAATTTTGCACCTTGTGAACTGCCATCTGCATTTGCTTCCCTTTGTAAATTTTTATGCCAAATGTTCCTGTTCTTTGCTCCCAGTATTCCTTTATTATCCAGTTAATGAGTTTGTGATTGGCTTGTCCATAACATGAAAGGAATGTTAGATACCTTGAGATCCCTTCTAGCACACTCCTGCACACTGGGGACAATTTACAATCTTTTACAAAGCCAATTAACCGACAAACCTGTACATCTTTGGAGTGTGGGAGGTTCTGGTTGATTACTGCACAAACACCTCAAGTGGTTATCTCGCGGAGGAAACCGGAGCACCCAGAGGAATCCCACGCAGTCACGGAAAGAACGTACAAACTCTGTACAGATAGCACCCGTAGTTGGGATCAAACCCAAGTCTCTGGCGCCAACTCTACCGCTGCGCCACCATGCCTCCAAGAGTCAAATGGCATTAAAGAAACAAGGAACTGCAGATGCTGGTTTATAAAAGAAGACACAAAGTGCTGGAGTACCTCAACGGATCAGGCAGCAACTTTGGAAACCATGGACAAGTGGCATTTTGGGTAGGGACCCTTCTTCAGACTTACTGTAGGGGAAGAAAGAAAGCTAGAAAAAGGATGGGCAGGACAAAGCCTGGCAGGTAATAGGTTGGTCCAGCTGAGGGGAGTTTGTGATAGACAGATGGTTGGACAAAGGCCAGCGATGAAAAGGCTAGAGATAAGAATAAGGGAGTTGTGGATTATGAAGCTAGAGGATGGAATGTAGGTGGAAGGGGAAAAACAAGGAACTGCAGGTGCTGGTTTGCCAAGGATAGACAAAATGCTGGAGTCACTCAGCGACTCGGGCAGCATCCCTGGAGAACATAGATAGGTGATGTTTCGGGTTGGGACACTTCAATCTGAAGAAGGGTCCAGACCTGAAATATCATGTATCCATGTTCTCCAGAGACGCTACCTGACCAGCTGAGTTGCTCCAGCACTCTTTCCTCAGAGGAAGGGGCGGAGGAGGAGAAAAATAGATGTGAGTCCCAGTGGGACACAGGGGAGGAGGGGGGGGATGGTTATGTAGTTACATAAAATTGGAGAGTGTAATGTTCACACCGTTAGCACTGGTGCTTGTGGACAGCCATGAAGTTGTGGTCACTGATTTGGTGTGAATAGACAGCCTATTAATAAATCACCCTCTTTCAACAGTCCAAAGCGGCTTACGTACTCTTCTACCAGAGACAAGACACAGTCAGTGGCATGGGCTATTTTGCACATGATCACAGTGCCAAGGAGGAAACTTCTGCTGCTTTAGGTGCTGCTCGGGACAGTGATGAGGACTGCAATGAGAATGATGTAGAGAATGAAAACTGCATGCACACAAACTGAGCTGCACAATGCCATGTGAAAACTCTCCAATGCAGACTCCTGCACAGACACTGAAAAGCTGGAAGCAAACCACAAACTAGGAGTGTGAGATCATCTGGAAAGGAGGTGCTGCATCAGTTTGAGCGAGAAGCCAATTTGGACTTTGTGTCAAAATAGACTTAAGTGAATTACTTGAAGCTGAAATGTGTTAGAAATGCGATTAGATGCTAACTGCAATATATGATCCATGAAATCTATTTGTCTTACTGATGTATACAGGTTCTTTACACTCAATATACAGTATGCAGAAATATTTAAGTGATTCCCATCTTCACTCCTCCTCTATAGTTTTTGACAATATACTGGCTAATGTTTTCCCCCCCCAAAATTGCCATTTTTAAAAAAAGTTTTGTGTCTGTGAGCTAAAGTGTGCAATGTATGTGCCCTGCTTCAGCGACAGAGAATGTAAGCACTTAAACTGAAAGGACGGCTGCTTCACTCATTCTGTGACAAGGTTTGCTGTCTGACGTGGGTTAAACAATCATCGCAAAGGGCCATTGAGATTAAGCACGAGTGACAGAGCTGCCACTTGAAAATGGTGTGCAGTGACTTCAAACTTCCCATTAAGCAGTTAGCTTCCATTACGAGCCGCTGATCCGGACTGAGCTTTCGAAACACGCGCTGCCTGTGGATGTTTCTGAACTCTACTTTAACCCTTTGAGGACTGCACTGGCATTTCTGCACCGAACCACGAAATCACGACTGCATTCGTTCAAAGTATCAACCGCGGTCCCACTAAATTTCTCGAGCTCAACTCTCTCTCCGAATAGCTGTGAGGTGCAGCGTTAGAAAATCGTTTTTGCAGGTGTTCTGTGACAGAAAACTTTTATTTTAAACTGCAAAGAACTTGCAGTACTCAGGGTTAAAAATAGGATGTCACAACAATGAAATTGATGTGCTGGATGGTTTTTCATTTGTTCAGCAAACTGAAAGTTTGCACACTTGTACAACCGGTGGGGGGGAGGGAGGGGCAAGGGGCTAATCAAACTATCTTTGTGTCGAAGATGGTGTATTAAAACTACACAACTTTAATAATAGAGGTATAAATTATATAAAATTTGATAGAATGTGAGCAAGTGGATTGATTTTATTTTAATTCCTGTTCGGAATTCACCATAGCCTTACTGCATATCTGCATATTAAATTATGTACTTGCATGTTGCAGTTACCAAGTTTGTGTGTGAGTGTGTGTATATATTACAAGGTACATTGCATTTAATTTACGGGGGGCTGTATTCAAGGGGCCAGGATGCCAACAGCTAGAGTGAGGATTTTCAAATTTTTTTGTGAATTGCTGCTTTTCATTTAACGTAATTCAAATGATTTTTTTTTCTTGGTTTGTTACTGCCAGTGGCAGATGCTATATAATGCTAAAGATTTGCTCCTCTACCCGAGTCATTTGCTATTGTGTCCTATTACCATAAACAAAATGATGGTCTTCACTTTTAAAAGGAAACAAAAACTTTAAAAAACGGATTTGAATGTTGTAGTGTATAAATAAGTTCACTCTGTGAGTGTACACTTGGTAAGTTATTATTGAAATGTTATAACTAAAAGACATAGAAACACGAAAGGGCAGGATGAGTTGAGTATGTCAAGAATGGCTTTGCTGGATATTAGTGCTGATATTTCTCTTGATGTTTTACAGTCAGTATCTTCGCCTTTTTGATTTTTTCTTTTTTTAGTAAAATAAAAGTCACAAACCTCCAGCATGTTTGAGGTAAACATTTTGACTGCACTTAGTTTCATTTAATTTTACATTTGAGACTTGCACGTTTATTTATATAAATCTACAATAAAGTTATACTGCGCCTTATTCACAACGCTCAGTACTGATGGCTCTGTAAAGAGACTGCCTAACTCAGTAGGCACTGGCACTTTGCGGGAGAGGTGGAGAGATAAACTGCACCGCTGGGTGGCCAGGTATAGTGTGGTCATGTCGAATGTTTTTCAATGAAGGTTTACAAAGTTTCAAAAATCTAGCGTTAAAACAATTTGATCAATTCATGTGTCCTCAAGGGGCAAGTTATTAATAAGAAATATTTGTGGGAACTTTGAAATAAAATTGCATAACCCTTGCATATGCAATGATTGTAATCTTTACATATCAATAAAAATAGAAACAACCTATTTAGAATGATGTGCTGGAAGATAAAGCTGTTTGATGAATAGTGCTGACGTCTTGGTAATGTGTGAGTCCTCTCTAAATGGCCTGTATGACTTATGCTGGGTTCATATGTATGCAGTGTGTGACGTCTGACTGGAGAGGAAGAAAGTTAATTTCAGTAGAAATTGCGTCATTCTCTGCCCAGGGATAAATTTTAAGACTAGAAATCGCTACCTTCCACAAGCGTATTGATAGCAAAGGTCTCAAATAGAGAGATGCACAGCGCATCTTTCAGTTGTTCTGTTGGGCAAAAGGAACAATGGAAAACTGCAATGGAGCTGAATGCTGTTCAGTCTTGACTTCAGAGTAGGGAATGTAGCTCTCCGTTGCCATGTGTGGCCCTGATGACCAGACAAGCTGTAGACGCTGAGAATGTACCACCCCCTGCTTCACCAAAAGGAAGATGTTTGCTTTCGCTCAGACCATAAGGCACAGGAGCAGAATTAGGCCATTCAGACCACCGAGTCATGGCTGATCTATTCTCAACCCCATTCTCCTGCCTTCTCCCCCCCCCCCAAACCTTTGACACTCTCCCTAATCAAGAACCTGTCAATCTCCGCTTTAAAAGTACCTCATGTCTTGGCCTCCACAGCCGTCTGTGGTAATGGATTCCACAGATTCATCACCCTCTGGCTAAAGAGATTCTTCCTCATCTTTCTCCATTCACCGACTCTCCACTGTTTGGTTTCTTACGTCAGGGCAGGACAGCAAATACAAAATCGTTCAAGCTGTGTCCATTTGCAGAAGGAAAGTAGCTTAGAATACTGGCTGCAAGAATTGATGCAGATGGATGGAACTGAATTAGCATGTGTGGGTGTGAGATTGTTGGTTCCAAACTTGGGAGTGGCCAGCAAGGTACATGGAGCCTTTCATATTCCCACCATAAATGCTAGCTAATGTATTTACAAGGAGTCGGGCTTTTCTGTTCTCTCCACTGCCAAAAACATTAATGGTAGTGGGAGTGTGTGAATGTATTTCTGTTGGCGAAACTACTGGTGTTGATCAGCTATGTAGATATGATTCCATGGTGTCTTTCTGCAGAAGAAGCACCCTATCCCAAAACATTGATGAGGACTATGCAGTGACAATTATTTTTTCTTGCAATCTTTTAGGTTTTTGTGTTCTAAGATTGGGAATAAAATCAGTTTAAAAAGTGTAAACCAGCATCTGCAGTTTCCTTCCTACACAATAAAATCGGCTGCATAGCTGAGAAGCAGGTAATCAATCCAGCCTGCTTCCCTGTGCTTTTCAATTCTTCTGTCTCACACCTTCTGTTTCCATATCTGGCTTTTGTTCCAAACATGTCTATCAAAAAAAACTTTCACCCGTGTCCACACTTTGTCCTGCCCGTCCTCTCTCCAAACTTTCTTCCTCCACACCCCCCCCCCCTCTTCCGACCACAATTAGTCTGAAGAAAAGGTCCGATCAGAAACGTTGCCTGTCCATGTCCTCTGGAGATGCTGCTTGACCTGCTGAGTTACTCCAGAACTTTATGTCCTTCTGACTGTGCTGCCATTTTGACATAAATATCCAGTTGTTCCTGCATTCTAGAATTGTGTTTCCCAAGTTGCTGTAGAATCTGCCTTCTCCGTCCTTTTCAAGCAGTGTATTCTAGACCACCAACTGCATGGTGCATCCAATAAGTCCACGTGCTTGCAAGCTCCTATCGTAATATGTCCTCGGCTGCCTGGCCTTGCAAATCATGCATCCAAAGTAGTGTATCAAGTACTCTGGATCAGAAATGTTTCAGATCTGGTGATAGACACAAAATGCTGGAGTAACTCAGCGGGACAGACAGCATCTCTGGAGAGAAGGAATGATTGACATTTTGGGTCGAAACCCTTTTTCAGACTGATGTCAGGGGAGTGGGCGGGACAGAGATAGAATGTAGTCGGAGAGAGTAAGACTGGTGGGAGAACTGGGAAGGGAGAGAGAGGGAAAGCAAGGGCTATTTGAAGTTGTGGTGTTGTGGGTCTCACACACATATAGCAATAACACATCAGTTTGTACCTCAATGATTGCAGCCAGTATAAAAATAAGTGTTTAAATCTATTTAAAATATTTGAACAAGATTTCAATTTGGGCTCTCAACTCGTTGAATCATATGTTCAAAGAAGTCATTCGGCCATACATACTAATGCCAGCTCTCTGAAAGGGCTGTCCCATTCGTACCCAATACCCTGAACAATGTTTTCTGGTATATTATTGTGGTGATTCTGAAAGCACACTAGGCAATAGAAGTGATTGCATTTTGAAAATATTTTGTTCAATGGTTTGCTACTTGGCTGTTCAGAGAAGTATAGAAACAAATACTGGAATCTTATCAGCTGGGAAAGAAAAAGCAGAAACCGTCTCACCAGCAGCTTCACTGAGGGGAGAAACAGCATTAACACCGAACCCACAAACAAAGTGCTGGAAGAACTCAGCGGGTCAGGCAGCTGAGTGGACAGGCAATGTCTTGGGATGGGGCCTCTCATGTTGTCTTGAAGAAGGGTCCCGACCCGAAATGTCATCTGTCCATTTCCTTTCACAGCTACTGCCTGCCCTGCTGAGTTCCTCAAGCAGTTTGTTTTTTTATTGCTCAAGATTCCAGCATCTATATTCTCTTGTGTCTCAATGTTAAAGTCCAAGGACCTGGGTTAATGTTACACCATGATTAGCAAATATAGAGGTGGGAAACGAAAGCAGAGGCACAAGGCTGAATGTGCAAGTTGCAGATAATTAAACATGAATAGTACAAAGCAAAGGAAGTCAGACATCTGCAAACAAAGGATGGATGTTCAGGAAGTATGGCCTGGGGTGTGGAAGCAAGGCAGCTGGAGTTAAAGGTGCAGGCCACCTTGCTGGTTATTCCAAAATGTACCAGCCTAGATTCCCCCCCCCCCCCCCATGGTACCTCTGCTGTATCATACCTTTATTGGAGAAAATGAATGCAGCGATCAAGTCTTAACATTGTTAGCAAAACAAAGTGCTGGAGGAACTCAGCGGGTCAGGCAGCATCTGTGGAGGGAATTGATGGAGGTTGTTTGGTGTTGGGACCCTTCTTCAGACCAATCCATCGAATCAAGTATCCCAACCTGCCCATTCCCACAACAGCTGCCTGACCCGCTGAGTTCCACCAGCACTTAGTGTTTACCTCAAGATTCCAGCATCTGCAGATCCCTGTGTCTCTAAATGTGTTAGAATTGGTGATGAATCTGGAAGGCAACAAAGTGCCAAATGAGGAAGCAGGTGCTGTTCCTAGAGCTTGCATAAATAGGACTTTCATGGTAGAAGCAGGAGGCTAGAGGTTGGGAAGTAACGTTGGTGCAGCTGCCTTACAGCGCCAGAGACCCGGGTTCGATCCTGACTGTGGGTGCTGTTTGCACGGAGTTTGTATGTTCTCCCTGTGATCGTGTGGGTTTTTCGCAGGTGCTCCAGTTTCCTCCCACACACCACAAAGACATACAGGTTTGTAGATTAATTGGCTTCGGTAAAAATTATGAATTGTCCCTCGTGTATAGGATCGTGCTAGTGTACGGGGATTGCTGGTCGGCGCGGACTCAGTGGGCCCAAGGGCTTGTTTCCGCACTGTATCTCTAAACTAAACTAAACTAAAAGTAAATGGAAAGTCAGGATTGTAAACATGGGCTGATCATAGTTTTTTTTCTGAATCAATCGGCTGGTCTCCATTTTGCCTCCCAGCTGTAGACAAACTTGACAGCTGCTTGAATGAAATGTAGCTTTATAAATAGCTTGAGCTTGCTGCAAATCTGTTCACGTCTTAATTAAAAATTATAGACATATATCATGATCACTTGATTAACAAATCTGTCTTGTCATTTGGCTATTGGAAAACATTCTTTCAATATGGGACTATTGGTTATCTCACTGCAAAGGTAGATGTCAATTTGCCGCATACCAGAAAATAAATCCCCCCCCTATACTCTGTTGTTGCAATTATAATTATCTCAAAGCAAATTTGCCACCTTTTTGTCCTTTTCACATTTGTTTCTTTGGTATTTTAAAATGTCTTTCTGCTCATGTAGAATGTTCTACGTATTAATGCACAGTCCAATAAATGTGAATGATTTAATTTCAGTATATACCTAGACAAATGAACTTTACCAAGAAACTCAAAGATGTCCTCAGATTCTTAATCGTTTGAGGTTCATGAGTAAATATGATAAAGCAATGTACTCAATGTAAATCAATTACATAAATAGCTGCTGTGTACCTGCGTTTACAATAAAGATGTGTTTGGATATACAAAGGATTACTGTTTTGTGAATACATCTGTAATTCCATGCTCTGGAATTTCATGTTTATATTCCTTCCACATTTCCCCTGCTTTAAAAATCCTTCGGTTTTTCCTCAAAACACATTGCTTAAGGGTTCGATCCTGATTACAGGTGCTGTCTGTATGGAGTTTTCACGTTCCCCCTGTGACTGCATGGGTTTGCTCTGGTTTCCTCCCACATTCCAAAGACATGCAGGTTTGTAGGTTAATTGGCTTCTGCTATTTGTCCCTAATGTGATAGAACTAGTGTAGGGGTGATTCCTGGTTGGAGTGGGCTCAGTTGGTCGAAGGGCCTATTTCCACGCTGTATCTCTAAAACCAAAACCTAAAACACACCACTTTGCTCAAGCTATTTGTTCCCTTTTGTACATATTAATTGTGGCTAGATATCAGTCCTGCTTATGCCTCTTGAGATCTTTGGATATTAGTCCCAAAGATTTGATGGAACTTATAGTAATAACCCACATACGAATAAAGTAATCAAACGTGAAGGTCGGCATCCTATTAAACAGTGTCCACATCTATCTCACTGTTCATAAAACATAGAAGCAGAATTAGGTCATTCAGCCCATTGCATCTGCTCCGCCATTCGATCATGGTTGATCTATTTTTCCTCTCTCAACCCCATTCTCCTGCCTTTTCCCCATAACTTTTGAAGCCTTTACTAATCAAGAACCTATAAAATCTCCACTTTAAATATACCCAATGACGTGACCTCCCCAGCAATTTGTGGCAATTAATTCTACAGATTCGCAAACCCTCTGGCTAAAGAAATTCCTCCTCATCTCTATTCTAGTCAAGTCAAGTCAATTTTATTTGTATAGCACATTTAAAAACAACCCACGTTGACCAAAGTGCTGTACATTTGATTAGGTTCCAATAGAAAAAAAATGAAAACATACAGTAGCACGCAAACAGTTCACAGCGCCTCCTCAATGAGCCTCAAACGCTAGGGAGTAGAAATATGTTTTGAGCCTGGACTTAAAGGAGTCGATGGAGGGGGCAGTTCTGATGGGGAGAGGGATGCTGTTCCACAATCTAGGAGCTGCAACCGCAAAAGCGCGGTCACCCCTGAGTTTAAGCCTAGACCGCGGGATAGTGAATAGCCCCAAGTTGGCCGATCTGAGGGACCTGGAGTTAGAGAGGGGGGTTAGAAGATTTTTGATGTAGGGGGGGGAGTGTCCATTTAGGGCTTTATATGTGAATAGGAGGAGCTTGAAGTTGATTCTGTACCGTACAGGGAGCCAGTGGAGAGAGGCCAGAATCGGGATGATGTGGTCCCTTTTACGGGTACCCGTCAGGAGTCTCGCTGCGGCGTTTTGGACCAGTTGCAGGCGGGACAGGGAAGATTGGCTGATCCCAGTGTATAGGGAGTTGCAGTAGTCTAGGCGGGAGGAAATGAAAGCGTGAATTATTTTTTCTGTGTCGTCGAATTGGAGGAAAGGTTTGATTTTAGCTATGGTTCGAAGTTGGAAGAAGCTGGCTTTTACCACAGCGTTGACTTGCTTATCAAATTTTAATGCAGAGTCAAATATCATGCCGAGGTTTTTGACATGCGGTTTGACTAGACAGGATAGGCTTCCAAGACTGCCTGTTATCAATTTGATGGAGTCGGGGGGGCCGAATAGGATGACCTCAGACTTGCTCTCATTTAATTGGAGGAAGTTCTGTGCCATCCAACATTTTATGTCCTCAAGGCAGTGTGAGAGGCTGTTTAAATTTGACTGGTTGTTGGGTTTCAGGGGGAGGTAAAGCTGAGTGTCATCGGCATAGCAGTGGAAAGAAATGCCGTGCCTTTGAATGATTTGGCCAAGGGGGAGCATGTATAGAGAGAAGAGAATGGGGCCTAGGATGGAGCCTTGTGGAACTCCGCAGGAGAGGCTAGCTGGAGCAGAGGAATAACTGCCTATGTTGATGGCGAAACTCCTATCTTTGAGGTACGAAGCGAACCAGCTCAGGGCAGTGCCATCAATGCCAACCGCGTACCGGAGACGGTCAATAAGGATGGTGTGGTCCACTGTATCGAACGCTGCGCTGAGGTCGAGAAGGAGCAGGATTGCACAGTCGCCGGTGTCGATGGCGAGAAGCAGGTCGTTGCAGGAAGTAGATCCAGCGGCACGGTGGCGCAGCGGTAAAGTTGCTGCCTTACAGCGAATGCAGCGCCGGAGACTCGGGTTCGATCCTGAGTACGGGCGCCGTCTGTACGGAGTTTGTACGTTCTCCCACAAACTTTGGGAGTTTGTACGTTCTCCCAAACCCGGAGATCTGGGTTTTCTCCGAGATCTTCGGTTTCCTCCCACACTCCAAAGGACGTGCAGGTATGTAGGTTAATTGGCTTGGCAAATGTAAAAATTGTCCCTAGTGTGTGTAGGATAGTGTTAATGTGCGGGGATCGCTGGGCGGCGCGGACTCGGTGGGCCAAAGGGCCTGTTTCCGCGCTGTATCTCTAAATCTAAAAAATATATATCCTTTTATTCAGAGGCTGCGCCCTGTGGTCCTGGACTCTCCCACTACTGGAAACATCTTCTCCACATCCACTCTATCTAGGCCTTTCATTATTCGGTAGGCTTCAATGAAACTCCCCCCTCATTGATTGGTTGATTGATACTTTATTGTCACATGTACTTGGTGTAGCTAAATTATTTGTTTTGCATACAATACATAAGTATGTAGAGTCGTCATGTATTGTGAACCGACAAAGTTACAAAAAGTATTCAATATAGTGCCAATGGCCCCCCTTCCTTCTTGCGCCCCCACCCCCCCCGGGAACAGGCCCTTTGGCCCACAATGTCTGTGCTGCCCATATGCAAATTTAAATGAAACCTGCTACCCTTCCATCTCTTGTATGTTCAAAAGGCTGGAATAACACAGCGGGTCCGACAGCATGTCTGGAGAAAAGGAATAGGTTCTGTTCTGGTTGATTACTGTGCAAACACCTCATAAGTGGCTATCTCGTGCAGGTTGGAGTGAGTAGAGTAGTGATTAAATTTTGAAGTGGGCCTTTTTGACCAAGTTGAGGAGATCTAGTTGCTCAATCCCCTTTTTAAATGACTTAACATCGGGAGCGGCACGTGTGTTGGGTGGTAACATATTCCATTCCCTTTTCGTCCTTGGGTAAAGGGAATATTGGTAGTAAAGGTTATAGAAATTTAGCGAGTTGATGATGTAGGGACCGGTATTTTGTCTTCTTGTTTCATGGCAGTTGGTGCTCTGGGATGACGGAAGATTTGATGGCGTGATTTTGTGAATCTCCTTTTAAATTGCAATAAGTCTTAGCCCGATTCTGCAGAGCTCTAGGGAATCCCATCTGAGAGAAGTCAGCATATTATTCACGCTCGTTTCAAGGTGATGTTTCAAGTCGTTTTCAAGAGGTTTGCCCCCTGTGGCCGGCCAGGGACTCTGGAACTCCGGCCCGGCCCAAACCGGCAGATCCAATGCCATAGGCGATTTTGCGGGCCGGTATAGAGGCTTGTTGGCGGACCGTTCCGGTACTGTTGGACTCCTCTCGCAGGCAGTGACCTCTGTAGGTTTGGCAAAGCGGATAATCCGGAAAGGCTCTGGAACTGGTGATGCCGGAAAATCGGTGGTGCATTTCACCAAGACTGCGTGCTCCAACCCGAAAGGCCGGTAGGGGGCGGGTGGCTGCAGGGCGACCTCCGCGGCGAGAGGGGGCGCTGCCGGGAGCTCCGAGCTCGGCGAGGCGCCGCAGAGTCGCCGCCCGCCGCCAACACGTCGTGTCACGTGGGGCCGTGGAGGGGGCGGGAAGGACGTCACATCCCCTCAGGCAGTGTTTACGGAAGCGCGGGTGACGTGTCTGCGGCGCGGGGGGTTGTGGGAGTGAGGGCGGAGGCCTGTGTCTTGCCCGGGAGCCGAGCGCCGCGCTCTGGGGGAGAGTGCCGGGCACATACACGGCCACCATGGCCACCTCCTCACCCGAGGCCGTGAAGAAGCTGCTGGACAACATGCAGAGCGACCTGAGGAGCCTGTCGCAGGAGTGCAGGAAGAAATTCCCCCCTGTCAAGGAGGTGAGGAGGCCGCGGCCACGGGTGCTTCAGGGGGCAGTGGCTCCGAGCCTCTGGCTCCGTGGCTGAGGAGCAGCAGATTGGAAGGGACGTCTTTGCACTGACTGGAGAGAAGGGGAAGGAGGGAAGGCAGAAGAAGCGGGGTAGAGGAAGGCGTGGTGGAGGGAGAGGGAGGGAGGAGTGGAGAGGGGGGACGAGAGAGAGGGGAAGTGGAGGCAGAGGGTTGAGGAGAGGGAGGGAGAAGGGAATGTGGGCAATCTGATTCAGAAAGAGGGAGAGGTCCTGTCACCACTTTGCCAACAGAGCCGACTAGTATTGTAGATCTTAAACACACGTCTGCAAATGCTTGGAACTGGAGCAACAAACAAACTGATGTGGGAACTCATCGGGTTGAGCAACATTGGTGGCGGCGACAAGAGTATTGACATTTCGGGATAAATTGTAAACCTTCCATGGTTTGGCATGAAAAAGGGGTGGGGTCTCTATTGTATCCACACGCTGGAAGATAGATCTAAGATATTTTTTTATGTCCCTTGAATGGATCTAGATCCAATCTGCTTCCTCCAGCAGTTTTTTGTTGCATATTCAGTTTCTTAATCTCTAGATCAAAGACACATGACAGTTTCTGCATGACACTTGAAGTTTCATTGTAGCCCCAGACTGAAGTAATTCCCCACATCTCAATGAAGTTCTTGCTGCCTTTATTCCAAGCTTGTGTGAAAGCAGTATAAAGTTTAAACAATTGTACCACCACTGAAAATCACTGCTTTCAGTGTTTGTGAATGTGTTTGAGCAATCTGCACTTTCTCAAATGCATTACAATCTACATTTCCAGGAGGTTGTACATGATTCAAGTTGCTTATTCAGTTTCCCTCTCTAGCCATCTAGCTGTTGCAGCCAGCCAATAATATGCCAATTGCTTGATTCTGAAGTTGTTCAGAGACTGAAATGACATTTGATATGAATAGAATAATTTATTATCTTGAAGACATTTCATTGACACAAATACAGACACTTTATTTGATAAGTTGTGCTGTATTCTTGAGGGGGGGAGAATTACATGGCTGAAGTTTCACTTTATTAATATTCAGTACTAGAGTAATTGATATTAGCACATTGCAAGCTGCAGAACAGAATTTTTTTTTTTTCATTATTAGTAACTATGTGACTTCATAAAATGTCTGCAAATCTAAAGAACTCCCCAATACATGGGATTTATGCAAGGCAATTTGTACAGGACAATGGGGTTGAGAGGGAAAGATAGATCCGTCATGATTGAATGGCAGAATAGACTCGATGGTCCGAATGTCCTAATTCTGTTCCTATGACATGTCCGATATAAGGCAATTAAGCAGTGATGTTTTCATTGTTCCGGTTGGAATGATGACAGTATTGTTGGTAAAATAGGCACCCAAAGAATTACAAATGCTGGAGTAACTTGGCAGGTCGGGCAAAATCTCTGTAGGACATTCCCTTTAGAGAAGTGTCCCAACCTAAAACAATGCATATCATTGTCCTCCTGAGGCACTGCCGAACCCACTGAGTTTCCCCAGCACTTTGTATTTCACACAGTGTTGTCAATGTTTCATTTGAATGTGCTGCTGTGAAGGTAGATTGTTCTTCCAAAGATTGATAAGATCTATCTTTCCTGCAGCAACTAGTGATTCAAGTGGAGACGCTATAAATAAGATGTAAATGCGCGACTGACTCCATCTCTGAAGTAGTCTGGTTTATACGATAAGACTGTCAAGTTTTCATTGACAATTTTTGAATCATGAAATAACAATCAAAAGTAAGAAATCAATGACTGAAATGTTGACACTTTGCATTGTGATTTTCCTGTTCTCGCAGTGCTTGTTTTAAGCTGGTATTTTGCTTTGAGCTGTGACTAGAAGTCATGAAACAGGCTATAAAAATGTTGTGCTTTTTTTTTAACTTCAATAGTCAATAGTCAATTTATTTGTCACATACACATAAATGTGCAGTGAAATGCTTGTTCACTTATTGAGACGTGCAACATTTGCAATACTAGTGGCTTTTGCCTATCCTTAGTAAGTGGCTTGTATAGTCAGAGGACATCAGGGAGTCAGCTACACTGTGGGTCTCGGGTCACAGACTCACGATCGAGTTAAGAAGGCAGATTTTCTTTCCCAAACGTGTAAAAACTGAAAGTATGGAAATTACTCGACAAGTCAGGCAGCATTATCATTCTGAAACAATTACTCTTTTTCTCTCCCTAGATGTCGCCGAGTTGCTGAATATTTACTGAACTTTCTGTCTTTAATTCTGATTTCCAATGTTTACAGTATTGTCAGTAAAATGGAGACATTAGGAACTGCAGATGCTGGAGTAACTTGGCGGGGCAGGCAGAATATCTGGAGGACATGGATAAGTGACGTTTACCAAAGGGTCCCAACCCGAAACGCCGCCTAGCCCTCTGAGGTGTTGCCTGACCCACTGAGTTATTCAATTTTCTTAATATAAATGTAAGTTCTGACGTTAGTGATTCCTCTCACTGTGAAAGATCGTGACCATTGTGTTATTGTTGGGGCTTTCCTGAGAAAGGTTACATTTTTCACCTCTGGTTGTATTTATCCAAAGATAGAGAGGTCTCTGGTTTAAATCCTGCTGTAGACTCTAGTACGGCCTTGAGCATTCTATTTCAACTCAGAACAGGTAACGTTAAGAAGGAAATATGTACTTGTATGTTCCAGAATTGCAGACTCTATTGTGACTTGTCAAAATGTGAATTTGTATAAAACATTTTGTATTACTTTGATCTTGCTTCTCATGGGGCTGTTGAAAAGTAGTTAAAATGCATTTAGATATTTTTAAGATTTATGACGTGTTATTATAAAGAATATAGAATAAGTTTTAATAGTTGTCCTGTAGCCATTATCACAAACATTATCTTTCGAAATCTAAACAGATCATACTATGAAAAGTTTGGCTGCTGTTTTCTGCATTACTAACTTTCAACAAGTACTACTTTAGCTGGTAAATGTGACCTAGTTTGAAAGGCTTGACGTAAGTGAAAGATTACCCATTAATTGAAAATGTATAATTTTTTTATCAATTGAAAAGAAAGAGCCCTGTTAACTCATTTTGCTCTTTACCAAAACAACTCGCTACTTCTACTCCTGCCCTTTCACCGTAACCTTGCAAATGTTTTCTTACTGTATATTCAACTCCCTCTTAAAGGCAATACTGGAACCTACCTCTTTCACATCTGCATACAATGCATTCCAGATTTCAGTCGCATGTTGCGTAAAATAATTATTCCTCATGTCCCTACTAATTCCTTTATTTCATTGCTATAATCTCTAGTCCTCAACCTTCCAGCAGAGAAAATTGTCTTCTCCATCCAGACTCTCATCATTTTATGCTCTTCAGTCAGATCTCCCCTTTATCCCATACAAAGCAGTTCAAGCCTCTCCAATTCACGTAGCTGTAGTTCCTTGTCAAAGGCACCGTTCTCGTAATCTCCTGTGGACATAGTCCAGAGCCTTTGTATCCTCTCTTTGGCAAGGTGGCGAGAATTGAGTGGCATGTTTTATACTTGAAGCCTCTTGACATATCCCAGAATCGTGAATGTCCAATTAAATGATTTTTCAACCTGCCTTACCAGTTTCAGTGACTCGTGCACCCTAAACCCCAGGTCCCTCTACTTTTCAAGAACTATTCCTGTTTTTTTTTTACATTATCTCAATTTTTCCTACCAAAATATATCCACTCGCAGTTCTCGACATTTAACTTTATTTACCACCTGCCTGACCTTAACATCGTATGCTGTAATTAGGAGCTGATGGTGAGGATTATCTTCAGTTCCTACATAACGCAGTAGTGCTTCTAGTCCCAGTCCCCAATTGTTTGTACTCGACTATTTTCAGGAAGGGCATGTTAACTGAACCCAAGACTGCATATTACTGAATAAGTTTGTTGAAATAGCTGTCGGATCTGAGAGGGTATTATCTTCCAGTTAAAGATCGAGGAAAATCCTTCCATCAAGCTTCAAAGTTGCTTGGCCATCTGTGGCTTCAAAGGGCAAGTGGAGTTCACTACCAATTTATTATTAAAGAAGTTAAACCTATTTCTGCTTTATATCCGTTGATCAAGATTTAAAAAGGTCCAATATTCTTCTGAGAATGTAGAAACCAGGAACTGCAGATGCTGGTTTATACCACAGATAGACACAAGATGCTGGATAACTAAGTGGGTCAGACAGCATCTCTGGAGAAAAAGGATGGGTGACGTTTCAGGAGGGGACGCTTCAGACTGAAGAAGGGTCTCGACCCGAAAAGTTACCTATCCTTTTTCTCCAGAGATGCTGCCTGACCCACTGAGTTACTCCAGCACTTTGTGTCTATCGTCAACATTCTTCTGAACCCCTTTTGAGATGGAGAAAATATCTTTAATGCCAGCTAACCTGCTTTTGAAATGTAATTTTTACATAGGCAGGGAGCCAGAACCTTTGAACCCTATGCAAACAACAGCTGAGCTAGATGTCTGCTTGGAGTCCCTTGGTGCCCAGTGAAAATGCATTGGTTTCTGTTTACATACTATAGATCTAATTTCTCTCTTGAGTAAGTCCCAATTTAACATGCCCTTCTTTCTCCAGAGGTATTTAAACTCCCAAATCCTAACTCTTTTGTTTTCAGCAATAAGGCAAACAGCTACGCTGCTTTGACTCCAGGAAGCTTGAGAAAGTAAGTGGAGTTGTCTCGCACAATTTCAGTGGCCATATGTATACCCACGGCATGGGTGAAGCAGAGTTCATAGTTGGTGGAATTACGGAAAGTTCATACAAAACTTGCAATTTACCAGGCAGCAATGATCCCTGTCATATATACTTGAGATCTGGCCTACTCATAGAAGACAGTGAAGTGACACCACTGCAAAATTCTCTCAAACCACTTGAAGGAGAATTGAACCAAGGTCTGTGTTATCTCATAACATCTCGAGCACTGAGGTTCATTCCATTGGACTGACTTGGGTTCAATCCTGACTCTGAGTGCTGTCTGCACGGACTTTGCATGTTTTCTCTGTGACCACATGGGGCCTAGTTTCCACCCACATGCCCGAGACACGGGTTCAATCCTGACTCTGAGTGCTGTCTGCACGGACTTTGCATGTTTTCTCTGTGACCACATGGGGCCTCGTTTCCACCCACATTCCAAAGATGTATAGCTTTGTAGGTTTAATGGCTTCTCTAAATCATCCCTAGAGCATGGGGTGGTACTAGTGCATGGGGTGATTGCTGGTTGGTGCAGACGCAATGGGCCGAAGGACCTGTTTCCACACTGTATCTCTGAAGTCTAAGGATAACATAGGGGTGGGTTGTAGTTTCTTTCAATTGACACTGAAACTTCATAAATAAATTCCTGGAGTTTAAGGAGTCAAAGGAGACTTTTCTGATTATGGTTACTTACTTTATTTTTAAGCCCTTGTGAGGAAAAGGTGAGAATGACTCTTTGGAGCTCAATGTTTAAACATTGATCCCAGAATTGATTGAAATATACAGCTTGGTAACAGGCCCTTTGGCCCACCAAGTCTATGCTGACCATCGATCACCTGTTCACACTAGTTTGATGTTATCCCACTTTTACATCCACTCCCTCCGCTGTTGGAACAATTTGCAAATGCAGATTAACGTACAACCTGCACGTCTTTGAGATGTGGGCAGAAACCGGAGCACCCTGAGGAAACCTACGTGGTCACAGGGAGAATGAGCAAACTCCACACAGACAGCACCCAACATCAGGATGGAACCCAGTTCTCTGGCACTGTGAGGTTGCGGCTCCACCAGCTGCACTACTGTACGGCCCTATGATGTTTGGCGCAAAACACAGTGTTGGAGTAACTCCAGTAACAGTGCTGTGGAAGGAATGGAGAGGCAATGGGCTTGGACCCTTCAGATTGATGGCAGTGGTGGGCTAGAAAGCTGGAAAAAGAGCCTGGCAAGTGATAGTTGGATGCAGGTGAGGGTGGTTCGATTGGCAGATGATTGGTGTGTGACTAATATATACCCAGGAAGACACAGGCTCTGTCTGTGTCTGTCCCCGCTGAGTTATTCCAGCTTTTTGTGTCTGTCTAGGAGCTCTTTAAAACATTTTGTATGTTTCAATGAGATCATCTCTCATTCTTCCAGACTCAGTACAGGCATTGTGTGCTTAATTTCTCCTCGTATGACAATTTCTCAGTCTCAGGAATCAATCTGATAGGTTAAGGAGACTGAATCTGTGTACAATATTCCAGATCTAATCTCACCACACCCTCGTAATAGGATGGAGGTTTCTTAAATTCAAATCATCTTGTCATAAAAGCCAGCATACCTCTCGCCTTCCTATTGTTTTTAGTAATTGTATGGTAATTTTCAGTGATTGATATTCATGAACACCTCGACATCTTTCACACCTCCACAGCAACATCTTTCACTCTCCCATTTTTCAAAAAGGACTGCCTTTCTATTTTTTATCAACATAACCTAATTTTTCCCTCATTATTTTCCATCTGCCATGTCCTTATCTATTCACCTAACTGCTCCTTAACCATCTGAGATGCCTCTGCATCCTCCTTGCAGCCAAGACTATCAGATATCATTGTCTCATCAACGAAGTTGCATATTTTATATTGATCCCCTCGTTCAACATCTCCATGGAATTGTTTTCACGATTGGGCATCATGTCGTACTAATATGAGACAGTGAGGAAACTGGCCCTTTAGCCCACCTAGACCACGCTGACCATCGATCACCCATTCACACTAGTTCTATGTGATCCAACTCTCATGTTCACTCACTACGCACCCAGGACAATTTATAGCAACAATTTAACCTACAAATCCACATGTCTTTGTGATGTGGGAGGAAACGAGCATCCGAAGGAAAGACACGTGGTTACAGGAAGAAGATGCAAACTCCACACAGACAGCACCCGAAGTCAGGGCCAAACTTGGGTGAGGCAGCAACTTCAGACTTCACCAATAGGAAGAAGATGCAGGAGCCTGGGAACCATTCCCTCCAGCTTCAAGCACAGCTTATCCCCATCAGCCAACAGGCTCTCGAACCAAAAAAAGACAGGTGCATATGATAATTAAACACTTGACTTTTGAGGTCGGAAGATTAATTGGCCATTGTAAATTGCCCCTTGTGGTAGAATCTGGGAGAATGGATGGGAAACATAAAAACAAGGAACTGCATATGCACTAAAGGATGTGAAGTACTGGAGTAACTCAGCAAGTCAGGCAGCACCTGTGGAGAACATGGATAGGTGACGTTTCGGGTTGGGACCCTTCTTCCAACTTTGAATCCTTGAACTTCAGACTTTTGAACCATTCTCAACCTTTCCTCAGCACTGAACTGCTATGGACTTTGCGCAATGTTGTACTCTGTTCTTGGGCTTGCAGTATTATTGCTTGGTTACCTAATATATTGATAATTT
This sequence comes from Rhinoraja longicauda, assembly GCF_053455715.1. Taxonomy (NCBI): domain Eukaryota; kingdom Metazoa; phylum Chordata; class Chondrichthyes; order Rajiformes; family Arhynchobatidae; genus Rhinoraja; species Rhinoraja longicauda. The sequence goes on along the minus strand of NC_135972.1, from coordinate 24,772,056 downwards.
ATTATTGTTTATAGTACATATATTCCTGTTGCATTAATGTACCTGTAAAGCTGCAGCGAGAAAGAATTTCATTGTTTCTTTCCTGGTGCATATAACAATTAAACACTCCTGACTCTTAATGTCTGCCATTATTCCCCATTACTTCTGCTGTCCTAGTCTGTAAGGAGCCCACATCAACCTCTGCTTATTTATTCCTTTAAATATAGAGGGTCATACAACATGGAAACGGGCCCTTCAGCACAACTCGTCCATGCAGATCAAAATGCCCCATCTAAACTGCATTTGGCTCGTATCCCTCTAAACCTTTCCCATTCGTGTACCTGTCAAAATGTATTTTACATGTTTTATTGTACCTGCCTCAACTACATCCTCTGGCAGCTCAATGTACATGCCGCCCTTGTCCCTCAGATTTCTTTTAAATCTTTCCCCTCACTTCTTAAATCTATGCCCCAATAGTTCTTTATTCCACTTCCCTGGGAAGAATATTGTATGCTTTCACCTCATCTATATTCCTCATGATTATATGCACCGTTTGTAAGGTCACCCTTCAATCTTTCACCCTCCAAGGAATAAAGTCCTCATCTGACAAAACTCTCCCTATAACTCAGGCTCTTGAGTCCCGTCAACGTTCGTGTAAATCTTTGCACTCTTTCCAGTTCAATGACATCTTTTCTATAGCACAATGACTAACCTGAAACATCGTCTGTCTCTAACCTTGACAGATGCTGCCTGACCTGCTGAGTTTCTCCAGCACTTTGATATTCGCTCAAGATTCTCGCGTCTGCAAGTTCTTACCTTTGTTTTACTACACTTTGCACCTGCCTGTCCTTTCCCTTCCGATGTTTTTCTTGCACCCAGATCTCCAATGCACGTACATACATACACGTTACTTAGTTTAAAGCTTTTTCTGCAGTCCAATTGAAGTGAAGCCTCTTCCATCAGAACAATTCCCTCTTTCTACATTTCCACTAATGTCAGTCACCCATGAACTGAACCCCATTTTTTTGTACCTTGGTTGTGAGTGATTGTGCTCAAAGTTCTGGCCTCAATTTTTGTGTTCAAGCTTGTAACATGGGACTCAACTTTCTGAATAGGGCCTCAAAAGTTTAATCCAAGTCACAGTTCAAATCAGCTATGATCCAAATAAGTGAGGTTGGAGCAAAATTGTGTAAGCCGTCTCAATTGCTGGCTCTGCTTTGACTAACTTGTGGTTGTGTACGGGTGTGAAATTAACCTATTTCTAAAAGAAAAGCTTAACTGAACCCGTAACAGCTTCCACGTTGCTAAAATTTTTGATCAATTGTTTTGGATAAAAAAGGACATCATTAAAATATTTTACAAGTTTAATCTGTGCAGTGGTTTGCACCTTAGTAATAATGATGGATGGAAGGCTGTTAATCGGGCTGAAGATTCTAATTGCAAGCTTTTAAGTTGCTTTACTGCTGGATGTGAAAGCCCACAGGCGTTGTCGAGCTGCCTCTGCACATTTGGCTTTTTTTTAAACTGAACTGCTGTTAATCATACGATGAGCTTGTTGGACCTTTATTCTTTCAATGCAGTCATTTACTGATCCCAGAACACTGGAATAAGAGCAGCTGAACTGTCAGTGTAGTTCATGCAATTTACACACAACAAAGTAAAAATGTATGCTCTTGTGATGACTGGGTGTGTTGTCCAATTTCACTGCTTACCATACATTGCTATTCACCCTGCATTAAAGAAAAAAACTAGTGCATTGAATCCAATATATCTGCCATTATGTGATGGGTATTTTATATTTCTGCAAGTGTGAGAAAATAACTGCAGATGCTGGTACAAATCGAAGGTATTTATTTCACAAAATGCTGGAGTAACTCAGCAGGTCAGGCAGCATCTCAGGAGAGAAGGAAAGGGTGATGTTTCAGGTCGAGACCCTTCTTCAGACTGATTCAGACTTGTATTTCTGCAATGTTTCACTTTTAGCAGTTTTATACTTGTACTCTGAATTAAATAATTTGGGATTTATTCAGAAACACAACATCGAAATCTCAACTATATTTTAGTTGCAAAACAAACAACTCTGTACTATGGTAGCAGTATAAATAAATGCAGGTAAATATGATAAAATAATGGGCTGAGTTATGCTCGCTGTTCCCTGGCAGTTCCAAAGGAAACCATTACATTCATGCAAATGTCAGAGATATCTAAAAACCATTAAACTCTTTGACAGACGATAGACACAAAAAGCTGGAGTAACGCAGTGGGTCAGACAGCATCTCTGGAGAAAAGGAATAGATGACATTTCGGGTCGAGACCCTTGTTCAGACTGAGAGTCGGGATAGGGAAACAAGAGATATAGACAGTGATATAGAGAGATATAGAACAAGTGAATGAAAGATATGCAAAAAAGTAATGGTGATAAAGGAAACAGGCCATTGTTAGCTGTGTGCTAGGTGAAAACGAGCTACAGGCAATGAGAATCAACAGGATGACTTTGAAGCTAGTATGACTAGGGTGGGGGAGGGAAGGAGACAGAGGGGATGCAAGGGTTACTTGAAGTTAATCAATATTCATATTTTTTCTGCTACACCATCAAACTGCCTGAGTGCTAATGTCTCTTTAGCAAATGGTAAAATGCATACATTCTGAAAGGTTTTCATTTGTCTCTTAAATAAAATTATCTTTGCCAAGTTTTATGAATTAGATTTCTTATGTTGCTGTTTTATTAAAAAGAATTCCAATGTGTGATAGGGCATGATCTAACATTCTAAATGAGATTCTGAATGAGAAATAAAAATGAAGTGCAGACTAAACAAGAGCTTCTTCTCCACTGCTATCAGACTGAACCAATCATCTCTTTCACACCCAGTTCCTGGAGGAGCTGCCAGCTACTGTATGTTTCTTTTTTTTTTTCCTAATCAGATGTGCAGCACTTTGGTCAACGTGGGTTGTTTTTAAATGTGCTGTACAAATAAAATTGACTTGACTTGACTTAACTCTATCTCATTTAAAAGACATGGATAAAAAAGTTTTGACAGATGTGGGCCAAATACAGACAGGTAAGACTACTGTAGATGGGGCGTTGGTTGGCATGTGCAAGTTTGTCCAAAGGACCTGTTTCCAAGCTGTATAACTCTGACTCTATTTCATTTGATTTATTTCATTATTGCATTTTAGTGTGGGGTTTTTTTTGTTGCAGCATTTTGGATTGCACTGATTACACCATTCTGCTGTTTTGCATTTATCATTGTATTTGGTGTTGTATTTATCATTACTCTGTTTACTCTGAGCTTCATGTGAACAATGAATTTATACGGTCATAAGTAATAGGAGTGGAATTAGGCCATTGGCCCATCAAGTCAACTCCACCATTCAATCATGGCTGATCTACCTTTCCCTCCTAACCCCATTCTCCTGCCTTCTCCCCATAACCCCTGACACCCTTGTTACCTATCCTGCGACCTGTTCATTGCATTCTAGTGAATATGATAATAAACGGATCTAATCTGACATTTTAACTGTCGAAGGATTCGCTGGCATATTGCAATGATTTTTCTACATGAAATTATTTTTCCATCAATGATGCATTTATTACCATTGAAACATATTGGATTTCGATTGCCGAATGTCTTTTGACGTGGATTTCCCTGGTCTTTCTGAAATTGATGGGACTGTCCCTCAATCAAATTTTAATGAATTATCAGCGCTGAATTTGGGTAGAAATTTGCTTTGTGTGGAAATGAAGCAAGGATACGCCTACCTATGAGGGAAGTGATGGGGGGATGATTAAACATCATAGTGTGGCAGGCTGTAGGAAACTTATTACCTGTCCTATGACCTGTTTTGATATTTTGCATGACCTCATTCTCCTTTGCAGCTTCCTCCAGCTGCACAGCCTTCTGAAATTTCAGCTGCCCTCCAATTCCTTCTGCGCAGCCAAAATTTTTATCATCAGTCAATATGTCGCCCTGCCTTCCACTAATGTGCCCCAAGCCTGGGGTGCCAATGTAAATGTTGCCAACTACCTAGAACTCAAATTCTCTCTATTTCATTCTTTCCTCCTTTAAATTTGTACACTTTAGCCTACCTCTGACCAAGATTCTGTACATTCTGTATTAAAAACAGATTCTGTATTAAATTTTGTTTGATTGTCCTCCTGGGAAATAGCTTGATGTTTTACTACCTTAAAAGGTGCTGATATAATTGGCAGTTGATGCTGCTCCTGATTTGCAAGCTTGGCATTATAACAGAATGGGAAAAATGTGCGTGTATATATGTATACCATCACGATAAACTTTTTAAGCAGATGCTACAAATATATTTATTATGAAAAGGTCTCCATGTTGATGAGGAATTGAGTGTGGGAATACTTAATTTGCCAATGGAATTTGCTCAAAACTGTTTCTTTGCAACTTGCCCCATCTGTCCTTCAATTTTGCAAGACTTTCCTCCAGCTATTGGGGGCGGCCATTGAGAAACACCAGCCATTGGGAGTGGCTCTGGGGAAAAATCAGGAAAATAAACACAAGCATATGTCCCACTGTTGCACAGTAGTTCAAAAATGGACTGTACCATAATAAAAATTTCATTTACAAAACATTTTACAGTGTACTGAAGAACAAGTAGGCGCAGACAACAGTTTTCACTATTATGTTCTTTTTGCAGAAAAAAAACCCCAATTTGTTTGGTTTCTCCTCATTTTGTACCCCAAACATTGCTAGACCCAAAAACTATATATTGACATGCATCATTTGACTTTTGCTGGCTTCGGTGAATCATAGGTCTCTTCCCCTCATAACCATCTTTTACTTAATCTCCATGTGTGAATATGGTTCTGCGATCAGATATTCTAGCACCACTTCTAATCCCACACATAGCCATAAGTGACTCATTTATAACAGGGATCCCAGAAAATCATTGGCAAGAGGAAGCTTAGTGATTGAGGCACCTTTGCTAAGTCCTACAAAGCTACCAGGTAGAGCTGATATTGCTGATATTTTGGATACCTCAAATGTCAATGTAACAGTACCCAACTATGAATGTCATTCTTCATTCTTCATTCTGTGTATCAACAAAATTCATTTGCCATGTATATGTTACTAAATTGGCAACAAGGATACATTTAATCAAACATAGTGAAGGAGTCAGGATATTCTACTGTAAAGCTCATTTTATGGCCTTCAAACATATAATTTGGCCACATTTAAGATCTCGAATTGCTGTGAGAATCCAGGGGGCTGTTCAGAGAACTTTTTAAAAACAGGATGTGGACTGAAAATGCTGAAAGGATTTGAATAGTAGTATCCTTGGCTTCACCAAGGCTGGATTAATTCCCCAAAGTCTTTTGATGAATGAAACCCATTCATCAGCCTTATAAATAATGATTAAATCCAAATCCTCTCCCATCAAAAATCTCTGCACGTCAATTGTGAAACTTCAGACAAAATGGCATCTTAAGGAAAACACTGGCTCCCTAAACTGACCAAGTCATGGGCTTCCATTCAAGAGGATGAACGTGGGGTGAGAAAGTAGCAAAACTTGTATGCTGAAAGGCATGTAAAATCGCCAGCTATATTTCATGAGGTGCGATTTGATTGTAAGTCTGATCTATTGAGAGTGAGCTTAAAATAATGTAACAGACAAATAAGCAAGTTGGTTTCATATACTCAGGAGACTTGATAACAGGATTTGCAGCCTTTGGCCAAATGTGGGGGAGATTGAGTGATGGGAATAAGTTCATAATTGATGATTTCAGTAGTCATTGTTGCATCTATTGCTTAAAATGATTGTAATCTCTCAACTCCACTAAGGATAGATCATGTGTAGAAAGGAACTTAAGGTGTTGGTTTAAACCAAAGATAGACACACAGTACTGGAGTAACTCGGTGGGTCATGCAGCATCTCTGGAGAAAAAAGCATGTGTGACGTTTTGGGTTGGCATCCTTCAGGCAGAAGGGTTTGAAGAAGGGTACTGACATGAAACGTTACCCATCCTTTTTCCCCAGAGATGCTGCCTGACACGCTGAGTTATTCTACTTTGCGTCCATCGAAGGATAGATCATCACAGAGAAAGGATTCTAGTTTGTCATTATCTATTAAATAGATAGTAGTCATGGCATGGATTACACAGCATACTTTAGAACCCTGCCGGCATAATTCATGGAAGCAATTATCTAGCATACACAAATATTTGAAGTATTTGCATCATGTTGCACTAACCAAAATCCAGAATTTCGTATAACTTTTATTTTTCTAGCGTTTATGTTTGAATAAGATTACACCCATGTTTAATAATCCAGTTACTGATAGAAATTGGGGGATAATGCTTGAATTCATTTTCATTCCATAGCAGTTGCAATACATTTCAAGTACTATTGGTACATTAACAATTACCATTATTGTGGTGCAATGAACACAGCAGTCATTAACTACCAGCTAAGACTGCCAAATGATCACAAAACAATCATACAACCTGTGCCTTCTTAATAGACTATGGAGGAAAGAGTTCATGTAGTACCATGGGATCTTAAATTATTTAAACTAGAGTGTTTGACACCTCTGCTTAATGAGTTAGAAACAGAAAATAGGTGCAGGAGTAGTCCATTCGCCCCCTCGAGCCAGCACCTCCATTCAATATGATCATGACATCATCCAAAATCAGTACCCCGTTCCTGCTTTCTCCCCACATCCCTTGATTATGTTAGCCCAAAGAGCTATATCTAACTCTCTCTTGAAAACATCCATTGTATTGGCTGCCACTGCCTTATGTGGCAGAGAATTCCACAGATTCACAACTCTCTGGGTGAAAAGGTTTTTCCTCATCTTAGTCCTAAATGGTCTGCCCATTATTCTTAAACTGTGAGCCCTGGTTCTGATCTTCACCAACATTGGGAAATTTTTCCTGCATCTAGCCTGTCCAATCTCTTAAGAATGTTATATGTTTCTATAAAGTCACCTCTCATCATTCTAAATTCCCAGTCGACTAAATAAGGGGGGGGGGGGGGGGGTGTCAAATGGGATAGTCAAGGATGGAGTTAAAGGGAAAGAGAGTAAAGGGATAGTTAATGACCCCAGAATTAATGGGAAAGAAAGCTCACAAAGGGATAGGAGAGTATGGCCAAGTGTAATAGGGATTGATGTGAAGGGTGAGATGAGTAAGGAATTAAAAGTATTGTATATGAATGCGAGAAGTATAAGAAGTGGCCGCTACAAGAAGTAAAGTAGATGAGTTTGAGGCTCAGTTAGAGGTTGGTAGATATGACATTGTGGGCATTACAGAGATGTGGCTGCTGGAGGATCGGGCCTGGGAACAATATCCAGGGTTATACATCCTATAGAAAGGACAGACAGGTGGGCAGAGGCAGTGGGGTAGCTCTGCTGGTGAGGGATGAAATTCAGTCCCTTGCGAGGGAAGACATAGGGACTGACAATGGCAGGAATTTCTGAGCATAATCCGGAAGACGCAGGATCATTTCATTCCAAAAAGGAAGAAAAATTCTAAGGGGAGTAGGAGGCAACTGTGGCTGACAAGGGAAGTTGGGGATGGAATAAAACTGAAAGAAAAGATGTATAACACAGCAAAGAGTAGCCAGAAGCCAGAGGATTGGGAAACTTTCATAGGACAACAGAAGGTAACAAAACGGGCAATAGGGGCTGAAAAGATGAAGTACGAGGGGAAGCTGGCCCAGAATATAAAGAAGGACAATAAAAGCTTCTTTAGATATGTTAAGAGAAAAAGAGTAGCAAAGTCAAATGTGGGTCCCTTGAAGGCAGACATGGGTGAAATTATTATGGGTAACAATGAAATGGCAGAAGAGTTGAACAGGTACTTCGGATCTGTCTTCACTAAGGAAGACACAAACAATCTCCCAGATGTACTGGAGGACAGAGGATCTAGGTGGGTAGAGGAACTGAAAGAAATGTTCATTAGGCGAGAAATAGTATTGGGTAGACTAATGGGACTGAAGGATGACAAATCCCCTGGACTTGATGGTCTGCATCCCAGGGTCCTCAGGGATGTGGCTCTAGAAATAGTGGACGCATTGGTGATCATTTTCCAATGTTCAATAAATTCAGGAGCAGTTCCTGTGGATTGGAGGATAGCTAATGTTATCCCACTTTTCAAGAAAGGAGCGAGAGAGAGAGAGAAAACGGGGAATTACAGACCAGTTAGCCTGACTTCGGTGGTGGGAAAGATGAGTTAATTATTAAAGAGGTATGCCAACCAATTTGGTAATAACGGTGCATTTGGATAGCAGTAAAAGGATAAGTCCAAGTCAGCATGGATTTATGAAAGGGAAATCATGCTTGACTAATCTTCTGGAATTTTTTGAGGATGTGACAAGTAAAATGGATGAAGGGGAGCCAGTTGATGTAGTGTATCTAGACTTCCAGAAAACCTTTGATAAGGTCCCGCACGGGAGATTGGTGATTAAAATTAGAGCACATGGTATTGGGGGTAGGGTGTTGACATGGATAGAAAATTAGTTGGCATACAGGAAGCAAAGAGTAGGAGTAAACGGGTCCTTTTCAGAATGGCAGGCAGTGGCGAGTGGAGTGCTGCAAGGCTTGGTGTTGGGGCCGCAACTGTTTACCATATATATTAATGATTTGGAAGAGGGAATTAGAAGCAACGCTAGCAAGTTTGCGGATGACACAAAACTGGGTGGCAGTGTAAACTGTGAAGAGGATGTTAGGAGGTTGCAGGGTGACCTGGACAGGTTGAGTGAGTGGGCAGATGCGTGGCAGATGCAGTATAATATAGATAAATGTGAGGTTATCCACTTTGGCGGCAGAAACAAGGAGGCAGATTATTATCTCAATGGAGTTAGGGTAGGTAAGGGGGAGGTGCAGCGAGACCTGGGTGTCCTTGTACACCAGTCACTGAAAGTTGGCGTGCGGGTACAGCAGGCAGTGAAGGAAGCTAATGGAATGTTGGCCTTCATAATAAGAGGATTTCAGTATAGGAGTAAAGAGGTTCTGCAGTTGTATAGGGCCCTGGTAAGACCACATCTGGAGTATTGTGTACAGTTTTGGTCTCCTAATTTGAGGATGACATCCTTGTAATTGAGGCAGTGCAGTGTAGGTTCACGAGATTGATCCCTGGGATGGCGGGACTGACATATGAGGAAAGATTAAAAAGACTAGGCTTGTATTCACTGGAGTTTAGAAGGATGAGAGGGGATCTTATAGAAACATCTAAAATTATAAAAGGCAGTGGAGGCCAGTTCGTTGGATGCTTTCAAGAGAGAGCTGGATAGAGCTCTTAAGGATAGCGGAGTGAGGGGGTATGGGGAGAAGGCAGGAACGGGGTACTGATTGAGAGTGATCAGCCATGATCGCATTGAATGGCGGTGCTGGCTCGAAGGGCTGAATGGCCTACTCCTGCACCTATTGTCTATTGTCTATTGACTGGACAAGCTAGATACAGGAAAAATGTTCCCAATGTTGGGGAGTCCAGAACCAGGGGCCACAGTCTTAGAATAAAGGGGAGGCCATTTAAAACTGAGGTGAGAAAAAACTTTTTCACCCAGAGAGTTGTGAATTTGTGGAATTCTCTGCCACAGAGGGCAGTGGAAGCCAAATCACTGGATGGATTTAAGAGAGAGTTAGATAGAGCTCTAGGGGCTAGTGGAATCAAGGGATATGGGGAGAAGGCAGGCAAGGGGTATTGATTGGGGATGATCAGCCATGATCACAATGAATGGTGGTGCTGGCTCGAATGGCCTCCTCCTGCACCTATTTTCTATGTTTCTATGATCCATTCTTTCATTATATGTCAGTCCCGCCATCCCGGGAATTAACCTGGTGAACCGACGCTGCACTCCCTCAATAGCAAGAATGTCCTTAAATTAGGAGACCAAAACTGTACACAATATTCCAGGTAATTGTTTGAAGTTTATAATGGTGTGGCAGAAAGGCTTGTCATTTGGAAGCCAGAAAGTTTGCTCTGTGATATCAACAACCTTGCATTTGTTACATGAATTCTAGTCAAGCACATGTGCTTCTGTTTATAGCCAGTTGTGTGAAATTAGTTTTTAGTATGTGCATGGAATAGACAAGCCCAACCCCTTATTGATCCCACCCAAATTAGTCATATTTTCCCTGTTTGACCAATATCCCTCTAAGCCTTTCTGATCCATGAATCTGTCCAAATGTATTTTAAATGTTGTCATTGAACTTCTCTAAACCACTTCATCTGGCAGCTTGTTTCATATATGGTGCCCCTCAGGTTCCTATTAAATCCTTCCCCTCTCATTTTAAACAGATGCCCTCTAATTCGTGATTCCCCAAACCTGGGAAAAAGATTGTGTGTATTCACCTAATCTAAGTCACTTGTGATTTTATACACGTCTGCAAAGCACCCCCAGTTTCCTACCCACCAGAGAACAAGTCCCAACCTGCTCCTATAACTCAGGCTTTGAATCCTGGCAACATTCTCATAAATGTTCTTTGCATTCTTTCCATCTTAATGACAACTTTCCTAAAACAGGGGTAACACAATACTGCAGCTTTTTCAGCATCTTATACTATCTGCAACGTAATGTCCCCAATTCCTGTACTCAATGACCTGACTGATGAAGGCCAGCATGCCAGATATGTTCTGCACTGTGTCTACCTCACTTTCAGGGAACTATGTACTGTACTCCTATGTCTCATTGCTCTGCAACACTCCCCAGGGCGCAACACTCCCCAGCTGTTCAAAATCCTGTTGTAATTCCCAATAACCAATTTTACTACAATACCACCTATTTTAGTGTCATCTGTAAACTTACTAGCCATGGCTTGTACATTCTCATTCAAATCATTGATAGATGAAGAGCAACAACAAGCCCAGGACCAACCCCTGAGGCACACCACTTGTCACAGGCTTTCGCTCTAAAAAACAATCTTCCACCATGCTTCCTATCATCAAACTAATTATGCAGCTTGTCCTGTACCCTAGCAATCTAACCATCCAACACAACCTCCCAGGTTGAACCTTATCAAAAACCTCGCTGCGGTCCATAAAGACTACGTCCACTGTCCACCCTCCCCCCGCCTAATTGACCTTCTTAATCACTTCCTCAAAAATTCAATCAAATTTTTGAGATGTGGTCTCTCATGCATAAAGCTTTGCTGATTTTCCCCTAATTAACCCTTCTTTCCAAGTGTATGCATTTCCTATCCCTCAGAATCTACTCCAGTAACTTCAACGATGTTAGGCTCATTGGTCTCCAGTTGCCAGGTTTTTCTTTGCCGCCCTTCTTAAATAAAGGCCATCATTCAGTCCTCTGACACTTGGTCAGGTCCTGGAGATTTATCCACCTTTATAATTTTAAGATGCCTAGCAATTCCTCAACTGTAATGCATTCCAAGACATTCCCAATAACTTTCCTAGTCTTCATGTCTTTCTACACAGTAAAAGCAGGTGAAATATTCACCAAGGAACTCTCGCATCTCCTGTGGCTCCACACTTAGATGTCCACTTTGATCTTTGAGGCACTCAATTTTCACCCTGGTTATTTCATTTCATGTAAAATCTCTCTGGATTCTCCTTAATCTTCTCTACATAAATTGGCCTTGGCTATTTTAAGTAGAGATGATTGCACATCAATGGAAAACTTTTAAAATGTAATATCCAGGGGGTATGGGGAGAAGGCAGGAACGGGGTACTGATTGAGAATGATCAGCCATGATCACATTGAATGGTGGTGCTGGCTCGAGGGGCCGAATGGCCTACTCTTGCACCTATTGTCTAAATGACAATCAACTGTTCTCAAATTTGCATACCAAGCAGAAAATATGCAAACTCGGACTTCTATAGCTTCCATGGTGTCATGTCATTTTGGAGCATTTGAGCTACCTTTCAAATGTAATTGTAATGTGAGAGAAATGGTAGCCAATCTATGCACAATAATCTCGCAAACAGCAGCAGGCTAATCCCTTGATAATTTGTTTTAGCGAAATTGACAGAGGGGAAAATATTGGCCAAAGCACAAGGGATATTTCCTCTACACCTTTACAAAGGAAAGACAAAAGTAACAATATAAAGGTGGCGTTCTCCTTGTTTTTCTTTTAAGGAAAACAAGAGGTCAGAATCGAGCCTGGGTCTCTGGTGCTGTAAGGCAACAACTCTACTGTTGCACCACTGTGCTACCCTTATGTAGTTGTTTAAGGGGTATTATCTACCTGGTACTTTCCGTGGGAAATTTCCAATTTGCACTTGTCAGTAGTCAACACTGTCCATTGCCTTTAGTGGGAAGAGGTTAAAGGGGGGGGGGGGGGGGGTTCTGGGATTTTAAATTACTGATGTTGATACTTCTACTGATTCAAGTTTGGAGCTCATTCAGCTCTTTGTGAGGAAATTGGCATTCAGCTGCCTAATCTAGATGATGCACAAGCTAGTTGACCATGCCCCTGATGGACTAGTTCACTCGTGGAATACAACAGGATAGACCTTGCTCTGGAGGAGAGGAATCTTCCCAGTTGTTGTCCAATAACCTTGTGTTAGTTGCTACCCTATCATTAGTTTGTTCCTGTCAGGACAAGGAACAGAAAATTCATCAATGGGTTGTATATCAAAAGGTCTACATTTTCTACTGCTTAGCTGAATTTCTGCTTCTGTTGATTAGAAGGTGAATCTAGATCAGACAGCTGAACAATCTGAATTCAGATACAGTGCGTTGCAAATTTTGTGGGTAAAATAAATTGAACAGCAGATTGAAAGGGCGTTTTCAAAGTTGAATTCTTCCTCGGCTACTGAATAGTGTTAGATGTTTAAGTAAGCATATTCATCACGTTCATTTATCTTAAAGGTGTTTTTTTACTAAAAATAGAATTTATGTGTAAACATGTGTCCCATCACCACACCTGTGGTTCGCTAAAGCTGCTGTTAATTAAAGCTTTTCTGAAGAAGTCATGACCTGGAGATAAACGTATGAATTCCAACTGAGGTACACAAGTGGTTGGAATGCCCAAGTACTGTCCATTTTTAATCAGCACCATTAGAATATGTCTATATATATTATTAAAACTCTCTGTCCGTGCGTATGTGTGTTTGTGCTTCGCACAGCCAAAACGGTACACCATAGCGCCACAGTTTTTGAACCACGTTACTCACCATTATCCTGGGCATAATCTCTTACAACTCTCATTCAAATTGAAGCTACATTTTTAAAGCTACAGACATTTTAGTTTAAAAAATCACTTTCTAACCCATTTCCTGAAACTCCTCAGCGTCACAGGAGAGGGGGAATAGAGGGGGGAAGGGGGGTGGAGGCAGGGCTGGGGGGGTGGGGGCAGGGGAGGGACAAGTGAGGTGGGGTAGGGGGGATGGAGTGGGTCAGTGGGGGGAGGAGGGGGGGATTGAGTGGGGGGGGGGTTGAGGGTGCTACACCAATACAGGAGAGGCTTTGAGTCCAGGGCTCACTCAGTGACGACACCCTCTCCCCTTCCCTGTTCCCCCTCTACGAGGAATGGGCCCAACGGGTCCACTTGGTCTATTCATATCTAAAATTAGGGACAGCAATAAAATACGACTTTGTAATCAATGCTTGTATTACACAAAACGTTATCCTGTTCTTCGCCATCTCTGACACTCACATCAGAAAGTACAAAATAATATTCAAAGAAAATATTATTTGAGGTCTATTTTCTTTTCCACATAACTAATCTGTCCTAATATGGCTTGACAAAATGTTTCCACGACTTGCTATAAAACAAAAAACTTTGCCTTTATACGAGGAACAACATTGGGATGTCTTAAATCACCACAGAAATCTTATTTCATATTGTTCCCCCTTTTTGTTAAACTAGCCATTTTGAAGTTTTATACAATAAAGTATTGCTGATAATATATAAAATGGAAGAAAGTTCAATGTTTTTGGTTCATTCTTTTTGAAGAGCTATCAAAGTAGTAGTAGAGAAATGCAGCACTGAAATAGGCCCCTAGGCCCTTTGCATCCACACTAACCATCAATCATCCATTTTATACCAATCCTGCATTGACCTGTTTTTCATAGTTCCCACATTCTCTTCAATTGACCCCATATATACTAGGGACAATTTACAGAGGTCAGTTAACCTACCAACCTGCACATGTTTGGGATGTGGGAGGAAACTGGGCACTGGAAGGACCAAGGTCAGGTTTGAACCTGAGGACCAAGGTCAGGTTTGCGTTACTCTATCTTTGCAGAAGGGGATGAATGGCTTCCTGAATACTGTTCTGTCATCACTGTATAATTTCTGTAGTATTTCAATTGTACGAATAAGGAAATGTTCCAACAGGCTCTGTACCTGTATTCCAAACACACTGAAAAGGATTGTCACGTGGAGTAATGACTTACTTTAACATTCCTGCCTTCTTTTCATTGATATTACTTCACCATTGTAAGGGTTCCTATTGAAAGAACATGAAACTAGTCAAGGCATTGCAGAAGTTTGGATTCATTATTTTGCAAATCTGTACTTGGGTCATGTTGCCTATATATAAATATGACAAATTGTATTTAAAAATCTGGTCATTCATTTTTTAGACCATGGATAAAATAGCAAATCACTCCCTGAAGAGTTAAATTAGACTTTGTATCATCGGACTGCATGAAAGTGTGCATATTTTTGGTTATAATTGATTGCATATTTTAGCGTGCAGTGATTTGGATACTATCCTCCTACATTCTGCTCTCAAAGAATTGTTATTGTCATAATTAATTATTTCAAATAGTTTTATAAACGTTTTATTGCTTAAAAAATTACAAGGCAAACTTTACAATTTACAAGGCAAAACTAGAGAACAGATGGCTCCAGTGCCTGTACTGTGTTTGAATCTACAGGTTGCTATTACAAACCTGGATTGATATTAACTTCTCTGTGAACGGGGCAACATGGTTTAGAACTATCCTCTACGGAGTAATTGGTTACTTACATCAGCCTGAGTACAGCCATGAGATGCCTCTAGGCAGAAGCAGTTTTTAAAAACTGTTCATGGACGTGTTATTTATTGAAACTTTTTATGGGGTGATATGGTCGTGCTGTGCTACCCTCTGCATATCAGGGCTTCCAAACAAGTACCAAGAGGGGATTGCTGTCACGTACTTTAAACAGTATACAATCAGTATTTAGTTCTGTGAGACATGGTAGCAAAATTTGGATTGTTTTCTACACAACTGTTTCCCTTCCTGAAGGTGTAAGAAAATAACTGCAGGTGCTGGTACAAATCAAAGGTATTTATTCACAAAATGCTGGAGTAACTCAGCAGGTCAGGCAGCATCTCAGGAGAGAAGGAATGGGTGACGTTTCGGTGTCGAGACCCTTCTTCAGACTGATGTCAAGGGGTCGGGACAAAGGAAAGATAGACAGAGTGAGACAGAGGTTCACCTGCACCTCCTCCAACCTCATCTATTGCATCCGCTGCTCTAGATGTCAACTTCTTTACATCGGCGAAACCAAACGCAGGCTCGGCGATCGTTTCGCTCAACACCTTCGCTCAGTCCGCCTTAACCAACCTGATCTCCCGGTGGCTGAGCACTTTAACTCCCCCTCCCACTCCCACTCTGACCTTGCAGTCATGGGCCTCCTCCAGTGCCATAGTGAGGCCCACCGGAAATTGGAGGAACAGCACCTCGTATTTCACTTGGGCAGCTTCCAGCCCAGCGGTATGAACATCGACTTCTCCAACTTCAGATAGTTCCTCTGTCCTTCTCTTCCTCTCCCCTTCCCAGTTCTCCCTCTATCTTCCTGTCTCCACCTATATCCTTCATTTGTCCCGCCCCTTTGACATCAGTCTGAAGAAGGGTCTCGACCCGAAACGTCACCCATTCCTTCTCTCCTGAGATGCCCTTCCTGAAGGTCTTCAGTTGTGTGATCCAAGGCTCTGTTGTATATTTTAATTCACTTTAAAACTATAATTACATTTTGGATTCTAATGGTCGAGGGGTATAATATCTAGGCAAGAGGGGTATAATGTCCAAGGTGGAGGGATATAATATCCAAGGTATTTTTTGTTCATGCTAACTTTTTATATGTGGAATCAGAACTTGAGTGATAATATATAGGGAGCTATTCAGTTCTGGGTCTGTGGACAAAGTGATCACCTTGGTTGCAATCCCCTTCCATAACTCTTTGCCTTGTATTCTCACTGCAAAATATTTCCAAAGTTACCAACTATATTGTAGTTTAATTTTTCATGCCTTTGAAATTTAATGTGACAAATGTATTTGTTTCTCAGGATGTGGGCATCACTGGAAAGGCTAATATTTATTGCCTGTCCTAACTTGCCCTTGAAAAGATGGTGGCAATTGTAACTTGAAACATTTCCATTTAAGGTGTTCACACAATGAAGTATGTACAGTGCTGCATGAGATGGAAAAACAAGCTTAAAATTTACATGAACAACAGTTTCTTTAACGAGGTGGTCTGGGGTCTTAAGTTTACAAGTAGATCTTCATATTCTTTTCTAACATGTTTTTGTTTTGAAGTTTTGCTTTACATTTTAATTTTTAAGCAATATCAGAAAAACATTCTTAAAGGAAAGAACAAACAGTATTTACTCCTGGAATGGGTAGATTAGCAAATTATCTGGAATTTAAATAGTGTACACAATAAAGAATAAATAAAGGAAACAAATGTATATTGCTTGGTTTCATCCTAAAATCAATCCCTGGCCTTTGAGAAACAAAACTTCTATTTACATTTTGTGCAAACAACGTTCATTTTCTCTGGCAGGGAACCCTCCAACTGTTTATCAGTTAGAAAATGTACAGTTGTTTGACCGAGCTGGATATGAAGCATAAGTAAAAGGCCCACATGTTCCTTCTCCTCAGACCTTCATACCCAATGCATGGTTACTCCAGCGTTTAGGGCCAATGGAAAGCCAAGTTGGCTTATAATGAACACGCAAAGCAATCATCTGACCTATTGCCCATGAGGGGTTTTACTATGTGTCACAGGTAACGTTCGTGCAATCTGATTTAACATGAATCGACAAATTAGGAAATCATTTTATCAAATATTAGACAGTAACTTTTTGTGTGCCTTTGAAATTGTACACTTTTTTAACTTTTTAAAAAAAGATTGAGTTAAAGCAGCAACATGTTACAGAAACCTGAAATCTTTAGTTATCTCTTTAACTCCTTTTAATGTTTGCTAAGAGCCCGTCTTGAGGGTGCAATGTCTGTTTTTGTACATACCATTCAGGAATAATGAAACAAGTGAACCTACATAGAATGCCCAGCTATTGCCAAGTAATTAAAATAAGCAAAATAAACAAAATTGAGTAAATCTGGTTGTCATTTATCACAGATTAGCTGCTTTAGTAAATGGCAAGAAAAATACACATCTAAAGTTTTCATCTTAGGTGGTCTGTCAAGGTCAAGGATAACTTGCTCACTCAGTGAATTCTGAAATGGGAATCAGCAGACCCAGCAGTAGATGGAGCAGGTGATGTTTGACAGTGCAAGTGGATGCAGGGTGGTGTGGTTCTTCTGGTCTTCTCTCTCCCATCAGGCAAGAGATACAGAAGTGTGCAAACACACCTCCAGATTCAGGGACAGTTTCTTTACAGCTGTTATCAGGCAACTGTACCATCATCCTATCACCAACTAGAGAGCTGTCCTGACCTACCATCTACATCATTGGAGACCTTCGGACTTTAATCATCTTTTACTGGAGTTTATGTTGCACTAAGCGTTATTCGCTTTATTCTGTATCTGTACGCTGTGGATGGCTTGACTGTACCTCGGTACACGTGACAATAAATAAGATAAACTAGGCTTTTATATGGGCTTCCTATTAATGTATATGTGAAATTCTTTGTGTCACCTGGAATAGTCTTTATCCAATTTGCCAAGTCATGGGCTGTGAATTCCCATGAGTTGGCAAGGATGTTGCTTATATTTTCATGAGCTTTAAGAATAACCTATTCCTTTGGCTCTTGGGGAGCTGAAAGAATTTGGAGTATAAATGGGTATAAATTGCCCATCAGAAAAGATTTTATGTAATTAGAGCTGTGGGTGATAGCAGGGGGAGACCACTAGTATTGGCATTGAACATCATTGATGCACCATAGAGCAGTACACCACAGGAACAGACCCTTCGGCCCATAATTTCTCTATTGAGCACAGACCAATTGAATGGCTTATCGTGATAGTGGATTTGGAAGACTCTGCAGAATGTTATTGGTATTTTCCAGTGCTTTGAGAAGCCTGTGTTTTAAGTCGTCTGTCTCAGATGCACACAGGAAGTTGGTTAGCACTGCGAGTAGAAATTTGGCTGCTTGTTTTATTCGAGGCCTTGATCTTCAAAGTTTATTATTGCTTTCAGATAGTGAAAGCTGCTAAAATAGAGCGAATGATCATCATCTTTGCATTCGGAGATAAAATTTTCAGTGGTTAATCCAGTGAAATCTGGTTGATCATAGTGATATAAAATAAGCCTTTCTACAAATTTGCCATATTTACTAATTATTAACACTGCAATGTAGCATCTGGTACAGAGAAAGTGTTCTGCACATCCTAGTGACAATGAAACTAGTAATGAGCATGGACTGGTTACAGTGCTGGAGTAACTCAGTGGGTCAGGCAGCATCTCTGGAGGAAAAAAAATAGGTAATGTTTCGGGTCGGGACTCCTCTTGAGATTCAAAAGCATGGAATGTTTAGTTTGTGCGATAATGCAGAGAATGTGGACACTGAAATATTTCAAAGTTTGCTAAGTTCTAGAAGAATAACGACCATTGTGGCTCCCTTGTTCAACAAGGGAGGAAGACTGAAGACGAAACTATAAGTCAGTTAGTTTGCATCTATTGATGGCAATAATCAATAATATGAGGAAATAGCCAATTATTTAGGTAAGCTGAGCAAAACACAGTTCTGGAGGAACTCAGTGGGTCAGGCAAAATGTATAGAGAGAATGGACACAAAGGCATTTTGAGTCGAAGTGTTGCTTGTCCATTTCCTCCACAGATGTTGCCTGACCTGCTGAGTTCCTCCAGCTCTTTGTGTTTTGCTCAAGATTCCAGCATCACCCTGTCTCCATTTAAGAAAGCTAAATCTAATTCAGCTCAGTCCACATGGTTTTCTTTGTGGTTGCATTAATGAAGGGGAATCTGTGTGTTTAGACTTAGCAGTGTATTTGGACCCAAAAGTCAAGGTACCATTTCAGAGGCTCATGCATAAATTAATGATTGGAGGCAATGTGGTGTAGACTGATAATTGGCTGCAACAAGAAAGCAGAGTTGGAAGAAATTATTTATTGTTATGATAGGCCATGAGATTCAGCGTTCAATATCTGGTGGCAATGACAACCGTGGATTCCCAACCCAACTTACCCAGCTTGGTATCTGGAATCTTAAATCCCACTGGATAAAAGTCTGAGCTAGGATTATTGTTGCAGCGGTCCATCTATTATAACATGGATTTATACTTGCACCAGTTAGGGAATCTTCTGCCAAAAGGCTCAAGATATATCCCTTAACTGTATTACTGTTGAGATGCAGATACCAGAATCTTTGAAAACAGTTGCAAATTTTGATAGACCTATCATATCATATCATATCATATACATACAGCCGGAAACAGGCCTTTTCGGCCCACCAAGTCCGTGCCGCCCAGCGATCCCCGTACATTAACACTATCCTACACCCACTAGGGACAATTTTTTTTTTTACATTTACCCAGCCAATTAACCTACATACCTGTACGTCTTTGGACGTCTGTACGTCTATGAAATGGTCATCAAAATATTTTATTGATCTTTTTTCACCAGCAAAAAAAATGTATAAAATTGAAGATATAACAAATATTGGGACATGTGGGGTAAACCTTGGGAGGAGCCAGGAACAGCTTTCCTCATCCCTCGAGCATTACCCTTCTCGGCCCTTGTGACGTTGGAGGCTTTAAATGTCCATACTTGTCAAAACTACTGACAGGAATAATGCAACACGCCATACATGGAATGTCTGAAATGGTTGTATCATTAGCTACCTATTTTTATAAGTCTGTTTTATCTGTTTTTACCAGGCTGCTGAATCAGGAATCGTGAAGGTTAAAACTATAGCAGCTCGAAATACAGATATTTTGGCAGGTAGGTGTCAACTTTGTAAAGCATATTTAGTTTAATAAAATGATTACTCAACATCGGACGTCATTTTGTAGCAAGATATGTGCAAAGCTTTGAACATAGATGTATTAGCTTTAGCCTTAAATTTCAGTATAATTTCTCCATAAGGCCAACTGTATTAAAAGTGAATATCATCAAGTGCACCACAGGTTTTAGAACATTTCATAGACTTCCATAAAATAATTCAATGTAGATTTAATATTGAACCACTGTTTTAGAAAATAGAGATAATTTCCGTCAAGAACCATATGGGTTGTACAAGAGGGCACAGGCTCTTCTGTTAACATATGCAACCTGACTTTCACCCTCCTTCCAAGTGCACAATCACACTTTCCCATCCTTGCTGTTCCTCCAATTTGCACAAATTGTTCCTCCAAATGTAAATTTGGAGCCTCATATTTCGCTTGGGCAGCTTACAGCCCAGCGATATGAATAATGATTTCTCTAACTTAGAGAAGTAACCCTTGCATCCCCTCTCTCTCTCCCTTCCTCCCCCACCCTAGTCGTCATACTAGTTTCACTGTCGTCCTGTTGAGTTTCATTGTTTCACTCATTTTCACCTATCCCACAGCTAACAATGGACCATTTCCTTGATGACCGTTACTTTTTTGCATATCTTTCATTTCTTTGTTCTATATAGCCGTCTATATCTCTCGTTTTCCTTTCCCCTGACACACAGTCTGAAGCAGGGTCTCGACCCGAAACGTTACCCATTCCTTTTCTCCTGAGATGCTGCCTGTCCCGCTGAGTTACCCAGCATTTTGTGTCCACCAGAATTCCATGCTGTGCTGAAACCAGAGTCTACCAAGTATGGAGTTCTGTGGGATCCTACTGGTAACAAGCTTCTAGATGTAAAAACATTCCCTGCCAATTTTGAATCCAATTAAGTATTTGTTTTTACTCCTTTGAGCAGCCTGCTATGTTGTATTGTGTCAAAACCCTTAATAAAATCCACAAAGTCTGCATTAAAAACACTGCTCTTTGAAATATGCAGATATGAAATGTGGATAGTCGTGCCCCTTTTGCCAAGTCTGCACTGCGTTTTAAACATGTTTTGACCATTAAAACATGAAAGAATACCACCCGTGAAGATCGTCTCCTTGGGAAAATTTTGTTTTCTAACGCCCACACCAGCAAAAAATGGCACCCATGCCGAATTTATAATTTCATTTGCTTTGCTTTGAGAATGTCAGTGGTAGGTTTCAAACTGCATGTGCAGAAACCAACCACTTTTAGCTTAATTTAGTTTAGAGATACAGCGCGGAAACAGGCCCTTTTGGCCCACCGGGTCCGTGCCGACCAGAGATCCCCGCACATTAACACTATCCGATACCCATTAGGGACAATCTTTACATTGGCCAAGCCAATTAACCTACATACCTCTACATCTTTGGAGTGTGGGAGGAAACCGAAGATCTCAGAGAAAACCCATGCAGGTCACGGAGAAAATGTACAAACTCCGTACAAAAAGCACCCGTAGTCGGTATCGAACCCGGGTCTCTGGCGCTGCATTCGCTGTAAGGCAGCAACTCTACCGCTGCACCACCGTGCCGCCCCAAATACTTCAGTTACTTCTGAGGTAGACAAAATGCTGGAGTAACTCAGCGGATCAGGCAGCATCTCGGGAGAGAAGAAATGGGTGACGTTTCGGATCGAGACCCTTCTCAGTTACTTCTGATATGCATTGGTCGGTGGAGAGATGCTAATGACTTGACAAGCAAATGTTTGAATATATACGTGTTGCCATCAACACCTTTCAGGTTACTTGCACTTTAGAGGCTAAACATTGATGCGTGTCTTGACTGAAGCTTTATGTTAATAATTGAAGGTAGCCAAATTTTCCAAACACAGCTGAACTCTGAAAGAACTTACATGAATGGAACCACCACAAAATTAAGCCCCAGATCATCTCACCGCATTGAAACATTGTTGTATGCACACCTCCACTCTGATGTGCTGAAAAGTTGGAACATATACCTTTGTTTCACACACCCATCAGTATAGTATGGATTTCTGGTGGAACTTCCAACAAAACTCAAAAAAATGGTCTGCTTACTATATGCTTCTATTGGACATCTTTAATTTTGTGCTTCTGATTAAATGTATTAGGATCTGGGTTGTCGGTCTAGCTCTAAATGAATGCTAACAAGAAATCTGAATAAGTTGCATATTACTTTAAATAATGTTCATTGTCCCTTACCAGCACTTAAGGAAAGTAGCTCCGAGGTTGTCCAGCCATTGCTCATGGGATGTGGAACCAAGGAACCCAAGATTGCTCAGTTATGTCTGTCGGCAATTCAGAGGCTCATGTCTCATGAGGTAGTTTCAGAGGTATGTTGAAAATCAACTGTATTAGATACTTGCAAAAAAGTAATTTGTTTGGCTGCATTTAATAGTCAGAAGCATTTCATGACAAGACTTGTGGCACCCTGTTGTGCAAAACATTTATAATTATTAAAGGCAGAATTTTCTTGCGATCAATCGATTATGAAACAAAGTAGAAATGCATAGTTGTTTTCAGGAGTCTTTAACCCTCACTGAGAAATTACATGAATGGTTAATGCATCTGGTCTATGCTTGTATTTGTGCTCCTTGCTAGCTTTCTCTTACGTAGTAGCATCTCAGTCTATCGCGGCTATTTTCCATTGCTTTCTCCTTCACATGCCACGTGGATTTTTAATGCATCTGACCCAGCCTCCAGAAAATTGCAAACAACATCTGTGTCCACTTTTTTGAACTATTTATTATTTTAACGACCTGTAATGTCACTTTTGGCACAGGCAAAAATCCCCTGACTGTGCAGCCTTTCACATGAGACCTGATGTTATAGTCTACCCTCTCTCCTGCATTGCAGTATTACAGAGCCTCCTGGTGTAACTTGATCCGATAAACATTTCCAGTATTTGTTTTTATTCTTTAAAGTTTTAACTTTATTTTGCGGGCAGCATTCTCCCAATGTTAACATAATCTCTTGAAACACTGTATTGAGTTGCAACAAAATATGGTAAAAATAAAAATTGCAAATGAGAAGATGCAAATGAGAATTGAGAACATCTAAATTCCTTAATATTCTATATCCATTTTAGCTGCTAGATGTGTTTTGCCATAAAACTGAATACACTCCTCACTATCTGGTTGGTGTATGTTCAATAGGGTGCAGCTGGGAATATCATTAACATGCTGTGGCAGTTGATGGAAAATGGCCTGGAGGAACTCAAGCTTCTTCAAACAGTCCTGGTCCTTTTGACAACAAACACTGTGGTGCACGATGAATCCCTCTCTAAGGTAAAGGAACTGTCACATGCTCTTCAATGGGACTGAGAGAAGAAGGGTGCTCAATAATTGATAATCATGTGAAATGATGACCTTAAAGTTATTTGAAATTACACAATGTTGTATTTTCTTGAGCCGTAAGTCTTCCCCGGGAGGGGGGGGGGGGATTAACATTTTTCTTGAAACCCTTATTTCAGTAGATATAAATTCTCAGAGAAGTTTGGACAAGAAAATTATATCAATGGAAAATTATATCTCAACAATAAGCTGACAATTTAAATGGAAATTTAAACAACAGTTTAGAAGGATGAGGGGAGACCTCATTGAAACTTACCGAATAGTGAAAGGTCTGGATAGAGTTGATATGGAGAAGTTGTTTCCACTAGTGGAAGTCTAGGACCAGAGGCCGTATCCTCAGAATAAAAGGATGTACCATTAGAAAGGAGGTGAAGAGGAGTCTCTTTAGTCAGAGAGTGGTAAATCTATGGAATTCATGGCCATAGGAGGCTGTGGACGCGTTCAATGGATATTTTTAAGACTGAGATTGATAGATTCTTGGTTAGTACAGGGGGCTATGGGGAGAAGAATGAGGTTGAGAGGAAAAGATAGTTTAGCCATGATTGAATGGTGGAGTAGACTTGATTGACTGAATGGCCCAATTCTGCCCCTATAATTTATGAACGACAATATTGTCGAAATTCCAATATATGAATGTGGTGTCAATTTTCTGTGTGTCTGTCAATTTATTGAGACGGGTCATAACATTTTTGAAAGGAAAGCAAGAGGAATTATTTGCCTTCATTGAGCATGAACGAAGATTCTAACCAGCCCGTGTAAATTGTTCCATATGCGATCCATGCTTAAGACCTTGCTGAGCCATAGTCACCTTTGCAAAAGAAAAGGTATGTAGACCCGAGAAGCTGCAGATCCAGGAACCTTGATCAAAACACAAAGTGCTGGAGGAATGCAGACAGCATCTGTGGAGGGAATGGACAGGCAATGTTTCAGGTCAGGCCCCTTCAAACTGATGGGAGCAGGAAGGAGAAAGCTGGAAACGAGAGGCTGGGTGGGACAAGCCCGGCAAGTGATAGGTGGATGCAAATGATGGGGCTTTGATTGGCAGATGGGTGGAGTAAGTGAAATTGAAGACATGAAGGTGGGATACTGCCATTTACTTTTTGTCTCATTTGCTAATATGATCAAATTGTTTCCTCAATCTCCCGGTTATAAGAAATTGGTGCATCTTTTAGTGTTTCAAAGAAAATATATGCAGCAACTTTTCGCATTTCATGTGTAAAATCAATGTTTTGCAATCCGTATTGCTGTTTTATTTAAGGTTGATCTCATGTCCAAGTTCCTATGGAACTATGATTAAATTAGTGAGCCTTTAAATTCGTTGATGTGACTGGTGGCAAAGATCTTATGTTTACAGTTGAACTATGTGGAGCTTGGGAGCATTGCCAATCCCGTCACAACTGAAAATAGCTCCACGTGATCTTTACCTGTGAAGTTTGTTGATTCAGCACAGTGGTGCAGCTGATGCTTGCAAGGGCTAGTTCAGTTTGGTTTGATGCATCATTGGACAGTTCTGACGTTTGTAGAATTTCTATTCCTGTTCTGCCATTCCATAGTCCAGGTAAATATTCTCAAGGGCATGAGACTATTTTGCCTCAGAGAATACTGATCATGACAGCCAAATTTTCTCACTGTCGTCTGCACACGTTTTTGGTTTTAACCTGACTTACATTTATTGTTTTTAGTTCGCCGCCAAATCCACATTCTTTTCACATTTTTTCCTGAAAATAGAGAATGTTGTCAGAAATAAATTCTAACTACAGAAGTAGTTGTGAATTTTAATGACGTGTGGCAAAACCTCTTTTCACTTATCCTTTCAAAGCTTTTGCACATTTTTGCTAAAGTATAGAATAAACATTACTTCCTAAAGTATAATTATTGACTGCGTTTCCATTAACGATAAGGCAACAGATGATGGCACTAATGAAAAAGTTCAGTGTCTGGTGCCCAGCATCTTCTCTGCGACTCCCCATCAGGTGTAACATAAGTAGATGCAGACTAATCGTACTTCAGCTCGACTTTGACTGCATTTATTAGTTCAGTTTAGAGATACAGCACGAAACAGATCCTTCGGCCCACCGAGTCCGTGCCGAACAGCAATCTCTGTACACTAGCACTTTCCTATGCACCAGGGAACAACATACAATTTTTACAGAAGCCAAATTAACCTACAAACCTGTACATCTTTGGAGAGTGGGAGGAAGCTGGAGCTCCCGGGGAAAACCCACGCGGTCACAAGGAGAACGTTCCAACTCTGTACAGTTAGCATCCATAGTCAGTATTGAACGCGGGTGTCTGGTGCTGTGAGGTAGCAACTCTACCGCTGTGCATCATGCCGCCATATAACCTTAAAAGATGGCCAAAGGAAAGGGTATGGATCCAGGTAAATTGACCTCATTGAATATATTGACAAAAGCTCCAAGTTGTTAATCTTGGACTGTTGTATTTAAACTAAATGTGCAAAAATAGTTCTAATATTGGGATATATTGTATTCACCGATAGTCTATATTTTTAATACCCACATTTAGCCATTTGTTTCCCTTGAACTATTTGTATAATATTTTTTGATCATCTTTTCCTCCCACGTCTATTCTTTTTAATTTACTTAGTTATTAATAATGTTAATAGCAAAGGATGTATATGTACAAGTGAGAAATGAGTCATCGTCCAAAATAATTGTGCTGTGACACTTTAGACATTCATCAAAAAGCCATCCAAGGTGATTCGTTTTCAAACACTATCCTACACCTACTGGGGACAATTTTTTTAAACATTTGCCCAGCCAATTAACCTACATACCTGTACGTCTTTGGAGTGTGGGAGGAAACCGAAGATCTCGGAGAGAACCCACGCAGGTCACGGGCAGAACGTACAAACTCCGTACAGACGGCGCCCGTAGTCAGGATCGAACCTGAGTCTCCGGCGCTGCATTCGCTGTAAGGCAGCAACTCTACCGCTGCGCCACCGTGCCTCATGAAATGATATGCGTATATCAATAACCATTCCAATTCAAGCAAGATCTCTATTAATTTTATAAGCATGGCATGTTTGTAGATTAACCTTCCTTAAAACTCTGAAATTTGCATTTGCAATTTCTTCCAGGCAATTGTACTCTGCTTTCGACTGCATTTTACCAAAGACACTATCACCAATAATACGGCAGCCGCAACGGTACGCCAAGTTGTTACAGTTGTCTTCGAGCGATTGGATGCTGAAGATGAGCAACACAAAGGTTGGTTAACATATTTACTGCTTGTAACTGCTCATTGCCAGTATCACTGTATCACAGGAACAAATTCAATAATTCAGTGATTCTTTATTGTCACATGTACTCGCGTATGGTGAAATTTTTGCATACAATATACAAAGTACACATAAGAGACGCCACGTTTCTGTCACTGACAATGTTACAAAATTGCTTCTTAAAGTCATCTTGGTGCCTCTGTGTTGTCGGTATTACTTCCCCCCCCCCCCCCCCCCCCCTTCCCTCTTTGTTCTCAGTAGCCTGGCCCGACCACCTCTCCATGGACCATCCTCCACCCAACTGCCTCTCCTCTGCCCAACCGCCAGGACTTCTCGGCCCGGCCAACCCTGGCCACGGGCCCTGTGTCCATCATCGCCAATGGCTCCACAGGCTTTCAGGGACAAGGAGGGCCGAGTTCAGCGGCAGCTACTCTCAACAGGCCACAACCCACTGGTCGTAGTGTGTCCAGCCGAACACTCCATCTAGATACTGGAATGGGCATAATGAGCATTTGATCCAACAGGACTTTGCACTCCTCTGTAGGGTTGTTTTGTGAATGGATGGCCACAAATTTTATACCTATGTACATGGGGTACCATGTGTAAGAAGGAACTACAGATGCTGGTTTAAACTGAAGAGCGACACAAAAAGCTGGAGTAACTCAATGGGACAGGCAGCATCTCTGGAGAGAAAGAATGGGTGACCCTTCTTCAGACTGCTTAGGGATAAAGGAAATGAGAGATATAGATGGTGATGTGGAGAGATAAAGAACAATGAATGAAAGATATGCAAAAAAAGTAACGGTAATAAAGGAAACAGGCCATTGTTAGCAGTTTGTAGGGTGAAAACGAGAAGCTAGTGCGACTTGGGTGGGGGAGGGATAGAGAGAGAGGGAATGCCGGGGCAACTTGAAGTGAGAGAAATCAATATTCATACCACTGGGCTGCGAGCTGCCCAAGCGAAATATGAGATGCTGTTCCTCCAATTTGCGTTTAGCCTCACTCTGACAATGGAGGAGACCGAGGACAGAAAGGTCTGTGTAGGAATGGAAAGGAGAATTAAAGTTTCCAGCAACCAGGAGATCATGGTTGGTTCAGGCGGGCTGAACGAAGGTGTTCTGCAAAATGATCGCTCAGTCTGTGTTTGGTCTTGCTGATGTATAAGAGTCCACATCTTGAACAATAGATACAGTGGATGAGGTTGGAGGAGGTGCAAGTGAACCTCTGCCTCACCTGAAAGGACTAACGGGGGTCGCTAGACAGAGTCAAGGGAGGAGGTATAGCGACAGGTGTTGCATCTTCTACGGTTGCTGGGGAAGGTACCTGGGGAGGGGGTGGTTTGGGTGGGAAGGGATGAGTTAACCAGGGAGTTTCGGAGGGAACGGTCTCTGCGGAAGGCAGGAAGAGGTGGAGATGGGAAAATGTGGCTAGTGGTGGGACCCTGTCGGAGGTGACAGAAATTTTCAGAGAATTGTATTATATGCGATGGCTGATGGGGTGGAATGTAAGGACTAGGGGGACTCTTGTCACTGTTGCGACTAGGGGGAGGGGAAGCAAGGGCGGAGCTGCGGGGTACCGAGAAGGCACGAGTGAGGGCCTCATCTATGGTGGGAGAGGGGAACCCCCGTTCCCTAAAGAAAGAGGACATCTCGGTAGTTCTAGTATGGAACACCTCATCTTGGGTGCAGATGCGGCGTAGACGGAGGAATTGAGAGTGGGGGATAGAGTCTTTGCAGGAAGCAGGGTGGGAAGAATTGTAGTCAAGATAGTTGTGGAAGTCAGTGGTTTGTATTAGATGTTAGTCAATCGTCTATTTCTTGTGATGGAGACTGTAAAATCAAGAAAGGGAAGGGAGGTGTTGGAGATGGTCCAAGTAAATTTGAGTGCAGGATGAAAATTGGTGGTGAAGTTGATGGAGTCCATGAGTTCTGCATGGGTGCAGGAGGTAACACCAATGCAGTCATCAATGTAACGGAGATAGAGTGCTGGGATAGGGCCAGTGTACGCCTGGAACAGGGATTGTTCAACTTACCCTACAAAGAGGCAGGCACAGCTGGGGCTCATGCGGGTGCCCATAGCTACACCTTGGACTTGGAGGGAGTGGGAGGAGTCAAAGGAGAAGTTGTTGAGGGTGAGGACCAGCTCAGCCAGGTGGAGTAGAGTGTTAGTAGAGGGAAATTGGATGGTTCTGCAGTTGATGAAGAAACGGAGAGCTTGAAGGCCTTCCTAGTGGAGGATTGAGGTGTAGAGTGACTGAACGTGCATATTAAAGATGAGGGAGTAGGGGTTCTAGAAGTCATGAAAGAGACGAAGGGCATGGTATCTTGGACATAGATCGGGAGAGATTGGACCAGGGGGGGATAGAATGGAATCGAGGTACGTGGAAATCAGTTCTGTGGGACAGGAGCAGGCAGAAGCAATGGGTCTGCCGGTGCAGTTGTGTTTGTGGATTTTGGGAAGAGGGTAAAAACGGGCCGTGCGGGGCTGGGAAACGATAAGTGATGAAATCAATAATGGTGTTTGAGATTAAGGCCTGGTGCTTATCTGTGGGATCATGGTCCAAGGATAAGTAGGAGGAGGTGTCTGAGAGTTGTCGCCTGGCCTCGTCAACTAAAGCATGATGTCTTTGACTGATATCATTGCCAGAAAGTTTTTTTCACTGTTTTGTAAGTTAATTTAAGAAAGAGCTCGATGAGTAGGCCTTGTGACCAAATAGTCAACCGTCTTGATTAGACTTTATACTTTTTACACTTTAGGCTTTAGACAGACAGTGTGGAAACAGGCCCTTTGGCCCATCGAGTCCACGCTGACCAGCAATCACCTCGTACACTAACACTATCCTACACACTAGGGACAGTTTACGATTTTACCAATGCCAATTTACCTACAAACCGTCGTTGGAGTGTGGGAGGAAACCAGAGCACCCGGAGAAAACTTGCGCGTTCACAGGGAGAATGTACAAACTCTGCACAGACAGCAGCCGTAGTCAGGATCGATCCCGGATCTCTGGCGCTGTAAGGCAGCAGCTCTACCGCTATACCTCTGTGCCGCCCCCAATTTGATCTGCAAGTTGTTTCTTCACTCCATATAATATTTTGTAGCAACATGTCTGAGTGCTTGCCCAAACATTATCCACTTGCTCTCTGTAAAAAAATATATTGAACGAAGTATTAGAAAGTGAGCAGATTTGCTTTGCCAACAATGCTCGGATAACCAAAATGAATACATAAAAACATTATTGGAAAGGGACAACAGGATAGTATAAATACTGGAAGCCGACATCCTAATGAGTGTTTGACTTTGTTTATTTCAGATGGTGACGTTCACCCTCCTGTTGTTCAAGGAAATAGCAACAGAAGAACAGTCAGTGCTCTGAGGCCCTGTGCCAAAGATGCATACATGCTCTTTCAGGTAACGCTTCCTGCAGTTGTTTGTAGTGTCAGCTCAGAGATTCTTGTGATTTGCCCTGTAAAATGGTCAGCTGCATAGGATTGTGCTTAATGTTCTACGTTAGACCTCTAGCCTTCATCATTTAGAGATTACTTATATCATGGGCACTCCACGATTAAAGATTATAGCACTGACCAGATTAGAAAAAATCTATTAATTCACGCAGAATAAATCTCTGTTATTGTCTGCTGCTAATGCGATTTCATTCAGTTATTGCAAGAGCTCTTCTTTGACATCAGCTGCCTAATTCATTTAATTTAATTTTCCAGGACTTATGCCAGTTGGTAAATGCAGACGCTCCGTACTGGTTGGTGGGAATGACTGAAATGACCCGAACATTTGGATTGGAATTGCTCGAGTCTGTTCTGAATGACTTTCCACGAGTATTTTTGCAAGTAAAGTGTCTAACATTCAACATGTCAAACCTCTCTTTGTTGTTGCAACCCAACTGAAGTTACAAGCACTGTGATTTGTGTCCAAGTCAAATTAAGAATTGAAGCGAATCTGAATATCAATCATCAAACTACAAGGGAGCTAGGAACTGAAAAGATCTAAATATCAGTAGCAATTTATGTGGGTGATTTGATAGTTTGAAATGCAGTAAAATGGCAAAATCCATCATTGCAAGATCTTTGAAATATTTGTCAGTCAGTAGTTGGGGGCAGAATCTCCTAGTAGATTTGCTGTGCAGGGTGTGGCAGCTTTGAATTCTGAAGAGATTTCTGAAAGGGAGCCAATTTTAGAAACAATGAGATTAATAGCTTGTCAACTAATTTCTCCATTAATGACCTCCACTAACTAACCTGACGCATCATTTTCCTGGCAGTAAATAAAATAACCATTATGATTCAATAGAACACAATGATATTTCACTTTTTCATTCAATACTTTTCAGTAGGCAATTTAACTGCCCACATAAAAAATACTTAAAGCAATTGCCTGTGGATTCTCAGTTAACTAGAGATCTGTAGAAACCTATTTGCCAACTGAATGCAGCATTTTATTGGTGACCACATGTGCTCTAATATAATTAGTTGACTCTCCACAGCATTGTCAACAGTATGTCTTCTTTAATATTTACATTGAGTCCTCATTGTATTGGCGTCAGCACTATTTTTAGTAAAAACAATTTCAAAAACTTGACTGATTTTAGGAATACTAGGAATAAAAAAAGCCCTCATCATAAATTTATCAATTCCTTGATATCATGGTTGATATGTGCCTCAGCTCCAGTTTACTTTGCTCCTTGTCCCTTGTAAGAATGTAAATGTTAGAAACATGAGTATGGCCATGCATCTCCCCAAGCCCGCTTCATCTATTTATATACTAAAACTCTTGTTTGTTTGTTTGATCCTGAACTAAGGCCAAAACGGTACACGATAGCAAGATAATTTTAGGCCCACCTTACTCACCGTCGTCCCTTTGGTGCTAATGGAAGAAGTTTCATTGAAATCGGTGTTATATTTTTTAAGTTATTCACATTTTAAAGTTTAAATCTATCTCCTAGGAGGGGAGAGGGAGGGAGGGGGGAGAGGGAGGGAGGGAGTGGGAGGGGGCAGAGAGAGGGAGTGGGAGGGGGCAGAGAGAGGGAGTGGGAGGGGGCAGAGAGAGGGAGTGGGAGGGGGCAGAGAGAGGGGGAGGAGGGAGTGGGAGGGAGAGGGGGAGAGTAGTAGGGGGGGGAAGGAGAGGGTGCTGCACCAATGCAGGAGAGGTATGGGCCCAAGAGGTCGACTTGGTCTAGTCATTAAATAACAGAGAAAGAACTGCAGCTGTTGCTTAATGCACGTAAGGACACAGAGTGCTGGAGCAAGTGCGGGTCAGGCATTATCCCTGGAGAACATGGGTAAGTGTCTCAACCTAAAACCTCACCTCCATATTCTCCAGGGATGCTGCCTGATCTGCTGATTTACTCCAGCATTTTGTGTCCTTTCATCATTAGATAAGACGCTGGCTGCTTCTATGCCATTCTATTTTACTTATTGTCCTATCTTTTGATAGCCTTTCATTAATTTCTTGGAGTGCAGATGTATTGAAGATTTTTTTTCTTTGCTTTTTAAATTAATTTATTGGTCTAAATAATTTTCTGTTTCTGTATTGACTTTTCTTCATCTTTCATTTCATGATTCTACCTTGCCTTTTGTTCCTTTTATTTATCCTTCCTTGGGCATTTTTGTAATTTCCATTGTCCTCTGATAAGCAGTGATGCAAGTAATGTATTACATGTTTTTTGACCTTTTGTGGGAACTGGGATTTGTGTATTGTTCAGGATAGGAATTCATTTTAAAATAAGTTGATGCATCAGGAAGTAGGATAGGAGTTTCACATTAAAATATTATGCACCGCAAGAAAAGGTTCCTTAAAGACAATTGATAACTTTTTGTGTGTATTCACTGCTGTGTTTTATAGACAATTGCATCATATACAGTTTAAGCCTTTTAATATACCACAGTCAGCATTTAAATAATGGACTAATCTGCTTTGGTATTTGACAGAGTAGTGCTGCCCAGACCACAGAGAAAACTCACTGTTCCTCTTTGGTGCCTGTTATCTTCTGTATCCTCCTGAGTAGACAAGGGCAGCCATAATGTAACGTCTTAAGATGGCATTATTTGATAATGGAGCACACAGTCAAAATTATACTGAAGTATCTAACAGTCCACAGTTTAATTTCAGTACCATTTGTGAATCCTTTATGATTCTTCCTGGAAATTCCATGGCTGATTGGATAATGCCATGCCTTCAACTCCAATCAGAATTTTTGTGGCTGTGAGACAATATTTTAAATAAAAATCTTGTCACTTAATAATAATGTTGACAAAATTTTGATTTGTTAATGACAATTTCAATATAATGTACAATATTTTGCTCCCTCAATGCACTTCCTGTGTTGAATTTCTTGTGATGTGTCATGTCTGTTCTTTTGTACGTTTACTACAGATCTCTGACTGAAGGGGATTCCCTAATACCGAATAGTGAAAGGCCTGGATTCAGTGAATCTGGAGAGGATATTTCCACTAGTGGGAGAGTCTAGGACCAGAGGCCATAGCCTCAATAAAATGATGTACCTTTCGAAAGGAGATGAGGAAAGTCTTTAGTCAAAGGGTGATGAATCTGTTGAATTCATTGCCACAGACAGCTGTGGGGGCTGTCAAAAGATATTTTTATGGTGGAGATTGACACATTCCTGATTAGTAAGGGTGTTACGGGTTATGGGGAGACGGCAGGAGAATAGGGTTGAGAGGGAAAGATAGATCAGCCATGATTGCATGGCGGAGTAGACTAGATAGGCCGAATGGCCTAATTCTGCTCCTAGAACCTATGAACTTACCATCTAGATTTTGTTTTGATAATGCCACCTTGAATGATTTTAGATTTGTTTTCCTTCCTCTACAGCACCAAGAGTTCAGTTTCCTTCTGAAGGAAAGAGTGTGTCCTTTGGTCATCAAGCTGTTTTCGCCCAATATCAAGTTCAGACAGGGTACGAATACTCCATCTTCCCCAACTCCTGTGGAGAAACCTTATTTTCCCATCTGTATGCGTCTTCTACGAGTGGTGTCTGTTTTAATCAAGCATTTCTATGGTCTTCTGGTAAGATAGTAATTTTTTTTCCTGCCTATTTTAAGTCTTTAAAAGTTTTCCAATAATGATTTGTGTCTGCTTTGGTCAACCCTACATTCATATTTACAATTGTGCCCATTCTACACCTAAAAATATATTTAAGCAGATTTTGTATGTTTTGTTAAAGTCCTTTAATGTTAAAATTGTAAATGGGCTAATTGATGTCTCATTAATGTGTCACCAGTTAACATTAGTGGCGGCACTGTGGCACTGCGGTAGAGTTGCTGCCTTACAGCGCCAGAAACATGGGTTCGATCCTGACTACAGGTGCTGTCTGTCCAGAGTTTGCACATTTTCCCTGTGACCACTTGGCAATTAGGCGGCAAATTGGGACTAAGAAGAAGTGGGGGAGGAAGGTGGGTTGAGAACCGTTGTCCTGGACCTTCAGTATTCTTTTTGCAGTAATACCCTAACTCTTGCATCGCAGTTGTATTTTGTAGATTAATCCAAAGATTTATAATCCTTTGAATAAATCATTTCTGTATCATCAAAAATAAATTGTTTTTTTGGGTTACAGCTGGTACAGAAATGCTTTGCTTCCCTATTTGGTTGCTCAGTTCTGTGCTGCTAATCTAGCACCAAGGCACATTCCTTTTATGTGTACATACTTGGCCAATAAACTTATTAATTAATTCATTCATTGCCCTTCTGTGTTTCACAGGTAACAGAGTGTGAGATATTTTTGTCTTTGCTGGTGAAGTTTTTGGATGGTGATAAACCACAGTGGCTTCGAGCAGTTGCTGTGGAATGCATTCACAGACTTTGTGTACAGCCCCAACTACTTCGGTAATCCTCCTGTAACATTTTCCAAACGACTTTTTTGATGTTTCACAGTTAAATTACTTGCCTAAAAATTAAATAGTCTGCTAAAACAAAGTTGCATGATTTAAGCTTATTTCTGCCTGTGCGAAACGGACATTTATGATCCATTTCAATTTGTTAAAGAAGATATTTAATCCCCAAACTATTTTGTTGACATTAGTTCAATACTTAGGCTTTCTCAGAATTCAGAAGTAATAAAAAGCTGTACTAAACTAGCAAAATTTCAAAGCATTAGTACATTCAACTAATTTGTTAATTGAATTGTTTTATAACTGCTTTATATAAGTTTGAGGGTGGGAAAGGCTGTTGCCCTGAAAGGTTAATTAACTGATTTGGCAGAGTGCAGTCGTGTTACTTATGGTCTTGCAAAATACAAATAGAGTCGTACAGAATGGAAATAAGGCCTTTGGCCCAATTCATCCATGCAGACCATGATGTTCATCTAAGCTAGTCCCATTTGCCTGCATTTGACGAATATCCCTCTCAACCTTTCCTATCCATGTTGCTGTCCAAATGTCTTTTAGATATTATTGTACATGACCACCATCTCCGGCAGTTCATTCCACACATGTACCGCCCTCTGTGTAAACGAAAAACAAAGTTGTCCCCTCAGCTTCCAATTAAATCTTTCCCCTCTCACCTAAAACCTCTGCCATCTAGTTCTTGACTCCCCAATTCTGGAGAAAATGGCTGTGTGCATTCACTCTATATCATCTCATGATTTTATACATCTCTAGAAGATCATCTCTCGCTCTCCAAGGAATAAAGTCCTAGCCTACCCAACCTCTCCCTATAACTCAATCCCTCAACTCCTGCAACATCCTCAAATCTTTTCTGTATTCTTTCCAGCGTAATGACATCCTCCTTATAGCAGGGTGACCAAAACTGAACACTATACTCCTTGAGCCTCCCCAACGTCTTAGACAACTGCAACATAATGTCCCAACTTTACTCAATGCCCTTACTGAATGCCAGCATGCCATAAGCTGCCTTCACCACAGTGTCTACCTGTGACATCACTTTCAGGGAACTATTGTATGTACTTGTACTCCTAGTTTTCTCTGTTCAACAGCACTACCCAGGGCTCTCCTGGTCTTTAAATGTCCTACCTTATTTAGACTTCCCAAAATGTAACACCTCACCTTTATCTGAATTAAACTCCATTTGTCATTCCTGCAACTTTTTCTACTGCCCTGCGCTCATCGACTCTCCTGATTTGCTTCTTCAAAAATCTCAATCAAATTTGTGAAACATCTTTGGATTCTCCTTTTAATCTTCTCAGTCAAAGTATATCTCATGCTTCATTTTTACCCTCCTAATTTCCTCCTCAAATATTATTACATCTCCTGTAAATCCTTCAGGGATTCATTTGATCCCAGTTACACGTACCTAATCCATGCTGCCTACTTTCTTCTGACCAGAGCCTCAGTATCTCTTATGATCTAGGGTTCCCTACTCCCCTGCCAGCCTACAAATAGAAGCCAGATGGACTCAATTGTGGAGGGAAGGGAATTCATACCAGCGATATGAATATTGATTTCTCTGACTTCAAGTAACCCTTGCTTTACCTCTCACTCTCTCTTCATCCTTCCCCATCCTAGTTCTCTAACCAGTCTGACTGTCCTGATTAAATTTTATCATTTTATCTTTGTATGCTTCGTTGTCACCTTCCCCTAGCTAACAATGATCTAATCTACATTTTCTACAGTCTGAAGAAGGGTCTCGACCTGAAACATCACCCATTCCTTCTATCCAGAGATGTTGCCTGTACTCCAGCATTTTGTCTTTTTTAACCAGCATCTGCAGTTCCTTCCTACACAAAATCATACGTATGGCTGTGTATTTCCTCTTTTTGATTGAGGCTTCAAAACTGCACTACTTCTCTAAATTATTTTTGGAATATTTTTCTCTATTTGCACAGTAACACAAAGTACTATAAATTGCAACATGTCTCCATATCTGAAAATGTTGAGTCTCATGGTATTTGAAGCCTGAAATGTGTCTGCTTGCTTTTGCAGGTCTTTCTGCCAGTCGTATGATATGAAGCCACACTCAACAAAGGTTTTCAGAGATATTGTGAATGCATTGGGATCTTTTATACAATCGCTCTTTATTATTCCCACTGGAAGCAACCCAATTGCAAATGCACAGACAGGTATGGAGACCTTTCCTGAGGCGCTTTACTGTGAGTGCTTCGTTTAAAACATCTCCTCCAAAGTATTTATAATGTAGATGCAAGCTTCACATATTTTGTAATCCTTCAAGGATTCACTTGATCCCAGTTACATGTACCTAACCCATGCCAACTCCTGTCAGATAACCAGAGCCTCAGTATCTCTTGTCATCTAGAGTTTCCTCCAACCTTGCCAAACTTGACCTTCACTCCAGTGACTACAATCTACAAATAGAAGCCAGAAGAACTCAATTGTAGGGGAAGGGCATTGGAAATGCTGGAATCTGGAGCAATCTGCAGGAGGTGCTCAGCTGGCATCTGTGGAAAGGAATTGTCGATGTTTTGGTTCAAACCCCTGCATCAGGACTAAGAGTGGAGAGTTTAGTTTAGAGACTCGTCATGGAAACAGGCCCTTCGGCCCACCCAGTCCACACTGACCACCGATCACCTGTTCACACGTGTTCTATGTTATTTCACATTCACTACTACATACTAAGGACAATTTATAGAAGCCAATTAACCTACAAAAGTGCGATCCCCGCACATTAACACTATCCTACACACACAAGTGCCAATTTGCACTTATACCAAGCCAATTAACCTACAAACCTGTATGTCTTTGGAGTGTGGGAGGAAACCAAGGATCTCGGAGAAAACCCACACGGTCCCGGGAAGAACGTACAAATTCCGTTCAGACAGCACCCATATTCAGGATCGAACCCGGGTCTCTGGCGTTGCAAGCGCTGTCAGGCAGCAAATGTACCGCTGCGCCACCGTGGCAGCTAACATGGGCGTTTGAACATGGGGTATAGGTACAAAGCTTAATTTACATGAATTTATTTTGTTACTGGTATGATAGACAAACATTAAACAACAATTAACTAATGTTGTGCCACTTTGTGCTGCAATACTAAATCATTGCATTCAGCTAGTCACTGTTTAACAAGAGGATTGTCAGTGGGAGCTGATCCAGAGTAGACACAATGAGCCTTTTATCCAGCTACTCTGCAGTTCTATTCACACTGTTCTCATTTACTGCACTGTAAAACAGTTTTCAAATCCAAAAAAACATCTACTGGGAGAGACATAACGATTTGCATTTTGCTAATTTTTGCAGAATATGCCAACCAACCATACACAGCAGTCTTTCAGTAATTTATAGAATTGATTAAACATAATTTTAGCTCACATATCACAGGTCTATACTTGCACACAGAGAGCTCCACTGTGGCAGCTGATTTATATTCCACCTAAAATGACGTTTAAATTAATGGCTGGACCAACAGAGAGTATTATGGTGAAACTCTGTACATGGTGTCTTCTAAGGCTTTCAGATGAGAGGATTGAAAACAAGTATGTTCTTTCAGATGATTTGGGAATGTGGTTCAAAAATTGTACTAGGAATTTCTGGGGGGGGGTGAGATCTTACACGAGTTAATATTGTTTTATTGCCTCTGGAATCATTGGGATTAAAGTAATTCATGCAGTTGAGGGAAATTGGCACAGGCAACATTTATTACCAGTCCATAACAAAGCACAGTGCTGGAGTAACTTAGCGGGTCAGGCGGCATGCATGGAGGGAATGGACAGGCGATGCTTCGGGTTAGGACCCTTCTTCAGACTGATCATAGTAGGGGGAATTTTGGGGCAGGACTAAGCTTGGCAAGTGGTAGGTGGATGCAATTGTGTGGGGATTAAATTAGCAGATAGGTAGAGTAAGTGACAAGGACCAGAGATGAGAAAGAGGTTAAATGGTGTCAGATAAGGAGTGGAGGAGTGAAATGTAAAGTGAATGGGAGGGATATAGGTGGAAGGGGGAAGGCGAACGAAGGGGGCTGAAAAGGTTTTGAGGGTCTAGTCCAGTCTAGTCTTTAATATCTCTGAACGTGATTAGTTTGCTCAGTTGAACTAACTCAGGCTTTGGTAGGGAAAGTGGCACAGTGGCGCAGCGGTATTGTTGCTGCCTTACAGTGGCAGAGACCCCGGTTCAATCCTGACTACAGGTACTGTCTGTACGTACTTTGTATGCTCTCCCTGTGACCATGTGGGTTTTCTCTGGGTGCTCCGGTTTCCTCTCACACTCCAAAGACATACAGGTTTGTAGGTTAATTGGCTTTGTTTAAAAAAATTGTAAATTGTCCCTAGTGTGTAGGATTGTGATAACTTACAGGATGATTGCTGGTTGGCGAGGGATATGGGCGAAAGTGGGCCGAGGAACCCATTTCCGCGCTGAAAGTCTAAAGTGAGGAAAACAGTCAACATTTGAGGTTGATGATTTTCTCTACTGGAAGGTTGTTGACCTGAAATATTAACACTGTTTCTCTCTCTCTCTGTGGATGCTGCCTGATCTGCTGAGTGTTCCCACCACCTTCTATTTCCAAAAGGTCCATGAAGTGAACCAGGTAGAATTTTATGACAATCTGGTAGTTTCATGAAGAGTATTACCAATACCAAGACTGATGCTGATTCCAGCTTTATTTAATTAAAACTTTAAATTCCCCAGCTCTCTTGCTGGGATTTGAACTTTTCTCTATTTAATTTTCCCAAATCTAGTTTAATGGCCCAGTAACATAGGCACAAAGAACCATTCCTTAGATCTTTACACCAATAACATGCACATGGTGGAAACTTTCAAATCATGTATATAAACAACTGCTTGCAATAACAGGATTTTCTGCAAATTCATTATGTCCTCCAGGCAAAATTTGTTTTTGAAGTCTGTTTCACAGTTTTATGTGCCGTTTCCTTCAATTCATGAGAAACTAGGGCACCTCTTATGCATCTGATCCAGCTTTCTTAGATTAAAATTAAAAAACAAGGGCAGCTGTCCATGTTCTCCAGGGATGCTGCCTGACCTGCAGAGTTTAGTTTGGAGATACAGTGCGGAAACAGGCCTTTCGGCCCACCGAGTCTGTGCCGACCAGCGATCCCCGTTCGCCAGCACTACGCTACGCACTAGGGCGATTTACAATGTTTACAGAAGCAAATTAACCTTCAAACCTGCACCTCCTTGGAGTGTGGCAGGAAACCGGAGCACCGTGAGAAAACCCACGCGGTCACGAGGAGAATGTACTAACTCAGTACAGACAGTACCCATAATCAGGATTGAACCCATGTTTCTGGCGCTGTAAGGCAGCAACTCTACCGCCACCGTGCCACCGATATGGTTTTTTTTCTTTGATTAAAGCCTTAGATAACCTAGTGTAAGAAAATAACTGCAGATGCTGGTACAAATCAACGGTATTTATTCACAAAATGCTGGAGTAACTCAGCAGGTCAGGCAGCATCTCAGGAGAGAAGGAAACCCACTGACTCGCACAGCTATCTGGACTACACTTCTTCCCACCCGGTTCCCTGCAAAAAGTCTATCCCCTACTCCCAATTCCTCCGTCTACGCCGCATCTGCGCCCGGGATGAGGTGTTTCACACTAGGGCATCAGAGATGTCCTCATTCTTCAGGAAACGGGGCTTCCCCTCTTCCATTATAGATGAGGCTCTCACTAGGGTCTCTT
Organism: Rhinoraja longicauda; assembly: GCF_053455715.1. Classification (NCBI taxonomy): domain Eukaryota; kingdom Metazoa; phylum Chordata; class Chondrichthyes; order Rajiformes; family Arhynchobatidae; genus Rhinoraja; species Rhinoraja longicauda. The sequence goes on along the minus strand of NC_135972.1, from coordinate 24,731,814 downwards.
CTACATCCCGCAGCTCCACTCTTGCTCCCCCTCCCCCCACTCGTAACAAGGACAGAATCCCCCTCGTTCTCACCTTCCACCCCACCAGCCAGCGGATCCAACAAATCATCCGCCAACATTTCCATCACCTACAACGGGACCCCACCACTGGCCATATCTTCCCATCCCCTCCCCTTTCTGCGTTCCGCAGAGACCGTTCCCTCCGTAACTCCCTGGTCCACTCGTCCCTTCCTACCCAAACCACCCCATCCCCGGGCACTTTCCCCAGCAACCACGCGAGATGCAACACCTGTCCCTTTACCTCCCCCCTCAACTCCATCCAAGGACCCAAACAGTCTTTCCAGGTGAGACAGAGGTTCACCTGCACCTCCTCCAACCTCATCTATTGCATCCGCTGCTCCAGATGTCAACTTATTTACATCGACGAAAACAAACGCAGGCTCGGCGATCGCTTCGCTCAACACCTGCGCTCGTCCGCATTAACCAATCGGATCTCCCGGTGGCCGAGCACTTCAACTCCCCCTCCCATTCCCAGTCTGACCTTTCTTTAATGGGCCTCCTCCAGTGGAACCTAATGTTCATTAATGCATGGATTGTTCATGTGCATGAAATGTAATAATTTCATCTACACTTCAAAGAAGTGAACAAAGTGAGCCTCACAATTTAAAATGTAATGATTTGGAGTGGAAACACTCAGCAGCTACAGAGAGAGAATCAGTTTTAATGGTTCAGATAGAACATTTTGTGTTGGTCTGAAAGTATTTCCAGCATTTTTGCTTTATTCCAGATTTCAACATTTGCATTATTTTGACGTAGAAAAGTTATATTCTAGGAAAGGGACCAACGATGGAATGAAAACACACCTTTTAATAAATGAGCAAAGAATGTTGGTCCGTTTTTTGAGTAAATTTGTCTTTGTTAGTGTCTACTCACTAAATGTAATCTTATTGTTTTGTGCAGGCGTGAGTGGAATTGGTGGCCCTGCTTCAGCTCAGAATGGGACAGGGCTGGGTGCCACAGTCGGATTCACCCCACAGCCGGCTTTTGAGTACAGAGGCACATGGATACCAATTCTGAACATCCCTGTCCAAGGCTCTTCTAAAGCAGGCTAGTGAGTGCAAATCCAATAACGCAGTGACTTCCAGAGACTTCAGGGAGACAGGTCGATGTGGGATAGGTTTTATAGAAAAGCATGTTGGGGATATTTGGTCGTGTTGGAAAACCACAAAATAAGAGAAATTAATATTCTGGGAATAATATCTGAAATTTTATTTATTTTAACTTTTATATTTATAATAACATTTTCAGTTGCTCTGTATAATTTTCAATTATTTTATTTGAAAGGATTTACCAAACTGATTCAAGACCAAGTCTGATGCAATTTGGTAGAGGGCCAGTGGCCATCTGTTCTTAAAAGAAATTTAAGAAACGTGTTCTGACGTCGATTCATCTGGACAAATGTAAATAAATAAACAATAAATAAATGTAAATAAACAATTCAATCCTTTAAAGCACCTCTGAAGCATCTCCCAAATTTGAGAATCTGAATGGAGCGTCATACAGCATTGGCACAGGCCCTTTGGCCCAACTTGCTTATGCTGACCAACATACCCCATCTACACTAGTCCCACATGTCTGCTTTTGGCTCATCCACATACTCTTGTTCGTTTGTTCCTCAACTACAGCCAAAACGGTACGCGATAGCACGACAATTTTAGGCGCGCCTTACTCACTGTCATTCCTTTGGTGCTAATGGAAGAAGTTTCATTGAAATTGGTGTTCTATTTTTAAAGTTATTCACATTTTAAAGTTTAAATCTATATCCTGGGGAGGGGAGGAGGAAGGATAAGGGGGTTGTGGGGGATGGAGTGGGGGGAGGGGCAGGTGGGAAGGGGAGGGGGGAATGGAGGGGGAGGGGGGGGAGGAGATGGTGCTGCACCAATGCAGGAGAGGTTTGGGCCCAATGGGTTTAGTATCCCTCTAAACCTATCCTATTTATACCTGTCTAAATGTGTCTTAAATGTTGCCTCAACTACCTCCTCCGGCAGCTCATTCCATCCACACACTACCCTTTGTGTAAAAGAAAAAGTCACCCACGGGTTCCTATTAACTCTTTCCCCCTTACCTTAAGCCTCTGTCCTCTGGTTCTCGATTTCCCCAACTCTGGGCAAGAGAATCTGTACGTTTAGCCAATCTATTCCTCTCATGATTTTGTACACCTCGATAAGATCATTCCTCATGCTCCTGTATTCCAAGGAGTAAAGTCTCAACCTCTCCTTATAACTCAGACCATTGAATCCTCATCCTCATAAATCTTCTCTGCACTCTTTTCAGCTTGACAACATCTTTCCTGTAACATGGTGCCCAAAACGGAACGCAATGCTCTGAATGTGGCCTCACCAACGTCTTGTATAACAACAAAATGACTTCCCAAGTTCTTCAGCTTTTTTTTTACCACTCTAGCTACCCGTGACACCACTTTCAAAGAATTTCCAAGATTTCTTGAAACATTTGGCAAATTGTGACCTGAGCAAAATAATGCTGCATTGTAGCACATATAAACATAAATGTTTGGCAAGTTGTAATGCAGGAATGGTCAATCTTTGTGGAACAATGTCATTTTAAATGTTACAATGCAATTTAGTGGCATTTACCCCAAATCAAAAGATTCTTGTGAGCATTATCCAAGGACAGGGAGGATTCAGTTGTCAACATCCACTCTTCACATTGGTGTCAAAGGTATTCATGGGAGTGAGCTGCCGGAGGACTTAATTGATTGAATTGTAACGCAGTGAGAGTCACTCCTCAATAGCACAAGTAAAGTGTGCCAAAAAATGCCTGAAACTACTATATTTGGACCAAATTGCATCAACGTGGTAAATACTTATTTCCGACACAGTAAGGATATTATCCTGACAAAAGTACTGCAGTTATACACGTTAAAGTACTGCAGTTATACACGTTAAAATAAAATTGTATCTGCAATTTAGCCTCGAATCACTGGACAAAGTGGAACCACCTACAATTCCTGATGGCTATGCCATGTCCGTGGCATTCAGTTGTCTTCTGGACCTGGTTCGAGGTATTACCGCCATGATTGAGGCAGAGTTAGAGCGCAAAGCTGCTGCTGCCAAGCCAGAAACCAAGCAGGAGAAGCCATCAGTGACTGAAGAAAATGGTAATAATCTTGGTTTTAAATGCCAAATCTCCTATTTAATTGTCAACTTAACACTCGTTACTTTGTAAACTGTTTTCCCTCTGGAGTAGAAAGAAACAAGTCATAAAGTTACTCAGCACGGAAACAAGCCCTTCAACCCAACTTGCCCAAGCCGACCAAGATGCCTCAACTGCACCACTCCCACCTGCCCACGTTTGGCTCATATCCCTGTATACCTTTCCTATCTATGTATGTATCCCAAATATCTTTTTCAATGTTGTTATTGTACCTGCCTCAACTACCTCCTCTGGCAGCTCATTCCATTATACCCACCATCTTCTCTATGGAAAAAGTTGCCCCTCTGGTTCCAATCTCACCTCAAACCCGTGGCCTCTGTTTCGTGATTCCCCAACTCTGGGTATAAAAGTATATGCATTCTATTATCGATGTAGCAGAATTATTAACTCATAGTTATAAATAACTCGGTTTTAAATCTATAGGGGCTTTAGGATAAGCACATGGATAAGCAAGGAATGGAAGGGTTTGGATTACCTGCAGGCAGATGAGATTAGTTTATCATGGCATCATATTCGGCACAGACATTTTTATAGGAAGAGACGAGTTGCAGTGTCACGAGTTGTAATAACTCATTCAAAATTCTGAATGGTTTCAGTAGAGGAAGTTTTAAAAACTTTCTCATGCAAAAGGATCAGTAATCAAAGGATATATGTAAACTGTTTGGCAAAAGATTAAAAAACTACATGAGGAAACATCATTTAACACAGATGTGATCTGGAATGAATTGTTTGCAGCCTGGAAAACTCCTAAAGAGAAAATTGGATAAAATTGAAAATTTATAGAGCTGTGTGGCAAAAGTAGGAATCTGAAATTAATTGGATAATCAATTGGGTTCATTGAATAATTCAAATTGCTGTCCACCATGAGTGAGTTTCCGCTATCTAGATCGTTACATAAAAGCGACAATAATCTACATAGTTATTAACTATATTACAGAAAGATGAAGGGCGTACCTGTTAGATTGTGCGTTGTGGATTTAGCACTCGTATTTTTAGATAGTTATCTGCCGTAATATTTGGATAGTGATTACTGCAGCAAAATTTAGTTTAGAGATACAGCATGGAAACGTGTCCTTTAGCCCACCTGAGTCACTCCAACTATCCATCACCCGTGCAAACTAGTTCTCTGTTATCCCACTTTCTCTACCCCCAACACATTAGGGACAATTTACAGAGGCCAATTAACCTCCAAACCTGCAAGTCTTTGGGATGTGGGAGGAAACTGGAGCATCCCGGAGTAAACACAAATGTGGTCACAGAGATTGTGCAAACTCCACACAGAGAGCGCCTGAGGTCAGGGTCGAACCTGGGACTCCGGCACTGTAAAGCAGCGATCTGCCAGCTGCGTCACAGTGCCACCCTTTATTCCTGTTTTGGTTATGATGTATGTTAAGCATTTAATTTTAGCTAGTGTTGCTTCTTGGATGTATTAATGGTTCCCTTTAGTTTATAGACAATAGGTGCAGGAGGAGGCCATTTGGCCCTTCAATGTGATCATGGCTGATCATTCTCAATCAGTACCCCGTTCCTGCCTTCTCCCCATACCCCCTGACTCCGCTATCCTTAAGAGCTCTATCCAGCTCTCTCGAATGCATTCAGAGAATTGGCCTCCACTGCCTTCTGAGGCAGAGAATTCCACAGATTCACAACTCTCTGACTGAAAACGTTTTTCCTCATCTCAGTTCTAAATGGCCTATCCCTTATTCTTAAACTGTGGCCCCTTGTTCTGGACTCCCCCAACATTGGGAATATGTTTCCTGCCTCTAACTGGTCCAACTCCTTAATAACCTTATACTTTTCGATAAGATCCCCTCTCATCCTTCTAAATTCCAGTGTATGCAAGCCTAGTCACTCCAGTCTTTCAACATATGACAGTCCCGCCATTCCGGGAATTAACCTAGTAAACCTACGCTGCATGCTCTCAATAGCAAGAATATCCTTCCTCAAATTTGGAGACCAAAACTGCACACACTACTCCAGGTGCGATCTCACTAGGGCCCTGTACAACTGCAGAAGGACCTCTTTGCTCCTATACTCAACTCCCCTTGTTATGAAGGCCAACATTCCATTGGCTTTCTCCACTGCCTGCTGTACCTGCATGCTTCCATTCAGTGACTGATGCACAAGGACACCCAGATCTCATTGTACGTCCCCTTTTCCTAACTTGACACCATTCAGATAATACTCTGCCTTCCTATTCTTACCACCAAAGTGGATAACCTCACACTTATCCACATTAAACTGCATCTGCCATGCATCCGCCCACTCACACAACCTGTCCAAGTCACCCTGCAACCTCATAGCATCTTCCTCACAGTTCACACTGCCACCCAGCTTTGTATCATCTGCAAATTTGCTAATGGTACTTTTAATTCCTTCATCCAAGTCATTAATGTATATTGTAAATAGCTGCGGTCCCAGCACCGAGCCTTGCGGTACCCCACTAGTTACTGCTGTTATAACGCTGTCATTTATAGCATATTTGAATATAGAATTTTAGAATATATAAGTTTGCAGGGAAACTTACCCTATTCTGTAATTGGCCAAATATGTAGGCCATTTTGCCTTTTAAGTAAATTGCAATAGTTATGTATGGACAAAGAGTTAGTGATAATCAGCTTGTCTTACCAGATGTATCGTCAGCAGAGAGAAACAATAGCAGGGACGTTATTTAGCATTAAACTTTCTCATTGTCTTCACCCATTCACCTCCTGTTTGTTATCACTACAGCTATTATCAGATACTACACGCTTTTGTGGTGTGGCATCATGGTTTGCACGGTTACAGCAGACCACTTTGTTTTACCCTTGAAGTGAAAGGAAACAGTTGGCAGGTGAAGCAATTGATTGCCATTTGTGTCTTTAAAAACATGGAGCCTTAAGCGAATGCGTAAGTGCAATTCACAGACGAGTGATCTCACAGGTTATGTGTAAGTTATGAGCTCCCAAGTTATGCTTTAGTCTTTAGAGATACAGCACAGAAACAGGCCCTTCAGCCCACCGAGTCCATGCCATCCAACGATCACCCCGTACGCGAGCACTTTCCTCCACACTAGGAACAATTAATATTTTTTACTGAAGCCAATTAACATATAAACCTGTACATCTTTGGAGTGTAGGAGGAAACTGCAGCAGATGGAGAAAATCCACAGGTTTATACAGGGAGAACGTACGAACTCTGTGCAGAAAGTACCCGAAGTCAGGATCGAACCAGGGTCTCTGGCACTGTAAGGCACCAACTCTACCGCTGCGCCACTGGATATATGGAACTTGTCGCGGGCTACCTTAAGACCTGGAGACTAACTGATTATGGCAAAAACCACCACAACGGCCTTTCCCCTGAACAACAAGGAAGCTCAACGCCAGCTAACAGTCACCCTCAATGGGTCACCCCTACCGTACAATCCATTTCCTACATACCCCGGGGTGAAACTAGATCGGTAGCTGACCTACAAGCAACACCTTGAAGCTCTCCGTGCTAAAGTCTCGGCACGGAACAACCTCCTGCGATGCTTGGCCGGATCGTCATGGGGCGCCAGGACATCTACTCTTCGAACCAGTGCTCTTGCACTCGTGTACAGCGCCGCTGAGTACGCCGCCCCAGCATGGTGCCGCAGCGCTCATACCAGCAAGCTAGACGCCACCCTCAACGACACCATGCGGATCATCGCTGGCTGCCTACGCCCTACTCCGACGCATCTCCTGCCGGTGCTCGCAGGTATCGCACCCGCCAAGCTTCGCAGAGAGTTCTTCACTCATAGGCTTGTGTGCAAGGCCCCATCGGACACTAAACATCCTTTGCACCACCTCGCCCAGGATTCACAGCAACTGGGACCTCAACGCCTGTCATCTCGTCACCCTTTCTCCTGTAATGCAGCGACCCTCTGCACATTGCACTGGCCACAGCGCCTGGAGGGCGTTACATAACTTCTGCTGCCTCAAACGCAAGAAGAAGTGAACACTTGCACTGCATCAGTGTTGAGTGAACACTTGCTGCCTGCTTGCACCTCCTAAATCAAACGGTCAACATTTGAAGCACATTTGGACAAGTTCATGGATTGGAAAGGTTCAGAGGGATATGAGCCAAATGGCACGCGCTCAAGAATGCATCTTTGTTGTCGTGGAAGAGTTGAACTGAAAGGCCTGTTTCTGTGTCGTATTAGAGTTGTATCACATGTACAAATGACATTCTTACTTAGTTACCAGGAGGAATTTTACAATGAGGAAATTGAGATCTTTTGAAGGGAAGAGTAAACCAAATTATTTTTCATTCAATATTTAAATCATGTGGCAGTCCATTATCTTTCTATTAATCTTTTCACAAATATAATCGCAATACTTTCCTTTATTGGTCTAGGAAGCCTGCTCAAAACCATAGAAGAGTACAAAGTAAACGAAGGCCACTTGTTCCATTGAGTCTGAGAAAATACTTTATCTGGTTCTCTGATTAATAGTTTAATCTCTAAATGACTTGAAAAACTCTGGAAAGTTCAACACCTGAAAATGTTACCCAATGCAAAGTTCCACCCTGTTCATATCTTTTCTTCAGTTTCTCGAGCTGTTTGGGAGGAGATGGTCGGTGCTTGCTGGTGTGGCCTCCTCGCGGCACTTTCATTAATGCTGGACGCCAGGTAAATACAGATGAATCTCTTTATCCATTTGTAGCTCAGTCTTTGTAGTTAATAGATTAAACGGAAACTCTCTTCAGGATTCATGGCAATTTTCCCAAAACATTATTTGTACAAACAAGAAAATGAGGCTATTTCCAGTTATGACCTGAAACATCATCTGTCCTTTTCCCCCCACAGATTGGTTTAGGTTTAGAGATATAGCGCGGATTCAGATCCTAAGTCCACGTCAACCAGTGATCTCACACGTTAACACTATCCTACACACTGGGGACAATTTACAATCTTTAACAAAGCCAATGAACCTACAAGCCTATGCACCATTGGAATGTGGGAGGAAACAGGAGCACACAGGGAAATCCCACAAGGTCACAGGGTGAACGTGCAAACTCCATACAGAGAGCACCTGTGGTCAAGATCGAACCCGGGTCTCTGGCACAGTAAGGCAGCAACTCTACCACTGTGCCGCCGTACTGCTATCCATTTCCCTCCTCAGATGCTGCCTGGCCCACTGAGTTCCGCCATCTCTTTGTATTTTGTTTCCAGCTTCTAAGTGTGATTGTCACTTCAATGCAGTTGATCAAAAGAATTCTGGAAGTTTTATTTTTTTAAATTACAATTGTTAAATGAAAATAAAATCTACCATCTGCAATTTCATAGTTTTCCATCAAAATTTGTCACGTTTGGAAGAAGGTTTTTACATGACTCGAGTATGAAAATTGCATTCCTGCCATAGAACGTTTAACCAAAATGTATATATTGTTTTATAAATCCCACCAATCTAAAACTTAATGTTTCATCTTTAATACAATACAATATCTTTATTGTCATTGTACAAGTACAACGAGATTAAGAATGCCACTTCCATATTGATGCTATAAAATAAATAAAACATGGCAAAAACAAAAAACAACAAAAGGAGGGGGGGAAAAAAAAGGAAACGAGGTAAAGTGCAAAAAGGTTCATGCAGGGTCAGTTGTGCCAGATGACCATGGGGCAGAGGCATAATTGGTAATGCAATCAATCTTGTAAATATTTTTCCAGCTTGTCTGCATTACAAATCCAATTAAAAATGTATTCTTTGCAGCCGTCTAATACCAATCTAGCTTTCAGGTGTCACAGTCACTTCAATTTAGTTGATCAAAAGAATTATGGATTTTTTATTTTTTTTTAAAATTATAATTATGAAATGATAGTGGGAGGAAAACTGCTGTTGCCAGAACCGGAATTAAAATGCTAGAAACACTCAGCAGGTCAGGCGGCATCAGTGGAACGAGAAACGGTAACGTTTCAAGTCAAAAATCTTTCATCAGAACAGTTGTTAAGTCTTTGGATCAATGAGTTCCAATATATGGAATGTCCACATTGTTGATTTATTTTCAATAAAAAAAGAAATAGTGAACTCGGCAAAACAGAAAGTGCTGGACAAACTCAGCAGATCAGGCAACATGTATGAAATGTGAAGCCAGAGGAAGGAATATATTTGGAAGGAGAAGGGGAGAATGGGTTGGCATCCAAGTGGTTGATGTTAGAGCCACTGGGTTGAAGCCATTAAGGCAGATCACTTTACTTTCTTTGGAGAGTGGAATGATGGAGGTTTTCATGAAGCAGATGGGGACAGTCGACTGTTGAAATGAGAGATTGAAGATGTCGCCCAAGACTGTCCAGTTGATTGCACTACTTTCAAAACCCATCTAGGATCACGGAGATGTATGGGACATAGCCAACGGGGTTGAGGGGGGGCGGACACACGTAGGTGGAACATTGTTTGCCAGATCAATGCAGTTGTAAAGGCATTGAACTCATCCAGTAGAGATTGCACCTCCCCTCCCCGATACCATCATTGGTATCCCCTTGTAACCATGATAGTGTCCAGGCCCTGTTGCCACAGTTGCCTAGCATCTGCCTGATTGAATTGAGCCTTTAGCATCTTTCTTGGCATCGCCATGAGGAGAATGTGGTTGACGTTCCTGTAAAGTATGGGCTCGCCCTTCTTGAAAGCCTCTGATGGGACTTTAGCAGAGAGTGAATCTTCCAGTTCACTCAAGGTTTCTGGTTCAGAAAGACCCTAATTCTCTTGGTCGGAATGCAGTGGGTAACTATGGAGAATAACGTTCCTGACGTATGGAGAATAACGTTTCTGACGTATGGAGAAATCGGCTTCAGACAGTTCTTAGGAATATAAGCATTTTGTAGCCTGTGGACTGGCTGTACTAGTTTTCTAAAAGTATGGAAAAATATTTAAAAACCTGTGCTTGCTCAATGTAGCTTTACAAAAATGATCTTTAGCATTAAGTAGATTGTTGGCCAATGCTATGCCCAGTTCCAACTGAGTACAATAGTCTATTTTGTGCAGTCGTGTTCCTGTGGCTCAATGACCCCCTCTTGAGGAGGTGTTGAGCATTGCATTTGGACAACGTGAGTGCCCCTAAGAATATGCCTCAATTGGAATGATCTTATTAGCAGTTTGATATCTCAACATTGAGTTTTGTTTTGTTTTGTTTTACTGGCTTATAAATGCTTAGGGCATCATTCAGAAGCAGAATCAAAAGAAACAGAAGACGCAAGGAACTGCAGATGCTGGAATCTCAGGCAAAACAAAAAGTGCTGGAGGAACTCGGTGGATCTGGCAGCATCTGGAAAGAGAATGGACAGGCGGTGTTTTGTCCCGCCCCCTCCCCTAACATCAGTCTGAAGAAGGGTCTCGACCCGAAACATCCTCCATTCCTTCTCTCCAGAGAGGCCGCCTGACCCACTGAGTTACTCCGGCATTTTGTGTCTGCAGGCGGTGTTTTGAGTCAGATTGAAGAAGGGAACTGACCCTAAACGCTGCCTGTCTACTATCTTCCCAGATGCTGCCTGGCCCGCTGAGTTCCTCTAGCATCTTGAAATTTTTAATGAAAATTGACATGTTCCTGATCTTGGCTTGGCTTTTCATTCTTGATTTATTTAGGCATTGTTGGATTGTGCATTGCTGCCTCAGTGCCTAAATCCACCAGATTGCTGAACTCATTGGGGTTTGTGGTAACCAGACTATAATAACTCTGAATAGAAGACGTCCAAAGACGTACAGGTATGTAGGTTAATTGGCTGGGTAAATGTAAAAATTGTCCCTAGTGGGTGTAGGATAGTGTTAATGTACGGGGATCGCTGGGCGGCGCGGTGGGCCGAAAAGGCCTGTTTCCGGCTGTATGTATATGATATGATATGATATGAATATTCCATTGAATAGTATCATTGAGTTACACAATGTGGAAATGGGACTTCGGTCCAACTTGCCCATGCCGACCAACATGTCCCATCTACACTACCTACCCATACCCTCTAATCCTGGCTTATCCATGTACCTGTTCAATTATCTTTTAATTGTTACCGTAGTACCTGCCTTAAATACCTCCTCCGGCAGCTTGTTCCATATTGTGTACAAAAAGTTACCCCTCAAGTTTCTATTCAATCTTTTCTCCCTCACCTTAAACCTATGAGTATTAATGGAATGGAGTATTCCATTTTAGTGAGTCTGTTTTCAGCACTGAAAGGTTGTATGTCAGAGAAGTTGCAGGAATAAGTTTCTGTTCAGTGAAGAAATCCACCTTTTGGCCATTTGCACAAAGCATTTGGTGGATTTCTGGCTCTTATGTGACATTTGCAAGGGTGGGGAGAAAAAGGCCAAAATTTGCATTGTCATAGAATGTGAACATTACACCATATGTCCTGTTGGTCCACTTTAAATATTTTAAAACTAACCACACCTAGATTAGATTCGTTGTTTCGCAGAACGGTTGTGATCAGTTGACTTGGCTTACGCGATGTCCCAGTGGCCAAACATTTTTACTCCCCTTCCCATTCCCATCTGACTTTTCTGTCCTGGGCCTTCTCCACTGTCAGTTGTAGGAACAGCACCTCATATTTCACTTGGGCAGTTTACAACCCAGCAGTCTGAACATTGATTTATTTCAAGTAATCCTTGTATTCCCTCCCTGTTCGCATCCTTGTATCCCTTCATTATCATCTCTTCCCCAGTCAACGATGGGCCATTATGGGCTTCGTCCTTCCTTGGTCATCTGTTGCCGGGCCCTGCTTTGTTCTGGCCTTTTGTTACGTCCAGTTCCCTCCACTCTACTCTCAGTCTGAAGAAGGGTCCCGACTCAAAAGGTCACCCATCCTTTTTCTCCAGAGATGCTGCCTGACCTGCTGAGTTACTCCAGCACTTTGTGTCTATCTTCGGTATATACCAGCATCTGCAGTTCCTTTCTACTCCTAAATTTGGTTAATGGGTAGAGATTAAAATTCCTCCTCTGCCATGGCCAGTGATAGTCCAATTACATAGTGATGAACTACGCAGTATTTTTGAGGCTAGCATATCTAAATTTCGTCATTACATACCTTGACTCAGTTGCCCGCACCGTCAAGTAGACCGAATCTGGACAGTTCAAAGTTCTTTATGTTCGTTGCCATCTCAGGAAATCAATTCATTCATAACTGAGATTCCAAGACATTGGAAATCTTTGACAGTGGGTGTTCTTCACTTGAGTTCAGACATTAAATTAGTTTAGTTTAGAGATACAGCGCAGAAACAGGCCCTTTGCCGGGTCGGTGCCGACCAGCGATCCCTGCATATTAACACTATCTACACCCATTAGGGACAATTTTTACATTTACCAAGCCAATTTACATACATACCTGTATGTCTTTGGAGTGTCGGAGGAAACCAAAGATCTCGGAGAAAACCCACGCAGGTCACGGGGAGAACGTACATACTCCGTACAGACAGCACCTGTAGTCGGGATCAAACCTGGGTCTCCGGCGCTGTATTCGCTGTAAGGCAGCAACTCTACCGCTGCGCCACCGTGCCAGTAATATGTTTTGGTAATACAGTAAAGGCTCAAACGTAGTACTTTTCCATTGAAATTTATTAGCTGTTATCTCTTGTCTGCACGATACATAGGCAATAGGTGTAGGAGTAGGCCATTCAGCCCTTCGAGCCAGCACCGCCATTCAATGTGATCATGGCTGTTCATTCACAATCAGTACCCCGTTCCTGCCTTCTCCCCATACCCCTTGATTCCGCTAGCCCTAAGAGCTCTATCTAACTCTCTTTTGAATACAACCAGTGAATCGGCCTCCACTGCCTTCTGAGGCAGAGAATTCCAGAAATTCACAACTCTCTGTGTGAAAAGGTTTTTCCTCATCTCAGTTCTAAATGGCCTACCCCTTATTCTTAAACTGTGGCCCCTGGTTCTGGACTCCCCCAACATCGGAAACATGTTTCCTGCATCTAGGGTGTCCAATCCCTTAATAATTTTATGTTTCTGTAAGATCCCCTCTCATCCTTCTAAATTCCAGTGAATACAAGCCCAGTCGCTCCATTCTTTCATCATATGACAGTCCCACCATCCCGGGAAATAACCTTGTGAACCTATGCTGCACTCCCTCAATAGCAAGAATGTCCTTCCTCAAATTAGAAGACCAAAACTGCACACAATACTCCAGGTGTGGTCTCACCAGGGTCCTGTAAAACTGCAGAAGGACCTCTTTGCTCCTGTACTCAACTCTCGTTATGAAGGCCAACATGCCATTAGCTTTCATTGCCTGTTGTACCTGTATGCTTACTTTCAGTGACTGATGTACTAGGACACCCAGGTCTCGTAGTACTACCCCTTTTCCTAACCTGACACCATTCAAATAATAATCTGCCTTCCCATTGTTGCCACCAAAGTGGATGACCTCACATGTATCCACATTATACTGCATCTGCCATGCATCTCCCCACTCACCCAACCTGTCCAAGTCACCCTGCATCCTCATAGCATCCTCTTCATAGTTCACACAGCCACCCAGCTTTGTGTCATCTGCAAATTTGCTAATGTTACTTTTAATTCCTTCATCTAAATCATTAATGGATATTGTAAATAGCTGCGGTCCCAGCACTGAGCCTTGCGGCACCCCACTAGTCACTGCCTGCCATTCGGAAAGGGATCCGTTAATCCCTACTCCTTGTTTCCTGTCTGCCAACCAATTTTCTATCCATGTCAATACCCTACCCCCAATACCATGTGCTCTACTTTTGCCCACTAATCTCCTGTATGGGACCTTATGAAAGGCTTTCTGAAAGTCTTGGTACACTACATCCACTGGCTCTGCCTTGTCCATTTTTCTTGTTACATCCTCAAAAAATTCCAGAAGATTTGTCAAGCATGATTTCCCCTTCGTAAATCCATGCTGACTTGGACCGCTGCTATCCCTTACATCTTTGTGCTTCCCTTACATCTTTGATAATCGACTCCACCATCTTCCCCACCACTGATGTCAGGCTAACTGGTCTATAATTCCCAGCTTTCTCTCTCCCTCCTTGAAAAGTGAAATAACGTTAGCTACCCTCCAATCCACAGGAATCTATAGAACATTCTTCTTGCGTTTGAGGCAGCAGAAATTATGTAATGCCCTCCAGGCGCTGTAGCCAGTGCAATGTGCTGTTGTCAAGGGCTGTGAAGTCTACCCCTCCACCAGGGGGACGGAGGACAGTGCAGTCGAAAATAGAACATTGGAAAATGATTGCCAATGTGTCCACGATTTCTAGAGCCACTTCCTTGAGTACGCTGGGATGCAGACCATCAGGCCCTGGGGATTTATCAGCCTTCAGTCCCATCAGTCTACCCAACACCATTTCCTGACTAATGTGAATTTCCTTCAGTTCCTCCATCACCCTAGGTCCTCTGTCCCCTAGTACATCTGGGAGATTATTTCTGTCTTCATTAGTGAGATGATGGTTTAGTATAAACATGCTTGAATCCCAGTATCGTAGCTAGGTGATATAAATTCAATTATTAAATAAATCTAGAATGAAAAGCCAGGACCAATTTTGGTGATCAGGAGTCTGCAAGCTATTCGTAAACATCACCTAGTTTACCATTTCCTTTCATCAATCTGAAGAAGGGTCTCGACCCGAAACGTCACCCATTCCTTCTCTCCAGAGATGCTGCCTGACCTGCCGAGTGCACTACTGTGCTTCCCTTATTCTGTACGACATCATTAAGTGGTGCATATTCTCTGTATCTGAGCAGTTTAAATACAATGTTTAGGGCAAACGCACATCATTCAAAATTACAGGATTATTTAACCACCTGGTTGGAGATCTGAGTGGAATAAGTCAGTAAGACAAGAGAACCTCATTTGCCACTCTATATTCCTTCTGTCCAGTTTGTCTACATCTATCAGCTCACCTATCAAGTAATTGAGTGAAAATATTTTGATTTTGTTGATGGCCTCATCATTTTTTGTACTGCTTATATAATCAGAATCTGAAATTCCAGGATTTATGTTGTCCAAGTAGATTCTGAAGTTAGAAACTGATCAGCATAAGCCTTTTCAGCAGAGATGTGGTGAAATGCTTAGTACTGGCAAAACAAGCCACAGCTTACACCTTATTCCTAAATATTTGCAACAATTTCTCCAGCCTCTGAGGAGTAAAATAAATTATGCAGTCTTTGAAATATTACATATTGTGTTCTTAGGCTGGATTTAATTGGCAATATGTATCAAACCTCCGCAAATGATCTTAGCAAGTGTCCTCTGGGATAAACATGCCAAAGGATAAAAAGCAACAACCTGAGACACTTACTTGGAAAGCAAATAAACCAAGCATAAGCAAAGAGATCATTAAAATGCAAGGGCTCTGACAAAAATTGAAATCTTATACCTGTGAGGTGTGGGTGATATGCTATTGTACACATCTTCCATACTGAGCCATCCACTGAATGCCTGATTCAAAACAAGTGGCTTTATTGTTGTAAATTTTGCTTTCTACCAAAAAAAAGATTAATATTAAAATTGATGTGCGGCATGTTAACTGCCCTAGTTGTGAGTGATTCCCACATTTAGAATGTTCTTAGTTTAGTTTAGATACACAGCGCGGAAACATACCCTTCGGTCCACCGAGTCCACGTCGACCAGTGATCCCCGAACACTAGCACTATCCTGCACACTAGAGACAATTTACAATCTTTACCTACAATTAACCTACAAAGTCAATCAACCTACAAACCTGTATGTCTTTGGAGTGTGGGAGGGAACCGGGGAAAACCCACGTGGTCACAGGGAGAACCTACAAATCCCAAACAGACAGCACCCGTAGTCAGGATAGAACCGGATCTCTGGAGCTGTGAGGCAGCAACTGTACAGCAGCGCCACCGTGTGGCCTCACTGTGTTGTGCTGGTAAAATTGAACTTTGGTGGGTGGTTTGTTCATTGTGTTATGATGTGGGTATTGGTCACTACAGAATAAAGTGTAGTGAATGCACTTGTGCACCACAAGCTAAAAAGGCATACTTGTTTTCACAGTACGGATGAGACTGCCTCAGAAAACATCTTGAAAGCAGAAATGACCATGGCTTCCCTTTGTGGGAAGTTGAGTCTTGTTACGCCAAGAGATGCCTTCATCACAGCCATTTGCAAAGCCTCACTGCCCCCACATTATGCACTGACAGTGCTGAACAGTTCTTCTGGTGGTTTTCATAAAAGTGAGTAGCTTTTACATTTTTCAGATTTTCAAAAATTTGATGGCATTCAAATCACTGGAATATTGTGTTTTTAGTTAGCATTTGTATGGTTAAGCACTTTAGTTTATTCTAGAGATACCACACGGAAATGGGCCCTTCAGCCCACTAAAGATAGATACAAAGTGCTGGAGTAACTCAGCGGGTCAGGCAGCATTTCTGGAGAATAGCAGTCTGAAGTAGGTCCCGACCTGAATATCACCCATCCTTTGTCTGCAGATGCTGCCTGACCAGTTGAGTTATTCCAACACTTTGTGTCTATCTTTGGTTATAAACCTGCATCTGCAGTTCCTTGTTTCTACCTTCAGCCCACAAAGTCCACACCGACACCCACTCGTGTTATCCACATTTCTCATCTGCTCCCTACACATTAGAGGCAATTTTATATTACAGAGGCCAATTGTCCTCCAAACCTGCGCATCTTTGGGATGTGGGTGCAAACCAGAGCACCCGTAGAAAACGCACAGGTTTATGGGGATAAGATGCCAATAGCACCTGAGGTCAGGATCATGCCCGGGTCTCTGGCACTGAGGCATCAGCTCCACGAGCTGTAGCACTGTGCCACTCTCAGTCTGTGCAACCTTTTGCTAAAGCCTGAGTTTTTGTTAAGTATTTTTACTCTACTAAAATGTATCTTCAGATAACTTTATAAGGAACATGCTTGCATTTTAGCTGGCATCAAAGCAATGTAAAAGGATACACAGTGCTGGAGTAACTCCGGGGTCAGGCAGCATTTCTGGAGAAGATATATAGGTGACCTAACCCACAATATCACCTATATCCATGCTCTCCACAGATGTTGCCTGACCCGCTAGGTTACTCCAGCACTTTGTGTCCATTTGTGTAAACGGCATCTGCAGTTCCTTATTTCTATATCAAAGCAATACATTATGGATTTCTTTAGGAATTATCAGTTTTTTGCAATGGATTAAGTCAACCTTGTTGTTTTAACTCAAAGACATTGGTTAACATATGTGGAAGTGGGTGATTTCTGCTAAGCCAGTGGTGGAGGCAGTACAGATATTTTTTATTTGCTTGAGCAGTGAGTAAAAACTAAGAATACCAGTTCTTGAGAACGAAAGCAGATTGCTCAGCTGTTGAGTTTCTTCTATCTGTCACACATAGAGATATACCATGGAAACAGGTCTCTCAGCCCACCAAGCCTGCACCAACCAGCAATCACCCATACACTAGTTCTATCCCACACTAGGGTCAATGTACAGATGCCAATTAACTACAAACCTTTACGTCATTGGGATGTGATGGGGCAATCGGAGGAAACCCACATGGACACAGGGAGAACATACAAACTCCGTACAGACAGTGCCCATAGTCTGGGTGAAACCCAGGTCAAGCAGAAACTCTACTGCTGCGCCACCGTGTTTCACCTGTATGTTACCTGTTTCATATCCTATTCAATGTGAAGTTATATCAGCGCCTCTTTTCTTTGTGTATTTGCCTTTCCAGCGTACTCCATTCAGGGTCAAAGTGTGCAGATGATCAGCCCTTCCAGTGAATCGCACCAGCAAGTGGTTGCCGTGGGTCAGCCACTCACAAGTCAACCTCAAGGAACAGTCATGGTGAATATGTGCTGTCTATATTCATTGCTCCATTTATTCCATTGCAATGTGTCGTTAAGTCGACTTTGTGTATTTTTCGTAAGTTAAGTCTTTTCTTGTTCCTCCCAAGTTGACTGCGAAGAATATTCAGTGTATGCGAACATTGCTGAATTTAGCTCATTGTCATGGATCAGTACTTGGAACTTCATGGCAGCTCGTTCTGGCTACTTTACAGGTACGGTAAACATCCTCCTTGCTTTTTGTTTGTTCCTGGGATGGTGCTCTAAAATGTGCAATGGAATTGTTCCACCTTTGTTTGCTATCATAATACTGCAGTATTTTGTTTAAAGTTCACAGGAATTTCAATAAGGTTGGTAAGCTTGTGGGTGTGAGGCACACATCCCAGTGAAAAACTGATGTCCTTCAGATTGACTACAATAAACTGCCCATTGTTGGTTATGAAATTGTGGCAGATTGACAACCATGTTTGTCTACCGAGCCATAATCACTTTGCTTCAATATGATTTCATCAAGTAAATTCAGTAAATACATGGCTATATTCTATGTAATAGAAAAGAGCTGCAGATGCTGGTTTATACCAAAGATAGACACAAAGTGCTGGATTAACTCAGCGGGTCAGGCAACATCTCTGGAGAAAATGGATAGGTGACGTCTGAAGAAGGGTCCCGACCCAAAACTTCACCGATCCATTTTCTCTGGCGATGCTGCCTGACTCGCTGAGTTTACTCCAACATTTGAGTCTGTCTCTGTTCTGTTCAAGAGCAGTAACGTTGTTTTGTCATTATACATGCATTCAACAACTTATCTCCAAGACTTTGCAGAACTGTAAAATTGTCATCCTTAACCAACAAGCATGCAGTGTTCAACGTTTTGAGATTTTCTGTTCACTCTCCAGGGGAAAGGGAATGTGCATCTTAAGATTGATTTATTTCATACAGTTCGGTTCCATACCAGTTGCAGAAATGATGGGGTTGAATAGGTTTGAGCAGATGATCGTTTCAGGTTTCACTCAAGATGTGGGGTGGCACGGTGGTGCAGCGGTAGAGTTGCTGCCTCACAACGGCAGAGACACGGGTTCAATCCTGACCACGGAGTTTCTGTACAGAGTTTATAAGTTCCCTGTGACTGCATGGGTTTTCTTCGGGTGCTTAATTGTCCTTAATGTGTAGGATGGTGTGGCCTGTTTCTGTGCTGCATCTGCGCTGTATCTCTAAACTAAACTGAACTAAAGTAAATTGCGAACAAGCTAAAAAGGGAAGATTGTAGGATAAAGTTATAGCGAGATAGAGATGTAACTCAACAAAGGGTTGGTTTAAGAGGAAAGAAGGAAATAAGACTTAACATCTACATCCCCTCCTACCACTTCCACCTTAAGATGTGCAGTAGCATCTTGATCATGTTATGAGAAAGATTAGATGGAATACTCTAGTATATATTACCTACATTTCAAACTGCTGCTGATTCATCTGAATTTATTCCCCAAATATTTCAGCACAATTTACGGAATGTATTTGCTTTGGTCAAAATCCTGATCCACTGGTTTGGAGGGATATGGATCGATGTGGGTAAATGAAACTAGCTCAAAAGGGCATGGATGAGTTGGGATGAAGGGGCTGTTTCTGTGCTCTGTGACCTAGTGACAGAATACAAAATGCCCGTCAATGGAGGTGTGATTCCATCGTTTTTGAATATTTAACATGTCTTTGCACTCAGTGTTAAATAATGAACATTTTTAGTCAATGTCAACTAAATTAGGTTTTCTTTTTCCCAGCATCTTGTGTGGATTCTGGGTTTGAAACCTGCAAGTGGGGGTGCTCTGAAACCAGGAAGAGCTGTTGAAGGTCCCAGCACGGTGAGTCAGCTTGTTCCATTTGATTTGAAATTCAGGTCATTTCATCTTCTGTCTCAAAAAGAGTTTGTATGTTGTAGCAGTAGAGCTCTTGTATGGATTTTGGATGCAAACAAAAGCTATTTTCAAATATGTGTGGAAAGGACCTGCAGATGCTGGTTCATACCGAAGATAGACACAAAGTGCTGGAGTGACTCAGAGGGTCAGGCAGCAGCATCTCTGGAGAAAAGGGATGGGTAACATTTTGTGTTGGTCCCGACCCGAAACGTCACCCATCCTTTCTCTCTAGAGATGCTGCCGGTCCCACTGAATTATTCCAGCACTTTGTGTCTATCTTCCATTTTCAATTATTTTGTAAAAAAAAATATTTAGAAAATATATTAATTTTTAAATGAATCGTTGTGTATCACCTGGAATTTAATGGCTTCTAAGGATCATTTGAAAATGTTGATATTCAGAGGCATACTCTGCCGCTAGGTGTTTCACACCATTTGATAAACCTTTTGACTTGTCAAACTGACCGTACCGTGTATTAATTTCTGGTTGTAACACTCTCTTTAGGTTTTGACCACAGCTGTCTTGACTGATTTGCCTGTGATTTCGAATGTTCTTTCAAGACTTTTCGAGAGCTCTCAGTGAGAATTGGCTTTTAATAATCAAAATTTGTTATTTTCTTCCAGCAATCAAGGCTGTTTAATTACATGTTAACTTTTTTTGTAGGTATCTTGATGATGTATCACTCCATCATTTGATAAATGCTTTGTGCTCATTATCAGCAGAAGCTATGGATATGGCATTTTGGAACAACAAGGTAGACATGAAAAATATACGTAGTTTTGTGGCACATTGACACCCCCATGACAATTGCTTTAAAAGGAATCGAGTGATTCCATCATTGAATTTTCATAACGCATTCTGCCATCTCCTGCAGGGAGTGGAAATCAATGTTTATGTTTAGAAAAATTTAGGGACTGAGACTACAAAAAGGAATTGTACATAAGAGCAGTTATGCTTCCAAACTTTTTTCCAAAGTGATAAATAAATTGATTTTGAATTTCAAAGGTCTGTTTATTGTCACAGACCTTTGATCCTTTGAATTTGTACTGAAATATGAGGTGCTGTTGTTTGAGGTTTGGTCCCCATGGACGAGTGGGACTGAGGGGCATGTTTCCGTGCTGTGTGACTCTGCTGCTGGACAACATTTCCCAATTGAACTTCCCTCCGTCAATTCATTCGATCATTTTCAACTTTTTTATTAATGTACCACATCACCTTCCCATTTCAAGTGACAGGAGTCAGGTCAATGCAATTAGTCCTCATAATTCCCCGCTTTGCCTCATGTGTCATTTGCCTCACAGTGAATTTCCTTTTTTTTCTGGAGCTGAGAACTGTTTTATTCTCGATTTAGGAGCCTTCCCTATTTGCCGTGGCTAAGTTGCTAGAAACAGGACTGGTGAACATGCATCGAATTGAGATTCTCTGGAGACCATTAACAGGGCATCTGCTGGAGGTAAATTGTTCAATTTATTCTTGATTCTCTTGTTGCCGTGGTTATGAAAATGTTTTAATGTACCCAATAATTATTTCCCCTTTTTAAAATTTGTTTTAATAATAAAGCCGAAGCATACCAGCAATTTTTCAGGGAATCCCAATTGGATTATTTTAGGAGATGGGAGGAATGTCAAGTTGGGTGTATTGTATGAAATTTCTCAAACATAATCCACTTTGTTGACAATAATGTAATAATTAACCCATTTTAAAATCTATATCCTCGTGGACTATGTTGTGGAGTGGATTTGAGTGGAATCATTTCTAATGTACTCTGCCAACTAAAAGAATTGAATATTTCTCATCGAGGAGACATGGTTCTTCATGTTCATAAGTCCTAGGAGCAGAATTAGGCCATTTGGCCCATCAGGTCTACTCTGCCATTCAACCATGGCTGATATTTCTTTCACTCTCAACCTCGATCTCCTGCCTTCTCCCCATAACCCCTGACACCCGTACTAATCAATCTCTGCCTTAAAAATATCTGTTGGCTATACCTCCACAGCCGCCTTTGGCTGATCATCCTGGAATTCAGCTCGAACGAGCAAGGGAGATGCAGAAGCAAATTCATTCCCATTCGATACTTTAATATGATCTCCTGAGGTACTATTTGAGGTTTGACCTTTCGAATTATGAGAGGGAGCATTCGACTGCACGCAATCTCTGCATCAGAGATGGGAATTCCTGCTGCTATCATTGAAAAAGGAAGATATTCGTTAATGGATCCATTTTCATTTTGAGCATAACATTTAATTTGATAAGGATGAATGTTCAAGAGCTAAATGTTACCTTGGATTTGATCCATTTCCCCCTGATTCCTGAACTTCCCTGCTCCAGAACTTTGTGGCCAATCCTGTCACCTGAGATGGCCCTTGAGCTGATCAGAGTGCATGGACCACATGGGCCAGAACTCATCGCAAGGACAGATGCCAGAGCCTACTCAAAGCTGCTTTCCTAACAATTCTTAAGAGTTTGACATTCAGAAACAATGTACTATTAAAATGACATTTTTTTCATAATTTAAAAAAATTGTCAATGAAAATCATTTTTAATTGAGTCTAGAGATACAGCGTAGAAGCGGGCCCTTCGGCCCACCGAGTCTGTGCCGACCCACCGAGTCTGTGCCGACCCACCGAGTCTGCGCGGCCCACCGAGTCTGCGCGGCCCACCGAGTCTGCGCGGCCCACCGAGTCTGCGCGGCCCACCGAGTCTGCGCGGCCCACCGAGTCTGCGCGGCCCACCGAGTCTGCGCGGCCCACCGAGTCTGCGCGGCCCAACGAGTCTGCGCGGCCCACCGAGTCTGCGCGGCCCACCGAGTCTGCGCGACCCACCGAGTCTGCGCGGCCCACCGAGTCTGCGCGGCCCACCGAGTCTGTGCCGACCAACGATCACTCCTACACTAGTTCTATCCTACGCACTAGGAACAATTTCCAGAAGCCAGTTAACCTACAAACCTGCACATCTTTGGAATGCAGGAGGAAACCGGAGAAAACCCACACGGTCACAGGGAGAATGTGCAAACTCTGTACATAGTCAGGATCGAACCCGGGTCTCTGGCGCTGTATAGGCAGCAATTCTGCCACTGCACCACTGTGTTTTAATGAAACTAAATGATCATTCAAAACATGTAGTTAAAAGCATTAAAGCAAACACACTTTTAAAGAACGTGACTAACCATTTCATACCTTCCTTGCAACTGCACAAATTTTGTTCAGATGAATTTTGCGCATCCCGTGTGGGAACTAATGTGCACACAGAGCCTGACTACATGTTACCCCAACAAACTGCTGCCCAGCCCCTGGACTCCGTGCAGTCTAGTTGTGAATACAGACGTGCACACAGAGCCTGACTACATGTTACCCCAACAAACTGCTGCCCAGCCCCTGGACTCCGTGCAGTCTAGTTGTGAATACAGACGGGAATTTGCTGGTGGAGCTTGTCCAGATGTACCAGAAATTAAACTACTGTGCAAGTGTCACAAAATCGCTACCACTTGCGTGGGTAAAAGCCAAAAGTGTTGCTCACACTGCTAGCGAAACCCAGTAAAACCTGGCTCACAACTAGAATATAAAAGCAGGGATGTAATGCTGAGGCTTTGAGGCACTGGTCAGACCTTATTTGGAGTATCGTGAGCAGTTTTGGGCCCCATATTTGAGGAAGGATGTGTTGACGTTGGAGAGGGTCCTGAGGAGGTTTACAAAAATGATCCTGGGGATGATTGGGTTAACATATGATGAGCATTTAATGTCACTGGGCCTGTATCCACTGGTGTTTAGAAGGATGAGGGGGGACCTCATTGAAACTCACCGAATAGTGAAAAGCCTGGATAGAGTGGATGTGGAGAGGAAGTTTCCACTAGTCTCGGACCAAAGGGGGCAACCTCAGAATAAAACGACGTACCTTTGAAAACGAGATGAGGAGGGATCTCTTTAGTCAGTGGGTGAATCTGTGGAATTCAACACCACAGATAGCTGTGGAGGCCAAGTTATTGGGTATTTTTCAGGTGGTGGTTGACAGATTCTTGATTAGTAAAGGTGTCATGGGTTATGGAGAGAAGGCAGGAGAATGGGGTTGAGAGGGAAAGATAGGTCGGACATGATTGAATGGTCAAGTCAAGTCAATTTTAATTGTATAACACATTTAAAAACAACCCTCATTGACCAAAGTGCTGTACATCAGTGCAGGTACTAAAAAAGAACATACAATGGCACACAAACATAACAACACTTACATAAACAGTTCACAGCACCCCCTGTGAGTATTGATGGGCCGAATGGCCTAATATGGCCAGAATTAGACCATATCACTTATGAACTTGTTGATGGTTATAAGCCTTGGAGAAGTTGTTCCTGAATCCTGTACACGCTCTCAAACATTAGGTAGAAGATACTAAAGCTTTCAAGAGAGAGCTAGATAGAGCTCTTAAAGATAACGGAGTCAGGGGGTATGGGGAGAAGGCAGGAACGGGGTACTGATTGAGAATGATCAGCCATGATCACATTTAGATCTAGAGATACAGCACGGAAACAGCCTTTCGGCCCACCGAGTCCGCGCCGCCCAGCGATCCCCGCACATTAACACTATCCTACACACACTAGGGACATTTTTTTAACATTTACCCAGTCAATTAACCTACTTACCTGTACGTCTTTGGAGTATGGGAGGAAACCGAAGATCTTGGTGAAAACCCACGCAGGTCACGGGGAGAATGTACAAACTCCGTACAGACGGCTTCCGTAGTCAGGATCGAACCTGAGTCTCCGGCGCTGCATTCACTGTAAGGCAGCAACTCTACCGCTGCGCCACCGTGCCGCCCTATTGAATGGTGGTGCTGGCTTGAAGGGCCGAATGGCCTACTCCTGCACCTATTGTCTATACAGAAGCTAGAACGGGCACACTAGACTCAGGAACAGCTTTTTCCCCCTCTGTGATGATAGATGTAACGTCTAAAGGCACTGTACAAAGTATGGAAGAACTCTTTTGTGGAAAACTTACTATCCAGTTCAGAGAAAATGCTAAAGTTAAGGAAGTGGTACGGACAATTTTTTTAATTGGGACATTCATTACAAAATGATCCACATAACTGTGCACTTCTCATCAGTGCCAGGTGAAACACTTTGAATTGATGGTTTTGAATTGTTGATCTTGCCGTATTCTTTGTGACCTGTGTCAGCTTCATACTTTCCCTCTCTGTTTTCCTTCCTATTGCTTCCTCTTGTTGTCTTTTATAGAAGGTAAGTCCTTCCCTGTTATTTACCTGCCCTTGAGATAGTTTGGCCTATGCCATATACTTATTGTTATGACCTCCATTTGTTCCTATTTGGCCCACTAACAAATGCTTTCAATTCAGTCTTTTAAATGTCTGCCACATTCAAGTGGTTGAAATTTGTGCTGTTGGACAATTAATTCTCATTGTTGAATTCTGCTATTAAATTTGCAAAGGATTGGGAGAACCCTTTGGAATACAGCAAGATTGTGTTGTGGGGAAGATTCAATTTTTGAATTTGTTTGAAAGTGAATCTTTCTCCAGTACTTACATGTATCTACAGTGAAAATATCCCTGCAGAGTTGTACAAGTCTAAAGAGGAACAAAATATATTGTGAAAGTTGCCATCATGCTTTTGTTGAAGTCGGTGAAAAACTTGCATTTAAACACTTTTTTTCGTCAGTAAGCCATCACAATTTTACAACTGCATGTTATTTTTGAAGTGAATTTGATTTTGGTGGTTTTGTGGAAATTGTCATAGCCAGTGGCTTCCCAAGATATCCTGGCAATCTCTTATAATGTAATAATGGTTCAGCAGTAAACATTGGCCGTGGGTATTCAAGATAGCGTTGGAACGTGGCGACTCTTTGCATGCTAGTCCCAGAACAGGATCTGCTCCTATCCATTACAATCATTCCATTCTTTTAAAGTTTTATTTCTCTGGACGGCTTGATTGTATTTATGTACAGTCTTTTTTTAACCAGAAAGTACGTAAACAAAAGCTTTTCACTGTACCTCGGTTCATGTTTATAAGTCAAAGGAGCAGAATTTGGCCATTCGGCCCATTGAGTCTACTTTGACATTCAATCATGACTGGATCTACTTTTCCCTCTCAACCCTGCCTTCTCATAACCCCTAACCCAATACTAATTAAGAGTCTTGTCAATCTCTGCCTTAAAAATACCCAATAACCTGGCCTCCACAGACGTCTGTGGCAATGAATTCCACCATTTCAACACCCTCTGACTAAAGAAATTCCTCCTCATCTCATCCTCATCTTTCTAAAGACATGTGACAATAATAAACTAAACTAAACTAAACACCTTGGAAAAATCGTGCTGTGTAATCCTTCATGTCCATCAGAAAGAGGCAGTTGGGTTTAGCTTCTCTTCAGTCCACTGGTTTATTTATTGTCACGTTTTCAGAGTTGCATTGAGAAGCTTGTTCTGTGTGCTATCTAGTCAGGTCATACTATGCATGAGTACGTACAATGGATCCTCTTCTGGAACAGTGTACAGAGAGTGACCACATTATGGTGCCATCTTGCAACTTCCAAGTCTCTGAAAAGTCCAATCTTGGCCAAGGAGAGCTGCAGTTTCTTATTTTCTCACTTTAAGGCCCTGAACCCTGACAGTTCTGGGTCGATGAAGTATGGGCATGATCCCTTTAACAATACTAAGCGGTTTTCACTTATGCCAGTCAAGATTGTATCCTCGAATAGAGTGCACACCCACAGTGTATTACTTCAGGTGTACAAGTGCTACCACATAGCTAAATTGGCTCTGAATATGATAGAAATAAATATGTTCAAGTTGCTTTAATAAGAAAAGTTTATGATACTAAGTATCTTGCTGGTTTACGGAATTTTTTGGTCACGTATGGAGGGGACAAAATTTGAACCACTAAAATGTAAAACATCCAACCAAAAAGTCTGATGTTGGAAATTTCTTCCTGGGTTTTCTCGTTATAACGATAATTCCCCTGTTCTCTGCCAGATATCATCAATATATAGCTTCTCAAAAGATTACCACATATCAGCGCTTCTTTCAAGCTTCACTGGATAGTATTTTGTGATAGAGATTGGCTGCAATGTTTGTTCACCTAGTACAAGGATTGGGAATTCTTGCCATAGTTGCCACATCAACTCAATACCAAATGTGTACAGATCTGTGAACCTAGTGTGGCTGAGCTCTTCAGAATTGCATTGTCCACTAGGAAAATATAGGCCGAAGGCCCCAACCGTGCTTACCAGTGATGTTCCCCTTGCATGATTCATTGAATAAACTTAAGTTGAATAAAGCATCAGGTATCTGAACTTTACATCCATACTTCTTTGTTAAATATTTGTTGCTTTACATCTGAACTTCTTTGTTAAATATTTGGGTCCACAGGTCTGCCAGCACCCGAACGCCCGGATGCGAGAGTGGGGAGCAGAAGCTGTCACTGCTCTGATGAAAGCTGGACTGTCTTTTAAACACAATCCACCACTATCAGAGAATCAGGTTGGTTCCGTGCGGGTAGAGAAACGAGAGATATTTTTAAAACCCATTCATTCATGCGTGTATCTTCCCCAAGCATTATGGGAATCTGGCATGTGTTTATAGTGCCTCATTTTTCATGTTGTAGGAGCAGAATTAGGCCATTTGGCCCATTAAGTTTGCTGCGCCATACAATCATGGTTGATCTATCTTTCCCTCTCAACCCCATTCTCCTGCCTTCTCCCCATAACCCCTGACACCCTTACTAATCGTCAATCTCCGCCTTAAAAATATCAATTGATGGCCTCCACAGCCCTCTGTGGCAATGAATTCCACAGATTTACCACCCTTATGTCTAAAGAAATTCCTACTCATCCTCTTTCTAAATGTACGCCCTTTTATTGTGAAGCTATGGCATCTGGTCCTCGGATCTCCCACTGGTGGAATCATCCTCTCCACATCCACTCTGTCCATGTTGTGTTCCTGCAAAGGTGAAGAGAATATCAATCAAACTACTACCTCAATCACCCACAGTTATTTTGATTTTCAGAGACATGTTCGTAATTTTACTTTCGATGAAACCAGATTCAGTTTAAATGAATAATAAAAAAGAACTGCAGATGCTGGTTTCTACCAAAGATATACAGAAAATGCTGGAGTATCCCAGTGATCCGGGCATCTCTGGAGAACATGAATTGGTGACGTTTTGGGTGGGTTCTGATAAAGAAAGGTCCCAACCCGAAACGTTACCTATCCATTTTCTCCAGAGATGCTGCCAGACCCGCTGAGTTACTTCAACATTTTGTGTACACCTTCAGTTTAAAGGAGAGTAGTTTAGAGAGAGAATTGCTGAGCCTCAGGAAAGAACCAGAGAATGGTACTAGCTGAATTAATCTCTCAAAGATCAATCATCCTGTGTAAAATATTTTGCGACTGTGCGGGATGTGACTGGGGAGGCTGAGGAGCTGTGCCTGTGTTATCTTCAGGAGATCACAGACTGCACTTGTTTATTTTGGGATTGAAGATTAGCTCCCAAAACTGCAGATGACTTATGTTATTGATGACTAGGCCCATAGATCTCCAGCTTGCTTGAGAACCTAGGTCCTTTGACAAAGTCCAGTTTGTTCAGGTCCAATTTGGTTCTGTTTTCTCCCAGAGGCTGCAGTTGCTGCTGCTGAATCCACTGAAGGAGTTATCCAATATTGCACACTCCGACATCCGGCACAAGCAATTGGAATGCGTGCTCCAAATCCTGCAAAACGAAGGCGATAGCCTGGGACCTGGATGGCCTTTGGTGCTGGGCGTTATCGGGGCAATCCGAAATGACCAAGGGTGAGAATATGTCCTGCATTATTCCTTTGCTTCCATAGGTGAGCTACACAGTGGCGCAGCGGTAGAGTTGCTGCCTCATAGCACCGGAGACCCGGGTTCGACCCTGACTTCAGCTGCTGTCTGCATGGAATTTGTACGTCCCCTGTGACTGTGTGAGTTTTCTCCAATGTGCCCCAGTTCCCTCCCACACTCCAAAGACGTGTAGGGTTGTAGGTTAATTGACTTCTGCAAGGGTGTAGGATAGAACTAGTATATTACTCGATCATTGGTTGCCATGGACTCAGTGGGCCAAAGGGCCTATTTCTACATAGATAGTTGGTAAGTTTTACAGATCTGCTTAAATAAATAGCATGACTGCCATTGTAACAAAAATATATCCATGCTTTATGCATTAGCAATTTGTTTAAGTAAATATTCTTTTTAGGTATCCCATCACACAATTTAAAATTTATTTGGAAAGAACCCGGGGCTTGATCAACTGCTGTTTTATTCTGTGAAGCTGCTTGGAATGTTTTAGTATATGAAAACCACTATGTAAATGCACAAGATACACACAAAATGCTGGAGTAACGCAGCAGGTTTGGCAGCATCTCTGGAGAAAAAGAATAGGTGACATTTTGGAGCCTTTCAGACTGAGTGTAAATATATATTGTTGACAACGTCTGAAGCCTAAGTTTAGTGTTCATGTAGATGAGTGAGAGACCTGGTTTTATAGTCCACCGTGTGTGTACTGCCTCCAGAGAGACATAATTATGGTACCAATTTAATAACAGCAGATTTAGGGGCAGCACAGTGCCAAAGCAGTAGAGTTTTACAGCACCAGAGACCCAGGTTCAATCGTGACTCAGGGTGCTGTCTGTACAGAGTTTGTACGTTCTCCCTGTGAATGCGTGGGTTTTCTTCGGGAGCTCCGGTTTCCTCCCACACTCAAGACGTATAGCATTGTTGGTTAATTGGTTTTGGTATGTGGTAAAATTGTCACTCATATGTAAGATAGTGCTATTGTGCAGGTTGATCGCTGGTCGGCGTGGACCCGGTGGGCCGAAGGGCCTGTTTCCGTGCTGTATCCCTATGCTCTGAAGATGTAATCTCTACTTTTATTCCCAGAAAATTCTGCCCCTCCCCGCCCCCACCAATGAATGAATAAAATTACGTATAGAATTCATAGTTTTCTCTTGTTTTTGCAGGGAATCTCTCATTCGCACAGCCTTTCAGTGTTTACAGTTAGTGGTGACGGACTTTCTGCCCACCATGCCCAGCACCTGCCTTCAGATTGTCGTGGACGTAGCTGCCAGTTTCGGGCTTCAGAATCAGGAGTTGAATATCAGCTTGACATCAATAGGATTGTTGGTGAGAACCATGCTGCTTAATTCCTTGGCTACCATTGAACATTTGTGTGGCTGTACAGGTCCACCATCGATTTTCCAGCAACAGATGGTCCGGCACCTCCTTTAATCCAGACAAAATTACCGGAGCACACTTGAAATCCCCCTCTGAGAAGTCCCCGCGAAAATGTGGCGCCTGGGTTAGTTGAGGCAGCTGATCTTGACCTCATCGGGACTTTCGTGACCCGATCAGCAGGTAGAATTTGCCCCCTGGAACTTCGGCCGTTCGTATAGCCGACTTCCGAGGCCAATTTTGCAGGCCCCTGGATGGCCTAGGTACCTTGGACTCCTCTTAGCGGCCATGACCTCTTGATGGTCATAACGGCAAAAAAGGATAATCCAGAAAGGCTCCAAATCTAAGGGTGCCAGAAAATTGGCGATGGACCTGTATATATATTTTTTAAATGTCGGTCGACTGTATTGAGTAGGATTTACAGCGATCAAAAGTGTGGTATCCAAGTCCACTCAATGCCTACCTTTTGAAATGGATGGGGTACAGTGGAAGTCCACCACCGAGCGGCCACACAGACTTTAAGATGGTTGATGTGGAAGGATCAAGATTTTTGTAGACACAAGGACATGGAACAGTATTTTTTGAAATAGGTGGAAAGGGAAAGGAAAAAATGGGTGCGCATCCAGGTGAGACATAAGGAAGAGAGGAGGAAAAAGGGGGTAGGATCGGGGGTTGTTTTGTGTTTACTCACCACTCAATATCAGACTCCTGAAACAGATACTGCTTTGCGTTCCGATTTGGGAAGATATTTGCAAGAAAAGATTCAAGAATACACACAATTATGGGCGGCACAGTGGGCAGCGGTAGAGTTGCTGCCTTACAGCGCCAGAGACTCGGGTTCCATCCAGATGAATAGATTCTTGATTAGTGTGGATGTCAGAGGTTATGGGGAGAAGGCAGGAGAATGGGGTTGAGAGGGAAAGATAGATCGGCCATGATTGATGGACTTGATGGGCCAAATGGCCTAAATCATGTCCTATAACTTATGAATTTGTTGTTGATGCTAATAAGCTTTAGAGAAGCTATTTCTAAGTCTGGTGCATGCTTTCAAACTTTAGGTAGAAGATACAGAAGCTTGAAAGCACACACGACTGGACTCGGGAAAAGCTTTTTCCCCTCTGTTATCAGGATCTAAGTGTATAATTATTTTATTTCTCTAACAACCTTTGCTGTGTGTTTTCCCTTCAGTGGAACATTTCAGACTACTTTTTCCAGAGAGGTGAGACCATTGAGAAAGATCAGGAGAAGGAAGAAGCACTGCTGCAGAAACAGGCCGAGGAAAAGGGAGTGCCTTTGCATCGGCCTTTCCACCCCGCTCCGCCCTTTGACTGCCTCTGGCTGTGCCTTTACTCCAAGCTGGGCGAGCTGTGCGTGGATCCGCGGCCGGCTGTGAGAAAGAGCGGAGGGCAGACCTTGTTCTCCACCGTGGGTGCACATGGAACATTGCTCCAGCATGCCACATGGCATACGGTGTTGTGGAAGGTACAAGAAAATAAAGTGATTACATGAACTATGAGGCTGAGGGAGCCAGTTGACCACTTTACCCAAGTGTCCTAGTTGGGGATGCGACCCTCACACTTGGCAGGTCTCGGCTCTCAGACTTGCAATTCTCCATTGTTGTTCTTCGCTGCTTTCCCTTTGCTCTGCTCCGTCAATTAATTCCTCCTTGACTCATCCCCTTTTCAACTTTCCTTTTGGGTCCTGCATGTATCCCAAGCTGCCCGAATGCTTCTCCCTGTCTTTTGAGCCCGTGATTGTGCACACTCGGAGCTTGTGCAGATAGTTCCTCCACATCATCGTTATCTCATGGCTCTGACCACCACTGGTGTCCCCTGCCACTTGCTCTGTCCCCCATAACGTGAGAGTTTAGCCGGTTAGAATTAATAGTGTAACACTTTAGTTTGGGCTTATTTATGGATATCGTTTGCACTGCGTTATTGGGATTATTTATGTTATGATCAACATTTGAATTAAGTCATGTTCATTTTGGGCTTACTCTAGGTTTTATTTCCCCTGTTGGATCGGGTAAGAGAATCATCCACTACAGCAGACAAAGAGAAGATCGAATCGGGTGGCGGCAACATCCTCATTCACCACTCCAGAGACACAGCAGAGAAGCAGTGGGCAGAGACGTGGGTTTTAACATTGGCTGGGGTGGCCAGAATCTTTAACACCAGGAGATACTTGCTACAGTCCTTAGGTAATCTCGCTCACCACTTCTAAATCGCTCTTTTAAAATACGATGCTTTTAATGTTGATGGTTATTGAGAGTCTTGGAATCTCTATTATGGATCTATGTTCATGGATACTAGCATTTATTTCAAGAGGATTAGTATATAAAAACAGGGATTTAATGCTGAGGCTTCATAAGGCACTGGTCAGACTGCATTTGGAGTATCAAGAGCAATTTTGGGCCCCATATCTGAGGAAGGATGTGCTGGCGCTGGAGAAGGTGCAGAGGAGGTTTACGAGAACGATCCCAGGAATGATGGGGTTAACTTATGTGCGTTTGTCGGCACTGGCCCTGTACTCACTGGTTAAGAAAGATGAGGGACTTCAGTGAAACTTACCGAATAGTGAAAGGCCTGGATAGAGTGAATGTGGAGAGGATGTTTCCACCAGTAGGAGAGTCTAGGTCCTGAAGCCCACAGCCTCAGAATAAAAGGAAGTACCTTTAGGAAGGAAATAAGGAGAAAATTCTTTACTCAGAGGGTGGTGAATCTGTGGAATTTATTGCCACCGAAGGCTATGGAGGCCAAGTCAATGGATATTTTTAAGGCAGAGACTGATAGATTCTTCATTATTACATCTGTCAGGGCTAATTGGGGGAAGGCAGGAGAATGTGGATTGAGAGGGAAAGATAGATCAGTCATGATCGAATGGCGGAGTAGACTTGTTGGGCCGAATGGCCTAATTCTGCTCCTCTCACTTATGAACTTGTATTAATTTAATGTGCTGCAGGAGAATTTTCCAAAGCTTGGGACGTTTTGTTGGATCACATCCAATCCGCCGCACTGAGCAAGAACAGCGAAGTTTCATTGGCTGCGCTGAAGAGTTGCCAGGAGATTTTGCAGATCGTGACACCTGTAAAAGAATGTGACAAGCCAGAAGGGCTCTCCGGAGTCAACATGCTGCCTTTCGTGGGGCCGCTGATTCCGCCGGGGCCGCCCAGAGTCTTGAGCAGAAGTGATTCGATGGGGGAAAGGCTGGGGCGATACACTGTGGGTGAGCTGAATGTGGCCGGAGATGAGATTGAGGATTCTGCCCTTTGGTGGGCTGCGTGGAACACCTGGTACAAAATAGGCTCGGAGAGCACAAAGCCTCCGGCCACTTGCGACAAGCTGTTCTTCATTCCAAGCCAGCCGTTCCTCACAGCACTCGTGCAGATCTTCCCAGCTCTGTACCAGCACATCAAGTCAGGCTTCAGCATGGAGGACCTCAAGAGACTGGGTGTTATACTGCACGGCGCTGTATCAGTTCCAATCAGCTCTGACGCCTCTCCATTCATTCTTCCCTCATACACTGAGGCGGTGCTGACCAGTCTACAAGAAGCAGTGCTGATCGCCCTGGATGTCCTTCAGAAGGTAAATACACACAATTTACCATCCAGTGCCACCATTTTGCTGGAGTATAATTACATTGTTACTAAATCAGAGTGCTGGACTATTGATTAGGAGGCACAAGTTCAAATCCCACTGCCCCTTCATTAAATAAATGATTACAAGAAAATTACTAAAACAAAATGTTATCAACCTCTGTAATCATGAAAGTTTTGCATTGGTATATCATATCATATCATATCATATATATACAGCCGGAAACAGGCCTTTTCGGCCCTCCAAGTCCGTGCCGCCCAGCGATCCCCGTACATTAACACTATCCTACACCCACTAGGGACAATTTTTACATTTACCCGGCCAATTAACCTACATACCTGTACGTCTTTGGAGTGTGGGAGGAAACCGAAGATCTCGGAGAAAACCCACGCAGGTCAGTAAACCTATCTGGTTTTGTCCTTGCTGATACCATTCCATGCATGTCTAAACCCAATGGTTCAATGGTGCTTTTATTGTAACGTGCAAATGCACCGTGAAATTCTCCACGAAGTGAAGTTGACTCTTAATTGATGTCTAGGTTGGGAAGTGAACAATTTCATAGCAAAGCTTGAGATACAAGGAGCTGCAGATGCTGGTTTAGAAAAAAACGACACAGTACTGGAGTAACACAAGATTAGTGACGTTTTGGGTCGGGACCCTTCTTCAAACTGGAGAAGGGTCCCATAGAAAATAGGTGCAGGAGTTGGCCATTTGGACCTTCGAGCCAGCCATTCAATATGATCGTGGCTGATCATCCAAAATCAGTACCCCGTTCCTGTTTTCTCCCCATATCCCTTGATTCTGTTAGCCCTAAAAGCTATATCTAACTCTCTCGAAAACGCCAGTGAATTGGCCTCCACTGCCATCTGTGGCAGAGAATTCCACAGATTCGCAACTCTGGGTGAAAAAGTTTTTCCTCATCTCAGTCCTAAATGGCCTACCCCTTATTCTTAAACTGTGACCCCCCTCATTCTGGACTCCCCCAACATCGGAAACATT
The DNA here is from genome assembly GCF_053455715.1 of Rhinoraja longicauda. NCBI lineage: Eukaryota > Metazoa > Chordata > Chondrichthyes > Rajiformes > Arhynchobatidae > Rhinoraja > Rhinoraja longicauda. Next base: position 24,697,135 of record NC_135972.1, on the reverse strand, counting down.
TTTCCTGCATCTAGCCTGTCCAGTCCCTTAAGAATTCTCTTGCTATGAATCCTTTACTCAAATCCTCTCGCTATGCATTTCCCAACCCAAAATGTCACCCATCCATGTTCTTCAGACATGCTACCTGACCCACTGAGTTACTCCAGCACTTTGCATCTTGTAGCAAAGCATTGCAAGAGCATACTATGTGGACAGTACTGTTTTAGGGGGTATCAGCACCTCCTTTTCAGGATCGAAAGGGTGTGGACAATACTTTCTGCTTTAAACTGATTCCCAAAGATTGGTTTCGTTTAGCGATACAGTGTAGAAATAGACCATTTGGCCCAAGAAATCCATGCTGACCATCGATCACGTGCTCTATCGGACACTCCAGGGACAATTTACAGAAGCCAATTAATCTACAAACCTACACATCATTTTTTTTTAAATACAAAGACGTACAGGTATGTAGGTTAATTGGCTGGGCAAATGTAAAAATTGTCCCTAGTGGGTGTAGGATAGTGTTAGTGTGCGGGGATCGCTAGGCGGCGCGGACCCAGTGGGCCAAAGGGCCTGTTTCTGCGCTATATCTCTAAATCTAAAAAAATCTAAAATGCTTTTAATCAAAACAAAACAAAAATACAGAAAAGTAACACGATCAAAAACTGCCTATATTGGCAGTTTACAAACAGTTATCACATTAAAATAACGTCAACATTATCAATAATACATTCGACCTCCCACGGCGGCCAGCGTTCACGGAAGGTCTCCCGAATCCCTGTGGACACCGCGTGTTCCTTCTCCAGGGACACGCGAGCATGAGCGTAGGCCCGGAAGAGGGGCAGGCAGCCGACTGTAGTGTGACCATTGACAGTCACACTCCTGGACCCGCGAATGGCCTTCTTGGCCAGGCCCAGGAACAAACTGACAACTCCCGACCCTCCCCCCTTTGTACTGGGTGACCAAATATCAGGAGCGTGGGGCTAAAGTGCAGCCAGAACTTGAGGAGCAACCCCTTCAGATAGTCGAATATGGGCTGCAACCTCTCACACTCCGTGTACATATGGAACACAGTCTCTTTCTCGCCGCAGTAGTGACAGGCGGCTGGCGAGTCCGTGAACCGACTCAGATATCTGTGACACGCCACAGCCCTGTGCAACACTCCACCCCAGGTCCCCGATGTAAACGGGGAGGACTCCCTTATAGAGAGACCTGCACTGGGGTCCGCTCCTGCCGTCAGGTGGTAACACGGACCGCCAGGGCGTGTCCGGACAGAAGACGGGGGGTGATGGTGTAGAGTGTGCAGGAGCAACCTGTACAGTGCGCGTCTCTCCGCGTCACGGAAAGGCACGCTGGGCATCTCGGAAAGGCGGCTCATGTCAGGAAAGGACACGGGCCTTGGGTCCTATGAGCAATTCTGACAGAGTGAGGGTAAGCTCGACCTACACGTCCTTGGGATGTGGGAGGAAACCGGAGCACCTATAGGAAACCCATGTGGTCACAGGACGAACGTTCAAATGCCACACAGAGTAACGCCCGTAGTCAGGATTGAACCCGGTCTCTGGCACTATATGGCAGCAACTCTACCATTGCGTCACTGTGCTGCCCTTAAAATATTAAATACTTAAATCAAATATATATTTTTAAATGTAAAGACAACTGAAGCATGAGATTATGGGTTGTATTTCTGTTCCTTCCTTTGTTTAGGCAATTTGTACAGGACCAGAAAGCATGCAGGTCATGTACCCAGCCATCTTTGATCAATTGCTCTCATTTGTTGAGTTCTCCTGCAAGGCGCCAACATACGGAAAATTAGAAACAAAAAATATAGCAAATGCAAAGTTTAATCAGGTAAGCGGACAAATATGTTTCCATGAGGAAACTCGCCTTTTGTTATTAGATTACAATCTAATGGTGCCATGATTGCAATGCTAACTGTGAACCTGAAGATTGAACTTGTTATTTCACACAAAGCTTCGACCTTAGCCACATTTGTGGTTTCAAAAGATTGTTTGTGTTTTGTCTTTTTTAATTGTATGTATATTAGCTTGAAGCTGAATCTATTAATATCAATGGAATTCTGAACGGTAACGTCGTAGAAGGAAAGAAAATTCATCCAGTTCATTACACAACAGCTTAATTTTATACCTTTGAATTGGGTATATGCAGTATCTAGCCACATATAAAGTTAGGGTATTACTGGAATGACCCAGTGTCGGCAAATAATTTGTCTTTGGCTTATTTGATCTGAGAGGAAGCTAAACAATAAAATTAACTTTGAGTTAGAGAGGGCAGAATTAGGCTAGGTTTGTATTTACATACAACATCCATCCCTACAGCCCTCCTTTCCTCCTCTTTAGACTTCTAGTGATACAGCGCAGAAACAGGCCCTTCGGCCCACTGAGTCCACACTGACCAGCTATACGCGAACATTATCCTGCAGACTGGAGACAATTTACAATTTTACTGAATCCAATTAACCTACAAACCTATATGTCTTTGGGGTATAGAAAGAAGCTGGAGCACCCAGAAAAAACCCACGTGGTCACGAAACCCACAGAGAAAACCCACCCAGAGATGGTACAAATTCCATAGTCGGTATCAAACCCGGGTCTCTGGCGCTGCAAGGCAGCAACTCCACCACTGTGCCGCCCAAATTGTCCTCACTCAATAATATCACCTCATGCATCTGAAGTGGCAATTCTCAGTTGTTCAGGTAGAATGTGAGCCAGTGTATCTGCAGTACTCTTTGCTATAAAGTATTAAATATGCTTTCTTGCTTTGTGAGGTTACTTAAATCCAAGCATTTAATGAACATCTGTTGTGGAATAAAGAAGAAAATAATATATTTTTAACAGTAGTTAAAGTGCAAAAACAATTATTACTTGTACACAGACAGAACAAAAGGAAGATGTACTGGCATTACTTATTTTGGCTTGATTTGTGACTATAGGGCACATCCAATCTTTCTCTCGCCTTTATCTGGGTCATATTTATTCTGGTCATTCATCTGATTGTTCATATCACAGCTTGGGAGCTGAGAGAACAAAGACAAAAAGGGCATTTGTTCACTTTTTTGGAAAATAATGAAAGCAGAATTTAAACTTGTCCCTTTCATTTAGAGTCATGGCGTCTTACAGATTGGAAACGGGCCCTTCGACCCAACTTGCCCACACCAACCAACATGTCCCATCCACACTAGTCCCATATGCCTGCGTTTGGCCCATATCCCTCTAAATCTGTGCTATCCAGGTACCTGTCTAATTGCTTCTTAAACGTTGCAATAGTCCCTGCCTCAACTACCTCCTCTGACAGCTCGTTCCATACACCCACGACGCTTTGTCTGAAAAAGTTACCTCTCGGATTCCTATAAAATCTTTTCCCCTTCACCTTAATCCTATGTTCTCAATTCCCCTACTCTGGGCAAGAAACTCTGTGCATCTACCCGATCTATTGGCATATTTGACATAAATGTAAAAAATTCTGAGCTACAATACAACTTAACAGCCTGCATTTTTGTCACTAAGTAATGTGACAAATTTACATTTCGAAGTGTTAATAATGATTCTGATCTTCTTTTATTCTGTTTATGCTGCTTCTGTACCTGATGGATATGTAATAGATTCAGCTATTTGCTCCGGTAAGTTTCAAGCCTCCAGCAGGTTATTTTTGATTTGACTCTGTTCAGAATGGCCTTTGACCACTTTAAAACCGCATGCCAAGTGCACCTCAATGCACCATTAACACAAATCGTTGCTTCCTAGCTTTTCTGACTTTTAAAGCTGCAGTGTCCTTTTTCTGATGATCTATTTAAATTTAATTTCATTCATCTAAAATCAGGTCATGCTGTTATTTCTGTAATTTAGATGACCTAACTACAATAACTAGAAAGAAAGAAACTGTCTCCATGTTAAAATGAACATGTTTTATGGTAAGGATTTTTTTCAGTTGCTTATATCCTTCAAGAGTCAAGAGTGTTTTATTGTCAAATGCCCCCAAGATGGAACAATAAAGTTCTTAATTGTCACAATATTCAATAGAAGTCTGAAAATTGGGAATTGGATTATTCACTTCGGTCCATTCAAGACTTTGTTCTGGAAGCCTCCCTTTAATTGCTAAGTTCTTCCAGTTTCAGATGCTATTAACGAGCATTAAGAGCATTTGACCGCACTGGGCCTACATTTGCTGGAGTTTACAAGAATGAGGATCTCATTGAAACTTACAGAATAGTGAAAGGCTTGGATAGAATGGATGTACAGAGGATGTTTTCACTAGTGGGAGAGTCTAGGACAAGAGGTCATAGCCTCAGAATTAAAGGATGTTCTTTTCGGAAGGAGATGAGGAGGAATTTCTTTAGTCAGAGGGTGGTGAATCTGGGGAATTCTTGGCCACAGAAGGCTGTGGATGCAAAGTCGGTGGATATATTTAAGGCAGAGTTAGATAGATTCTTGATTTGTGCAGGTGTCAGAAGTTATGGGGAGAATGGGGTTAGGAGGGAGAGATAGATCAGACATGATTGAATGGCGTAGACTTGATGGGCGGAATGGCCTAAATCTACTCCTATCACTTATGATCTTATGATTAACGGACTGGGTGGCCAGGACCTGCGACATTCCCATGTGGACAATGGATAGCATAGTTAGAGAAAGGCGTCCACCTTCACAGGAAGACTAACATTTCATTACAACTAATGTCAATAGGCTTTGGACAAGGATTAGTTTAAAGTCAGTCCCACTGAAACCTAAACAGGGGAATGACTGACAATGTAAAAGCTCACCGTTGGTTCAGCAAACAATTCTTAACTCCACTTAATCACTTTGGAATGTGTAGATAAATTGGGTGCTGTTATCATTAACTTTCATCTTTGCCTTTTAGCTTGCTTTCAGGTGATGTTGCATCTGCACTCTGGTCCTCCAGTCCCCTATTTTTCACCTTTAAAGAATGGTGTTTCTGGTGTTGATCTCTGGCATGTCTTCTCTAATTGGAAAGATGCCATTCTGGTGCATGGCATTTACTGTCTGGCTCATTGGTTAGTTACACGCCTGAAGAAGGGCAAGTTGTGGAAAGGGTCTTTTGAGTTTCATCTCACCAGAGAGTTATCCACCAGGCGGGTGGCGGGAAATGGCAATCAAAAGAAAGTTTAAAAAGTCACTGGAGTTCGCTGAATCTTTTAACAAACACTCTCCAGGATAATTGTGTTTCTTCATGATTGCTTGGAAGTTTAGTCTCCTGGCCCTGTCTCTTGTCGGGAGAGTGTAGTGCACATACCTGGGGACCAATGGGGTTGGATTTCTTTAAGCCAGCTACATAGTTGCTTCATCAACCTCAGAGTAAAGAGATCTCTCACTGATGCTAGACACAAAGTGCTGGAGTAATTCAGCGGGTCAGGCAGCATCTCTGGAGAAAATGGATAGGTGATGTTTCAGGTTGGGACCCTTCTTCAGACTGAACGGTCCCGACCCGAAACATTGCCTTTCCATCTCCTCCTGAGATGCTGCCTGACCCGCTGAGATACTCCAGCACTTTGTGTCCATCTTTGTATAAACCAGCATCTGCAGATTTTTGTTTCTATATTTTGGGATCTCTCACTGAATTTGTTGATGCCTCTAGGAGTGATATTATCCATTCCTAAAGCAGAGATGTAGCATAGAAACAAGGTACACAGCAGATCACTTGATCACATGAACACGGGGACTGCCCGAAGGTGCATGGGTACTACTGGTAGCTGTCAGTTGTATGCTGCACATTGACCTCCCTCCAGTCACCTCTTCTGATCTCCCTGGAGCCCTGTGCATCACAGTCATCAATGTACCACCGAGCGGGAGCTGAACTGAGGAAAGATGACTGTTGATGTGGCTGCACTTAGTTGAAGTTACTCTCAAAGTACACAGCCTGAGGCGGAGCTCAATGTGGTGGCGTGCCCAAAACAGGCTGCTTGGTGGCATCTCATGGGACTGCAGTGATCTCTCAGTTGTAAATCACTGAAAGGAGACATTCCCTTTAAAGGCTAGAAGCAAAGAACTGCAGATGCTGGTTTACAAGGAAAGACATAAAATGATGGAATAACAACGCTGGTCAGGCAGCATCTGAAGAGCGTGGACAGGTGAGGTTTTGGGTCAGGACCCTTCTACAGAATCAAAGTCTGAAGAAGAGTCCCAAACCGAAACATCATCTACCCACGTTCTCCAGAGATGCTGTCTGACCCTCTGAGTTAAGCATTTTGTCTTTTTTGCCCTCTTTAAAGGCTACTAGGTATTAAAATCTGACAGACAAGTCCTTTGAAATGTGTTCACCCACACTTTCCTGAGCAGGTCAACAGCAAGAACCTTCTGTGACTAATCAGCAGCAAAGCTCAAGTCAGTTTTAGTCAGATGGCAAGACAGCTGTTACTAAATCCTACACAAAAGTTATTCCTAATGATTGTTGGGTACTGGTAATTAGATTATCTACAACTAAATTCAACTGACTATTTTTAAACTTCACCTTTGTAAAGGAACTGTCAAAACCCCTTTGTATATTTCTGGTGCAAATCAATTGAATGCATGCCTTTATGGTGGATAAACATTAACTGTTGTGATGCTTCGAGCCAACATGGCAGTTAAAGTGTAAACGTAGTCAAATTGTCAACCATAACACCAAAGCAACAGAGAGTGAGCGGGTCAGAGGGAGTCAAGTCAGGCCTAGCTATCCGATGTGTTCTGCCTACCTTGCCTATTCTATTGTACAGTATTGAGAGGCTTCACTGCACAAAATCGCTGCTGCCAATGCTCTTACTTTTGAGAATGAGTGATATCTCCCTTGTAATTGGCCACTTTCCCTACGATCACTGATTATCGAGTCTCAAAGCTACAGAAGTGTGTTCTCTGTGTGCAGTCGAACCATCAATGATCGTCAGGAGGTGATGGATAGACAGTCAGAACCTTTCCCTCGGGTGGAAATATCCAGTACTAAAGGGCACAGCCATAAGTTGGGAGGGGAAAGCTTAATGGAGAATGTGTGGGGCACGTTTTTTACACAGTAGCCGGGGCCTGGAACACACTGCCAGGTGATGGAGGAAGATATGATAGTGGTGTTAGAAGTTGCTAGAAGATGGAGGAAGATATGATAGTGGTGTTCAAGAGGCTCTTAAATGGTTACATGGAAGTGCCGGGAATCGAGGGATATGGATCATGTTCAGGCAGATGAGGTCAGTTTAATTTGGCATCATGTTCGGCACAAACATTGAGGGCCTCGGGGTCCACCCCTGTGCTGTACGGTTCTATACTCTACGAATGCTTATGTCAATGAGTTTGGGTCTTGAACCTCAGACAATTTGGACAGTAACCCTAATGTTCATTCACTATGTGATGCTTCAGCTACCAGCATGAGGGGAAATAGAAATATTAATTATCATGGTTTATTGTAGTCAAGTGATTTAGTCGTTTAGTTTTAATAAATTTGCGGCAGGGCGGTAGAGCTGCGGCCTTACAGCGCCAGAGACCCGGGTTCAATCCTGACTTTGGGTGCTGTCTGTACGGAGTTTGTATGTTCTCCCTGAGAACCGCGTGGGTTTTCTCCGATTGCTCCGGTTTACTCCCACATTACAAAGACGTGTAAGTTTGTAGGCTAATTGATTTCTACCAGTGTGTAGGATAGAACTAGTGTACTAGGTGAATGTTGGTCATTGGGGATTCTGTGGGCTGAAGGGCCTGTTTCCACTCTGTATCTCTAAACCAAACTAAAAAAAATATTAGCACAGGAACATATTGGAATTGAGCTTGAATTTTGGCACAAACTAAAGGAGATTTCTAGGTATGAACGTCTGAAGAACAGCGATACTGCACCTTTAAACTCAGTTCTTTATCACTCCGTCTCTTCAGTGATTTTTCTGCATGTGAACCAGCAAAATTAATCTGTTCTCTTCACTAGACAGTGCCTTTTTCAGGATCATCAGTATTTTCCCCAGTTTTAGTGTTTTAAGTGTCTTAAACTCTGTGTTCTTGCAGGCCGAATGGGTAGCTTTGAATTATGTGCCGTTTGCTGAAAAGTCGCTAGAAGTTGTTGTGGATTTATATCAGAAGACAGCATGTCACAAAGCTGTGGTAAATGATAAAGTCCTTCAGAAAATCATCAAGGTAAATTATTTTGAAATAAATTAAAATAGTTTATCAAGGGATATGGGGAGAAGGCAGGCACAGGTTACTGATTGTGGATGATGAGCCATGATCACAATGAATGGCGGTGCTGGCTTGAAGGCCAAATGGCCTCCACCTGCACCTATTCTCCATGTTTCTATGTTTCTATTATCACTGTCTTTTTCTCACGGATGGTGGTGGGCACATAAAATGAGCTGCCAAATGAAATAGTTGAGGCAGCTGCAATACCAACATTTGAATAACACTTGCACAGATCTGTGGAGAGCACAGTTTAGTGGGGTATGGGCTGGGTGTGGGGAAATTGGATTAGCTTGTGTGGACATTTTGTTGGCTTGGATGAGTTGGGCCAAAGAGCCCGATTCCATGCTGTATGACTGACACTATGACTGTATTTCTTTCATCAGACGTTGAGGATACCTCTCAGCCTGAAGTATGCCTGCCCATCGGAAACCACATGGAAAATGGCTGTTTCCGCTCTTCTCAAAGTGCTCTCTATTGGGCTTCCAGTTGCTAGGCAGCATGCTTCCTCAAGAAAATTTGACACCATGTGGCCGGAATTATCAAATACATTTGAAGACTTCTTGTTTACAAAAAGGTGCGTAGAATAAAATTATATGAACTTCTATTCTGTGTCCAAATTATTATGCATTTCATATCCTTTGGATGATTCTAAACATGGTATGGTAAAATATATTGAACAGTGATCATCCGATTGGATTATGCCTTTACAACGCGCTGGATCTCGGGCTGTTACATAACATGGCATTAGACATTTTGTGTCTAACATAAAGATACATTTTCCTTTTCATTTACTTTTCTAAGACCTTGCTGATTGCAAATATTTACAGCACATGCCTTCCTTAAAACAATAAGTACATGATTGATTGACATGATCAATAAATTGATTGTAAATAATTTTCAGTCTTCCAGATTACATAATAGCAAAATGCTAAATTTATATTGTATGTAAATAGTCATTCTGCATTAATTTCCACATGATACAAACTTCCATAATTCACAGTCTGTCCACCCAAATATTTCTAAATTGTTCAATTATTCAATTTGCACTGAAGGTCAATTCATAAATAGGAAGCAAACTAAAATGATGGAGTCGGGCAGAATGAACAGGCATGTTTTAGGTTGGGATTCTTCAGACTGAAGAAGAGTCCCGATCTGAAATGGCATCTGTACATTCCCTCCACAGATGTTTCCTGACCCGCTAAGATACTCCAGCATATTGCAGGAGGAGGCCATTCGGCCCTTCGAGCCAGCACCGCCATTCATTGTGATCATGGCTGATCATCCACAATCAGTAACACGTGCCTGCCTTCTCCCCATATCCCTTGATTCCACGAGCCCCTAGAGCTCTATCTCACTCTGTCTTACATCCATCCAGTGAGTTGGATGGGATGGGCAGTCGGAGTCATTTTCCCAGAATGGCAATATCGAATACTAGAGGGCATATCTTTTACGGTGAGAGAGGCACAGTTTAAAAATGTGCATGGCAAGTTTTTGTTAAGAGGGTGGTGAGTGCCTAGAACTTGTTGCCAGGGATAGTGCTTGGGGCAGATATGATAGTGGCATTTAAGAGACTTGGATGGGTATGTGGATATTGAGGGATATGGATTATGTGAATGCAGATAAGAGTTCATCTTGACATCATGTTCAGCACGGACATTGTGGGCTTAAAGGCCTGTTCCTGTGCTGTAATGTATCTATGTGCTGTGTAAATGACCATTGCACTGTCACACTAATAGTCATACTCATTTTATTTCACAGCTCACCCCCAGATAACCTCTCTATTCAAGAATTTGAGAAGAACGAGAATATAGACGTTGAGGTGAGAGTTTAGTTTTGTATATGTCTGTAAATTTTGAATATACGTATTAAAACGTGTGTAGATTCGAATACATGCGCTTAAGTTGGTTCAATAGTGCTTTTTTGTCATATGTACGAAGTGCAAATGCACAGTGAAATAATTCTCTTACGAACAGTCCAGTTGAGTATCACCATACTATCCCCAATTAGCAGTTGTACAGAAATAGTCCACTGAGCCCGCAGGCGAGGCGCCATGTTTTAGCTCCATTTTCCAAGTCCAGTCCATGCTCCAGTTATTATGAGCATTGCCCAATTCAGGCTGCTGCTGGCCTCCAGCCATCACCTTCCCTCGGACTTGCAGGTCCACTGTGAACCAACGTCCCTCTCCACGACCATCCACCTTTGTTCCTTGGGGTGCATCTCGCAGCCAATCTCAATAGACAATAGGTGCAGGAGGAGGCCATTCGGCCCTTCGAGCCAGCACCGCCATTCAATGTGATCATGGCTGATCATTCTCAATCAGTACCCCGTTCCTGCCTTCTCCCCATACCCCCTGACTCCGCTATCCTTAAGAGCTCTATCTAGCTCTCTCTTGAATGCATTCAGAGAATTGTCTTCCACTGCCTTCTGATGCAGAGAATTCCACAGATTCACAACTCTCTGACTGAAAAAGTTTTTTCTCATCTCGAGGGAGCAGTTGGTCTAACCCCAGTTCCCTCTCCACTCCCAGCAGTGGATTTTATCGGTCCAAAATTGAACAAAACATTTCTGTGGAATTACCACTGTTTATTCAATACATAATATTCATATTGTTTTTGTAATTCATTTTAGGTTGTACAGCTTATCAGCACAGATATCTTGCCATATGCAAACTTCATTCCAAAGGAATTTGTTGGCCAGATAATGACGATGCTAAACAAAGGTTCGATCCATTCTCAGTCAACGTCATTCACAGGTAGGTCACAATGATAGTGTTATTCATGAGTCGGGCAAAAAGAAATGAGAAGCTGGAGGGAAACTTTCAGAAAATACCCGCAACAGTAAATTACAGGTCATGTAAATGATCTCATGTAAAATAGGGACTTGAGTATCTTAAGAAAATGAAGGCGTGTTTAGTTTAGAGATAGTGTGGAAACAGGCCCACTGAGTCCAAGCCGACTAGCGATCACCCAGTACACACGCACTATCCTACACACTAGGGACAATTTACCTAAGCCAATTAACCTACAAACCTGTATTTCTTTGGAGTGTTGGAGGAAATCAGAGCACCCGGAGAAAACTTGGTGTGGTTCTCAACATGTTATAGTAGAAATGATTTGCATGGCAATAAACAGGTTTTGTGTGTGAGCAGTAACTTTGAGACCGATATCATTAATGTGACTACTTGCTGATGGGAGTAACTGCTTTCTCTCTTCTCCAGAGGCAGAAATTGACATTCGAATGAGAGAAGAGTTTTCCAAAGTCTGCTTTGAAACATTGCTTCAGTTTTCCTTCAGCAATAAGGTGACAACTCCTCAGGAGGGTTATATTTCTCGCATGGCTTTGGCTGTCCTCTTAAAGAGGTCGCAAGATGTGTTGCATCGGTACATTGAGGATGAGAGGTTGAGTGGAAGATGTCCTCTCCCAAGGTTAGAATGACATTACTAATATTATTTGAATCTAATGAAGCGCTATTTCTTTAGAGTTATACAACATGGCAACTTACCCACACTGACCAAATGTCCCATCTACACTAGTCCTACCTGCCTGCGTTTGGCCCATACCCCTCTAAACCTGTCCTATCCATGTACCTGTCTAAATGTTTCTTAAACGTTGCGATAGTACCTGCGTCAACTAGCTCCTCCAGCAGCTCGTCCCGTACACCCACCATCCTTCGTGTGAAAACGTTACCTCTCAGGTTCTATTAAATCTTTCCCCCAGCCCTCACCTTAAACCTATGTCCTCTAGTTCTTGGTCCTGGGCAAAAGACTCTGTCCATCTACCCGATCTATTCCTCTCATGATTTTGTACACTGTTGTTCATCTCTGTTGAAAGGAGAATAGTATTTCAACGCGTTATTGCAATGGATCTTGGTAAAATTTGAAGACATGCATGTTAATGGTTGATAGAATTTTTATCCACTACTGTTAATTTCACCATGGCATTTAAGAGGCTTTTAGAGGGGCACATGGGTGTGGAGCGATATGGATCATGTGCAGGCTGGATGATAACTCAAATTTCACTGTACCTTAATTGGTACATGTGACAATAAATTGAATCTTGAATTAGATTTTTGGGTGGTGATTTCTATGTGTAAATTTTGTGAATTTCTTAAGTATAAATTTCAATTTCCTAAACTGCTGCAACAAAGAGGTTGCGTGCAATGTGGAAAATGTATGGGCAGGATCCCTAGCTGTTCCACCGGTCCAAGTCCTTGGGTTTGTCACTTGGGTCAGAGCGACTTTGGATTTTTTTTAAATATGTACAGATAATATTTCCATGGTTTGAGTTGAATTGTTGTGTGCAGAGCAGAAGAACTTAATTTAAGTATTTTATTGCAGAAAAAATAGGAAATGCTGCCATCGTGTGGCCAGTGTTCAAAAATCAGAAAAGCATTAATTTTGTGCCATGGAAATTTGTAGTGTATTTCATATCATATCATATCATATATCTACAGCCGGAAACAGGCCTTTTCGGCCCTCCAAGTCCGTGCCGCCCAGTGATCCCCGTACATTAACACTATCCTACACCCACTAGGGACAATTTTTACATTTACCCAGCCAATTAACCTACATACCTGTACGTCTTTGGAGTGTGGGAGGAAACCGAAGATCTCGGAGAAAACCCATGCAGGTCACGGGGAGAACGTACAAACTCCTTACAGTGCAGCACCCGTAGTCAGGATCGAACCTGTGTCTCCGGCGCTGCATTCGCTGTAAAGCAGCAACTCTACCGCTGGGCTACCGTGCCGCCCTTTATTTAAATAATTCATGTGTACTCCTTTAATGGGTATCTAACTTCTGGTCTTTTCTTCTAAATACAGGCAACGAGTGACAGAAATAGTTTTTGTTTTGAAAGCAATCAGTACACTTATGGATTCGCTTAAGAAAACAAAGCCTGAAAATGGTAATTGTTTAAATTGTTTTCTCAGAATTACAGACAGTTCGGAGAAATACTAGATTTATTACCAATCCATGTTCTGAGATTATTTTGGCGGGCATTAAGACTGCCGTGCTCTGTATTCTGAGTTGTGGCTGAGGTGTCTGGTTTCTCTCCCAGAAGACTATTTGTGAATCAGCAGAGATTTTGCAGGCTGCTGGCTGTGATGACTTGTAGCTGATGTATTGAATTCAGTTCAGATATTAACCAAGGTGGGATATGAAAGTGCCTTCTGCAAGGCTAGTATTTTCCACCCCTGGGAGATCTTTCTCGAGAAATGAGCAGAAGAGTTTCCAAATGTTTGGGCATCTTGCTTTCCATTCAAATAAAGGTGCGCTGTTAAAGACCAGGGCCGGAATAAGCTAGTGCGGGGCCCATAGCATATGTTATAAAGGGGTCTTAAATACGGGACAAGGTGACGCCACCGCCCGTGACCTCGCCCAGCCAGCGGCCACGTGCTCCCACTCCACCAATGGCGGCCGCCCGGGCCATGAGTCGGGTTGCTACGCAACCTCCGTTAGGCGGCGCCCGGGCCTACGGTGTCTGGAGGTAGACACAAAATGCTGGAGTAACTCAGCGGGTCAGGCAGCATCTCAGGAGAGAAGGAATGGGTGACGTTTCGGGTTGAGACCCTTCCGAAGGGAGAAGGTCTCGACCCGAAACGTCACCCATTCCTTCTCTCTGGAGATGCTGCCTGACCCGCTGAGTTACTCCAGCATATTGTGTCTTCGATTTAAACCAGCATCTGCAGTTTTTTTTCTCCTATCCTTCCAAAATATCTTGACCCGAAACGTCACCCTCATGAGGTGCTTGTCTCTTGGGGGCGGGTTTGCCAGCTCCGTAGAGGTGGGAGAGCCAGGCCTGGTGCCGGGCGAAGCAGCCGGAGCCAGGGCCTGAACGTGACCGGGTAACTGAGTTTGAGGTGGGCCAGGGCGAAAGGCGGCGGCAGCAGCAGCAGCAGCGGCGGTGAGGCCGGGCTTTGGTGGAGTTGGAGGCCTGGCGCTGGGCCTGCCCTCGGCTCCCTGGCTGGCTCAGCGCCTTCCCCACGCTGCCCAGAGTCCAGCGGCATTGGCGCAGCAACATGGTCTGCCCCCCGAGGGCCGTCAGTGGGAGAGCCGCCGCCGTCTACCCACCACACTGAATATCCCCGCACCGGGACGGGCCAGGACTCTTCCTTCTCCCCCCCACCCCCGCTCCACCAATGGCGGCCGCCTGGGCTGGGAGGCAGGTTGCTATGCAACCTCTGTTAGGCAGCGTCCGGGCCTACAGTGCGCGCCCCCCCCCCCCCCGGCCTAATAAGGCACATGGGCGGTCCCATACGGGACAAGCCAATTTAGCCCAAAATATGGGAAGTCCCGGCTAATACGGGACTGTTGGCGACCCTAGTTAGCCTACACTCTCCGGGCCTACAGTGTCAGGGCCTACAGCGGCTAAACGTTTCTCTTATTATAATATTGCCTGTCCGATTGGGTGTTTCCAGCATTTTTTACATTTTTATTTCATATTTCAAGCATTTTAGCTTTTAATGCATTTCAATCTCAAATTTGAATCAGTGTACAATAAATGACAAAGTTACAAAGCACGGCAGCTCCTCCTTTTGTTGTCCCACCCCCACAGCGATCCCCCCTACTCCGGGTCCTCCATTGTTCTTACCCTCACGGCGGTCCTCCACGCTCTTGTCAACCACGGGTCGACGTGCAAGGCATCGCCACGGCCCCATCGTCGCAAGGCCTCACCGCTGTCGGCGCCCCACTTCACGCCTCTGTGATGTCGACTAGGTCTGCGGGCTCCGTCGGCCGCTTCGCCCGACCCGGGCTTCTACCTGCGAGGTCCTGGCCGGGCCCCGACCCAGGCTTCAACGCGGTGATCCGGAAGCATCGAGACCGCGGCGTGGCGATAAAGACCTATTCCTATTGCACAGCCGTGGCCATCGGGAAGTTGTGTGTCGGAGGAAGCTGCAGATGCTGATTTATACCGAAGATAGACACAGAATGCTGGAGTAACTCAGCGGGATCTCTGGAGCGAAGGAATGGGTGATGTTTCGGATCGACACCTTTCTTCAGACCAGAGGTGCCGGAGCAGTGCTCCGGTGAGCTCCGGCAGCACTGCACCCTGGTGGGGGGGGGGGGGGGGGGGGGGGTGAGGGTCTGTGTCTCGGGGTTGACGTTCAGGCAGTGACGCACTGGCTGCCCATTGGTGCGCGCAGCCCCGCCGCCAACACCTTCTAACTGCGGCGTTGGCAACACATTCTAAACGTGGCGGTTGTGGAGCGGCGTGCGCAACACAGCGTCCCTCAGTGGGATGCTGATTTCAGGCATTTAGCTCGGGGCCCTCGAAAGCGCGGGGCCCGTAGCAAATGCTATTTTTGCTACTATGTTAATCCGGCCCTGTAAATGACCCAGATCTAACCAGTCACAGGTCCAATGAGTATCTGATGAGTTCAATGGGCTACTCCATGCCAACACTGTCTCTTGATTCGAAGTGGCATCTAATATCAGAACACAGAAGGGAATCATCAATGAAGCTCAGCCAAAAAATATGCACTTATACATTTACATAGGATTTCCAAATTTATTGATGCTGATGGAGATTAGCCTCAAGACACAGAATGATGACGATTTGGCATGGAACAGCCCAGCATTTCCCAGTAGGTTCTGGCCAATTATTACATACTAAACATTCAGATAAAAGTTATTAAGATCATATGCTCATTAAATTTAGAATTTGTAACTGCCTAAAGTCAAATAGATTTGGAAGAGACCATTCAATCCAATTTGCTGGACTGAACTATCCAGTGAATCCAATCCTGCTCGTCATCTTTGTCTTTGAAACAAGTTCTTTTTTCAAGATTGTATCCCATTTCCTTTAAAGTTACTATTGAATCAGCTTTTACCCAACCTTTCCAGTAGAGCCTCTTGCTCGTAACCTCAGCACCAAGTTGCATTTAGTTGGAAGTCAAGGTTTATTTAATATCTGAGAGACTAAATTTGTTTTCCTTGACTTGTTATTTTTTCTTGCATGCAGGTTTGAATTTATTAAATGAATTTTAACAATAACTCGATCGTGTAGTTTTAACATGCTGCGATGCAATCTAGCATTCTGTGCAGCTAATGCGGTTGAAACATGTCAACTTTCAGACAGTATAAGAAAGATACTGTTCATTTGGATTCCTTAATATAATCAGATTCTCTAAAAACATGAAATTAGGAAAGGTGAAAAATGAACATATATGAAATGTTCAGTTTTGATGTAATAGTGCTCCATGGATTAATCAACCAGAAATAAATTCCATGAAGAAATCTATTGAAGCAAATGTCTTGAAGGACAATTGTTCAGGTATAACAGGGGAGTTTCATTGCAAGCATGATGCTGATGATGGCTACACTCTTATATCAGTCACCCTTCCAAGGCTACACTTCAAAAGGGATCTTTGTGGAGGTGTGATAGGATCAAGCTGTTGCCTCATAAGGTCATGTGATAGGAGCAGAATTAGGCCATTCGGCCCATCAAGTCTATTCCACTATTCAATCATGGCTGATCTATCACTCCCTCCTAACCCCGTTCTCTTGCCTTCTTCCCATAACCCCTGACACCCGTACTAATCAATGTGTGCGTTGCCGCCCCTCTTTGTTTCCACTTCAGTTCTCAAGGGCCTTTATGGGAGCTGCAGATTGTGCATAGGATGAGCTGCCGTGTGGGTCGTGTGTGAGGAGAGCCACCATTTATGCTGGCCTTTACATGCTCCTAAACAACAGGATTTTTTTTTTTTTTTTTTTGATTTTTTTTATTTTTTTTATTTTTTATTAGAGGTTAAATACATCAATGTACTTCACATATATCTTGTTACAGTCATTGTACCCCATAATTTTATGGCTTTTAAAGAAAAATAGTAGAAAGAAAGAGAGAAAGAGAGAGAAAAAAAAAAAAAAAATTTTTTTTATCACGCAAAAGGAATCCACCAACTCGATAGTTTTCCGTCCCCCCCTACCAAGGCCCGAGGTACTCCTCCACCCTATCTTTGTAATAATTCTATAAATGCAGACCACGTCTGATAGAAGCGTTCTGATTTTCCTTCCAGGCGGAGTCTCATATCTTCCAGATGTAGTGTTTCAAACATAGTTGAAATCCACATATTTAATGTTGGTATAGGAGCATTTTTCCAGAATTTTAAGATTAATTTTTTTCCTATTATTAAACCGTAATCAAATAAATTCTTTTGATACACATTTAATTCCGAACTACCTTCTGTCATTCCGAAAATAATCCATTCTGGCTTTGGTGTCATTTTTATTTTAAACACTTTTGTGAAAATTTCGAAAATTTCAGTCCAAAACTTTTGAATTTTTGTACAAAAGATGAATGAGTGCGCTATAGTAGCTTCTTGACAATGGCATTTATCACAAATTGGTGAAACGTTAGGGAAAATTTATTTAATTTAGTTTTTGAGTAGTATAATCTATGTATGATTTTAAATTGTATTAAAGTATGTCTTACGTTAATTGAGCATTTGTGCACATTTAATAAGTATTGTTTCCACCTTTCAGTGGAAATTTTTATGCTTAGTTCGTTTTCCCACTCACCTCTAATACCTTCCGTTGTTGGTATTACTGCATTTAGTATAATATTATATATATGTGAAATTAAATTTGGTGATTCCGCCTTTGTATTCATTACTTCATCTAGTAAGTCTGATGGGACGTTGTGAAATTCATGCGCATGTTTTTTCAAATAATCACATATTTGGAAATATTTAAAATACTGATTGCTACCCAGATTGTATTTTAGTTGTAATTGTTTAAATGATAATAGTTTTCCCGTATCATACAAATCTCCCAAAGTTTTAATTCCTGCTCTTTCCCAATGTATGAATGCTTTGTCTATAATCGAGGGTTTAAACAAAGGGTTTTTAGCAATAGGAGATAGGAGAGATAAGTTTCTTAATTTTAAATTGTGTTTTATTTGTTTCCAAATTCTGATTGTACTGTGTATAATTGGGTTTTTGTTGTAGTTTGTGTTATTCACCGTCATTGGTGAAAGAAGGATTGCACCAATATTAAATGGGGAGCAATCCTCTTTTTCCATAATGATCCATTCCGGTTGATGAAGAGCGTTATCCAACAATTGAATCATGTTTCTAATATTTACCGACCAATAATAATACATAAAATTAGGGAGTGCTAATCCCCCTACTACTTTGGGTTTATTCAGGTGTGATCTTTGTATTCTATGGGTCTTATAATCCCAAATAAAATTTATAATATCTGAGTCCAATTTTTTAAAAAACTTTTTGGGTAAATATAGTGGGATTGATTGGAACAAGTATAGAATTTGAGGTAGAAAAATCATTTTTATGGCATTTATTCGACCTATTAAAGACATCGGGAGGGTTTTCCAGAATTTAATTAAATTATGTAATTTCTTAAGTATAGGGTTATAGTTTGCTTTAAACATGTCTTGGTATCTTCTAGTAATTTCAATGCCCAAGTATTTAAATTTCCCCCCCGCTATTTTAAAAGGAAATTGTACGAGATGTATAGAATCTTTCGGTTTTATTGACATGATTTGAAGATCTCCATGGCATATGAATATTTCTTTCTCCATTTCTGCAGTTATGGGCGAGGGATTCCCGTAGGTTAATGGGGATGTGCGTTTTGCAAGGAAAGTTTAACAACATCCTTGGAATGTTTCCCCTGATCACCTGCTAACTTCCTATTGTGATGGAGCTCGGAACAGTGCCTGTTTTGGGAGTCTGGATTTGGGATGCAAAGCCTTGGGTCAGCCCATTGAAGCCAAATAAGTGTGCATAGGGTCACGATGTTTGGGAGAGAATGGATGCCCATGGATTTGCAGAATATTACAAATGTAGCATTGGTGGCATCTCTCCAGTGCTTTGAGGTGCCTGCTACTCATGAGGTCCCTGTCCATGTCTCAGGTTCACAAATTAACCAAGGTGGGATTTGAAATTAACTTCTACAAGACTGGTATTTTCCACCCTTGATAGATCTTTCACAAGAGAAATGAGCAGAAGAGTTCCTGAATGTTTGGGTATCTTGTTTTCAAATAAACATGCATTGTTCCTGAGCCAGTTGTAACATGTTGAGTGGGCTGTTCCACACTTACAGGGAGGTGAGCTTCACTGGTGTAGTTGGAACATAGAGCCTGAGTGAATAAATCGATTTGTACCAGCATCTGCAGTTATTTTCTTATAGAGCCTGAGGGGGTTGGGATACTGTTACCACATTGCATAGCGCATAGACAAACGAATGAAGCATTTTCTCTGAAGGAGAACATAAATGTTTAAAGTTTTTATGAATTTTATTGTATGTGCAAAGTTTTACTTTGTTGTGTTTTGTCATTACAGTTGACACCAACACGTGGTCGCAAGTAATTGCCCTATATCCAACATTAGTTGAATGTATTACCTGCACTTCCTCTGAAGTTTGCTCGGCTTTGAAAGAGGCACTAGTTCCGTTTAAAGATTTTCTGCAGCCACCTGTAGCTAAAGTGCAAAATGGAGAGTCTTGACAAATATGAAATTGCCGCATCTACAGGACTATTAAATGTTGCCTTGGACAGTTTACTTACCAGAGCACAATAGGTAAAGGTCTGGAGCATAATTGAATGTAAAGATCTACATGTGCAGACTGGACTAAATAACAATCAGGGGCCTTGTTTGGAAGCAAATCTTACTGACCATTGGGTTTATTAGATATGCATAGAAGAAATAAGTTGTGTAGTTGCCCCACCATTTTTTAGTTAAGCTGGCCAGGGGGTTTGTTTTTAGTTAACTGACCTAAATCTGGTGCAGTGATATGACAAGTGTTTGAGGGAGGGTATGTGTACAGTTTATGTTTAAAAATGTTGCTGATGTAATTAAATAAGATATATATTCAACGTCATTTATTTGAGAACGAGGCTGGCATTTTGTGCACTTTTTAAAGGTACTAAATATGTACTCAGACCTATATGCAAGTGAGTACCATAACATTCCATGTCATGTGTGACCAGCCTTTCTAAAGTAAAGGGAAATTATGTACTTGTGTGTAAAATAAATTGTCCACTTCTGTAACAGAGTGTGACCTTTTCCTGTGATAGTTTGAAGAGATTCAGTGCATCAGCACACTGCAGTGCTCAATAATGAGTTCTTTACACAGTTTCTGTTTGTTATTCTTCACCTTTCCTCCATGTCAGTGTTAATATTATGTAAATTATTTTTAATCTGACAATTTTTTTTAAGAAGTGTTTATTGGAAAATATTTAGTACTTGACACTGTAGTGCTCCCATTGTGATTTGCCTGCTGGAATACAGTTCATTCCAATTACAGCTGTACATTACAAACTGTTTTTGTGCCCTGAAATAAAACTAATATTTGGAGGGAGTGTTTTAGATGCCTATTTTCTAAGTTTAATCTTCCAAACAGACACAAGCTTGGAGCTGTAAATAACTTGATTCCAACTGCAATGCTTACCTTGTTAGCCGATCACATTTTTTTATTGACATTTACACAATATATTACCATTTTTGTTTATAGGTGCTTTTGTACAGTACTGTAGTTTTAAATCTCTTTTTGTCTGAAGTAACATAAAAGAAACATTTGTACAATTAAATGTGCTGTTTAACTTGATTACTGTTAACTAATTAGATCCAAATAGCATTCCTTAGGTAAATTATACAATCTTTGTTTGCATTTAGTGCTTATTTATATTTAATAGTGCTGATATCCACAATAACATTTTCCAAAAGGACCTCTAGGGTCTTCTGTTCAGAGGATGATTCAAACGACAACTCCAGTGAGCACTTCAAGTCAGGGAACAAGTGTCTTCTTCCATTTAATACCTTGTGGCGTCACCATATTGTCTTCAGCTCCTTTATCTCCAATCAGCCGCATCTGCAGTGCTGTTGTAATTTTTGATCTGTAGTCAAGAACTCAATTTGTTTCTGCAAAATCTATACGGCACTAGCTAGTTTAATAATAGAGTTGATTGCATAAAACTGTTCCTGACACTTAGTGTTTAAAACCATTGACTTGCTCGACAGTCAGTGAGCTATGCATTGTACGTTGGCAACGAAAGACGTATGATCTAAAGCCACCACATCATTGGAACTGTATAAGAAAGAACTGCAGATGCTGGTTTAAATCGAAGGTAGACACAAAATGCTGGAGTAACTCAGCAGGACAGGCAGCATCTCTGGAGAGAAGGAATGGGTGACGTTTCGGGTCGAGACCCTTCGGACTGAAGAAGGGTCTCAACCCGAAACATCACCCATTCCTTCTCTCCAGTGATGCTGCCTGTCCCACTGAGTTACTCCAGCATTTTGAATTTTGTGTCTACATCATTGGAACTAACTGTTTGCCGCTTTCATTCCATTGCACTGGTACTTGTAAATTTTGTAAATTTACTTGCACATTTACTTGTAAAGGAAAACCATCTATCCAAAGTAGGGTTAAAACACAAATAAAAAATGATGAAAATACAATGAATTTTAAACAAATGAAGGACATAGATACATGTGGATGGTCAATTGAGAGAGAGTAAGGTTTTTTTTGTGGGAAGGGGATGTGGCCTGATTTTGTTTTAAACAATTCTTTTCTAAGGTTCTTGTTTTTACTATAACGATACCAGCTTTCCAGTGCTTTGTACAATCCCAATGTGTAATCCTTCAATTTTTAATACTGTTGCAAATGTATGCAATTTGCACTTAATGGAGAGTAACCAAAAGCGTGGTCATCCTAAAACATTTTCTGGACAGAAAATAAAGGAAATAACCAAGAGATGTGGGCATGTGGATGAGAAAAACTCCCTGATGTCACATTGAAGAACACTACAGAACTGATGAAAAGCTTCTGAAGAGGATGATTAGCCAAAGGTGGTCAAAAGCACATTAAAGCAAAATATAAGGATGCCTCAAATATCATGTTTGGAGTTTAAAAAGTTAGGCATTACGTTGGGGAAAAGGTATCTCAGTGATATCAAGTAGTGACCCCACAGATTAGACAGTATCAGTGAAAATATAATAGTTAACATTTCAGGTTGAAAATCCTTCGACAGAACCATTTTGGCAAATCACGAGCACGTGGAAATAAGAGCAGGAATCGGCCTTCAAGACTGCCCCTCCAACAATCATGAGTAATCTATGCTGGCCTCTACTTCTCTTCTGTATCAGTTCCCTATGGTCCTTTATTCCTGGACCATTTAAAGTATTTATAAGATCCATTCTTCACGTCTCACTAGGGTAGAGAATGCCAGGGATTCACTGCCCTCTGTGAGAATTAATTTCTAAGCACCTCAGTTTTAAATGATTGGCCTCTTTTAGCTATATCCCCTCAGCATCACTCGTTTTCAGTTTCTATTTAGATATAAACTCTCTTGATTTCTCAATGAAGTGCATGACATAGAAACATAGAAAATAGGTGCAGGAGTAGGCCATTCGGCCCTTCGAGCCTGCACCGCCATTCAATATGATCATGGCTGATCATCCAGCTCAGTAGCCTGTACCTGCCTTCTCTCCATACCCCCTGATCCCTTTAGCAAAAAGGGCCACATCTAACTCCCTCTTAAATATAGCCAATGAACTGGCCTCAACTACCTTCTGTGGCAGAGAATTCCACAGACTCACCACTCTCTGTGTGAAGAAATGTTTTCTAATCTCGGTCCTAAAAGACTTCCCCCTTATCCTTAAGCTGTGACCCCTGGTTCTGGACTCCTCCAACGTCGGGAACAATCTTCGGAACATCGGGACCTTGCACTTCCCCACATTAAACTCCATTTTACTAGTCGCTTGTCCATGTACTCTGTTCTACATCCTGTTGCAGTATCTCAATACCTTTATCACAAAATGCCTTGTATCATCAGCAAATTTGGAAACCTTGCATGCTGTTCCTCCAGGCCATTAATATAAATTTTGTTTTCTGCTCACAACTCCAGCATCTGCAGCCTCTTGTTTCTGCTCTCACCTTGTTTACTATTATTAATTTACTAGCCTCATTCTCTGTGTGCTCCACATTTACCTCAGCTGCCCTCTTTCTATTTATATATCGATAGAACCTCTCCTGTTTGTTTTTGAAACTTTAACTGTTTCTCTTTCCACAGGTGCTGCCTGAACTCCTGTTTCCAACATTTTCTGCTTTTGTTTCGGATTTCTTGCTTCTGCCTCTTAACAAAATCCTCAATTAAAGTTATCTTTGAAATACTTTCATTAAATGTATATGGTGGGCTAACTTGACATAAGCTGGACACAAGATTGTGTATTGCAAAGTGAAAGATTCAGTTCACTGGATCAGTTCACTATTTCAGAGATGACTTTCATTTATTGCATTAGTTATTTTCATCACCCAGTACCACTCTTCTTATTTGTGTTCAGATAGGAAAGTGTTAACTGCTGCTTTGAAAAACCTGACTCCTTTGTAAGCTGGTGTTGGTTTTATTGTGTGCTCACTACATTTGAGAATTTAGGTTCAGTACCCTATTGTGGCTTACATTTCCATGGCAATATATGTTTTGGCTCTAGTCTTTCTCCACTATAGTTTTCATTTCACCCCACCAGGTCAAGTCAAGTCAAATTTATTTGTCACATACACGTACACGATGTGCAGTGAAATGAAAGTGGCAATGCCTGCGGGTTGTGCACAAAAAGAATTACAGTTACAGCATATAAATAAAGTTAATAAGTTACTATTAGTGTCGACAAAAATTTAGTCTCTGGGGTTATAAAAGTTGACAGTCCTGATGGCCTGTGGGAAGAAGCTCCGTCTCATCCTCTCCGTTTTCACAGCGTGACAGCGGAGGCGTTTGCCTGATCGTAGCATCTGGAGCAGTCCGTAACTGGGGTGGCAGGGGTCCCTCATGATCTTGCTTGCTCTGGATCTGCACCTCCTGATGTATAGGTCCTGCAGGGGGACGAGTGTAGTTCCCATGGTGCGTTCTGCCGAACGCACTACTCTCTGCAGGGCCATCCTGTCCTGGGCAGAGCTGTTCCCAAACCAGACTGTAATGTTGCCGGACAGGATGCTCTCTACAGCCCCAGAGTAGAAGCAATGAAGGATCCTCAGAGACACTCTGAATTTCCTCAGTTGTCTAAGGTGGTAAAGGCGCTGCTTAGCCTTAGCCACCAGTGCAGCAATGTGCGTTGCCCATGTCAGATCCTCTGCGATGCGGACTCCCAAGTATTTAAAACTGCTCACCCTATCCACAATAGACCCATTTATCTCCAGTGGCGTGTACGTCCTTGGATGTTTAGCCCTTCTGAAGTCCACAATCAGCTCCTTTATTTTAGTGACATTCAAGAGGAGGCTATTGTCCTGACACCAGAGTGCCAGATCAGCCACCTCCTCCCGGTAGGCCTTCTCATCGTCAGAAGGTAGGCAATGCAGTGCCATACACTCTAAAAATTACTCAGTGAGAGAAAAGGTTTAATAATTACCTCCTTGACTTAATCTAGCACCTGGAAATATTTCACTGTGTAAGCAGTGTAAAGAACAATGTAACTGTTTAGGGCAATCAATGCAGTATTAATAGATTAGCCAAATTAAAAACGTACGGTTTCACATTAAACTGGAACATTTGTTCCAGTGATTTGGATTATATATGCTTTGGAGGCTATTTGAAAATATTTGAAATAAATGCTCTTTTTTTCCAACATATTTCTGGACCTGCATTGTAGGCACTGGAGATCACATGCAAACTAAAATTACTTGAATCATTGATATGTATCCAGCTGTGAAAGTTTTTTATTTCACAAAATGCTGGAGTAACTCAACAGGTCAGGCAGCATCTCGGGAGAGAAGGAATGGGTGATGTTTCGGGTCGAGACCCTTCTTCAGAGAGCTGCCAGCTGGTGAAAGGATTCAACAAAGCTGGAAATTAAATGCAATGATTGTACAAGACTGGAAGCAGAGGAGGTGGGTGTACAAAGCCTCAGAAAGGATTGTAATTAAGCCATGTGCCTTGTTTAACTCTCCATTTTCCCTGAAATGAAATAATCCTTGTAACAGTCATCAAACTGGAAATAGAGAATGACTGAATAATGAACAAATTACTGAAGGAACCCAACAGCCAGGCAACATCTGTCTGATGGGAAATGGTCGGGAAATTTCTTCTGACTTATGGAGCAGAGGGGAAAGTAGCTGACACCTCCAGTGCCCTCCATAATGTTTGGGACAAAGATCCATCATTTATTTATTTGCCTCTGTACTCCACAATTTGAGATTTGTAATAGAAAAATCACATGTGGTTAAAGTGTACATTGTCAGATTTTAATAAAGGCCATTTTTATACATCTTGGTTTCACCATGTAGAAATTACAGCAGTGTTTATACATAGTCGTCGCCCCCCCCCCCCCCCCCCCCCCCATATTTCTGATTCGAAATGTCATGTCTACTTTCCTCCACAGGCGCTGCCTGATCCGCTGAGCTGCTTTAGCAGTTTATTTTTTGCTCGATTCTAGCATCTGCAATCTCTTGTCTACAAATGACTTTCTTTTCACTGAACAGCATAAACGTTAACATTTATAAAATAATAAAGATTGTAGGAAATTATTAAACTTGAACTTAATTCACAACTTGTTATTTTGGCCCAACTGCATAAAATGTTTGAATACACCACAGGATGATTGTCAATCCTGTGTTGTTTAATAGTTAAACTTAAGTGATTAGAATTGAGTGCAATGGGGGAACTTGACTCCAACAATTAGATAAAAATTATTACTTTTGGAGTAAGTCATTCACTATTGGAGTAAGTCTTAATGTGATGAATGTTCCTCCAATCCAGCGAACTTCTTTCAGCAAGACACTTTCTAAAAGGTTTGGTCAAAAGCCTGCAACGACCTGTCTTTGATGTTTCACCAGCAACTCCATCAACATCAGTCCTTTCAACTATGTAGGTTTTCAGCTTTAGGTGTATATAAGTTCAGGTGTAGTATTTTCTGGCCATCAATTATGTATTCAGATTAGTTCACCAGTGTAGTGCTACACCCAGTGTTATGTTCAATTGTCACATCTCCATCATTCGATTTCATGATTATAACTTTAAATTAGCCTCTTCTTTTAAATTAAATTGCCTTTATGCAGTGAGAATGGTGAAAATTTCAGAAAATTTGAGTACCTGTACCTTTTAATTCTGTTTGCTTGACTTTATACTTATTCCTACAGGTACTGGTGCTGTGGCTTTTAAAATCACATATGTAGTATTTTTCTTGTCTGAATCGTTTCCTTCCATAGCCTGTTTACCTTATTAAAGTGATGGTTGGCTTCCTTCCGACTATTTTGCCAGTATCCCCAGCACACAGCGTTAAGTGGATTAACCGACTCACTTGCAAGTCCTGCATGGGCAATTTTCTCAAAGATCAGATTCATCTCTGGTAACAACCACTTCTGAGTCTAGTCATCATTAATTTCACACAATAAAGTGACTGCATCTAAAACTGAGTTGCCATGTGTACAAATTAAGATAACTTCAATTCCAGTCCATCCATGGTTTTGTTAGGTTTTCTTAATCATAAATTAAACTTAAATCTTTGTGATCTTGCTTGGCTTTGAGTTAAGCTCATTCAACAAATCCACCGTTCAAATGTTTAATTTCCAGGTTTTCCTGTGATTAACAGGTTTCCTACTGAACTGTACCTAGGCGCTCCCACCATATTAATTGAAATAGACCTCTGTTTATTCTCATTATCTGCCATGAGTCCCATTCTCCTACCAATTTCTCTAATCTATTGTCTCCCACAATATGTTTGAGTCAAATGCTGCAATTGAGTCTATGGTTCTGGCTAGTTCCCTTACCGTATTATATATGTTTATACCTGACAATTACACTTCTCTTCACTATCCCATTTCATTTTATAAAAGGGCTCCTTTTTTGCCCCAGCTGAGGGGTCATTGTCATTTGGCGCCACCTGAGGGATCTTGGGAACATTTATTTTGTATAGTAAGTATGTTATTTCATAACATAATAAAGTGGAGGATGAAGCTCCTCCCTGAGGAAGTTTATATATCGCCTGAAAATCCTGATGGGTGCACACATCTGCTAACATAGTATTTGTCGAGAAGTAGGCACAAAATGCTGGGAGCAACTCAGTGGGTCAGGCAGCATCTCTGGAGAAAAGGAATATGTATAAACCAGCATCTGCCAATTATCAAAATAGTGACACAAGAAATAGTACAAAAAATACCATAAGCCCTGCTGGTTTGATGCAAAGCAATTATCAATTATATACTGTGTGAGAAGACACAAAGTACTGGAGTAACTCAGCGGGTCAAGAGGCATCCGAGGAGAACATGGATAGGCGACACTTTGGGTTCAAACCCTTCAGACTGAATAAGACAACAGCATCTGCCGGTCCTTCAATTATCAATTATATACTGTATATATTCAATTATACATTTACCACATAATTCCATACATTACTGCAATAATCATAATCGTATGCCTAATATGTTTGCGAATGATCACACAATGATAATGAAATGAATGTCCCTTCAAAACTGGTCAAATACCAGCAAATTCTCATAGTAACAATGTACTAAAATATTGTAGCTGCTGATTCATTACACACCATTCATTGAGAAGCCAAGCTAACTGAAAATCCCTTTAAGGTGATGTTTCTGCGTGAGCCACGTGTTCCTGCTTTCCTGCAGAGTAGCCATATTGCAATCTGCTATATTACATAAAAAGCTTTTCTCAGCTGTAGTGCTGTCTGCTGTAGTGGGTTTGGTATCTTGTAACTTTATGTTTTGCTTTTGAGGATTTTTAAGTTTCCTTTCCTCTCACTTTATCCAGTGCCTACCAAACCATAATTTTGCTTGAAAGGAATGAAGCTATTTTCTGCTTTTCTCTGGGTCTAATCAATACTTTCTGCCCAATCCCTTTGTATGATTCTTGTCTTTACCTTCTGAAATGGTTAAAATTACAATTGTGACCTCCAGTGAGATATTTTCTGGATTGCAGGAGCAAGTAGCAGCATCACCATTTTTAGAACACTGATCTTTTGAAAACCCATACATTTTCATAAAATTCTACAGTGGATGTGGCAATGAAGCATCCATGGGTAACCCCCATTTTATCAGTGATGATCTCAGTAAAGATCCACTGTCAGAAGCTAAGAATAGTTCTTCAGGAAACCACCTACCACTCCAGTAAATACTTCAATCGTCTACATCTTTCAAATGGAAAGCAAGCTTGACACTCTAATCTTGGCATCAGGTGCAGTAATCAGGGACGAAAAAAGCAGTTTTGATCCCCTGGGACTCATGGCAGGTGGGTCTCTGACGCACCCCTGATCCTAGAGGCCAGCATTACACTGTCAACCCCTGATCTATCCACGAAATATGCAAAATCAACAAACAGGTCCATTTTTTTATCACATCAAATCACCTGAAATAGACACACTTATTAATAAGAAAATTAGTAACTGCACAATGTCATGTACACTCTGAGCATCTCCCTCATAATGCTTTTTTTCTGGGATATAACATTTACAAACATGTGCTTATTTGTTGTATGTTTATTTAATATTCAATAGGTTAGATAAAGCTATCTTGTCAGCTGAAAGATGGATTTTTAAATGTAAAAGTAAATTTTTAATCTATTTTTAAATAGAATTTTTAACTGGTCTTTCATATTATAATTGTAATGAATAATACAAATTGTATTTATTAAGAATGGTATATAAGGAATTGCAAAATTAGGTACATTTATTTTCAGACAACATAAATTATCATAAGTCGAGTATGCTATGCTTGCTTGTCCCATCATCAAACATAACCTTTGCAAAAGAAAGAAAACAACTAATATTCCAAGAAGTAAAAGCAGAGGTAATATTCCAAGAAGTAAAAGTAGAAGTGATATTCCAAGAAGCTGAAACTTTAGGAACTGCATATCCTGGCTGATCATTTCACATTCTGCATTAGATGGTCAATGCTGTTTCCCGTGAATTGATAATTGAGCCTCACTCAACCTTTTAAAATCCTGATGGAACTCTACAGACTAGATACAGGAAAGATGTTCCAAAAGAAAAATCCAAAATGAGGGATCACAGCCTAGGGATAAGGCTAAGTTATTTAGAATTGAGATGAAGACAAATATCTTCATCCAATTGCAGTAATAAGCTTCCAAGTTTAAATCTCATTTGTACTGAGTTACCTGACACAGAGGGTGGTGGGTATATGGAACAAGCTGCCAGAGGAAGTAGCTGAGGCTGTATAATAACAGCAATTAGGAGACATTTGGACGGGTACATGAATAGGAAATGTTTAGAAGGATATGGGCCAAACGCAGGCAAGGGACCAGCATTGACGGGGCATCTTGGTTGGCATGGATGAGTTGGGCTGACTATCTGAGTTGGGCTGTTTTATGGTGCTGTGTGACTCTGTAGCTTGGCCTTGATGCCACAACCCCTGGTGACAAGT
Source organism: Rhinoraja longicauda (assembly GCF_053455715.1). Taxonomy (NCBI): domain Eukaryota; kingdom Metazoa; phylum Chordata; class Chondrichthyes; order Rajiformes; family Arhynchobatidae; genus Rhinoraja; species Rhinoraja longicauda. The sequence goes on along the minus strand of NC_135972.1, from coordinate 24,667,662 downwards.
TGGAAATCAACTGATGTGAACACTGTTATAATCATTCAGCATTGTGTGCTAGATTTCAAATTGAAGTTAGGCTGCCAGAAAATAATTTAAGACCTTTCTATCTCAGCAAGCTGATTATGTCTGCAGATTTTTTTAAAATATATTGATAATGTAGAATGTGCACATTCTCAAATCATGCTCTTGTGCAATCTTTAAACCCACAATAACTTATTAATGCTGTGCTTATTTTAATATTCTATGTCTGTAGTTACAGTAGATGTCTGTGCTAAATCATGGCTTAATGTGTGTCTTGCTTATTTTGTGTTTTAGCCTCTGAACTTCCATAAACATAGGCAACATCTTCATATTGCAGTTCAACTATTCGGGTTCTGAAGATTAGTCATCATGGATTAGAGTTTCAATTAGCTCTGAAGATTATTCCACTTCCGCAGATTTGATGGTGATGAGGTCCAACATTGCTGTGAGAAAAATTGTGACAAGGCGCAGTATGTCTGGCAGTAGTCTTCACAGAAATTGGTTTTATTGGAGATTCATTGGTTAATATCATGGTTGGCATATCTTAACAGTGCAAGCATAAATTAGAGATGAATTACAGTGGACAGCTAAATCTGAGTCCTCCTTGATTAATGTGTAGGAAGGAACTGCAATGCTGGTTTAAACCAAAGTGAGACATCCTTCAAGTAACCCCTGCATTCCCATTCTCTCCATCCCTCCCGGACCCAAGTCGCACCAACTTCTCGTTCTCACCTACCAAACTGCTAAAATGTATGAAAATAACTGCAGATGCTGGTACAAATCTAAGGTATTTATTCACAAAATGCTGGAGTAACTCAGCAGGTCAGGCAGCATCTCAGGAGAGAAGGAATGGGTGACGTTTCGGGTCGAGACCCTTCTTCAGACTGCTAAAAATGGCCTGTTTCCTTTATCATCGTTACCTTTTGCATATCTTTCATTAATTTGTTCTATATCTCTCTACTTCACTGCCTATGTCTCTCGTTTCCCTTTCCCCTGACTAATCTGAAGAAGGGTCTCGACTCGAAACGTCACCCCTTCTTTCTCTCTAGATTTGTTGTCTGTCCCGCTGAGTTACTCCAGTATTTTGTGTCTATCATCCTCGATAAAGGTTTTAGTTAGGATGAAGAAGGTATAGTGGTTTTATGATCAGAAATTTACTTGCGAATGTTTCACTCCCTAAGCTAGTGCCATCAAAGCAACCTTAATGTCAACTCAAGTAAGAGTAAGTAACTTAGCACCAACTCTATTTTAGAACTTAGAATTAAGAACAGTACAGCACAGGAACGGGCCCTGTAGCCCACAATGTTTGCGGCAAACATGAATCCTAGCTGAACTGATTTCATCTGCCTTCACATGATCCGTGTCTATTTTCTGAAATAGAATCTGAATTTTCATAATTTTGTGTAGTTTGATTCAACGCCAGGCTGTCTATTTTCCACACAACATTAATACAGAAAGTAGAAGCACAAGTAGGCCATACATGAAATTCAATCAGCACTGAAGAAGCTCTCATTATCTCTCATGGATCTCTAAATGCAAACCTGCACCTAGGCATTTTGGGATAATTAATCTATCCATTAATCTGTTGGGCATAAAAGGGGAATTGTTAATTGTGCCACTTCATGTTTGCAGTTAGTGGAAAATGTTGCTTCTTTGGCAAGGCATTTCTGCCAGTTTAAATTTGATTGGTGTAAAGTCCAGGGATTTCCCTATACCAAAAACGAACTACTGGAGGAACTCAGTGGGTCAGCAACATCTGTGCAGAGAAAGGGTGAGGACTCTTCTTCAGACTGATGGAGTAGAGGGGAGATAGTTGTTAGAAAGATTTGAGGGGAACGAGTGGGCCAAGAGCTGGCAAGTGATGTGTATCAGGTAAGGAGGGGTTGGGTGAATGGCAGATAAGTCAGGTGGGGGGAGAAGGATGGCGATAGTAACCAAGGCTGGAGATCCTAAGTGGGGAAGACAAAACCCAGGTTCTCAAACTTGGGCGATTTTTTAGTTGACTGCCGGCGACTGTCAAAGTCGTGGCAAATCGCCAAAATTTTTCTTTTACCCGACGACAATGACCATGACAATGCCGAGTCAGGTAGAGATTACACCGTCTTCGGAAACATTGTGAAATTCCCACGCAGTCAATGCATCTCCGGTGTCCTAATTTTCGCTGAAATCACTGTCAAGTCGGTAAGTACTTGAGAGTTTTGAAATATAACATCTTGCTCAGGTTACTTGAAAACCAAGCTTCACGGTAACAAGGCATAAACAGGATTGACTTCCAGTTTACTAATAGCAGTATTAAGAAATTTAATTAAAAAAGTGGTTAAATGGATTTTTGTGAAAAGTGTGTGGGCATTCTTTGAAAATGTACGGGAGATGCATATCTGGTTTCCGGGTTGCATATCTGGGTTGGGAGCCTACTTTAAATGTAATCGCTGATGGCCATAAACATCGCGAGAATTCCCACGCTTACCTGCCCGTCCATCTGTCGCCTTCAATCTACCTGTCAAATGTCCTGACGGTAAATAAATTGGTTAAACACAAGTATTTTATGGTATCTTCAAATGACTTTACTTAATTTAATATTATGTGCTTCTAAATGCATCTAAGAGAACCTAGCAAACCTGGGGACAGCATGCGACAGGGCCCGCAATAAGCAACGATACCTGGTGCCAAGCCAGCTGTCGCCGAGAAATTTCACTCCGGTTGATTTCTCAGCGACGCGCTGAGATCCACTATGATTCTTTGAAGACTCCTCACGATCATGCCCGCGACACCCCGGCGAACTGTCGGCAACAGCCTAGTCGTCGGCAGTCGCCTTAAAATCGCCTAAATGGGACAGGCCCTTTGTAATCAGTACGCTTGACTTGATGCCAAGAGACCATGTAGGAAAATAACTGCAGATGCTGGTACAAATCGAAGGTATCACAAAATGCTGAAGTAACTCAGCAGGTCAGGCAGCATCTAGGAGAGAAGGAATGGGTGACGTTTCGGGTAAATACCCTTCTTCAGACTGATGTTAGGGGGGCGGGACAAAGAAGGATATAGGTGGAGACAGGAAGGCAGTGGGAGAACTGGGAAGGGGGAGTGGAAGAGAGGGACAGAGGTAATCTAAAGTTAGAGAAGTCAATGTTCATACCGCTGGGCTGTAAGCTGCCCAAGCAAAATATGAGGTGCTGTTCCTACTATGACACTGGAGGAGGCCCATGACAGAAAGGTAAGACTAGGAGTGGGAGGGGGAGTTGAAGTGCTCAGCCACCGGGAGATCAGGTTGGTTAAGGCGGACTGAGCGTAGGTGTTGAGCGAAGGTCTTGCAGCGAGCCAGCGTTTGGTCTCGTCGATGTAGAGAAGTTGACATCTGGAACAGCGGATACAATAGATGAGGTTGGAGGAGGTGCAGGTGATCCTCTGCCTCACCTGGAAAGACTGTTTGGGTCCTTGGATGGGGTCGAGGGGGGAGGTAAAGGGACAGGTGTTGCATCTCCTGCGGTTGCAGGGGAAAGTGCCTGGGGAGGGGGTGGTTTGGGTAGGAAGGGACGAGTGGACCAGGGAGTTACAGAGAGAACGGTCTCTGGGGAATACAGAAAGGGGAGGAGATGGGAAGATGTGGCCAGTAGTGGGGTCCCGTTGGAGGTGACGGAAATGTTGGAGGATGATTTGTTGGATACGCTGGCTGATGGGGTGGAAGGTGAGGACAAGGGGGATTCTGTCCTTGTTACGAATGGGAGGGGAGGGGGAGCAAGAGCAGAGCTGCGGGATATAGAGGAGGCCCTGGTGAGAGCCTCGTCTATAATGGAAGAGGGGAAGAATGAGGACATCTCTGATGCCCTAGTGTGAAACACCTCATCCTGGGCGCAGATGCGGCGTACCTCTCTTCCCCATCTCTCCCTAGTTCTCCTACTGTCTTCCTGTCTCCACCTATATCCTTTCTTTGTCCCGCCCCCCTGACATCAGTCTGAAGAAGGGTCTCAACCCGAAACATCACCCACCCCTTCTCTCCTAGATGCGGCCTGACCTGCTGAGCTACCAAGAGACTTCATGGTCTGCACAAAATGTGCGCAGGGTTACTATCTCCAATTTATGCTCCATAAGCCTGCTTCACTCCCCATTGCTTCCTCTGGTGGTTCTGTCTTACTATCCAGCAACTGTGATGGATGCATCTTCCAATATAGACATGTCCTCAGTTGTTTGCAAAAAGGGTTGGCTGGACCACGAGTTGTTTTACCATATCCAAATTTTATGAGAAAGTTGATTCCAATTTTCTGTCTAATTGTATTTTTTGCATTGTAGAATCGTAAGCAGGATACAGGTCTTTCTGCCCAGAGTCCACATTGGCCATCAAGCATCCATTTACATGAATTCTACACAAATCCTGTTTTATTCTCCCTATAGTCTCATCAAGTCCCCTAGATTCTGGTACTCACTATGCACTAGAATAAATTTACAGCAGCCAATAAACCGAACCTTGGGATATGGAAGGAAACCAGTGCATTCGGAGTCACTGGAGATCAGGGTTGAATTTGAATTGCTGGGATATGAAGCAGTAGCTCTGTGGTTATGTAATGTAGCAGTAATTCTACAACTGAGTGGATTGCCTGACTACATAAGAACCATTTAGAGTTGAAGGTCCCTGGTCACATTGGCCTAACCAGGAAGCATGAGAGATGTCATTCTTGCAGAAGACACATGCAATAGATAGGAGCTGCCATCTGTAGTGGATGAGTCTCACTGAAAAAAATTGATTTGAGATAAAGGGCATTCGTGAACCAGATGAGTTTCCACAACTGTCCAGTGGTTTCAAGGCCAGTTGGTTTGTAAATTCCAGATCATTAAATTCCACAGCTGCCACGATGGGATATGAACTCATACCTCTGGATTGTTAGTTTAGTCCTCTGGGTTTCTGAAAGGAAAATCATCCAGTATTCTTGCATCTACTTACAAATGAATCCTGCTGTAAAACTGTGCAAACATTAGCTAAGTATGAGCAACTAATTGAGCCAATGCAATACAGAATGAACAGAATTAAAATAGTCATAAAGGCAAAGAAAATACGTATGGAGTGGATACAAGGAATTACAGATGCTGGTTTACAAAGAGAGTAAATGTTTATAAAAGAATAAATACGTATATTTTATATTGCTAATTTGGCGAGTGACTGACAAATTTTGATGCTGATAGACTCTGTACCCTTTTCCACGTGTGTATTCGTATTTAATTTGAATTCACGGTTGGTTTTTTTTTCCCCTTTGGGTTTGGTAAGAACATCGGTTTAGTTCGCCGTGAGCACAAAGCCTAAGTTTTAATGGTGCGAAAATGGCGCGCTTCTGGGGAGGGTCACGTGCCGGGCCGGCGCGGGGACTGCGGGGTGAATCCCTGACGTCACGGGCGGAGAGAGGGGGCGTGTCGGCGGCCGCGAGCCCGATTGGCCGAGGAGTGACGCGCGGGGGGGGTGGGGGAGCGGCCTGGGGGGAGGGGGCGGGGGGAGGTAGCCTGACGCAGAGCGAGAGGAAAAAAGGATGGACAACGGACGACCGATCGACAGACCGCCGGTCGTCACACTCGCATTCTTTCTTTCTTCCACACACACACTAAAACAAATATTGTTATAAAGTAACCGATCGCGGTGACGGGGACTCGTGGAGAGCCGGTAAACGACGGGTGAGTTGGGCGGTAAGAGCCGGGTCCTCGATGGGCGGGAATTACTCCTTTCCGCCGCCTTCATCCCCTCAGCGTTTTGGGCGCGATCTATCTCTGTCACTCTCTTTGTTACTCCCTCTCTCTATATATATATATATATATATTATATCTGCATGATTTATTATTTCCTTTCACCTGCGGGCGGTTGACGACCGTCCCCCCCGCTCCCTGCTGCGGCGACTGCGGATGCCGGGAGGGTGGGTGGATGGGCACGTGTCTCCGGGCCGGGCGGCGGTGGCGGGCTCGCGCGCTCTGAGCCGTTGCGCTGCTCGCCTCGCGCGCGGTGGTGGGGGGGGGGGGGGGAGGGGTGAGGTCGTCGTCCATCGGTGGACGACGATCGTTAGCGGGCCGAATCGTCGCTGCGCCGACCCTCTGTGGTACGGTTGGTTTTATTTTTTTTTCGGGTTCGCTGGACGCTTTAAAAATTGCATTTGTCCTTTTTTTTTCCCTGTCTTCCCCAGCCGTAAAAGAATTACCACCCGGTAATTTTCCCCTCAGAGAAAAAAAAATTACCCTTGTCCCAGAGGATCGTGAGGCTGACAATGGGTTGCGTTTACAAAGGGTTGCATTCAATGAGAGAGAGAGAGAGAGAGAGAGGGAGGGAGGGAGAGAGAGAGAGAGAGAGGGAGAGGGAGAGAGAGAGAGAGGGAGGGAGGGAGAGAGGGAGGGAGGGAGAGAGAGAGAGCGAGCACGAGAGCACTGCGGTGATTGCAGTCACCAGGTCGCCGTCATGGTTGCATGTTGTTGATTTTTTTTAAATATGTGATGTCTTTTGAAAATGAACCTTGCGGCTTTTAGGTGGTGGCGGTGGAGGAGTTTGGGGATTTATGCCTGTGGTGTATGATGCAGGGAGTGGACGTTTTAAAAGAGCTGCTGCTGCTCGAGGAGGAAGACGACGAGCAGCAACGGGATGCCCTCTTTCGCTCCCATGTTTGTGAATGTGTGGTTTTTAAACCAGTCCACTGGCTGAGGTAGTAGTTTGTGTTGTTGGAAGGGTCTGTGACACTGCCCAGTATGGAGATAACTGCGCAAGCTACTGCCTTGCTAGTGCTGGTGATTGACTCCTCCGAGACACCATTGCAACATCCACTGGCTGTCAGAGTAACTCGCCTCATATTCTATATTTGGACTTTTCTCTTTGCAAGTTTAAACTAATTGTATTGTGCATTGCACGGGATTTGTGTTTTGCTTTTCTTAAATTTTTTGCTATTTGCAACAACGGTTTGTAGGCCTTTGCTTGACCCCTATCATACACAAATTTCAGTCATAGGATGTTATGGGTTATTTGATTTGTGTCAAATGTACTGTCAAGTATGATCGTTTTATTTGACCTGTTATAAATGTGTGTGCTTCCAAATACAATTTTTTTTAAAGGTACTGTATTTTGTGGCAAAGACCAATTTATAGAGCCTTTGGTGATTTATTTCATTGCGAGGATGTTTTATAAGGCATGTTGTATGGACTAGGGAATAAACAAAAGATCCAGCATCTGCCGTTCCTTGTAGAATCAGTCTGAAGCAGAGCCCTGACCTGAAACCTCGCCTGTCCATTCCCTCCATGGATACTTCCTGACCTGCTGAGTCACTCCTCTGCTCAAGATTCTACCTTCTGCAGCTCCTTGTAGCTCCAAAAAGACCATCTACTCTTTGCCACTGTTTACATAGCTTCCCTTCTCCCATGAACTTTTAATCAATATTTGTTCCTTGCAATGCAGTAGCAAAATGGTTACGGCCCTGAGTAGGGCAGCGAACCAAATTACACGCCAATTATTTATAGGATGTTAAGTTTTGCTGTTAACCTGTTCAGACTGCACCGGTGCTATCAAGTCTAAAGTTTAATTTGAAGTTCATATCTGGAATTAATGTCATTTGTATTAACTAATGCTGTATTGCCATTACTTCAAATTAAAGCAGTTTAAATATCAAGCAAGGTCTTGTTTCTTTTGTTTGGGTAGGGGCATTTGATCTGTACAGTGATTACATTAACATTATGTAAATCTGATTTGGTAATTGTACAAGGGATTCACAGTTGTTTGCCTGGCACAGGTGGTCAGGATGTAAGAGGTTACGTTACCTTGTTTAGAAATTTAGAGGAAGTGGCAGTGAACCACCTGATATGTATGATTTTTGACATGTACTTACCTTGAATTTCTTGCAGTAAAACAACGTTGCCATTTTCTTGCGCGAGTTGGGACAGTGTGGTTGGAGGCATCAAAAAAGGCATCCAGAATAACTGGTGAAACCTGCATGCATGTGAAAATGAAGCCAATTGACTTGGAGGAATGGCTGAATATGTCCATTGGTCATGGTTGAAATAATTTTAAATGTAATGAATACGGATGGGGGGGGGGATAAACAAAGGACATTTGCATTGATCTAAATGATTTATTAGTGGATAAAATGTGATTGCAAAAGATTCACCAGTGGTGCATTTTCAAAAATATTTTAAAATAATCCTTCTGAATGTTTAAGTTGCGAGTTGGATGAATTGGGCGAATTGAGGTGATTTAATAACCAGTCTTCCAAAGTTCCTTAATCTAAATACCACAAAGATGAAATGCTGCTTGTGTTAACAATGGATTATCCATGTAAGTTTTATTTTAAAAATGTAAGCGTCTAATGGTAAATTATTTGGTTTTTGTTTCCAGAAAATAATTGTTGAATGTGTAAATTACCTGCACAGTGTAGTGACTGACTAAGTATGGTCAGATAGCAGAAGGAAGAAAGAATGTTGTTTTGCAAACTGAATTTATATACAGCTGTGTGTAATACCTAACCTGACAGGAATTCTCACCTCTCAATACTCAAGCATAATAGTATGTTTGATTTACAATTAAAAAATATATACTTCCACTTTCTTTTTTTGGATTAAATCCAGACTAGTTAATTGAATTTTTAGTAAACATTACTTGTGGTGAAGCCTTTGAAAGTTAGTGGTTTAGTCCTGATTTTATGTCTGGCATGGTTAAAATTTTAACGAAAATTGTATATGAGAAAACCCTTGAGAAAATTCACCTCATTGGAGAATTATTTCTAGAATTTGGTTTTAGTAGTTATGAATTTCTCTGAGAATAGAAATAATTACTTTCCATGTCTATTTCAAGCATAAAATGCATTCATTAGAACTCAGGCAGCTTTATTTGGTATTCTTCTAGTACATAACTTTTTCTGAACAATGATCTTATAGAATTACTCATTTTTAATCTGCAGTTTTAGAGCTTTTTCAGTTTTGTTTCATTTCAATTTGAAGGATTTTGAAGTGGTCTACCATTCTGTTATATTTAACATACTTGAACATTTGACAAGATTTTTGCCTGTACTTATTACCTCTATAATTTGATATTTTTTTAATAAAACTTTCAAGATCTTTTAGGGGAGGTGAACATTACAACTTGCAACACCCACAGTTCCATTTAACACCTTCACATTTGAATAGATTGGTTCCTGAATTTGACTCGGCTTAATTTGCTACAGTCATTTTAATGCATGTAAGGCTTTATAGGAATTAAAATCTTGAGAGAAAATCAGATTATATTTTTATCCCATCTCTGTCTGTCTACTACCCACGAACCTCTTCCACTGTCACCCCTTCCCTATCTGCCCTTTGCCCCTGCCTAAATGACTCCCATTATCTATATATATCTATCTATCTATCTATCTATATACTATTAAAACTCAGATCTTGTATGTATATATATATATTCCACTGATGTCGGCTGAATACGGCAATTCCGGCAAAACGGGCCCACTTTGTCTAGTATACTACTAAAACTCAGATCTTGTGTTATATATATATGTATGCGCGTAACAGCGGTTTCTCTGATTTCGTCAAAACGGTGAACCGTAGCGCCACGATTTTTGCACGGCCTTAATCACCACGCGGTTATCTGCTGGAAAATTGTTTTTTATTTAATTCGGTCGCATGTTTTTTAAGTTACAGAGGTTTTAAAGCGCTCCCCCCCCCCCCCCCCCTAAATTATAGGGGGCGCTGTGGTGCGGATTTATTGAAGGTCTTCAGATTATGATGTCACAATGCCCCTGTGAGATGGCTACTACATTGTTGCGAAAAGCGTGTGACGTCACAATGGACAAGCAGCTGCTATTGGGTGTCTACTCTACAAATTTACATTTTTTTATGAGAAGCACTTGGTCAAGTCAAGTCAATTTTATTTGTATAGCACATTTAAAAACAACCCACGTTGACCAAAGTGCTGTACATCTGAGTAGGTACTAAGGAAAAAAATGAAATATACAGTGGCACGCAAACAGTTCACAGTACCTCCTCAATGAGCCTCAAACGCCAGGGAGTAGAAATAGGTTTTGAGCCTGGACTTAAAGGAGTGGATGGAGGGGGCAGTTCTGATGGGGAGAGGGATGCTGTTCCACAGTCTAGGAGCTGCAACCGCAAAAGCTCGGTAACCCCTGAGCTCGGTCCCCCATCCACGAAGGGGGACTGGGGAGGGGGACAACAGGGGTCGTTGCGGAGGGGGCTTGGTGGTGGGGGAAAGAGGGGTACTGGGAAAAGGGGAGGTCCCCCTTCCCCCCTCAACCGCTTCATCCCCCCTCCATCCCCACTCCTCCCCCTCCCTCCTTCCCTTCCATCCCTCTCCCCCCTCCTTCCACCCTCCCTCCCCCCTCCCGGTTACAATGGAAATCCTACGGGGACGGGCCCAACGGGGAAAGAGGGGTACTGGGAAAAGGGGAGGTCCCCCTCCCTCCCCCTCCTCTCCTCCCTCCCCTCCTCTCGGTCGCATACTTTTTAAGTTACAGAAGTTTTAAAGCGCTGCCCCCCCCCCCCCCCTTATTGAAGTTTCTATAGGGGGCGCTGCGGTGCGGATTTAGTCTTCAGCGTGTGATGTCACAATGGACAAGCAGCTGCTATTGGGTGTCTACTCTTTACAAATTTACATTTATTTTTTTTTAACCTTTTTTTTCAAGGTCTTCAGCTTGTGACGTCACAATCCTTGTGTGAGATGGGTGCTATATTGTTTGGGTCTGAGAATGGGGACTGGGGAGGGGGACAACAGGGGTCGTTGCGGAGGGGGCTTGGTGGTGGGGGAAAGAGGGGTACTGGGAAAAGGGGAGGTCCTCCTTCCCCCCTCAACCCCTTCCTCCCCACTCCTTCCCACCTCCATCCCCACTCCCTCCCCTCTCCTCCCCAACTCCCTCCCCCTCCCTCCCTCACCTCCCCCCCTAACTCCACCCCCTCCCTCCTTCCCTCCATCCCTCCCTCCCCCACTACCTCACCCCTCCCTCCACCCTTCCATCCCTCTCCCCCTCCCTCCTCCTTCCACCCTCCCTCCCCCCTCCCGGTTACAATGGAAACCCTACGAGGACGGGTCCAACGAGGAAAGAGGGGTACTGAGAAAAGGGGAGGTCCCCCTCCCTCCCCCCTTCACACCCCCCTCCCTCCCTCCCCCTTCCCTCCCTCCCCTCCTCCCGGTTATAATGGAAAGCCTACGAGGAAGGGCCAAACGGGGAAAGAGGGGTACTGGGAAAAGGGGAGGACACCTCCCTCCCCCCTTCTGTCCCTCACTCCACCTTCCCTCCCCCCTTCCCTCCTCCCTCCACACTTCCCTCCTCCCTCCCTCCCCCTTCCCTCCCTCCCCTCCTCCCGGTTACAATGGAAACCCTACGAGGACGGGCCCAACGGGGAAAGAGGGGTACTGGGAAAAGGGGAGGTCCCCACTTCCCCCCTCCCTCCCCACTTCCCCCCTCCCTACCCCCCTTCCTCCCCTCTCCCTCCCCCCCTTCCTCCACACCTCCCTCCCTCCCCCTTCCCTCCTCCCGGTTACAATGGAAACCCTACGAGGACGGGCCCAACGGGGAAAGAGGGGTACTGGGAAAAGGGGAGGTCCCCCTCCCTTTCCCCCTTCCCCCCTCCCTCCCACCCCCCTCTCTCCCCCCCTCCCTCCCCTTCCCCCCCACCTCCCTCCCCCGTCCCCCCTCCCCCTCCTCCCTCCCTCCCCCTTCCCTCTCCCCCACTCCCCTCCCGGTTACAATGGAAACCCTACGAGGACGGGCCCAACGGGCACACTTGTGCTAGTCTATCTATATATTACTAAAATTCAGATCTTGTGTTTATGTATATATATGTCACTGATTTCGGCAAAACGGTGAACCGTAGCGCCACGATTTTTACACCGCCTTAATCACCACGCGGTTCGCCGCTGGAAAATGATATATTTATTTAATTCGGTCGCATACTTTTTAAGTTACAGAAGTTTTAAAGCGCTGCCCCCCCCCCCCTTATTGAAGTTTCTATAGGGGGCGCTGCGGTGCGGATTTAGTCTTCAGCGTGTGATGTCACAATGGACAAGCAGCTGCTATTGGGTGTCTACTCTTTACAAATTTACATTTATTTTTTTTTAACCTTTTTTTTCAAGGTCTTCAGCTTGTGACGTCACAATCCTTGTGTGAGATGGGTGCTACATTGTTTGGGTCTGAGAATGGGGACTGGGGAGGGGGACAACAGGGGTCGTTGCGGAGGGGGCTTGGTGGTGGGGGAAAGAGGGGTACTGGGAAAAGGGGAGGTCCTCCTTCCCCCCTCAACCCCTTCCTCCCCACTCCTTCCCACCTCCATCCCCACTCCCTCCCCCCTCCTCCCCAACTGCCTCCCCCCTCCTCCCCAACTCCCTCCCCCTCCCTCCCTCACCTCCCCCCCTAACTCCACCCCCTCCCTCCTTCCCTCCATCCCTCCCTCCCCCACTACCTCACCCCTCCCTCCACCCTTCCATCCCTCTCCCCCTCCCTCCTCCTTCCACCCTCCCTCCCCCCTCCCGGTTACAATGGAAACCCTACGAGGACGGGTCCAACGGGGAAAGAGGGGTACTGAGAAAAGGGGAGGTCCCCCTCCCTCCCCCCTTCACACCCCCCTCCCTCCCTCCCCTTCCCTCCCTCCCCTCCTCCCGGTTATAATGGAAAGCCTACGAGGAAGGGCCAAACGGGGAAAGAGGGGTACTGGGAAAAGGGGAGGACACCTCCATCCCCCCTTCTGTCCCTCACTCCACCCTCCCTCCCCCCTCCCTCCCCCCTTCCCTCCTCCCTCCACACTTCCCTCCTCCCTCCCTCCCCCCTCCCTCCCCTCCTCCCGGTTACAATGGAAACCCTACGAGGACGGGCCCAACGGGGAAAGAGGGGTACTGGGAAAAGGGGAGGTCCCCCTCCCTCCCCCCTCCAATCCCTCCCTCCTCCCTCCCCCCCTACCCACTCCCTCCCCTCTCCATCCCCCTTACCCCCTCCCCTGCCCCTCCCCCCCTTCCCCCCTCCCCCCTCCACACCTCCCTCCTCCCTTCCCTCCCCCCCACTCCCCTCCCGGTTACAATGGAAACCCTACAAGGACGGGCACAACGGGGAAAGAGGGGTACTGGGAAAAGGGGAGGTCCCCCTCCTTCCCCCATCCCCTCCCCCTCCCTCCCCCCCTCCCTCTCTCTCCCTCCCCCCCTAACCCCCTCACTACCTCTCCCTCCCCCATCCCCCCCTTCCCCTCCTCCCTCCACACCTCCCTCCTCCCTCCCTCCCCTCCTCCCGGTTACAATGTAAACCCTACGAGGACAGGCCCAACGGGGAAAGAGGGGTACTGGGAAAAGGGAAGGTCCTCCTCCCTCCGCCCTTCCCCTCCCTCCCCCCTTCCCCCCTCCCCTCCTCCCTCCACACCTCCCTCCCTCCCCCTTCCCTCCCTCCCCTCCTCCCGGTTACAATGGAAACCCTACGAGGACGGGCCCAACGGGCACACTTGTGCTAGTATACTATTAAAACTCAGATCTTGTATGTTTGTATATATATTCCACTGATGTCGGCTGAATACGGCAATTCCGGCAAAACGGTGAACCGTAGCGCCACGATTTTTGTACCGCCTTAATCACCATTGACAGAAGGGGGGCGCTGCGGTGCGGATTTATTCTTCATTGTGATGTCACAATGCCCCTGTGAGATGAACTCGAGCTGACCCCCCTTCCCCCCCCCCCCCCGCGGTATTCAGCGTGTGACGTCACAATGCCCCTGTGCTACATTGTTGCGAAAAGCTGTCAAGTCAAGTCAATTTCAACCCACGTTGACCAAAGTGCTGTACATCTGATTAGGTACTAAGGAAAAAAATGAAACATACCCTCCCCCCTTTCCCTCCACACCTCCCTCCTCCCTCCCTCCCCCCTCCCTCCCCGCCTCCCGGTTACAATGGAAACCCTACGAGGACGGGCCCAACGGGCACACTTGTGCTAGTATACTATTAAAACTCAGATCTTGTATGTTTGTATATATATTCCACTGATGTCGGCTGAATACGGCAATTCCGGCAAAACGGTGAACCGTAGCGCCACGATTTTTGTACCGCCTTAATCACCATTGACAGAAGGGGGGCGCTGCGGTGCGGATTTATTCTTCATTGTGATGTCACAATGCCCCTGTGAGATGAACTCGAGCTGACCCCCCTTCCCCCCCCCCCCCGCGGTATTCAGCGTGTGACGTCACAATGCCCCTGTGCTACATTGTTGCGAAAAGCTGTCAAGTCAAGTCAATTTCAACCCACGTTGACCAAAGTGCTGTACATCTGATTAGGTACTAAGGAAAAAAATGAAACATACCCTCCCCCCTTTCCCTCCACACCTCCCTCCTCCCTCCCTCCCCCCTCCCTCCCCGCCTCCCGGTTACAATGGAAACCCTACGAGGACGGGCCCAACGGGGAAAGAGGGGTACTGGGAAAACAGATGGTCCCCCTCCCTCCCCCATTCCCCCTCCCTCCCCCTCCCCCCTACCCCCTACCCGCTCCCTCCCCTCTCCCTCCCCTCCCCCCCTCCCTCCCCCCTCCACACCTCCCTCCTCCCTTCCTTCCCCCCCACTCCCCTCCCGATTACAATGGAAACCCTACGAGGACGGGCCCAACGGGGAAAGAGGGGTACTGGGAAAAGGGGAGGTCCCCACTTCCCCCCTCCCTCCCCACTTCCCCCCTCCCTACCCCCCTTCCTCCCCTCTCCCTCCCCCCCTTCCTCCACACCTCCCTCCTCCCTCCCTCCCCCTTCCCTCCCTCCCCTCCTCCCGGTTACAATGGAAACCCTACGAGGACGGGCCCAACGGGGAAAGAGGGGTACTGGGAAAAGGGGAGGTCCCCCTCCCTCCCCCTTCCCCCCACCCCTCCCTCCCCCTAACCCTCTCCCTTCCCCTCCCCTCCTCCCTCCACACCTCCCTCCCTCCCCCTTTCCTCCCTCCCCTCCTCCCGGTTACAATGAAACCCTACGAGGACGGGGAAAGAGGGGTACTGGGAAAAGGGGAGGTCCCCCTCCCTCCCCCCCTACCCCTTCCCTCTCCCTCCCCTCCCTCCCCCCTCCCTTCCCTTCCCCCCCTACCCCCCTCCCTTCCCTTCCCCCCCTACCCCCCTCCCTTCCCTTCCCCCCCTACCCCCCTCCCTCCCCTCTCTTTCCCCCCTTCCCCTCTTCCCCCTCCCCCCTCCCTCCCCACCACTCCCCTCCCGGTTACAATGGAAACCCTATGAGGACGGGCCCAACGGGCACACTTGTGCTAGTATACTATTAAAACTCAGATCTTGTATGTATATATATATTTCACTGATGTCGGCTGATTTCGGCAATTTCGGTAAAACGGTGAACCGTAGCGCCACGATTTTTATACCGCCTTAATCACCACGCGGTTCGCTGCTGGAAAATGATATTTTTATTTAATTCGGTCGCATATTTTTTAAGTTACAGAGGTTTTAAAGCGCTGCCCCGCCTCATTTATCGAAGTTTTGACAGAAGGGGGGCGCTGCGGTGCGGATTAATCTTCATTGTGATGTCACAATGCCCCTGTGAGATGAACTCGAGCTGACCCCCCTTCCCCCCCCCGCGGTATTCAGCGTGTGACGTCACAATGCCCCTGTGCTACATTGTTGCGAAAAGCTGTCAAGTCAAGTCAATTTTATTTGTATAGCACATTAAAAAACAACCCACGTTGACCAAGGTGCTGTACGTCTGATTAGGTACTAAGGAAAAAAATGAAACATACAGTACACGCAAACAGTTCACAGCGTCTCCTCAATGAGCCTCAAACGCTAGGGAGTAGAAATAGGTTTTGAGCCTGGACTTAAAGGAGTCGATGGAGGGGGCAGTTCTGATGGGGAGAGGGATGCTGTTCCACAGTCTAGGAGCTGCAACCGCAAAAGCTCGGTAACCCCTGAGCTCGGTCCCCCATCCACGAAGGGGGACTGGGGAGGGGGACAACAGGGGTCGTTGCGGAGGGGGCTTGGTGGTGGGGGAAAGAGGGGTACTGGGAAAAAGGGAGGTCCCCCTTCCCCCCTCAACCCCTTCACCCCCCCTCCTTCCCACCTCCATCCCCACTCCCTCCTCCCCTACCTCCCCAACTCCCTCCCACCTCCCTCACCCCTCCCCCACTAACTCCCCCCCCTCCCTCCTTCCCTCCATCCCTCCCTCCCCCAATCCCTCCCCCCTCCCTCCACCCTTCCATCCCTCTCCCCCTCCCCCCTCCTTCCACCCTCCCTCCCCCCTCCCGGTTACAATGGAAATCCTACGGGGAATGGCCCAACGGGGAAAGAGGGGTACTGGGAAAAGGGGAGGTCCCCCTCCCTCCCCGTTCCCCCCTACCCACCTCCCTCCCCTCTCCCTCCCCCCCTCCACCCCCCTCCCCTCCCTCCCCTCACCTCCTCCCTCCACACCTCCCTCCTCCCTCCCTCCCCTCCCGGTTACAATGGAAACCCTACGAGGACGGGCCCAACGGGGAAAGAGGGGTACTGGGAAAAGGGGAGGTCCCCCTCCCTCCCCTCCACCCCTCCCTCCCCCCTACCCCTCTCCCTCCCCCCTTCCCCCCCTCCCCCATCCCTCCCCCTCCCCTCCTCCCTCCACACCTCCCTCCCCCTTCCCTCCCTCCCCTCCTCCCGGTTACAATGGAAACCCTACGAGGACGGGCCAAAGGGGAAAGAGGGGTACTGGGAAAAGGGGAGGTCCTCCTCCCTCCCCCCTCCCCTCCCTCCCCTCCCTCCCCCCTCCCCTCCCCCTCCCTCCCCCCTCCACCCGCCTCCCTTCCCCCCTCCCCCTCCTCCCTCCCTCCCCTTTCCCTCCCCCCCACTCCCCTCCCGGTTACAATGGAAACCCTACGAGGACGGGCCCAACGGGGAAAGAGGGGTCCCCCTCCCTCCCCCTCCCCTCCCTCTCCCCCCTACCCCTCTCCCTCCCCCTTCCCCCCTCCCCTCCCTCCCCCTCCCCTCCTCCCTCCAAACCTTCCTCCTCCCTCACTCCCCCTTCCCTCCCTCCCTCCCCGCCTCCCGGTTACAATGGAAACCCTACGAGGACGGGCCCAACGGGGAAAGAGGGGTACTGGGAAAACGGGTGGTCCCCCTCCCTCCCCCCTTCCCTCCCCCCTTCCCCCCTCCCTCCCCATAACCCCTCCCTCCACTCTCCCTCCCCCCTCCCCCCCTCCCCTCCCCCTCCCCTCCCTCCTCCCTTCCCTCCCCCCCACTCCCCTCCCGGTTACAATGGAAACCCTACGAGGACG
The DNA here is from genome assembly GCF_053455715.1 of Rhinoraja longicauda. Classification (NCBI taxonomy): domain Eukaryota; kingdom Metazoa; phylum Chordata; class Chondrichthyes; order Rajiformes; family Arhynchobatidae; genus Rhinoraja; species Rhinoraja longicauda. The sequence continues at coordinate 24,650,458 of NC_135972.1, read as the reverse complement.
GGCCCAACGGGGAAAGAGGGGTACTGGGAAAAGGGGAGGTCCCCCTCCCCTCCCTCCCCTCCCCCCTCCACACCTCCGTCCTCCCTCCCTCCCCCTTCCCCACTCCCCTCCCGTTTACAATGGAAACCCTACGAGGACGGGCCCAACGGGCACACTTGTGCTAGTATACTATTAAAACTCAGATCTTGTATGTATATATATATTTCACTGATGTCGGCTGATTTCGGCAATTTCGGTAAACCGGTGAACCGTAGCGCCACGATTTTTATACCGCCTTAATCACCACGCGGTTCGCTGCTGGAAAATGATATTTTTATTTAATTCGGTCGCATATTTTTTAAGTTACAGAGGTTTTAAAGCGCTGCCCCGCCTCATTTATCGAAGTTTTGACAGAAGGGGGGCGCTGCTGTGCGGATTAATCTTCATTGTGATGTCACAATGCCCCTGTGAGATGAACTCGAGCAGACCCCCCTTCCCCCCCCCGCGGTATTCAGCGTGTGACGTCACAATGCCCCTGTGCTACATTGTTGCGAAAAGCTGTCAAGTCAATTTTATTTGTATAGCACATTAAAAAACAACCCACGTTGACCAAAGTGCTGTACATCTGATTAGGTACTAAGGAAAAAAATGAAACATACCCTCCCCCCTTTCCCTCCACACCTCCCTCCTCCCTCCCTCCCCCCTCACAGCGCCTCCTCAATGAGCCTCAAACGCTAGGGAGTAGAAATAGGTTTTGAGCCTGGACTTAAAGGAGTCGATGGAGGGGGCAGTTCTGATGGGGAGAGGGATGCTGTTCCACAGTCTAGGAGCTGCCACCGCAAAAGCGCGGTCACCCCTGAGCTTAAGACTGGAAGCTTAGTGACCGGAAATGTTGCGAAAAGACACTGAGAGTGTGTCTGGGGGAAAGAGAATGGGGAGGGTCTGAGAATGGGGACTGGAGAGGGGGACAACAGGGGTCGTTGCGGAGGGGGCTTGGTGGTGGGGGAAAGAGGGGTACTGGGAAAAGGGGAGGTCCCCCTTCCCCCCTCAACCCCTTCCTCCCCCCCTCCTTCCCACCTCCATCCCCACTCCCTCCCCCCCTCCTCCCCCTCTCTCCCCAACTCCCTCCCCCCTCCCTCCCCACCTCCTTCACCCCTCCCCCCCTAACCCCCCCACTCCCTCCCCCACTCCATCCCCCCCTCCCTCCACCCTTCCATCCCTCTCCCCCTCCCCCCTCCTTCCACCCTCCCTCCCCCCCTCCCGGTTACAATGGAAACCCTACGAGGACGGGCCCAACGGGGAAAGAGGGGTACTGGGAAAAGGGGAGGTCCCCCTCCCTCCCCCTCCCCCCTACCACCCTCCCTCCCCTCTCCCTCCCCCCCCCGCCCCTCCCCCCTCCCCTACCCCCCTCCCCTCCTCCCTCCACACCTCCCTCCCGGTTACAATGGAAACCCTACGAGGATGGGCCCAACGGGGAAAGAGGGGTACTGGGAAAAGGGGAGGTCCCCCTCACTCCCCCCTCCCCCCTCCCTCCCTCCTCCCCCTTTCCCCTCCCATCCCCCCTCCCCTCCCCCTCCACACCTCCCTCCCCCCCACTCCCCTCCCGATTACAATGGAAACCTTACGAGGACGGGCCCAACGGGAAAAGAGGGGGACTGGGAAAAGGGGAGGTCCCCCTCCCTCCCCCTTCCTCCCTCCCCCTTCCCCCCTCCCCTCCCCCTCCCCACCCTACCCCCCTCCCCTCTCCCTCCCCCCCTCCCCTCCCCCCTCCTCCTCCCTCCACACCTCCATCCTCCCTCCCTCCACACCTCCCTCCTCCCTCCCTCCCCCTTCCCTCCCTCCCCTCCTCCCAGTTACAATGGAAACCCTACGAGGACGGGCCCAACGGGGAAAGAGGGGTACAGGGAAAAGGGGAGGTCCCCCGCCTTCCCCCCTCCCTCACCCTCCCCCCCTACCCCTCTCCCTCCCCCCCTTCCCATCCCCCTCCCCTCCCTCCCTCCCCCCTTCCCATCCCCCTCCCCCCTCCCCCTCCCCCCTACCCCCTCCCTCCCCTCTCCCTCCCCCTCCTCCCCCCTCCCCTCCCTCCCCCTCCCCCCTCCACACCTCCCTCCTCCCTCCCTCCCCCTTCCCTCCCCCCCACTCCCCTCCCGGTTACAATGGAAACCCTACGAGGACGGGCCCAACGGGCACACTTGTGCTAGTATATTACTAAAACTAATCTTGTCTGTTTGTGCGTACCCGATATACAGCCAAAACGGTACATGGTAGCGCAACAATTTTAGGCCCACCTTACCATTGGCCTGCGATTCAAATGGTTGTTATATTTTAAAAGTTATTAACTTTTTACACTTTAAAAAAATCACTTTTTAAACTTTAATAAATTTGATTGGCTCTACCACCTCCCCCTCCCGCCCACGTGTGGTCGATTGATTGGCTCCGACCTCTCGATTAGTTGCTGTTCCAGGTCCTACGTGGGAGGAGCGCCGCTGCAGCAGAAGTTTCCAACCCAAGGGTCGCTCTGGCCGCCCGGGGCGAAGGTGAGTGGCTTCCTCTCCACTCAGTCCTGATTCATTTTCCATCTCCACTCAGTCCTGATTCAACGTCTCAATCCGAAACGTGGAGTGATTTCCTGAACAGAATACCTCAATGCCAGGACTCAACAACACCAAGGCCTCACTTGGCTATTGGTGAGAAGGGCCCTCCCTGTCCGATCATTCCTGTATGGTCAGAATCGCACTCTTAACACAGCCTTTAAGGTTGTGATACGGTCAAAACAGACACCCACCTCTTTGTGGACTGTATATGTGTAAGGAAGGTCTAGAGAAAGATGCATTGTGACTTGTTCACTTGCTCAGGTTCATCCTGAGCAGCTGTGCAACAGAGGACTCTGATTTATGGGGTGTTCCGAGGGGCATGTACCAAGGCAGGCATCAAGTGCTGCTGGAAGATATCAATCTTTGTATGGATACTGTTCGGTTTACCCAAAATGTCTTCCAGTACAAGATGTCTCTGTCGGAACGCTGCTGTCTGGCCGAGGAACCGTGGTGCAGCCAATGCAAAGACTTTGTGGGGAAGGACTGCAGTCTTGGGTACTTTTTCAACCAGACATTGCAGGGCCTAAGTAGGGTGCAGAAGTCTCATGTTTGTATGACTTGCTTTGCCCAAACAAATGTGTGAAAACTACAAATGTGTAGAACATCGACACCGAATGCATAGACCGAACAATACTACGAATGTAAACAGCCATGCACTATATTTGTATGTATTGTGTTTTATAAATAAAGTTTATGTTGGTGTTTAAAAAAAAACTCCAAACCCACAGGTACTGTTTGATCCACGAGTTCCTCCAGCAGTTTTTTGCTCCCGATTTCAAGTTCTTGTGTATATCTTCCTCTTGGATTCTGTTATGTTTATGCCTATTTTAGTTTTAAAGGACAAATCATACACACATCCAAATTTGCCACATTGTTGTTCCTGTCAAAAGTACATGAAATTACGACATTTGGATGAAGATATTACTATAAGGTAAATTCCACAAAATGTTCACATTTAATTTTTCCACTGGTGAAGCTCACATTAACTTTAGGTAGGTTTTCTGGATATGAACCTCCCAGTTTTCTTATATTTAAAAGCACACTGCCCCTTCTGTTTTCCAGGAGTGAAATTGTATAATGATAAAGAGTGCAGCTTACAAAGCCAACCAGTGAATATATTTCTAACATGCTGATCTGGAAGAATGAGTATGATAGGAAATATTTGAGTAAATACATTTGGGCTTTAATTCCAGCAGTGCATTAAGATCTGTGGACAAGGCAGATGAAGTATATTTAGTATGAAACTAAACCGTGGATCCGTTGGGCCCAAACCTCTCCTTCCCCACTCCCCCCCCTTATCTCCTCCCTCCCTCCCCTAGGAGATAGATTTAAACTTTAAAATGTGAATAACTTTAAAAATATGACACCGATTTCAATGAAACTTCTTGCATTAGCACCAAAGGGACGAAGGTGAGTAAGGGGGGCCTAAAATTGTGCTATCCTGTACCGTTTTGGCTGTAGTTTAGGAACAAACAAACAAGAGTTTTAGTATATGGATAGAAATAGAAAGTACAGAGGAAGATGATTGTTGAGTATAAGTTTTGTTATGGATGAATCTGCCCTTGCTACTCCCTGTCTTTGAAAAATAGTTACGCCACTATATTTTAGCCACATACTTTGAATTAACGTTCCGTTTTTTGTCTTGCTACTAATTCATATATTTATCTCTTATAATTTGACTTCAAACCCATTGTACCAATCCGTGGGGAAAAAACATTGCACAGGCAGAAAAAATACTGATTTTGTTAACTAATGCTCCTACAATCACTTTTGCATAATTGCTTTCTATTATAGCACATCAACAATACAGTACTTTATTAGGTGTTGGGGATCTAGTGTTCTCTATAATGTTTGGGACAAAGACCCATCATTTATTTATTGTACTCCACAATTTGAGATCTGTAATAGAAAAAATCACATGTGGTTAAAGTGCACATTGTTAGGTTTTAATAAAGGCCATTTTTATACATTTTGGTTTCACCATGTAGAAATTACAGCAGTGTTTATATCTAGTCCCCCATTTCAGGGCAACGTAATGTTTGGGACACAGCAATGTCATGTAAATAAAAGTCATGTTTAGTATTTTGTTGCATATTCTTTGCATGCAGTGACTGCTTGAAGTCTGCAATTCATGGACATCACCAGATGCTTGGTGTCTTCTCTGGCGATGCTCTGCCAGGCCTGTATTGCAGCCATCTTTAGCTTATGCTTGTTCTGGGGGCTATCCCCTTCAGTTTCCTCTTCAGCATATAAAAGGCATGCTCAATTGGGTTCAGATCAGGTGATTAACTTGGCCACTCAAGAATTGACCATTTTTTAGCTTTGAAAAACTCCTTTGTTGCTTTAGCAGTATGTTTGGGGTCATTGTCTTGTTGTAGAATGAACCGCCGGCCAATGAGTTTTCAGGTATTTGAACTTGAGCAGATAAGATAGCAGATAGGTGACCGCGCTTTTGCGGTTGCAGCTCCTAGACTGGAACAGCATCCCTCTCCCCATCAGAACTGCCCCCTCCATCGACTCCTTTAAGTCCAGGCTCAAAACCTATTTCTACTCTAGCGTTTGAGGCTCTCTGAGGGGGTGCTGTGAACTGTTTATGTATGTGCTGTTATGTTTGTGTGCCATTGTATGTTCGTTTTTAGTACCTGAACCGATGTACAGCACTTTGGTCAACGTGGGTTGTTTTTAAATGTACTATACAAATAAAATTGACTTGACTTGAGGATGTGTCTACACTTCAGAATTTATTATGCTACCACTATCAGCAATTGTATCATCAATGAAGATAAGTGAGCCAGTACCTTCAGCACCCAAACATGCCAGGCCATAACACCCCCACCACCGTGTTTCACAGATGAGATGGTATGCTTTGGATCTTCGGCAATTCCTTTTCTTCTCCATACTTTGCTCGTGCCATCACTCTGATATAAGTTAATCTTCGTCTCATCTGTCCACAAGACCTTTTTCCAGAACTGGTTGTTCTTTTAAGTACTTCTTGGCAAACTAACCTGGCCATCCTATTTTTGCAGCTAACCAGTGGTTTGCATCTTACAGTGTAGCCTCTGTATTTCTGTTCGTGAAGTCTTCTGAGGACAGTGGTCATTGACAAATCCACACCTGACTCCTAAAGAGTGTTTCTGATCTGTCGGACAGATGTTTGGGGGATTTTTCTTTATTATAGAGAGAATTCTTCTGTCATCAGCTGTGGAGGTCTTCCTTGGCCTGCCAGTCCCTTTGCAATGAGTAAGCTCGCCAGTGCTCTCTTCTTAATGATGTTCCAAACAGTTGATTTTGGTAAGCCTAAGGTTTGGCTGATGTCTCTAACAGTTTTATTCTTGTTTCTCAGTATCATAATGGCTTCTTTGACTTTCATTGGCATAACTTTGGTCCTCATGTTGATAAACAACAATAAACGTTTCCAAATGTGATAGAAAGACTAGGTGCTGAGAGCTCTCTTATATCTGCATTAAGGAGGCATTCAAACACACCTGAGCAATTACAAACACCTGCGAAGGCATGTGTTCCAAACATTATGATACCCTGAAATGGGGCGAATATGTTTAAAGACAGCTGTAATTTCTACATGGTGAAAACAAAATGTATAAAAATACCCTTTAATAAAATCTGACAATGTGCACTTTAACCACATGTGAATTTTTTCTATAACAAATCTCAAATTGTGGAGTACAGAGGCAAATAAATAAATGATGGGTCTTTGTCCCAAACATTATGGAGGGCACTGTATATATACTACATCAGATGCTTTTTCCTCAACAATGCCCTATTATTTCTAGTAGGCATAATTTGTTTTGCTAACCAAATTATACTAGCCTTTTCTAATCATTGAGAACTACTCAATGGGTTCGGTCATATTGAACTGGAGGTGAAAGTTTTTTTCAGATAGAAGTTGAAGTATCTTTGTCCTAACATATTACCTCCTTTTCTTCCCACGGGTTATATCTTGATCTGTTGAGTATTTGCAACATTTTCTGTTTTACTTTTATTCAAGCATTTGCAGTTTCTGGACATATTTTTTGAGTAAAGTTTATTTTTGTAATAAAACCTATTCTAGAACCATGTCTTCAGTGACAAAAAAAGAATCTCCACCAACAGGTACAGATTTCCCTTTACCTATTGCTGCAACCTTTCTCCTATCTGCACAGTTCAGTGATCCATAGAGGTACAATCTCGGCTCTGGCTGCTCTTCCCAGCAGAAATGTCGGCATTGAAAAGTACCTATTTGTTAACAAGTTGGCCCCCAGACAGCTTCAACCACCTAACTACCTACCTGTGTTTTAAAAAAAAAAATTGGTGGTTATTCTCTATCTTCCATAAAACATGATATCCACGATAATCTCACAACAGTGACATTCGCTGTTGATCAAGCTCCAAAACCTGGACCTCAAGCTCTGGGAGTTGATGATATGACTTATGATTTGCCAGACATGGGAAACATTTTGGACTTCCCATGTGGCAAGAATGGGTGGCTCATGGATCGGAGGTTTATTAGAATAACCTAGTTAACAAAGTATATATTTTTACTATTAAATTAATTACTGCTTTGCTTTAAAAAAACAATGGCTCTTTGTTTAAACCAAATTTGTGCTTAAACTCACTGGGACTGTTTACAGAGTTCCAGAGCTGTTAAATTCACCAGCACTCTTTATTGTCCTTTTAAACTCACCCATCAGGATTCTGTGTCTGCTCCTTTACCTCTAGTGCCATAATACTGTGTCCATCCCATATAGTTACAATGTTTTAGGAAAGAGATAGGTGGACTAGATTTTAGGAAGTACTAAACGACTGTGGACCCATTGGGTCCAAACCTCTCCTGCGGGCCGTGTTCCTCCTGCCGGCGGCCATCTTCTTTGACTCTCTGCCGCCGCGCTGCACCACGGGAGGAAGCTCAGGCGTGGGGCACACCGGGATGGGCGCCAGTCCCCCCAGCACTGCTGCGCTGTGGGGGGAGTGTATTTATTAAAGTTAATTAAGTTAATTACTTTTAAAATGTAACAAAACAGGCGAATGATGAGTAAGGTGGGCCTAAAATTGTTGCGCTGTTGTGTACCATTTTGGCTGTATTTCGGGAACAACATACATACATACAAGATGAGAGTTTTAGTAATATAAATATAATATATACCAACTGGACCCATTGGGCCCATTCCTCATAGGGGGACAGGGAAGAGGAGAGGGTGCCACTCACCTCGGCCCCGTGGCACCAGTGCTGCAGCCAGAGCGAGCCATGGACCCAAAGCCTCCCCTGTATTGGTGTAGGACCCTCACCCCTCCACTCAATCCCCCTTATCCCTCCCCTTCTCCCCCCACTCCATCCCCCCTCCCCTGCCCCATTCCCCTCCACCCATTCCCCCACTCCCCTCTTCCACTCCCTCCCGTCCCTCAACCCGGGCATCAGTCAGACCCCCCACGTCACCCTCCCCTGCAAGAGATTAATATATAATATTGAAAGACATACAATATAACATTTAATATTCTTACATTATTATATTTTAAGTATTATAATTGTTATATTATATTCTAATTATTATTACCCTGTGTGTGTGTGCTGTGGGATTGTAGTCCAATGATTGTCCGGTGCGCTGGGGCGGTTTGTTGTCCGGTGTGCTGGGGCGGGGGAGGGGGAGCTGGGACTACGCCTCCCGGCGGGCAGCGCGATGGCGGGACGTGCGCACAAGATGGCGGAGCGTGAGGAGGAGGAGGAGAAGAAGGAGAGCGGCCGCCATTTTTGTTGGAGTGGGCGAAGCGAGCGCTGGAGGAGAGGCGGGAGGAGGAGAAGAAGCTGCCCTCTGGGGGTTGTATTCGGTGATGGTCCGGGGCACGGGCGTGAGCGGGGACTCGACGCCGCCGTTGGTTGAAGCGGACGTTGGAGGAGACGGAGGCGAACTGTGAGACAACGGGGGTGACGACCATCTGCCTCCTGCCGGGTGCGGGCGAGGGGGGAGAGGAAAGGGGTGAGGGAGCCACTCACCCCGGCGGCCATCACGGTTGCCAGCAGCAGGAGAGCGGCCGTCCTGCCAGCGGCCATCTTCTTTCGCCTTCTCTCTGTTGCCGTGCTGCACCACGGGAGGAGGATCAGGCGCGAGGCATGCCGGGATGGGCGGCGGTCTCCGGGGGGGGGGGTGCATTTGGTAAAGTCAGTTTATTGGCCGTGACTCCCTGCCCCTCCCTCCCTCATTGGCTGGCTCTCGTGTGGGTCCCATTGTGACGTCACACACTGAAGATCATAATGAAATCGGTTTAATAGGTGATTTTTAAATGTTTTAATCTCTCTAACTTAAAAAATATAACACCAATTTGAATGAAACCTGTTTTAAAGGGTCCCCAGGACAATGGTGAGTAAGGTGGGCCTAAAATTGTTGTGCTGTCGTGTACCGTTTTAGCTGTGTAGAGGGCATGATACACGTAAACACATAAACATATATACACAAACAAACCAAGAGTTTTAATACTATGTAGATATATAGATATTCCAATTTAACATCAATGGTGGGAAGATAAAAGTGTGCTTTCATTCTATGAATAGACTACTTTGTGGCATATCTGTAATCTACGTTTGAGTCTTGCCTCCCTCTCGAAACTTTTCCACCATGCACAAGGCACGTCAGAAATGTGCTGGAATGTTCAACACCTGCTGGATAAAAGAAGCATCAGCGTTTAAGAAGATTAACACCATCTAGGACAAGGCAGCGCAAATGATCGCTCCCCATCAACCACTCTAAACATTTAAGCCTCCATCACTGGCATACCTATCTTAAATATGTACCGTATACAAAAGGCAATGACATTACTTTCTGAAATCTTTAATTCTACCACACAAATCTAACTTTCACCACCAAGCAGGTGATTTGCAGTGTACAGAAATGTCACAACCAGAGGATTTCTTCCATGTGTCATCCTGACTTTGAAATATTCCACAATGGTTCAATCGTCCTTTATTGTCACATGTACCGAGAGGTACAGTGAAATTTGATTTACCATATCGTCTTACCAAAAAAAGCAACAAGATACAAAAATACATAAAGATTAAACCTTAGTTGACACTTCAAAATTGTTATCTTCTCAGGGGTAACTAGGATGGAAGTAAACATGGGTCTTAGTAGCTATGCTCTACTGCTATAAATGAATGCAATGGTGTACTTCCTTAACTAAAACAATGGAAGATTTAATAATGTTCACTGGAAAGTGTACACAATAAGTATACTTACAGAGAATGAAATCAATGCAAATCATTAAAATGAAGTGAATTAAAGAGGAGAAAACAACTGGATTGAGAGCTGAAAGCGGAGAAAAATGAACTTGAAGCTTCGATTCTTAAAAAAACAATGATAATTACGTGGACAGTTTGAGACTTCCTGCTAGTGAAAGTTAATATTTAATTCTGGAGATGTCATTTTGCAATACATATCACTAAAACGTGTTGCTGGCTTCTTGGAGTTTAGTTGGCTTCTAGCATATACATACAAGGATTAAATAACACACTATAATAGAAAGGCTACCCAGTACATTATTTCCAATGTTTCTTAACCTCATATAGCCATCTAAGTATATTCACATCCATTATTTGCCATTTTATTTCTCTAATTTCTCTTGAAATGAATTTCTATAGCTCCTATAGATTCCACATTAACACAATTCTCTTGATTTAAAAAGAGTCCCAATTTCAATTTATTTTTGGTATCCCATAGTTCATTGCATAATTTGAAAGGCCTATCTAAATTCACATATTTTCAATAAAAAAGACCCCCATGCTGTTTAATCTATTTGCACCCCCCATAACATTTGTGTGTATTTAAAAGTGAGTCACACAGTTAAAGCAACATTGGAAAAGTAATGCCCAATAGGACATGCAAAAATTATGTTTAATCACGCAACTACCCATGCCTGAAATTGATGTGTAATTTGTGCTAAATAGGGGTAACTAAGTCTCATTAAATAATTTCCTCCTATTTTGTTAGGAAAATCTGAACCAATGTATGAGTCTTTTGGTAAAATTCTGTTGTGAAAATGTGGCTAGTATACTCTAATAAAACTGTAAAATCCAATTGTCTTACATTGAGTAAGTTTACATCATTGAAGTTGGAGATTGATATCCAGTTTTTTAGGAAGATCGGTTGTATGACCCAGCTGATATGTGACTACCATATTGTTGAGTTTTTCTGAAGATTGGAAACGCTTGAGGTATTACTTAATATCTGATGCATGAGAGCTATCTTAAACAGAATAGGCAGAAATAGTCAGAAGATGTATGCTCACGCCAAATTATGATATTTACAGACTAAGACCAACAAAGGTAATCTCAGTTTGTATTTTACTCGGCCATTTATTGTCGTATCTGTATGGTAGAATGAAATATGAATGTGGTTGAGCTTTGCCCGGCTGTCAAAATTGCTTTCAGATATGTGGAAAGTACCCTTTGCTCGATAAAAACACCTGGTCTTAATGTCTCATTATATTGCAACTTCTTCATTGAAATACTTTTAAAATATGTATTAGTTCCCCTCCATGCTTATACTAGATTAAATCATGATGCTATTCAGCCAACTTAATTTGAATTATAGAGTCAAACAGCACAGGATCAGGCCCTTCTTCCCAACTTGCCCATGCCAACCAAAATGCCCCACCTAAACTAATCCCATTTGCCTGCATTTAGTCCATATCCCTCTAAACCTTGTCTATCCATGTACCTGTCCTAATGTCTTTTAAATGTTGTTGTTGTACCTGCCTCACTGGTAGCTCATTCCATATACCCACCACCCTCTGAGTGATAAAAATCTTTTTTGAGTAACAATTAGATGTTTATAAATGTTTATAAATGTTTATAAATGTTTAGCATGTTACCCATATTTTTTAAAGTTTTAATTTCACTTTGCTTCTAACATGTAAGACATCATAATTCAAGCTATTATTTTCAAACACAGACCTATTTTTAAAAACAAATTAAAAAACAGTCATTAACTAGCAATCTGAAATTTACACAATTTCTTCAAGTGGCCTCTGCAGTTAAGAATAGCTCCTGTATCTTAAATTTCCTATTGAGAGAGCAGCCTTAAAGATGGGCCAAATTACAACCATGCCTGAGACCAACACCCAAAAAATGATCTTCTCATGGATTTTGAGATGTATCAGAATATAATGGAACAACAGAATGTGTGAATTTGAGAACAAAATCTAAAATTACTCGGTAATCATATAGTACCACTCCCATTAAATTTTATTTGTAGACTTCAGTTAACCTATTTCAAAGTATGTCTATGAAAATGTTTCAAAATTCAGATGTAAATTCGTCAGTGGTTCCTGTATGTGACGTGCAGAGGAACACAATTAATTTATATTAGTGCCTCAATGAAAACGTGAACCTCTGCAATCCTATCTGCATGCAATCAGATGTAAAGTTCATGTTATTTTGGAAAATAACAGCAAATGTTATGATGATATAAACAATTGAGATTTCTGAAGGTTCCTTTGCATTGGTTACACTTTTTTGTTGCAGTCAGTAAAACACCAACATGCTCTAGAGTTTTGAAATGATTTCAGTCTGCTTATTATAAGTGAACTGTTTCTGATTCAGCAACTTTCTGTATAGTTACGCTACACATCTTGAAGGCAAAATTACTCTGCATTAATGTTTTAGAATTGGCTCATTTTAAATTAATGATGACCTAATATTCCATTGCAATTTTTTAAACCAAAATTAATACACTTTATATAAGATTAATGAATTGATATAATAATATGAGTCTGTAACTCTATGACAATAAAATTAAGCAGTTTTATTATAGTGCACTGTAGCCATGCTATTCCATCCTGGAAAATAAAGAGATAAAATATTTCACAAATATAAATAGAAATCGAGCAGAAGTAACCATGTAACTGTCTCATTATGCTTACATCTGGGTCTTCCAGACTGCTTGCTCTTCAGATGGCACCAATGTCTCAACTGTGGTAAAATAAATCAGTTCCAGGCCATTAAATGCGCAGCAATATATCAGTGTTTTTATGGCATCTTGTGAAAATTCACTGGCTACTATTATCACAGCTACATAAAAGTGCAGCTTGACCAATAAAACCAGTTGTGGTAAAATATACATTCTATTTTTGATTTAAAAATTACATCGAACATCGTTTTGCATCATGCACAAAGCATACCAGAGCTCAAATCCATCTTGCTCACTCTTATTTAAATTAAACACAGCTGCTTAAATTCTGCCGCCTTGATTGCTTTGGTCCCCAGGTGCAGCGTCGCCATCTGCACAAGTCTGAGAGACTATTTACAGAGAGAGTAGGCCACTGATTGCTAGTATGGAGAACTAATTTCTCAGCCAGGTTGTTATTCACCCAATGTTAAAGATCCCTTTACTTTTGTTGGGGGTTGTAGTGAGATTCTGGATCTCTGCCAGACAATGAAAATTAGCGTTAGTGACAGATGGGCTATTTTCATTTTCCCCTTTCACCTACATTGTAAGAAAAATGAACCGATTCACTTCCTAAAGGGGTGTTAGGGAGGCAGTGGTGCAGGGTGGTGAGGTGATGCAGTCAACAATGCCACTAATTAGTGCAAAAGAGCTATTTTGAACACAAATTTGTATTACTTATAACTGCTAAAAGCAAACTGCCCATATATTATTAGAAAATTTCATCAAATCAGAAAGAACGCTATGAAATAATAGGTCTTTTAGTGTGCAAGTGAGTATTTAATTTGTATAATAATCTTCATGTTAATTTTAAAAGTGCACTAATACACAGTTGTATACTATTTATCATTGTATAATTGTTTTGTTTATTGTATATGACCTAAAGTAGCCAAAGTGGATGACCTCACATTTTTCATTAGGGTAGCATCTCCGGCTGATGATCCAGAGATGCTGCCTGTCCCGCTGAGTTACTCCAGCATTTTGTGTCTATCTTCGGTTTAAACCAGCATCTGCAGTTCCTTCCTTCACATTTTTCATATCTGTGTTTCACATCTTACCATATTATATTCCATCTCACCCATCTATTTAGCTTGTCCATATTCCCTTGAAACATCTTTACCTCTTTCTCCAACTCAGGCTACCACCTGAGTTTGTGCTGAAAACATAACATGTGGTCCCATCAATCAAGTCATTGATACAGATTGTGAATAACTGGGGTCTAAACACCAATACCTTAACTTCCCCTCTAGTCACAGCCTGCCATCCCTGGAAAAACCTGTTTACTCATTATTTGCTTTCTGTCTGTGGACCAATCCTCAATCTATGTTTGTAAATTACACTTAATTCCTTGTACTCTGATTTTGGTTGAAAATGTTCTAAAATTTAAATACACCACTTTACCGCACATTCACTGGTTACACCGTACCTATTTCACTAATTACACAAAGAACCAATAAATTATGAAATATGATTTCCTTTTCATAAATTCATGCTGCTTCTACTCAGTCGTATGTTGTTTTGTAATTTTTCTATAATTATATACTTCTTTGTACATTCCAGCATTTTTCCTCCTACTAATGTTAGCCTATCTGATCAGTAGTTCCTTGTTTACTCTCTCCCTCTTGCAAATAAGGAAGTCACATTTGCTGTTCTGCGATTTGCAAGAACAGTTCCAGAATCAGCACAATTTTGGAAATGATAACCTGAGCATCCACTATCTCCTTAACTACTATTCAAAACTCTAGGGTGTTGAGGTTTAGATCCTTGGGATATATCCACTATCAAACAATTTGACTGCACATCTTGCTTTCATTGTGAAGGTGGAGCACATAATGCCCAAAGTGTAGAATTGTTCCTCAACTGTCATTCAACCAATATGGCCTAATGGTGGCATTTCTACAGTACTGGTGTTGCAGATAAAATCCTCCAATTGAAAATAAAATTGCCTGCAAGATTACTAAGTCTATTCTTGATTATGTGTGGTGAGAGTATTTGTGCCAGGGAGAGTATTTGTTTTAGTATTTTCTTATGTTTGTAAGCCCTTTTTATGAGCTTTAGCCAAATACATAATATTTAAAATACATGCATATACATAAATAGAGGTCACGGAGGAAATCACACACACATAGTCTGTGCGTGACTGCAAATATTACGTGTAGGAAAATAACTACAGATGCTGGTACAAATCGAAGGTATCACAAAATGCTGGAGTAACTCAGCAGGTCAGGCAGCATCTCTGGAGAGAAGGAATGTGTGACGTTTCGGGTCGAGACCCTTCTTCCGACTGATGTCAGGGGGGACGGGACAAAGAAAGGATATAGGTAGAGACTGGAAGACAGTGGGAGAACTGGGAAGGGGGAGGGGAAGGGAGGGACAGAGGAGCTATTTAAAGTTAGAGAAGTCAATGTTCATACTGCTGGGCTGTAAGCTGCCCAAGCGAAATATGAGGTGCTGTTCCTCCAATTTGCGGTGGGCCTCACTATGACCTTGGAGGAGGCCCATGACAGAAAGGTCAGACTGGGAGTGGGAGGGGGAATTCAAGTGCTCAGCCACCGGGAGATCAGGTTCATTAAGGCAGACTGAGCGAAGGTGTTGAGCAAAATTATTGGCCAGCCTGCGTTTGATCTCGCCGATGTAGAGAAGTTGACATCTGGAACAGCGGATACAATAGATGAGGTTGGAGGAGGTGCAGGTGAATCCCTGCCTCACCTGGAAGGACTGTTTGGCACCGAGCCTGCGTTTGGTCTCGACGATGTAGAGAAGTTGACATCTGGAACAGCGGATACAATAGATGAGGTTGGAGGAGGTGCAGGTGAACCTCTGCCTCACCTGGAAGGACTGTTTGGCGCCGAGCCTGCGTTTGGTCTCGCCAATGTAGAGAAGTTGACATCTGGAACAGTGCTCGCCGTCATCACTAGTGCTCAATTTAATTTGGGTGTTTTTCAATCAGCATCTGAATTCCTTTTGAAATTCAGTATTTTGAAAACCATATTGAACATTTAAACATCCTCTTGTAAATTAGGAGCAGGAGTGATTCATTCAGCTCTTCAAGCCTGCTCTGCTACTCAATATGAATAAGACTGATTATCTCTCTCAGTTACACATTCCCATGTTTTCCTAGACCTTTTAATATCATTTGCATCAAGAAACTTATCTATCCTGACTCCATGACTTTAGCAGTGTTTTAAAACTATTCTGGGAGTTCGAAATATATCCAGTTCCCTCATCCAAGTAATTAACGTACAAAGTTAAGCTTTGGGCCAGACACTGATCCCTGTATCACCCCACTAATTATCACCCGCTATCTTTAAAATGACCCAATAATTCATACTCTCTATGTTTTCTTTCAGAACTAATTTAAAATCTATATCAACACTTTACTTTTGCACATTAATTTTCTAGTGAGACTTCATCAAGGTTTTCTGTAAATCCAAGTGCACCACATTCACTCATTTTTTTATTTGTCCTATCAGTTACATCCTCAAAATAAACCTCCAGCAGGTTTGTCGAAAAGTATGTACTGAAATATATTCCAATTTGACTATTTTCTTACGTTTCCAGTTTGGACGAAAGGTCATCAACTGAAATGTTAACTCTGGTCCTCCAAAGTTGCTACCTGACTTGTTGAATAGCTACCAAGTCATTGTGGATCGCAGCATCTTAATCTTCTTTACCCTCAATATTTACCGTGGGGGGAATGCAGTTCTAGATTGGGGAATGGCAAGGTCCTGCCAGATCTAAAGGGGAAATCTTAATATCATGCAAGGTAAAATAATTGCTAGACCAGAAAACTAGGGGCAGCTTGCAAAAGTGTTGCAAATAATCCCCAGAAATCGAATTTGTTATATGATAGAATATTGGCTATAGAAAAATTAAAAAAACTTAGGGGTAAAAGCAGAGGTTCGAATCAGTAACTGTGTGGAAGGGATAAACAAAACGTATAGACTAGGGTCCTTAGACAGCTGAGGAAATTCAGAGTGTCTCTGAGGATCCTTCATTGCTTCTACTCTGGGGCTGTAGAGAGCATCCTGTCCGGCAACATCACAGTCTGGTTTGGGAACAGCTCTGCCCTGGACAGGATGGCCCTGCAGAGAGTAGTGCGTTCGGCAGAACGCACCATGGGAACTACACTCGCCCCCCTGCAGGACCTATACATCAGGAGGTGCAGATCCAGAGCAAGCAAGATTATGAGGGACCCCTGCCACCCCAGCAACGGACTGTTCCAGATGCTACGGTCAGGCAAACGCCTCCGCTGTCACGCTGTGAAAACGGAGAGGATGAGACGGAGTTTCTTCCCACTGGCCATCAGGACTGTTAACTCTCATAACTCCAGGGACAAAATTTTGTCTTCTCTGTATTAACTTTATTTATATGCTGTAACTGTAATTCTTTTTTGTGCACAATCCGCAGGCATTGCCACTTTCATTTCACTGCACATCTTGTATGTGCATGTGACAAATAGACTTGACTTGACTTGAAAAGCAAGGGAGGGGAGATCGTGGGGCAGGCAGCATACTCAGGTCACTGGTGTGTTAGTCTTTCGTGACAGCAAGTGTTTCAGAGACTTGGATGGTGGGAGAGGAGCACTAGTGTGGGTATTTTCAGGAGTGGGTACCGGTCGAGTTGTCCAGTATCAAAGTTAAATCCTCACACTATTACGATTGTAGGGATTAATCTACAATGCTATCTGAACCTCAATATTCTACGAGCACATTTATTATAAGATAATTTAATTATTTTAAAGCTGTAAATAGCAAAAATACAATTTAATTATATGGCTAATCTTAAAACATAGAATCTACAATTACAATAGTAATTGCTGCTTAAATTGTTTGTCTTGTTTTTCTGATAATTAATCAATGTCTCGTGGAGTTTATTGCTGATGGTTCAACAAAAGCAAAGGTTCATTCATACCCAGCACTTACTTTAATCTCACAGCCCGCCCCAAGGCAAAATAAATATCTGAGAGTGGGTAATATTGAGTGCACTAAAATACACGAAAGACGATTTCACAACCAGAGGTACAGTTGTAAAGGATAGTGAATCTTTACATATCACAAATGTAGCCATTTTATTATGTATGCAAAGTCTTAAGTGCATGTGGCCGTGGTTTCATTGTAGCTTCCTCGTTAGTATAGTGGTTAGTATCCCCGCCTGTCACGCGGGAGACCGGGGTTCAATTCCCCGACGGGGAGTTCCAAAAAAAAAATGTTTTTTCTTATTATTAAAAATAATGAGATTTTGTGCTTTTAGGAATATGCTGTTAAAGCGTCTTAGACTTTTATAGTGTGCTTTGAAAAACTTCTGTAAAGTTGACAATAATGCCAGGAACCATCGTGGGAAATCTAAAGACTTCCTACATTCGTTGTTGATTATCTGCAACCATTAATTGTTATGAATTTTTTTTTTGCAGCTAAACCTACGCATTTAGCCATGTATCTGTGCAATTTTTCAATTTTGCAGATATTTAATATTTGTAGATATTAAGGTGGAAATGTGGCTGAGGGGAGACTGACAGGATCGGTGTTGTTTTGGGAACAAAGGATTGAGGCATAAGGAACTGCAGATGCTGGGTTCGAAAAAAGACACTAGGTGCTGGAATAACTCATGCAGTGGGTCATGCAGCATCTCTAGATAATATGGATAGGCAATGATTCAGGTTGGGATCCTTTTTCAGGCTCATTATTGTGCCTGTGTGTGTGTTTTTGGGGAGGGGGGAACAGAGAGAGGTGCAACGTGACAAAGACTGGCAAGTGATAGATTGGCAAATGATTGGACAAAGTCCAGACATGAAAAGGCACAAAGTGTGAGATAAGGTGTTAAGAATAGAAGAAGTGCAAACTGTGAAGCTAGAGGAAAGAATATAGGTGAAAAGGGAGAAATGGATGCACATCCAGAGAAAAAGGGTCGGTGGTGTTTGTAGGTTAGTTACTTCTAATTGGATAAGTCCCCCTAGTCCTTACCTTCCACCCCATCAGCCATCGCATACAACACATAATCCTCCGAAATTTCCGCCACCTCCAACGGGATCCCACCATTAGCCACATTTTCTCATTTCCACCCCTTTCTGCCTTCCGCAGAGACCGTTCCCTCTGCAACTCCCTGGTTAACTCATCCCTTCCCAACCAAACCACCCCCTCCCCAGGTACCCTCCCCTGCAACCGCAGAAGATGCAACACCTGTCGCTATACCTCTTCCCTCGACTCTGTCCAGGGACCACGACGGTCCTTTCAGGTTAGGCAGAGGTTCACTTGCACCTCTTCCAACCTCATCTACTGTATCCGTTGTTCAAGATGTGGACTCTTATTCATTGGCGAGACCAAACGCAGACCGGGCGATCTTTTCGCGGAACACCTTTGCTCAGCCTGCCTGAATCTCCCGGTTGCTGGACACTTTAATTTTCCTTCCCGTTCCTACACAGACCTTTCTGTCCTAGTGTGTAAGAAGGAACTGCAGATGCTGGTTTAAACTGAAGATAGCAACAAAAAACTGGAGTAACTCAGCGGGACAGGCAACATCTCTAGAGAGAAGGAATGGTCTCCTTCATTGCCAGAGTGAGGCTAAATGCAAATTGGAGGAACAGCATCTCATATTTCGCTTGGGCAGCTTACAGCCCAGTAATATGAATATTGATTTCTCTCACTTCAGGTAGCTCCGGCATTCCCTCTCTCTCTATCCCTCCCCCACCCAAGTTACACTAGCTTCTCATTTTCACCCTGCAAACAGCTAACAATGGCTTGTTTCCTTTATCATCGTTACTTTTTTGCATATCTTTCATTCATTGTTCCTTACCTCTCCACATCACTACCTATATCTCTCATTTCCCTTATCCCTAACCAGTCAGAAGAAGGGTCTCGACCCAAAACGTCACACATTGCTTCTCTCCAGAGATGCTGCCTGTCCCGTAGAGTTACTCCAGCTTTTTGTGTCTATCGTCGGTTTAAACCAGCATCTGCAGTTCCTTCTTACACTATAACTAATGGGAATGTGCATGGTTGGGGGGGCAGGGGCATAGAGCATGCTTTGGTAGGATTAGGAGGAAGAGTAAAAGTGGGAAAAGTTATCAAAATTGGGGTGTCTGAAACTTATGGTCCATAAGTGGTGGACTCAGAGACCTTGACCTTTCTTGGTAAAATTTATCTAGGTAACCACTTAAAGAGACATAAACTAGATGGTAGATCAAAAGTTAGAAAGTGAGATTTATTTTATTTGATTTTGACTGGTGGCCTCCTGTGCTATCAATGAATATGAAGCTAATTTCTATTAAACTCCAATATTTTAAATTGACAGAAGGGAACATGGTTAGATGGGCCTTGCAAAGACAAAAGGAATGCGTGTGTTGATAATGCCATTCTCATTGAACTGTTGCAAAGGAAAATACTATATTTAAACTAATATTGAAGGATAGACCAGATTAATATTATGACAATGGATACATAGTTGCTTCTGGATATTATCTAAAAAATTGTGCAGCACTAAAAGAAGCCATTTAATCCTCATGACCATGCCAACTCTTAGAAAGACCAATCCAATCATCCTATTCCTTTGCTCCATCTCCAAAGCCTATAAATATTTATTTTTGTGTTTACTATGTCTAAGAATGATATTAATGGTCATGCTCAGAATGACATCTGGAACAAATCTGTTGGGAATGTTTCCCAAATGCCTGCAAAATGGTCAATAAAGTTTATTTAGAAATCAGGATTGTGCCATACTTGAGGGTATTGAAACAACACCCTATTCCTTTTCTCCAGAGATGCTGCCTGACCCTCTGAATTGATCCAGCATTTTGTGTCTATCTTCGATGTAAACCAGAATCTACAGATCCTTCCTACAAACCATCTCTATCTACTTGCACATAATCCATATCCCTACATTCCCTGCATATCCATATGCCTATCCAAAAATGTCTTAAATGCCACCATCATATCTGCCTCAGCTACCACCTGCGGCATCTCCTTAAAACATTGCCCCTCTCACCTTTAAGCTATGTCCTCTCGTATTTGATTTTTCCATCCTGGGTAAAACATGCTGACTGTCTACTCTATCTATGCCTTTCATAATTTTTAAATACTTCTATCAGGTCTACCCGCAACATCAGGCACTCCAGAGAAAACAATCAAGGTCTACCCAACTTTTCCCTTTAGCTAATACCCCGTAATCCAGGCATCATTTTGGTAAACCTTCTCTGCATCCTTTCCAAAGCCTCCACATCCTTCCTGTAATTTGGTGACCAGTACTGCACACAATACTCCAAATGTGACCTAACCAAGGTTCTATGAAGCTGCACCATGACTTCCTGAATCTTATACTCATTGTCCTGACCTATGAAAGCAAGCATACTATGTGCCTTTTTTACCACTCTATCTATTTGTGTTGTGATCATATTACTAAGACATGACCTGTCATGTTCAATGTCATGCTGAGTGCCTCTAATTAACCAATTCTCTTCCAAATGGGAATAAATCCTATCCCGACGAATCCCCTCCAATAGCTTTCCTACCACTGATGTGAGGCTCATTGGCCCATAATTCCCTGGAATCTGTCTATTTCCCTTTAAAATAAAGGAACAACATTAGCTTCACTCCAGTGCTCTGGGATCTCGCCTTTGGTGGAGACACAACGATCTTCAACAAGACTCCCGCAATTGCCTTGCTTTCCTCTCAATAATCTGCAATAAATCCCATCAGATCCTTAGGATTTATCCACCTTAATGCTCTTCAAGAGCCCCAACATCTCCTTCTTAATCTCAAACTGCCCTTCACACTCATCTCATTGCCCTCCATGTCCTTCTAGATGAAAACAAAGGCAAAGTATTTGTTTATTAACTTGCCTGCATCCCCAGACTCCAAGTACAATTCCCTTGTATATCCTTGAGTGGTCCTACCTTCTCTCTGGTTACCCTCTTGGTTTTTATATAAGTATAAAAAACTTTAGGATTTTCTTTAATCCAATTCTCCAAAGCAATTTTGTGGCCCCTTTTGGCCCTTCAATGGATGATAAAAACTTAGTCATAAAGGTAAACTGAGGGAATGTATTAAATAAATATGCAGCCATAAATAGAGTGATTTAGGAAGGACTAGGCAATTGAAAATATGGTTATTTTGGAATCAATTGTTTAAAAAGTATGGATCTCACTTTTATTCATAGTTAAAGTGGTCAAGTATGCAAGCTAGTTGGACACAATTAATTTAGTTGTATCATCTGCCAACCAATAGCTGGGAACATATTCTCTGCTTTGGGTGTAATTGTTGATTGAGGCACATGTGCTTAAAATGATGCCAGTTCAGAGAACATTTCTTCCCTTAACTATCTACTTAACCCAATTTGTGTATTGTCAAATTAAAAATCTTCCATGAACCAGTAACATATTAGAGTTTAGTGACAGAGCATGGAAACAGGTCCCATTGGCCCACCAAGTTCACATCAATCATCAATCACCCCATCACACTAGTCCCATGTTATCCCATTTTCTCACCCTAAGAACAATTTACAGAGGTAGATTAACCACCAAACCCGCATGTCTTTGAGATTTTGGAGGAAACCGAAGCACCCAAAGGAAATCCATACAGTCCCAGGGAGTGGGTGCAAACTCCACACAGACATGACCCAAGGTCAGGATTGATCCTGAGTTTCTGATGCTGTGAGGCAGCAGCTCTACTAGCTGCACCACTGTGCTGCCCTGTGCCACTGTGCGGTTAGCTTTCCTAATTAGGAATAGATGGAATTAAAAATACATTTTAGTTTAAATAATATTCCTCGTCAAATATAAGAGTGGTCAATTTGTGTAGTCAGATTTACAAAATTTAAGCAGAGGTATTGGAAGAAAGTAGTTGTTTTAAACATGGTGTCAACAGTAAATAACTTAATTTTAAACTACTGGAGATTGCATTAAGACATTGAATTATTTGCTATTTGCATTGGCATATAGTATTTAGAATGTTTTTTTAAGTTAGAAATCTGAGAGTATCTAAATGCCTGAAAAGAACTGTAAATACAGTGATAATTAGGGGTAAAAGCATTTTAACTGGAGATATGGAATTTTTTTCATTTTTCAATTTTCATTTGATAATATACAAATAAGTTTAAATAGAAAGTTGAGGAAAGAAAAGTTCTCCAAACTGGCATAATTTTAAGCACAACTTGTGCCTCATTCAACAATCACACCCAAAGCAGTGAATGTATCCCTAGGTATCGGCAAATAAATAACGCATAAGATTATGGAAACTCAAGGTGCATTTGAAAGCCACGTGTTGAAAATTCAATGATCTTTTAGGTAGATTGTGTCAATTTTCGGGAAATTGCACTGAAAAACCAACACATTTGGAAATTGCACCCTACTACTGTCCCTCACCACCCTCCCACTGTTTTGCAATAATGTGGTTACATCGACATCTCAAATAAATTGCAGGAATCGTTAAATTTGCTCCAGTGCATCTGGTGTGTCACTCAGCTACTAACATCTCCTATCACTGATCTCTGCACCCACAGCTTGAGGTCAAAGGGCTTAATAATATCTAAAGCATCCAGACAACAGATAAGTCTTAATATTTTAAAAATACATACATTTATGCCAAAGACATTTAATTTTCTTGTTAGGTGTTCTTCATTATAGTTCTCCTTTAAATAATTAAAACTTTGCTGAATAGAAAGTAACTCTAGAGCAATTAGTCATACAGTGAGATTTATGTGATATAGCATGCTTTCATTTTACAATTTAGCTGTGGGTTATGCACCACATCCTTTCATATGGGTGCTTCTTGGAACTGGCTATTCCCTGACTAAACAAGTTTTTATTTTACTGTAACAGACATAAGCCACTCTCACTCTGAAACCTTTAAAATATGATAGCAGTGACAGTAATTTGTTGTGATTGTGAACATATTTCCTTCAAGTGCTGTTTATGAAGCTTAAATTGCCATAGGCTTTGACTGTCACTTGTAGTTAAGTACAGCTGGGGTAAAAAACAATCCTCACCAAGGTCAAACCGTCGACAAAAGTGCTTAAAAATATATAGGAATTAGATATTGAAAAAAAAGACTTATTTTTTGACATAATTAAGATATATATATATTTTTTAATTCATATTTTTTCCCACCAATTTCACAGTACTTTCTTGCCATCTGGAGATAATGCGTGTAAAATAATTTGACAGGGTGTTTTTCTTCAGCTTGTCTATCAAGGTTAAGTAAATAAAGAAAAGGTCTTACATTTGTATCATGCCTTTCATATTCTTTACAATTTATTTTATTGATTTTGAATCTATATCTTTTTATCCTTACATGGGATTTCTGTGCCTCTGGCCGGTCAACATTTATCGTCCATCACTAATTGCCCTTGAAAAGATGGTAGGCTTTCCTGAATTACTGCAGTCTTTCTGGTGCTGCTCCCAGAGTGTTGTTACTAGGCAATCTTGACTTAGACCCAGTAATCTTGAAGAAACAAAAATATATTTTAATGTCAGAATTGTGTTGTACTTGGACAGGAACTTACAAGAAACAGTTTCTGATTTTTGCTGAATATAAGACACAACCATTCACTTTTGTACAAGTGCACTAGGTTGACTCCCATAATCACTTAAAAAAGAATAGAGTTTTTCTAAATAGCCTCTAAATAGTGCCTTTCATGTCCTCAAGATATTCTAAACGCCAATGTGGTACTCTTTTATAAAATTGCTCATTTTTAGAGTGAAAGAAACCATCAGCACACCAAAATGCTGTTAACAACTGCAAGGTAATAACAACATAATTTGTCAAAGACTTTTTTCATATTGGATAGGATACCTGGGAGAGTTCACTGTGAGATAGTGTTGAAGGATCTTTTACTTTGTGTAAAATACAGTGCAATAGTTTCTGTGCAATGTGCCGTTGCCGTGAGAGAGATAGATTTAGCTCTTAGGACTAAGGCTGTCAAGGGATATGGGGAAAAAGCCGGAACGGGGTATTTTGGATGATTAGCCATGATCATATCGAATGGCGGTGCTGGCTCGAATGGGCCGAATAGCCAACTCCTGCACCTTTTTTCTATGTTTCTATGGTGTAGATTAAAGACTCAAGTCTTTGGTATAATCCCAAACAGACAGACCCAAAGGGAAGAGTGCTACACCTGAGCCAAGGCTGCTTCAGGGGTGGAGGATTGTCTGTCCATTGTACAATCCCCTTGATTTTCCACATGTTAACATTAAAATAATGGAAAATATGTCTGTATTCACTTGTGCCCCTATATTTTGATATGCTCCTTTGGCATGTGATTCTTTAAAGCAGTAGGGGGATAGACAATGGAATTAACCATATCATAAATAGTAATCCTGCAATTAACAGCATCATACTTAGTTCACAATAAACATTTCGTCAATGCAGAAGTATACATTTAGAATGAATAAATTTCTCCTAAAAAAGGGTTAGAAGTGGCACAATGGTGCAGCAAGTAATGCTACTGTCAAGCGAGGTGCTGTCTGTGTGGAGTTTGCATGTTCTCTCCATTGATTTATTCTGGATGCTCCACTTTCCCCCCATATCCCAAAGGCCAGCTGATTGGTGGATTAATTGGCAACTGTAAATTACCCCAAGTAATAGGTGGTAGAAGAATCAGAGGGAATTGATAGGCATTTGAGAGAGAAGAGGGTATAGAGAGGGATAAGATGTATAATAGGGATTGGCGCTGGGCCCATTGTTAGTTATATTAACTATTTACATGTAAATATAAGTGATGTGGTTAGTACATTCACGGATGGCACTAAAAGTGATGATATAGTGTACAGTGAAGAAGGTTATCTCCAATTCCAATGGAACGTTGATCAGCTGGCCCATGAGCTGAGGAATTGCAATTGGAGTTTAATTCAGATAAATTTGAGGGGTTGCATTTTGGTAGGGCAAACCAGAACAGGACATGCACAGTAAATGGTAGGGCCGTGGAGGCTGTTGTAGAACAGAGAGACCTATGAGGGGAGGTACACTGTTCCATGAGGTGGCAACACAAGTGGACAGGGTGGCAGGATGGTGAAAAGGGCACTTGGACTGTTTGGCCCAATGGTCAAGGTATTGAGTAGAAGGGTTAGGGTGTCATGCTACAGCTGTACAAGACATTGGTAAAGTCACATTCGAAACACGGTGCACAGTTCTAGTTGCCCGGCTATAGGAAGGATATCTTTAAACTAGAAAGAGTGCAAAAAAGAGTTACTGGGTGGAGGGTTTGAGTTACAAGGAGAGGCTGAATAGACTGGGACTTTTTCTTTGTAGTGAAAGAGGCTGAGTGATTACCTTATGGAGGCTTATAAAATCATGAGGGGACATAGATAAGATAAATAGTCACAGTCTTTTTCCCAAGGTAGGGGAATCTAAAATTATAGGATATAGGTTTAAGGTGAGAGAGGAAAGGTGTAAAAGGGACCCAGGAACCAATTGTTTCACACAGATGGTGCTGTGCACATGAAATAAGCTGCTGGAGGAAGTGGTATAGATGGGTACAAATATGACATTTAAAAGTCACAGATACAAACATGAATAGGAGAGATCTGGAGGTATAGGGGCAGGCACAGGCAAGGGGAACGGGCTCTGCTAATCGACTTGGTTGGCATGGATGAGTTGGGCCAAATAGCTAGTTTCCATGCTTTACATCTCTATCATTAATGGTGTATTTGATTGTCATTATTACCAAAATGGAATAATGAATAGCAGGTCTGTCAACACAGTGCTTAACAAAATAAACAAAAAAATGTTGCATAAATAAAGAAGAACCCAAATATTAGTGCAAAACAAAACAAAAGCCCAAAGTCCCTATTGCAACCAAGACAGTTCGTAGTTCAACGTTTAGTGGTGGTGTTCAATAGCCTGATGGTTGTTGGGAAGAAGCATAAAGAATTCCAGGATTTAGATGAAGAAAGGAAGATGTATTTCTGTCAGGATGGTGTGTAAGCAGGAGAGAAGAATACGGGTTATGGCATTCTCATGTATCAGCTCCACTTGTCCATCTTGATGATAAGGATGGATTTGGAAAGTGCTGTTGGAATTGCATTGGTGAACAACTGCACCATATTTTGTAAATGGTACAAATCTAAAGTTTTGTTTAGAAATGCATCAATTGGTTAAAAATTAAATGTTGATGTGTGCAAGCCCTCAAACTAGCTTGGAACAGACAAGTTCATATTCATAAGGGAAAAGAGCAGAATTAGGCCATTCAGCCCATCCGTCATTCAATCATGGCTGATCTATCTCTCCCCCTCAACCCCATTCCCTTTCTTTCTCCCAATAACCTCTGACACCCGTACTAATCAAGAATCTATCTTTCTCTGCCTTAAAAATATCCATTGACTTGGCCTCCATAGCCTTCTGTGGCAATGAATTCCAGATTCACCACTCTCTGACTAAATACATTCCTTCTTATCTCCTCCCTAAAGGAATATCCTTTTATTCTGAGGTTTTGACCTCTGGTCCTGGACTCTCCCACTAGTGGAAACCTCCTCTCTACATCCACTGTATCCAAGCCTTTCACTATTTGGTAAGCTTCAATGAGGTCCCCCCTCATCTTTCTAAACTCCAGTGAGTAGAGGCCCAGCACTGTCAAATGCCCATCATATGTTAACCCACTCATTCCTGGGATCATTCTCATAAACCTCCTCTGGACTCTCTCCAGTGCCGGCACATCCTTCCTCAGATATCGGGCCCAGAATTGCTCATAATACTCCAAATGCAAATGAGGCCTTATAAAGCCTTATAAAACATCCCTGTTTTTATATTCTCGTCCTCTCTAAATAAATGCTAGCATTGCGTTTGCCTTCCTTACTACCGATTTGACGTACAAATTAACTTTTTGGGAATCCTGCACCAGCACTCCCAAGTCCATTTGCACCTCTGCTTTCCGAATTCTATTAGTTTTAATGAAAATTATGTGCAGATGCTTTATTTCGTATTTCATTTTTATTAGGTAAATCCAGAAAAGACAGGGCAACGATTTAACCTTAGATTAGCTTAAAAAATATCTGAATTTAGACCTCTGAATAAACAAGCCCAAAATATCACAACCTGAGACATCTGCAAAATTGTAGCAACATTTTTCAAAAAAGTTAGATTCTGCTTCTTATAAATGGACGGCGTTAGATTGACCGTTATTAACTAGTGTTTTGGATCAAAATATGTGCGCTGTCCCACCTGCTGAGTTCATTCAGCATTTTCTGCTTTTGTGCCAATATTCATGTATTTTCCATTTAAACTATTAACTAGGTTATAACCGGCAATTGATTTTTATGAATGTATTCCATTACAATAACAATTGAAAACTGCTAGTCATGGCCATGCTGCATGCAAGAATATGCAACTTATTTTCTGAGATCTGGGAATAACATTGAAAATTGTGCTGCCATCAGCAAACTTCCCCACCTCTGATTTTACTTTGAAAGGAAAGTAATTTATGAAACAGCTGAAAATTCGAGGACACTACCCTGAAGTCTCCAGCATTGATTGCTCAGCTGGATGGGGATCATTGATCTCTAATAAACATAACCATCTTCCTTTGTGAGATATGTAATTCCACGTATTGGAGAATTTTCCCATCGATTCTCATCTGTTTTTTCAGTGCCAGTAGTTATCTTGTGCAGTCAAATTATATTTGATGTTAAGGCAATCACTCTCACCTTCTACTCTGGAATTCACCTCTTCTTTAGGTTTGGAAATGTCTGCAATGTTTGGCAATGGCTGGCCTTGGCAAAACCCTGAGCAAGCATCGGTGAGTGGATTAATTGTTGGTTCCTAAGTTGCATGACTTTACTGATGATTGAGTGGAAACTGATGGGGAAGTAATTAACCAGATTTTGAGGTGATTCCTGGGCAATTCTTGAATAAATACCAGTGTTGTAACTGCACAGGAAAACATCTTGCTAGAGATGCAGCTATATTTGGAAAGCAGGTCTGGAGCAGAACAGCCAGCTTGGTGTGTAGCCTTTGAGTATCCCATACTCCATACCATTTACTGATATATACTGTTAATAGTTTGAGTGGCTGGAGGTGGCTGAAGCTGGGGGCTTCAGGAGGGAATATATTCTCTGCTTCTCTCCTCAGGCAAATTTTATGAAGTTCTATTTTGTCAAGTCTTAATTATAAATATCACAATCAATGAGGTGTCAAGCTTTTGCGCTACTCATAAAGTGCCCAAAGAGAGAGCTGAGCTTACCCATATGCTCAACTTCGATTAACAAGAGAAGGCATTTAGCTCTAAATATCTATCGTTTAATGAAATCAAGACTGACATATATTTTAACTCCATGCATCTGTCTTGGCTCTAGATACTTTAATATTATTTTTACATACCTAAAAACAAAACAGTATTAATGTTCTAAATTTAAGGCAGCTGCAATAGCTTGTGACTTTTGGTGATGTCATAGTCATACAGTGTGGAAATAGGCCCTTCGGCCCAACTAGCCCACACTGGCCAACAATGTCCCAGCTACACTAGTCCCACTTGCCTGCGCTTGGTCCATCTCCCTCCAAACCTGTCCTATCCATGTACCTGTCTAACATTTTTAAACAATGGGATAGTCCCGGCTTCAACTACCTCCTCTGGCAACTTGTTCCATACACCCACCACCCTTTGTGTGAAAAAGTTGCCCCTTAGATTCCTATTAAATCTTTACCCCTTCACCTTGAACCTATGTCCTCTGGTCCTCGATTCCCCTATTCCGATCTATTCCTCTTACAATTTTGTACACCTCCAATAAGATCACCCTTCATCCTCCTGCGCTCCATGGAATAGAGACCCAGCCTACTCAGCGTCTCTCTATAGCTCACACCCTCTAGTCCTGGCAACGTCCTCATAAATCTTTTCTGAACCCTTTCAAGCTTGACAATATATTTCCTATAACATGGTGCCCAGAACTGAACACAATATTCTAAATGCGGTCTCACCAACGTCTCACACAATTGCAACATGACCTCCCAAATTATAATCTCTTGAGGATACGTTCTATGTTGGGATATTTAACCAAGTAAAGATTTGTTAAATTGAGACTTAATTGTTTCACTCCCTACTTTGTAATACTTCTCTAGTGTATTACAAAACTAGGAAGATTTCATTGTTCATCTCCACTGACATTTATACTATATTCTGCATGTGAACGGGATAGGAAAGATTTGGTTTGGTGTATTGGGTTATTATTGTCACGTATACCGAGATACAGTGAAAAACTTTGTTTTGTGAGCTAGTTAGCAAATCATACTTGGGAGATAAAAGGGAACCATTTTATCATTGATTGAAGGTAAGTGCATTGCACAAATACAAAATAATGCTAGGTCAGTTGTTAATTTTAATTCTGTAATTGGCAGATTTTTGATAATTAAAGTATTCAGATATGATAAAAAGCTGGATAGTTAAATGTAAGGTATAAATCAGTCATTGGCTTAACAAAGTTGCAGGCAAGCTCAATTGGCCCAATAACCAACTCTTGTTCAGATGTACAACGTTCCCAATCAGATCAGTTCTTTGGATGTTAATAAATTATGGTAAATATGGAATCAATAAACTTTGGGTGTAATGCCTTTGTACATTCACTTTAAATATTTAATAACTTTGATTACCTAATGTAGAACTGGAGTGAAATACACATTTGAAGATTTTCATTTTATTTGGGGTATTCTAGATAACAATGCCAAAATATTGCTGTTTTTTTGCCAATTTGAGAGCCTTGTTCCCCCAACAGCAATGTAAATAAAAAATAATCACGAATTAAAATATTACACATCCACAGTAAAAGTGTACATTCATAGAATTTCAGTAACTATGTTGTGTCTAAACTGTGATTATCCTTGAAATGGTAATCCAGCATTCCACAAACATATGTAAAATTAACGTGCTTATAAATATGTGCTTCGTACAATGTATGTCTATGTTTCTTGTCCAATTTAACTCTTGGAAGGCTGTATGGACATAAAAAATTTGCAAAGTAAAAAATAGGTTTATGTGAAAACTCCATTGCCACTTGTGTAGACTAGAAAAAGAAAAATAATTCAAATCTTTAAACATGAAGTAAATTTAATTACTGTACAGTGCAACAATAACTTTCTTTTACAATTTACCTTTGTGTCAAATGCAGTACATGAAGTTGTTTACATCTCAAATCTGGCCTTATACAGTACTTTTAAAACACAGAAATAAACATCATATATTGTTGAAATTAACATTGCTTTGGAATGAAAATGATTCACATTTCAATCTCAGAAATTATTTTCTTTTAAAATTAGTATTTTTCTCTTGGCGCCTATTAAATATTTCATAGTAGCATAGATCAAACCTGAAATACTTCCATGAGATGAACGTCACTTGCAGAATACGTTAAACTACGAATGGTGCTTCAGTAAGAGATTGGCATGAGTAGTGTGTGATTATCGCAGCATTTTGACTCTTGCCAAGCAATATAATCAGTGGAGGAACCCAAGAACAGAACTGTGCAATCAAATTTTCTTTCATGATAAGTGCAATATATGTTGACAATGACAACAGACAAATTTATGAAAGCCTGTTGGAAATCTTGGCTCATCTCTACTCAATACTTAAAAGAAAATCATTTTACAAAAATAACCAGCAGATTCACATATCTTGTCCCGCAGTTGCCGATATATATACAACAGTTGGTGCTTTATAGTATTTTTCAATGAAGTATGATGTCTAATGGAATTTATCTTTAAACATCGCCATAAAAATTGAAACAATATTTACTACATTATTACATCATTTTCCCTTATGGGATTGCCATACAGATTATATAAAGAATGCTAAACACAGGGTAAACAAAGAAATTCTCTTCCACTAACATTACAGCACTTGGAAAATATACATCAAAATTTTCATAACATAATGACTCCAGAGATTTTGATAAATATACTTCCTTTTAGATTTATACAGGATATATTTACTTGATTGCAGGAAAAAACAAAAAACGAAATGGAATTTAAGAATTACAAAAGTTGAACTGCAATGGAATCTGCTGATACGCAGTTTATTAATCTCCTGACTTTTCATGAGACTTGCTTGAATCAATTCTGGTCCTTCTGGCTACCATAAAGATTTCCTATTGTTTTCTATTTGTAGTAAAACTGCATAGGTAATCTTTGCTACAAGTAACAAAATCAAAGGAAATCCTCCATCAATATCATTACGGGGGACAGCAAACCAAAAACTACCCCTAACATGTTATATTCATTATCATGTCCACTTATGCCCCTGCAAAAGTGGAATGACATAGACAGAGATGTCATCCCCTGAGCCAAGCCTATCATTTGATATCCTCCATCCTCGGTCCTTCAAAACTCCTCTGGCTCTCATCACCAAGTCCTGGGCTGCCAGAGTGTACCTGTTGAGAAATAATGTAAATGTGAATTATGTGCCGTTTAGAGTGATAATTACTATAACATGAAACTGTCTTTGATAGCTTCCCAAAAACCATAAAATATTCTATTGATGACAGAATGATTATCCAGTAAGCTTATTAAATAACTTGTTCAATTCTCTTCGATTGCACTGATGCATTTGGATAGATTCTGACTGCAAACAACTGTGTAAGAAAGTAAATTGACAACGTGTATATGTCTCATTCTCATCGACCAAGGTAAAAATAGGGAAAAATGGATCTGCTCTCATACATTAATCACTCCACTCTTTTTAATCTTTATTTCATTATCCATTATCCAGATACCTATTATTCTGTATCTGTACACTGAAGGACGGTTTGTAATTATGTATAGTCTTTCGCTGACTGGATAGCACGCAACTAAATGCTTTTCACTGTACCTCGGTGCTTGTGAAAGTTATAAACTAAACTAAAGATGTAAGATGGGCTACCAATTTGCCTTTGCATGGTTTACACCCTCAAATGTATTATTACCCCCAATCAGTGCATTTTTGTGGACAGAAATGTGCCAGTGGGGATAAGGTCACAAGTGATAGGAGTAGAATTAGGCCATTCAGCCCATCAAGTCTATTCCGCCATTTAATCATGGCTGATCTTTCTCTCTTCCTACTAACCTGATAACCTCTGACACCTGTACTAATCAAAAATCTATCTATCTCTGCCTTAAAAATATCCATGACTTGGCCTCCACAGCCTTCTATGGCAAAGAATTCCTCAGATTCACCACCCTCTGACTAAAGAAATTTCTCCCCATCTCCTTTCTAAAAGAATGTCCATTAATTCTGACGCTATGACCTCTAGTCCTAGACTCTCCCACTAGTGAAAACATCCTCTCCACATCCAATCTATCCAAGCCTTTCACTATTCCGTTTGTTTCAATGAGGTCCCCCCCACATTCTTCCAAACTCCAGCGAGTACAGGCCCAGTGCCGACAAACACTCATAGGTTAACCTTCTCATTCCTGGGATCATTCTTGTAAACCTCCTCTTGATCCTCTCCAGAGTCAGCACATCCTTCCTCAGATAATGGTGCCCGAAATTGCTCAAACCAGCGCCTTATGGAACCTCAACATTACATCCCTGTTTTTGTATACAAGCCTTCTTGAAATAAATGCAGGCATTGAGTTTGCTTTCTTTACTACCGATTCGACTTGCAGGTGAACTTTTTGGGAATCCTGCACCAGCACTCCCAAGCCCCTTTGCACCTCCAATTTCTGGATTCTCTTCCCATCTAGAAAATAGTTTATACTTTTATTCCTACTACCAAAATGCATGCCTCCACACTTTGCTACACTATACTCCATCTGCCACTTCTCTGCCCACTCTCCCAACCTGTCCAAGTCCTTCTGCAGAGTCCCTGCTTTCTCGACACGACCTGCCCTTCCATCTATTTTCATATCACCCGCAAACTTGGCCACAAAGCTTTCAATCCCCTCATCCAAATCATTAATATACAAATATATATATATATAACAGCTCATGCAATGCTCTTGGCTGCTGTACATCAATCAGTAACTTCCCAGAGGCGTTGGTATACCGTGCCATCACATATAAAGACAGAGAGAGCACTACCTTCAATATTGTTAATTGTCAGGGTTACAATTTTCACATCTGCCTGGCTATCTGTAAGAGGTAGGAGTACTTACTTTAAGGATTTTGCAAATACAACATTTAACTATATAAAAGTGTAACCTATGAATGTAACAAAGGGATATTCTTACCAGTTTTTCCTCAAAATTACTGATACAGAGTGTGGGAAGTATCTACATATGAATTGTCAAACTGTGGTTTCTCATCAGTGACATAAAAAGATACAGAGAAATCATTGAAGCAAATGCCAAACATCATTCATTCTCATTTCTTTCTTCAAAGAGAGGTTACGAAAACTAAAATCCTTGCCCTGTTCATAAGGTAACTTATTTATTTCCAACATTAGATTTGCAAGCTAATTTAGATTTCTCAATGTAAAAAGTGATCGACCAGAATTTAACAATTCAGCCCAGAGCTCCGGAGGTTTATTGCCACATTCTTTTATTTAAATCCCAAAATGCCCACATATTCTTGTCTTTTTCTTTTCAGTCCTTCAATGCACGATTTTCAAGCATCTTACCCCTTTGATTTTGCCAACAACCACTCTATTTTCAACCACCAATAGCCTTAAATGTGTCATAGCCTCCCAGATTTACGTCATGTTCTCATGATGTCCTTACCATTTTTGGTTGTTTGTCCCTGCCTCAATTCAAAAACAACTGTCCAATTCACTTATAACAGTTAATGTGATTGTGAGAAAGGAGATATATCCTTCCTATTTCCAACTGTTGGTGCAGTTGAACATACCGATCTCAATCAACTCCTCTTTATCCTTTCAACTGAGTAATTCACATTTACCCATGTACAATCTTATTCATCCACCTTGGCTGCAATGGATTATATTCATACATTCACACCATTAACTCCAGTGTCCACTGGGATCCATCCAAATCCTTCTATTTCTTCTCTACATGCCGCCTCAGCAACATCATTTGAAAAGACTATGCCAGTTTCCATGTGGTTCAAGTATGACCCGCCTAAGCTGTCAAAGCCTTATGAGCACCAACATGATTTAATTCATGCTAAAAAACAGAAGCACCATTAAAGCTCTGCACACCGACCACACCTAGCTGCAATTAATAGCAGGAATTAAACAACTAATAAGAGGAGGGGACTCGAAAAACAATATCATCTTCAACAACGGTAGGGCTTAGCAAGTGAACGCCAAGGTCAAGACTAAAGCATTTGCACCTATGTATAGCCAGAAGTCCCAAGTGGATGAGAGAACTTGGGCTCATTTAATGAACCCTGCCACCAAAGAAGGCTGAATTCAGCCAATCTGATTCCCTCCATTTAACCTGAAGAAAGAGACAGTGGTTGGTTAAAGGTATACAGAAGCCTGCATTTCAACATTGTTAAATGTGTACACGTGGAGAAATGGGAAGAGGGTTAATTTTAGGAGTCACTCCCTGCAATCGTATCTGACACCCTTTTGTCTCCTTTTCATCTCTAGCCTTTATCACTGACTCCACCCATCTTGCCAATTCAACCCCCTCCCCCATCTGTATCCTCCTATCACTTGCCAGGCTTTGTCCCGCCCCACCTTTCTCCCCCTACTACAGTTAGTCTGAAAGAGGGTTCCAACCCAAAACAGGACCTATCCATTCCCTCCACAGATGCTGAGATACCCGCTGAGTTACTTTAGTACTTTGTGTTTTGCAGAAGCTAATTTCCTGATGGTCCCTAATTTCCTCCTAGTTCCAACCATGGATAAAAATTCTCGAACAAATCTTTTGAAAGTGATTTTGATACAACGCAACCACAAATAAAAGTAACTGCATGTAAAGAACAATATTTGCTTGATCTAGCTGAGAACAGATTTTACTTTAAGCCACAGTAGAATTTACACTTTGGTAATTTATCATTGACCATCTGTTACTTCATTAAATACAAATAGATCACGATTATGTTGATTATTGTTAATTTTACTGGCTACAATGCAATCACACAGGTGAACAGATTGAGACCGCACTTATAATTAAAAACTGCAGGTGAATGATGACCGTGGGCTGAAATTAAATGTGACAGGTGTTTTTTCATGTGCTTGGTGGCAACAGATTATCATGCAGTTCCCCACTAAGCACAAGTGTTCTGCAAATGTAATTTGCCTTCATACTAAAACAAAAAAAGTTGATTCCGTTGCATCTCTCTGAACTGCAATGTATTGAGACTTGAAAGAAATCACACCTTCACAAAGACATAATTCTCAACTCTTGAGTCCTGCCGGGTATTTCCCCTTTGAAGCTCTGAAACCTGTTTGTCAAGGGAGCTACTGGGGCAATTTTGCCGATCTGTTACCTTGATATATGACCACAGCATGAATCCACGTGGATATTTTATAATTTGAACAAGAGGATAGAACTTATACAAGATCAGGGCAGGCATATAGGGAACTTTTGCAGACAATTGCAGGATTCAGTGCATTTTGCCTATATTTTTTATAGAATCAGAAAACCTTTCAACAGAGAAGAAGGCCATTGTGCCTGTTCTTTCAAATGTCCTCACATGTGTCTCTAATCTCTTTGACGCCGCTGTGTAACAAAACAGGTAACAGAGATGGAGCTAACGAAAATACATTCTTGATTTAATTTTTTTTAAACAAATTACTAGAGTAACTCAGTAGGCCTCACAACATCTGTGGAGGGAAATGAACAGATGATGATTTAGATCAGGACTCTTCTTCAGGCTGCAGAGTTCCTGGCCAGCTGGGTTCCACTAGTAATTTATTTCTTGCTCTAGATTCCAGTATTTGCAGTCTCTTGTAACTTCTCTTTTTTATTGAAAGTAGTTGATTTCAACTAAAAACAGCAGCTTGTAAAACAAAATCTTGAATGTTATACCACGTTACATTCAATTATTAATTGACCTCATTTTATTCCATTGGTGGACTTTCATTTATGCAAATACTTAAAACAAAGTTTGAAAGTAGTCATTGAATCATATGTTTCATATCCTGCTTAAAGTTTCTCTTACTTTAGATTTTGTATAATGTTACAATAACTCATGAATGCACTATCTTGATTTTGCACCCAGAATTAACTGATGTGCAGGGAAATAAATCATTGTTGTCATTGAAATGGCTAACAATGGCCACTCCCAGGGCAATTTGGTCAAGTTTACCTGGGATCGCTCCAAAGCAGCATGGTATGGGAATCAATCTCATCCTGTGGAAGACTGATGCACCAACTGTACATTTAGATTTAGATTTAGAGATACAGCGCAGAAATAGGCCCTTTGGCCCACCGGGTCCGCGCCGCCCAGCGATCCCCGCACATTAACACTATCTTACACCCACTATGGCCAATTTTTACATTTGCCCAGCCAATTAACCTACAAACCTATACGTCTTTGGAGTGTGGGAGGAAACCGAAGATCTCGGAGGAAACCCACGCAGGTCACAGGGAGAGCGTACAAACTCCGTACAGTACAGCACCCTTAGTCAGGATCGAACCTGAGTCTCCGGCGCTGCATTCGCTGTAAGGCAGCAACTCTACTGCTGCGCCACCGTGATGCCACATTAAGAGAGAGGGCCTTAAATTTCTTGAATTGTTATAAAAATGCAAAATGTCCTGAGAGTTATTGTCACAGTGTTTCACATTGGTGGTAAAAGGTCAAGTTCTATGCATATCACTGAAAGAAGAAACAGCCATGTCATTGAATTTCTGGGCGGTAGCTTATACAAGTTGTCTTAACGAAGCAGAAAAGGATAGACAGGTTTAGGGATGGGAATAAAAAGCCAAGGCACCACAAAGCATGGAAGTCGACAGTTTAGCAATGAAAATAATTTTGGGGCACTAGGCCTGAAATGGAAGAGCTGAAAAATGTTTGGTGGAGGATATTCTGGATGTAGAGAGGCCATGGTGGGATTGGAAAGCAAGTATGAAAATTTCTAAATTGAGTCAGTCCAGCATTCATTGTTGGTCAACAAATAGTGAGCAAGCAAGACTTGGTGGCAGTTAGGCTCATTAAGACTTCATTGACCTGCTTGAAAATTAAAACAAAAATCAGAGGAAACTTGCAAAAGCAGAAAAACTGAAACAAGGATGAAGTTTGGCTATTTTACAACATAGGCGACATGTTGAAGGATTGAAATGTGTACAAAAGTTTAAGACAGTCAAATACAACATTGCAAACAGTTAGTTGCCAAGGAGGTGGATGGAACAGATGGTTCAGGAATGAAGTTTACGACAGCTTCCAAAAATAATAGCCTCCGTCTACCCAATAATTAGTTAGTGGAAACCTTTGTTCATTTGGTACTAAATGTCAGACCAGCAATAGAACAATTTTGAGACAATGAAGGGGCTGGTGCTGTGGGATGTAAAGGGTTGGAGTTTTCACGAGACCTGATGTCTTCACCAACCAGCGGTTCTTAACCTGGGGTCGTTTGGGGGTTTTCCGGGGGTCATGAAGGGGTCATAAATGAAATTATCCCATCACATTAACTGAGTATTGGCAGACATGTTTTCATAAATTGGGCTGCTTTTTTTTCAATTTCTGTTTCGGGGGTCACGGTACTGACCAAGAACGTCTGATGGGGACGTGGGGCCAAAAAGGTTAAGAACCGCAGAACCAGACAGTCAAAGCCCAGCCAAAGGTAACTGCTGGCAAATAGTAGTCTTACAGAGTGAATCATTGTTTCAATAAGATGACGGCAAAGGTGGGAGACTGAAGTTAAGAGGAAGAAAATATGACAATGTTGGACTCCTTATGTTGCATCTGAGACATGAAGTGCAGATTTAGTGGATACTTTCAAAACTGTGTCAGGATTTAATGCAATGAATGAAAATAGACTGCTTCCTCTAGTTTATGGATTAAATGAGCATTGTGCAGTAAATTAAGTTTTCGTAAAGAGATTGAGGAAATGGGTTAAAATGGGTAAAATTTTCACGAAGTGGAAGGCCGTTGAGAGCAATGCATGGGTTATTTTTCAATATCAATATGGGATAACACAATGGTCTTTTGGTCCACTGAGACCATGCCATCAACCACCCATTCACACTAGTTCTATACTATCCCATATTGATATTAAAATTTAGGTGTCTGTGTATTCAAGTCACTAAAAATGAATATGCAGATGCAACAAGCAATTAATAAAGGAAATTAATAAGGTAAATGATATGTTTGCCTTTATTACAATAAAATTTAAGGACTGGAGAAAAAGTATGTCTTACTGCAATGTTATAGTGTCTTGCACCTTGAGTATCATGTACAGTTTTAGTTATTACCTCAAAAAAGAACATAGAGGAAGCACAATATTCACTAGACTGCTTCCTGAGATGGTGGATTTTCTGCACGAGGAGAACTTGTATTCTCTAGTTTTGTAAAGT
Source organism: Rhinoraja longicauda (assembly GCF_053455715.1). Lineage (NCBI taxonomy): Eukaryota > Metazoa > Chordata > Chondrichthyes > Rajiformes > Arhynchobatidae > Rhinoraja > Rhinoraja longicauda. The sequence goes on along the minus strand of NC_135972.1, from coordinate 24,611,647 downwards.
GTGAGGTTATTTCATTGAAACTCACAAAATTATTCCACGGCCCGATAGGGTGAACACAGGGAGATGGTTGCCCTGACTGTAGATTCAAGGGTCACAGAATAAGGGGGAGGCTGTTTAGGACTGAAATAAGGAGAAAATGCAGAGGATGGTAAATCTTTACAATGCAGTATCCTGAACGGTGATAAATTATTGTCTTCGAGGTCATTCGAAACAGAGACATATCACTTTCTGAATATTAAGGGGGCTGAATGATATGTGAGCTGTGAAGGAAAATAGAGCCAAGGGTGAAAGATCAAGCAGCACCTTTGTGAATGCTATGAGCTGATTGTTTGGAATTCCTGATGGTTTGGCATTGGGCTCATTGATGAGTCAGAATGTGAGGCCAGGGCCCAGTATACAAGCTGAGTGTGTGGCCAGAGCCTTTTTCCAAAGTGCAGCCACAGCCAGGGTCCAGTCTGTGTGTCAGATGTGTCACTCCCTTTAAACTCACAAGATTAACTGGAAAATGTATTATACTGCTGTGTAACATGTGAAAAAGTGAAATGGACAAATGTATGCATTTTAATAAGAGTCACATTCAATAGTCTGAAAAATCCGATGGCCTGGTGTTGGATTATCAGAATTTTACTACAATAAACAAGCTTGCAGTGTCAGATGTCTAGACGCTCCTAATGTCAGAATATTCAAAAAAGAATACGGCTGATTCTGTACCTTTTTCCATATTTCAATCTCACATTCCTTGATTTTCCATAAATCTATTGATCTCAGCCTTGAATGTGATTGACTGAATAACGATCAATAGGGTTGACTCATTGACTGAACATCTATACAAAAACCACTGGGAATTCATAGATGCACAACGACTCTGCAAGAAATGGTCAACTTCCTAAACCGATAAATGTTAATGGCATAGTAAGTATTTTCACTAAAAATATTTCCATTACAGATTATTCATTCTAAATTATTAACTAGCAACTGATAACCAAATGGAACTCCTCACAGACCTGTGTGGGTCATCAGGATCACAGTTGGCAAGAAAGCTGGTGATAGCATCAGCCACTTCTTTATTTGATAGAACATCCCAGAGGCCATCCGTGGCTAGAACCAGTGTATCGTCCGCATCGTGTTCTTGCTCTGTGCAGTCGTAGACTCTTACCTGTACACACATCAATTAAAATTTCTTTATTTGAAACAAATATTTCAAAGGAGCCATAATGTTTTTCAAGCACGAACAAATTCTCTCAGCATTATTCTATCAATTATTCATGGAACTAACGCATTAAAGATTCCCATGGTTGTAAAATCAAACTGACAGTGAATAACAATAAATCTTAAATGCCAAAAAACAAAAATACAGAATAATGGATTCTATTCACCTTTTATGTGGGAAACCATTGCTTTCTTTGTTTATAAATCCTTTAGATTGCAAATGTGCTTTATTTTAATTTCAGGAGAAATGTTGTCACCCATCACTAGTGCAAGGCTCTTGGCTTTAAAATTCATTTAGGCCAACAGCATTTCACTGGCTTCTCCGTGGAAATTCGACAGTTAAAATTCCCATGGCAACACCCCGTCTCATCGCAGTAGCTCATAAACCATGCAAGATAGGCTCAACTCTGCTTTGTAGATTTACATCCTTGAATTGAAATGCTCTGAGCAGAGAAGATGCAAAATTCTCATATGTAGAAACTACAGTGACAGAATTACTGGAAAATCTGTATTCTTAACACATTGTTTAACTTACATTGGATTGAAATAAATAGATATCATGCTTTTATTTAAGGAACCGAAAATCTGTCCTAAAGTTTTTGTAATTAATCATTAGATCCTAAAGCTGGTTATATCTGGTACATTGCAAAATTAATAACAAAATTGTTTGTAAGCAGCAGAGCGAAATAAATTAAAATGCATGTGTTGGAAACAAAAGTTATACCTGAAAGGGAAATGTTCCGTGTGTCTGAAAGGTGTTTTAAAACTCAGGAACAGTTGCACAGCGGGTTGTGGGTACCTGGAATGTATGATAGCGATGATAGTGGTATTTAAGAAGCTTTTAACCAAACACGGACATAATGGGATATGGATTATGCACAGGCAGATGAGATTAGTTGATCTTGACATTATGTTTGGCACTAATTGTGGGCCGAAGTTCCCTCTGCTGTACTGTTCTATATCCAATGTAAAATCAGCACACCCAATGACGTGCAAACTGAACTGTTGGTGTGCAAGAATGTCTGCTTCTGTTTGCATTGATTTAAGATATTGCTTTTATGGCCTCAGGGCGCAAGCACAATTTCCAGAAAGTTCAGAAGTAATTCTTGCCCATTGCACTGTGAATACTGACATTGATTCTCTGACAAATATGCACAAACTAGAAAGAAAATAAAGAGAAATTTTATGAAATTACAGGGCCAGTCACATTAATCATTTAATATTTTTATGCCTCACGTCTTCAGTGACTTTATGGCCTTGGGCTGTCAGATTCAGGAGTGAAATGAACATTTCTCCTTCCGAAACTAAATTATAGCATTCGTTCTCCTGAATGCACCTTCACTGAATATTCGGCACTCATTTGCAAAATTAAAATGGATATTAAGTTTGCAACCAATAAAGTAAATCAAGTATTTCATTCAAAAATGTTTTGGTTAGTATGCAGATTGATTAATCTGCAGGACTGGATGTAGTGGAGTAACATGCTGCATGGGAAAACACTGTTATTTTCTTCTTAGGCTGTCCCTTGGGTCAAGGATGATTTGTTTCCACTCTAGTTTTGAGAAGTGGAATATGCCTGTGCATTAATTTTTCTAACATGGAAAGGCCATTGCACACCAGATACTATGTGGTCTTGATGGCGTATACCTTGGTCCAATGGCAAGGAAGTCCAAGACAATTGGAAATCAGGCTCTGTTGTACATTAATGGAGAAATAAGTACACCCACACATATACAAAATCTTGTCCAATCCCTCTGCCTTGACGTTCTTTCTCTTACCATGATTACCTACCTCCTTTAGTTGCCTTCCTTCAGACTGCCTATTTCTATCTCCCCTCCCCCAATCGCAACCCTTTGTGACCCTCTCAACTACAATTCCTTCACTCACCCCTTTTCCCTCCTGGTATCTTCCTCCATTTTGCTTCACAAAACATCTGCATCCCATCGTCCCACCACACGTCCAAACCTCTCCTAATCTGCTGACCATTTTCTCTCTCCATGAGCAAAACTGTTCCTTCAACTGCTCTTGCTTGCCCTCTCTAGCGACCCTCCCAGAATGCTAATTTCTGCTCTCAACCCCACCTCCACCCCTAGGTTGTAGTAGCCTTGCTGTCACTAGGTTCAATTTCCAGACCCTTGCTGCTGGGCCCACGCCCCACTAACCTCCCCCAAAAAACTCTTGGGGGAATCTTTAGCCATCCCTGTGTTGCCTGATGATGGCAGACCACACACTTCTGCTGTTCTGTGCTGGGTTTCCCTTTTCCGAGTCAGTGGACTCACACTATTCTATATCTTGAAATTAAGACTCAAAGAGAATTGTTTAAATTTCAAATCAGATGGCCACATACACAGGCTTCATTTCAGCAGAGGACTTCAGATGAGCCAGCAGATACTTCACGTTATTGGGAATAGAACAGAATCCTTGCTCTGCATTTAAGATATTCCCTTCCTGGGTCAACCAAGTCAGCGTTATGTCTCAAAACACATTACTTTTCTGACTGCTAGGCAGAATGCACTCTGGTAACTATTTATTGGCCAATACCAGCTTTGCTGAGGATGACTACAATGCTGAACGATTTTCAAGTTGCATTCATTGAATACTGCACAAAAAGGCCGAGCACTACCGCAAATACATTGTAATGGCTGCCTCATAAAGAAGCATCAACTCATTTTACAGGGAGTTTTTCATTTGCAAAACATTCCCTTTACAATTGTGAAGGACCAATGTTCTGCATCTGTGTCAGGCTTTGAGTCATCCTTTCATTTAAGCTGCACGCAGGTGGCCATTCCACAAGAAGGATTTCAATCTGTTTTCTTATTTACGTTTTGTGGGAACAGACGGTGTGACAGAGATCTTCTATAGAAATGCTGCAAGCTCACTGCGTGGTATTCCTTTAAACTCCCACTCTGTATCTCCCACCTCCCAGTTCTCTCCAAACTCCTATTGCCTTTGCCTGACACTGTACTGGCCCAACCTGCCAACGGATGGACTTAAACCCTCAGGTAGCAAGATGCAGCGAAGCCTCAATAGCAAATCCACTGTTTCCTTATCCAGCCCAACAAATGTCAGGTTTTTGTGCCAAAATTATACCCACACTGGACAGAATTACAAATCCCTTTCACAACATGAGCAAAATACTGATTGCAGGAGACTCTAAAGCTACCGGAGACAATGAAGGTTGTAAGCATTAGTTTGTTTGTAATATTTGTTCTTAAAGTGACTCGTTCCAAGAATAGAGTTTGTTTTCTCAAAAACAAGAACATAGAACAGTACAGCACAGCACAGAACAGGCCCTTCGGCACATAATGTCTGTGTCAAACATCATACCAAATTAAGCTAATCCCTTCTGCCTGCATGTGATCCATATCCCAGCATTCCTTACATATTCATGTCTCCATCCAAAAGCTCTTAGATACCACTATCGTATTTGCTTCCGCCATGACCTCAGGCAGAAGTAGATATGGGAATCTAAAAGAAATGGATGAATGTGATTTTCCAACTGTCCACATGGGGGGAAAGGTCAATTTAAAATCACATAAAACAATATGGTTTCCAGCCAGTCTGAGGATTCAGCTATGGAAATTGAGGTCAAGAAATATGAAAAGGATGACTTGTTATTGAATATTGAGTGAAAGGAAATTTGGGGTCATCCAATCTTATGTTGGAGGTTGGAGGCACAAGGAACTGCAGATGCTGGTTCATCTGCTGACCATTTTAACTTCCCTTTACCTTCCCTGTGCCCCACCTGGATTGGCACATGTTTCTTCCCCCCCCCCCCCCCCACCACCACCTATATTCCTTCCTCTAGTTTCACAATTTGCATCTCTTCTATCCTTGTGTCAAACATTTTGTCTTTTCATCTCTGACATTTGTCCAGCCATCTACCTATCAACCCCACCCCCCATCACCTGTATCCACCTATCACATGCCAGGCTTTGACCTGCCCCCACCTCTCTTCCAACTTTCTCCCCGTCCCACCCCATAATCAGTCTGGTGAAGGGTCCTGACCCAAAATGTCACATATCCATGTTCGAGAGAGAGAGGCTACCTGACCCGCTGAGTTACTCCAGCAATTTGTGTCCTTTTTTTGTCAGTAGGTAACTGATTAAAATGCTAACTGTGGTTAAAAGGGATGGAGTAAAGTTTTTAAATTACACAATGTAGTAGAAAGTAAGATTGCTTTACCTCAGGTGTGCTCGAGAGAAAGGGCTTTATGTGGATATTTGAATCGTGAACCTTCAAATCATGGTCTCCAAATCCTCGGGTCACACCAATGGTTGCCATCACACGTGCCTAATGAACAAATCACATTTTGCCCCTCAGTTTGCACGTCACTTATCAACTGATAAACACAGTGATTTCAAAGAAAGATTTAAAAATAATAGTACTTTACAACACGCTTCACAGGTACTTCATTATCTGCAGGGTGGTTTGAGACACCCATTGTATACAAGACAGCACATAAAACCAGCATGTTGATGTCACAGTGCAGATACCAGTCCTGTGTGAGTTAACCCAGCATTGCAAATCACACACCTTTGTCTTTTACAGTGAAAAATAAACCTTGGGGCACAACAGATTATTAGTTGTTCAAAATTAATGCAGGAGAATGGAATTGGAGTAAGTGACGAATGAGTGAGGGCAATAGAGAAAATTGGGGGTGGGGGTGGGGGGGGGGGGGGGGAGGGGATTCTAGCTGTAGCTGCTCCATGTACATTGAGCAAACCTAGCACACTCCACCCGACACTTGAAATAAATCAAGAAAGATTTGAAGGGTCTCGACCCGAAACGTCACCCATTCCTTCTCTCCAGAGATGCTGCCTGACCCGCTGAGTTACTCCAGCATTTTTGTGCCTACCTAAGATTTAGAAAGAGATAGGTTCTTTATTGAAATATGCTGACAGAACAACCAAATGAGGTTTGGCTCAATATTAAACTTGGTGAATAATTTTATGATTACAGTGTGGTCTCAGAGTATCTTTCAGTTATCAGGTGTCTTTCAGTTAGCAGCTGTACCATACATATATGGACGAACATTGATTGCTCTGCCTTCTCCTTCAACCACAACTGTGTAAGAGAGTTTCAGATTTTTCCACCATTAGCAAGACGTTTCAATGACTAAACCTTATGTCCCATCCTCACAACTATTCCTGTGAGATTCAATGGTGGAAGCATCACTTTGTAAAATAGTACCCTTAACCACCTTCTACATATTCCAAAACTATAGACATGGTACATACATTTTCCAAAGCATATTCTTCTCACAGCTTTTGGTCTTCAGGTTTACTACATAACATGACACTTGTTAGGTAAGTATGCAGTGACAAACGGATCAGCCTAAAATACAGGTGAATCATTTATAAACGAACAAATAATTCACTGAAATAAACCACTTAACTTCAGTGATAGAAAGTTTTCAGCAGTGTTGTAAAATGACTGGTTTCATACCCGGCAAAGAGAGGAAAGACTTGTACTTTTATAACACCCATCTTAATCTCAGGATAACCCAAAACACCTTATTGGCACTGACCTGCTTTTGAAGAATAGTCCCCGTTTAAATGAGGAAGCACCGGAACAGAAATGCACAAAGGAAACTCTCACAAACAGCAATGACCAAATAATGTATTGTTTTATTATGCAACTTAAAGGATGAATATTGGCTGCTGTGTAAAGGAGAGCAGTCTGGCTCTTCTTTCAACTTCCAGGATGGACTCTTTTATAAACAGCTGACTAGACCTTGGCTGACACCTGTCTGAAGAAGGGTCCTGTCCTGAAACATTGTTTGTTCTTTCCCTCCACCAATGCCGCCTGACCCTCTGGGTTCCTCTGTACTTTGTGTTTTGTTCAGCTCATTTGAAAAAAAAAGGCACCTTTGACAGGGCGGCATTGGGACTATAGGCCTGAACTTTATTCTTAAAAATTCTGGAGTAACCCAGTGTCTCACTGGTGACCTTCCAGTTTTATGTGGCAGCCTACACTCATCATGAACTGGACACATTGAACATTTCACATCTTGCAAATGTTCAGTCACTGAACCTCTGAATATTTATGAGCTCCAGTATCTACCCACCAGTGAAATTGACACACGAGGTGAATTTCAATAACCATGTGAAGCATCAATTTCTCAATCATTTTTTTATTTCTTTGTGATACACTGATTGGACTGAGGCAGGGAGTTTCTGCAACACAACTAGTTTTCATGAGAATGCTTTAACCAGAAATTGGGATTTGTTTAGTGCACAAGCATTTGTGTTTTTCCCCTGTGCTTCATTAACACAATCCATAATTCCAACTTGTGTTACTTGAGCTGTGAAGGCATTCCTGTCCATGGAGAGTGACTGTCAGCATGTTTTTTTCCCTTTGGCATAGATTACTCGGGGCAGGGAGATAGGGCATATTTGGCAGAAAAGGGGGCCATTGGGAAACCAACAAAGAAAAATAGTCAGTAAAGAAACCCAGCCCCATGAAAGGGAGAAAGAACAGAAAGGCTCACACATCCAGATGGGTGAACAGCTGGGTTTCCTAAAGCACGTAAGAAAGTGCTTTTAAAGTGTGTCAATGTTGTAATTTCTGGAAACATGGCATCCAATTTGTGCATAGCAAATTGTAATGTAAGGGTTAAATAGACTGTGTCAGCTAAAATGGAGTTGTCAGCTAACAGCCATATGCATGTTTTTCAGCTAAATTAACAGCACCACATGTCAAGTAAGCATGTTTGCCTAGAAAAACAATTAAATGTTTAGGAAAATGCTTGGGGTAACTTGGAAGAACCAGTAAATCATGAGGCCACCTGCAAGGTCACTAATACAAACCTTTACCTTCCCAGAGTAATTCGAAACGTGCTCAAGACTAACTATTTGAATTAGCTACTCAAGGCTAACTAATAATCAGTTATTAGCCTGATTTGACAAACAACTGTTTTCAACGCTTCGAGGATAGCCAGTCTTAAAATAGTCATCTGTTGTTCTTAGATTAGCGTAGAAGCTTGGGCTTTTAGGTATAAAAGTGTCTATTACACAGGTGCTCAGGGGATTTCATCTTGGGCCAAGCTTCTGGAGAGGCACCAGGACACAGAGGTTCTTTGAAAGATCTCCAGTCGAAGCTTTTATAGAGTTCCCAACAAGCCTTTGAAGTTACAGCCTTCAAGGCTGAAACAATTGTCAGATTCAGTATTGATATGCTATTTCCTGCTGCTATTTATATTGCAGTTTATGTGTCTTTTTAGCATTGCTTTAACTGAAGTTGTATAGCCATTCTATTGCTATCTTCTCGGTACTTTGTTGCTGCTTTGATACAGCCTTTACTAAATGTTTGTGCTTTAAATTTGATATAAGTGTTCTTCCTTCATCATTGATCAGAATCCTTAAAACCGTCTATTATTCCATTACATAGGCTTCCATAAATGATCCATTGGCATCACTTCAAACAAGACCAGATAAATTATCTTTGTTGTTCTGGCCCTCAGAGAATATCATAGAAAGAAATTTGGGTAGAAATTCATCTGACAAATGTCACTCAAAACGTGCTTTGAACTCTGCAAGTCAAAGTAGATTGCAATGTGCATATTTTATTGGACTCTGTATTTAGAGTGCCTGGCAGAGGATAAATTTTACTCCAATATTTTGTTCCTTTCATGTTGCAGTTTGTGGGAGCTTGCCATGTGCAAACTGGGTGTTGCATTTCCAACATTGCAACAGTGACTACAGTTCCAAGAGCATGTCATTTCTTCTTACAGTCTTTGAGACATTCTGGTGTTATGAAAAGCAAATATAAACAAAAATCTATTTTTCTTTCGATACTTAAAAACCAACAGAAAAGGGTTCACATAATTATACCATAAAACAGACCGAGATGGTGAGGTAGACATTGTATGAACTTTACATCTGTCAAAGCAAAAGATTAGATTGTTAAAAATGGATGGAACAATAAAAGCCTGAAGAAAGAATGAGATTGACTCGAGGGACCAGCGGAACTGGTCGAGAAAGAATAAATTTGCATTTATATAACCAATTTATCAGAAATGCTCCACAGCATTTGTGTAAAATGCATTCATCATGAGGTAGAATCATTGTAGTTACATTGAAAATCTCGGCCAGTGGCTTGCACATATATAGTACTTTACATGCCCACTTCAAGTCACCCCAAAGCACTTGTCCAGCCCATGCAGGCAGTAGTGTGTTGAGGGGGAAGTGGGCCTCGCAGAAGCATTTACTGTACACGTACCCCATCCCCTCTATAATCATTAAACTTGTAAAGGAAATAGGTGGATACCCACATATGTACGTCTAAGGTTTACTTCAAAACATAGCCTGGGCCAATTAAATACTTCATGAAAACATAAATGCTATAGTGTTTAAAAAAAGAAGACAGCCAGTGTACACACAGAAAGATTTCAGAAACAGTAACGTGATACCAGCCAATATTTTGTCAAATTGAGTGAAGGATCATCAAAGGCCAAGCCTCCAACGATAGCTCACTTCTCTGAAATCCTTCACATCCACCTGAGAGCACAGGTGGGGCCTCGATTTTGCATATTATCTGAACGGTGGCAATCCTAACAGTGCAACATACCTAGGGTAATACAAGGGAAAATAAACATACACTTTCATACTCTAATCTCTGTAACTGCACTTAGTTTGTAGAGCTGCACAGTTTGAAATAAAAGGGCAATACGGGGAGAAAGGATAAGGTACGAAGGTAAACTAGCCAATAATATAAAGGAAGATAGTAAAAGTTTCTTTAGGTATGTGAAGAGGAAGAAAATAGTTAAGGCAAATGTGGGTCCCTTGAAGACAGAAGCAGGGGAATTTATTATGGGGAACAAGGAAATGGCAGACGAGTTGAACCGGTACTTTGGATCTGTCTTCACTAAGGAAGACATAAACAATCTCCCAGATGTTCTAGTGGCCAGAGATCTTAGGGTGCGGAGGAACTGAAGGAAATTCACATTAGGCAGGAAATGGTGTTGGGTAGACTGATGGGACTGAAGGCTGATAAATCCCCAGGGCCCGATGGTCTGCATCCCAGGGTACCTAAGGAGGTGGCTCTAGAAATCGTGGACGCATTGGTGATCATTTTCCAATGTTCTATAGATTCAGGATCAGTTCCTGTGGATTGGAGGGTAGCGAATGTTATAGACAATAGACAATAGACAATAGGTGCAGGAGTAGGCCATTCAGCCCTTCGAGCCAGCACCGCCATTCAATGCGATCATGGCTGATCACTCTCAATCAGTACCCCGTTCCTGCCTTCTCCCCATACCCCCTCACTCCACTATCCTTAAGAGCTCTATCCAGCTCTCTCTTGAAAGCATCCAACGAACTGGCCTCCACTGCCTTCTGAGGCAGAGAATTCCACACCTTCACCACTCTCTGACTGAAAAAGTTCTTCCTCATCTCCGTTCTAAATGGCCTACCCCTTATTCTTAAACTGTGGCCCCTTGTTCTGGACTCCCCCAACATTGGGAACATGTTTCCTGCCTCTAATGTGTCCAATCCCCTAATTATCTTGTATGTTTCAATAAGATCCCCCCTCATCCTTCTAAATTCCAGTGTATACAAGCCTAATTGCTCCAGCCTTTCAACATACGACAGTCCCGCCATTCCGGGAATTAACCTAGTGAACCTACGCTGCACGCCCTCAATAGCAAGAATATCCTTCCTCAAATTTGGAGACCAAAACTGCACACAGTACTCCAGGTGCGGTCTCACCAGGGCCCGGTACAACTGTAGAAGGACCTCTTTGCTCCTATACTCAACTCCTCTTGTTATAATAATAATAATAATAATAATGCATTACATTTATATAGCGCTTTTCATACACTCAAAGACGCTTTACAGGGATTTAAAGAACATAGGGAAGTGAATAAATAGATAAATAAGTAAACGAACAGAGAAAGGAGACAGAAGGTGAGGTGACCTTCAGTGGTTGAAGGCAGTACTGAACAGGTGAGACTTCAGTGATGTTTTGAATGTGGTGAGTGAGGAGGAGTCTCTGACGGTTTGGGGTAGTGAGTTCCATAGGGTGGGAGCAGCGATGGAGAAAGCCCTGTCCCCCCAGGATCTGAGTTTGGTCCGGATGGGGGGGATAGGAGATTGGCAGCAGCAGAGCGGAGGGTGCAGGTGGGAGTGTGCCTGTGGAGGAGGTCAGTCAGGTAGGATGGGGCCAGGTTATGGAGGGCTTTGTAGGTCATGAGGAGGATTTTGTACTGGATTCTCTGGGGGATGGGGAGCCAGTGGAGTTTGTAAAGGACGGGGGTGATATGGTCACGGATCGGGGTGTGGGTGAGTAGACGGGCAGCGGAGTTTTGAATGTATTGAAGTTTACTAATGATTTTTGAGGGTGCGCCATAGAGGAGGCTGTTGCAGTAGTCCAGACGGGAGGTGATGAAGGTGTGGATGAGGGTTTCTGCAGCTGTGGAGGAGAGGGATGGACGGAGACGGGCAATGTTTTTGAGGTGGAAGAAGGCTGTCTTTGTGATGTGTTTGATGTGTTTGTCGAAGGAGAGGGTTTGATCAAAGATGATTCCAAGATTCCGGATGTGAGGGGAGGTGGATACTGGCAGACCATCAATATTGAGGATGAAGTTTTGGGTGGATTTGGTGAGCGTTTTTGGACCAATGATGATGATTTCAGATTTGTTGCAGTTGAGTTTGAGGAAATTTGATTGAAGCCAAGATTTTATTTCAGTGATGCAGTTTGTCAGTGTAGAGTGTGTGGTGGTGGAGATTGACTTGGTGGAGATGAGGAGCTGGATATCATCGGCGAAGCAGTGGAAGTTGAGACCATGATGGCGGATTAATTGACCAAGGGGGAACAGGTAGAGGATGAAGAGGAGGGGGCCAAGGACTGAGCCAACATTCCATTGGCTTTCTTCACTGCCTGCTGTACCTGCATGCTTCCTTTCAGTGACTGATGCACTAGGACACCCAGATCTCGTTGAACATCCCCTCTTCCTAACGACACCATTCAGATAATAATCTGCCTTTCTATTCTTACTTCCAAAGTGAATAACCTCACACTTATCTACATTAAACTGCACCTGCCATGTATCCGCCCACTCACACAACCTGTCCAAGTCACCCTGCAGCCTTATTGCATCTTCCTCACAATTCACACTACCACCCAGCTTAGTATCATCTGCAAATTTGCTAATGGTACTTTTAATCCCTTCATCTAAGTCATTAATGTATATCGTAAATAGCTGGGGTCCCAGCACCGAACCTTGCGGTACCCCACTGGTCACTGCCTGCCATTCCGAAAGGGACCCATTTATCCCCACTCTTTGCTTTCTGTCTGTCAACCAATTTTCTATCCATGTCAGCACCCTACCCCCAATACCATGTGCTCTAATTTTGCCCACTAATCTCCTATGTGGGACCTTGTCGAAGGCTTTCTGAAAGTCGAGGTACACCACATCCACTGACTCTCCCCTGTCAATTTTCCTAGTTATCCCACTTTTTAAGAAAGGAGGGAGAGAGAAAACAGGAAATTATAGACCAGTTAGTCTGACATCGGTGGTGGGGAAGATGCTGGAGTCAATTATAAAAGACGAAATTGCGGAGCATTTGGATAGCAGTAACAGGATCGTTCTGAGTCAGTATGGATTAACGAAGGGGAAATCATGCTTGACTAATCTTCTGGAATTTTTTGAGGATATAACTATGAAAATGGATGGGAGAGTCGGTGAATGTGGTGTACCTTGACTTTCAGAAAGCCTTCGACAAGGTCCCACATAGGAGATTAGTGGGCAAAATTAGAGCACATGGTATTGGGGGTAATGTACTGACATGGATAGAAAATTGGTTAGCAGACAGAAAGCAAAGAGTGGGGATAAATGGGTCCCTTTCAGAATGGCAGGCAGTGACTAGTGGGGTACCGCAAGGCTCGGTGCTGGGACCGCAGCTATTTACAATATACATTAATGACTTGGATGGAGGGATTAAAAGTAACATTAGCAAATTTGCAGATGACACAAAGCTGGGGGGCAGTGTGAACTGTGTGGAAGATGCTATAAGGTTGCAGGGTGTTTTGGACAGGTTGTGTGAGTGGGCGGATGCATGACAGATGCAGTATAATGTGTATAAGTGTGAGGTTATCCACTTTGGTGGTAAGAATAGGAAGGCAGATTATTATCTAAATGGTTAGGGAAGGGGACGTACAACGAGATCTGGGTGTCCTAGTGCATCAGTCACTGAAAGGAAGCATGCAGGTACAGCAGGCAGTGAAGAAAGCCAATGGAATGTTGGTCTTCATAACAAGAGGAGTTGAGTATAGGAGCAAAGAGGTCCTTCTGCAGTTGTACAGGGCCCTGGTGAGACCGCACCTGGAGTACTGCTTGCAGTTTTGGTCTCCAAATTTGAGGAAGGATATTCTTGCTATTGAGGGCATGCAGTGTAGGTTTACTAGGTTAATTCCCGGAATGGCGGGACTGTCGTATGTTGAAACACTGGATCGACTAGGCTTCTATACACTGGAATTTAGAAGTATGAGAGGGGATCTTATTGAAACATATAAGATTATTAAACATATAAGAGGCAGGAAACATGTTCCCAATGTTGGGGGAGTCCAGAACCAGGGGCCACAGTTTAAGAATAAGGGGTAGGCCATTTAGAACGGAGATGAGGAAAAACTTTTTCAGTCAGAGAGTTGTAAATCTGTGGAATTCTCTGCCTCAGAAGGCGATGGAAGCCAATTCTCTGAGTGCTTTCAAGAGAGAGCTAGATAGAGCTCTTAAGGATAGCGGAGTCAGGGGGTATGGGGAGAAGGCAGGAACGGGGTACTGATTGGGAATGATCAGCCATGATCACATTGAATGGTGGTGTTGGCTCGAAGGGCCGAATGGCCTCCTCCTGCACCTACTGTCTATTCTCTATTGAAGAACTGAGCGCTCCAGTTTTCTCCCACATCCGAATGATGTGCAAGTTCGTAGGTTAATTGGCCTCTATAAAATTACCCCTAATGTGTAGAGAGTGGTTGAGAAAGTGGGATAACATGGAACTTGTGTGAAAAGGTAATCAAATATAGTCAGCATGGGCCAAAGGGTCTGTTTCCATGCTGTATCTCTAAACTAAACTACTGACTCAAGAGGCAAGTATATTATAAATGGAGTCCCACAAAGGCAGCCATTTGGCACTCTGCTAAGAGGCAATAATAGGAATCTCTTTGGAGTGTTGCCTTCAGGGAAGAAAGTTGCCCAGGGACAAGTCACCAGTGTGGGACCGCCAACATTCTGTTGAATAGCGTCTCTAATACCTTAGCATGGCTTTAGCCTGGCAGAATCACCTGAGACTGCATACGTGATTCCAAGAACAAAACACCAACCTACAATTCAATAGTTGAGTTTGTCATGGTATCTGGTCATGATTGTAACATGATTTGGGTCCATCCATTGTTATATTCTAATAAAAGAATCCACAGAAGATAAAGTAGATTAACAGGAAGAAACAAAATTGTAAATTAGAAGAACTTAACCAAACAGAATAGATGCAATAAAAAACTGAAGATAAACTAATGCAACAGAACCAGAGGAAGAAAAAATGTAGGAAAGAACATCAAACAAATTAATAAAATCATTAAATGCCCTGGAGTTTAATGGGTACATTTGGCCAACTGAGCATGTGCTAGTTATTTTGCGAGAGTCATCCATTTTATGCTATTGCCCTGCTCTTTACCCATAAGCTCTATACATTATTTTCCAATTTATCCTATTTTCTTTAAATGTTGCTCTTTTATCCTTTGAGATGCTTTTTAAAACCTACACCTCCAGCAAGCATTTGCTCCACCATCTCCTTATATAGCCCAGCTTGGTGTCAAACACTTCTGGGTGACACTCCTATGAAGAAGTTTACACAAAGTGTATGAAAATAACTGCAGATGCTGGTACAAATCGAAGGTATTTATTCACAAAATGCTGGAGTAACTCAGCAGGTCAGTCAGCATCTCAGGAGAGAAGGAATGGGCGACGTTTCGGGTCGAGACCCTTCTTCAGACTGATCTGGTTTACACAAAGGGACACAAAGTGTTTGAGTAACTCAACGGGTCAGACAGCATCTCTGGAGAACATTTCATTTTTTTGACGTTTTGGGTTTGAGAAGGGTCCCTACCCAAAACATCACCTATCCAGAGCTGCAGCTTGACCCGCTGAGTTACTCCAGCACTTTGTGTCCTTTCTTTGTCTTTCCTCTGGTTCTCTGGAGCAATTCCCATAAATCTGCATTCGCTAAACGAAGTAACAGAAGAACAGCAGAGAAGAGATTAGCAGAATCAGCAAACCAGAAAAGGAAATGGGTAGAGAAAAAAATGGAAATTACTTGCAGAAATAACCATTCAGCAAATACCCTTGTTTACTCAACCAAGGCATGTGCATTAAAGTATTGGGATGAAAAATGTGGCAGGATTAATTCACTGAGTGCAGCCTATGATTGACAGCATGCCCAGGTTCATGATGTGCCCCGTTTAAATTACCAGCGTGTGACTTTTGGAAATAATTACATTTTATAGGTCGGCAAGTAATCTTGCTAGAATAATAATAAATGGAGCTGTGTGCTTTTAGGTGGGGGTTGGGATGAAAGGGTGAGAGAGTAGTTCTTATTTCATTGCTACAATCCCCTTCTAACCTGCTCACCAAATGACCTATAGAAATACAAACACTCCTATTCATATGCAACATAATTCCCTACCTTCTTTCCCTCCCCGTATACCAAAGGAAACTTTAGATCATCTTCTTCGATGGTTTTATAGGCCCTGTGGTGAAAAGAAAACAGTTTTCATCAGCAGAATAGATTCATTATCCCTCCCACCCCAGGCCATTTCTGCATTAACTACATGGTCTAGCGTGCAGCCTTACTGTTAATGTCCGTTAGGGTTGAAGGTGTGCATGGGGGAGTTGGTGCCAATCCCATTTCCCCCCCCAGGTCTTGATTTAATTAGAAATTGAAGGACATTTTACTTTCTTGTGGCCAAAATATCTGGAATTAGACTGCGGTTTTTAAACGCTTCGAAGCAAACCTCTGAGTAGTTTTTTTTCCAGTGGTGGAGGGCGCCCATGAGATAGAAGTTCTTCCCTCCCCAACCTGCCCCCTCCACCAAAAGAAAGACGCATCTCATCAGCTTGCAGTGTGAGTGGTCAATTTGAAAATACCCCAAACAACCTGTGCAAAATCTGTATTTGAATCGGTTCAAAAATGAGAAAAGAATTACACCAGCCAGATGTGCCAGCACACGGATAAATGAAAGGCAGAGAATGATTTATTAAATTATCCATCTGATTTCCATACTTCTTGCTCCTGTTATGCAATCATCCTGCCCTCCCCCATTCATGCACGTATGGACACACACACAGACACACACACGCGCACACACACACAGACACACACATGCGCACACACAGACACACACACAGACACACGCGCATGCACACAGAGACAGACAGACACACGCACACACAGACACACGCACACACACAGACACACGCACACACACAGACATACACACATTAATTCAGTAACTGCACAGTCATCCATCATTGTCAGAAAAGCCATTCAACTCAGGCCAGGTTCCCCGCTGTTTCACCGGGTCCATGCAAATATGTTGAGTCATTTGCATTCAGTAGCGTACAATCCACCATTACTGTCAACAATCTACTCTTGGCAGTCATTTGCCAGTGATTTCCTCTCTTCCATTGCGTAAAAACACTCACCCTGCACTGCAAATTATAATACATTCTCGCAATTGTGCGCCTCGCAACAATTTTCTAACAGCACCGCAAAAGGCATGACTTAAATAAAAATGTTGCATCAGAGATGTACATCAGAGCTGTGAAAACTCTTTAATTGTGCAATATTTTGGAACAATTCAACCCACGTACAAAAACCTTTTGTAATTATGATTCTTCCTGAGCTGTCATGGACCATCTTTAATCACATCTGCCTGGTTAGCTGCCACTCATAATAAAGTGACAATTATACAGCCAGTCAAGGATGTTTAATAGTCTGGTGTGGGCTGAGATAGAGTGTATAACTGGGAAGTGTGAGGAGATCCGATAGGACCATAGCTGGGGGTGGTATGGGATTGACTGCTAGATAGTTTGGTCCGATATACCTTTGGCAAGAATCTCAGGAGGATCTGGCCTAGAATTCAATGGTACTACCTGATTGATCAGCATCGAGGTTGGTCGCAAGATTGACTGGTGATGATTGGCAATGGGGCAAGTGTGTTAGAACGAGACTGTGCTGAGATCAGCCAGACACATCAAAGGTAGCAACCATGAGGAGAGCGGAGAGTGAACACCAAGGAAAAAAATATTGATGTCTGCGGTCCCACTC
Source organism: Rhinoraja longicauda (assembly GCF_053455715.1). NCBI lineage: Eukaryota > Metazoa > Chordata > Chondrichthyes > Rajiformes > Arhynchobatidae > Rhinoraja > Rhinoraja longicauda. Next base: position 24,594,113 of record NC_135972.1, on the reverse strand, counting down.
CAGTGGAACAGGTAAGCCGAATGTCCATCAATTAATTTAAAAAACCTGATTTCATATCTCGTGGGGCGGCACAGTGACTCGGCTGGTGGAGCTGCAGCATCACAGTGCAAGAGACTCAGGTTTGATTCTGACCTCAGGCGCTATCTGGGTGTTGTTTGCACGTTCTCGTGGTGACCGCGTGGGTTCCCTCCAGGTGCTCCAGTTTCCCCCCACATTCCGAAGATGTGCGGGTTTGTAGGTTAATTGGCCATCTGAAAATTACCCATGGTTTGTAAGGAGTGGACAAGAAAGTGGGATAACCCAGTGTGATCAATGGTCGGTGTGGACGTGGTGGGTCGAGGAGCCTGTTTCCATGCTGTATCTCTAAAACTAAAAAACTATTTAAGCCCTGCTTTGGCATGGGTGTCCTATGATGTTCACAGGTCATGAATGTGCAGAAGAATTTAGTGTGAGTGATGTCAAGGTGTGTGCTGCACATTGGAGTTACTTCATGTATCTGGGAGCCTCACTGTGGACATTTGCCATAGCTATTCTTGTCCCTCATTCATTCTTGAGTAAGACCATGTTCTCTACCTTACAGTGTGGTGAAGTGTACAGAGATCAATCTGGGCTCAAAAGGTTTTTTGTCACACAGGTGTCAGAGGTGTAGGACACTGTAGCATAAGTGGTTCCTGATTTTTGAGATTCTCTTTTTCTCTCTGCTTCCTCCATTCGTGCTCCCTTGTGAGCAAGCACAGAGGGTCACAGTTTAAGGATAAGGGGGAAGTCTTTTAGGACCGAGATGAGAACGTTTTTTTTCACACAGAGAGTGGTGAATCTGTGGAATTCTCTGCCACAGAAGGTAGTTGAGGCCAGTTCATTGGCTATATTTAAGAGGGAGTTTGATGTGGCCCTTGTGGCTAAAGGGATCAGGGGGTATGGAGAGAAGGCAGGTACGGGATACTGAGTTGGATGATCAGCCATGATCATATTGAATGGCGGTGCAGGCTCGAAGGGCCGAATGGCCTATTTTCTATGTTTCTAGAACCTGGATGGAATGTTAAAAAGTGTACCATATGCACACAATGCATCCAATTGTATTAATTTAATTTAGAGATACAGCGCCGAATCTGGCCCTTCAGCCCACCGAATCCGCATGACCAGTGATCCCCGCACACCAACACTATCCTACACACTGGGGACAATTTACAATCTTTACCAAAGCCAATGAACCTACAAACCTGTACATCTTTGGAGTGTGAGAGGATACCAGAGGACCCAGGGAAAACCCACCGGGTCACAGACAGAACGTACAAACTCTGTACAGACAGCACCCATGGTCAGGATCAAGCTCGGGTCTCTGCCGCTGTAAGGCAGCAACTATCACTGCCCTTCTAAGTGTGCAGAGACTAATCTGGGCCAGATTTAAAATAAAATCAGTTTGTATAATGCACAAAAAACATTGCATTATGTGAAAAAAATTGAGCCCACTGTACGTAGTTTGGCAGTCACTGCGAGTTTCTGCAGCACAAAACCCAACTACAAACTTCATACATCAATGATAAATGCGAGGTCTTCCTATTCTGTACGTTCTGTGTGACAGGGAGACAACTTGATTTCTAATCTAAATTAAGAGCGTGGCTTGGAGAATAATTTCTCCAACTGGATGTGATATCATGATCTGGGCTTCATGTAAATCCATGGAGTACGATATATGGCTTACTAATTGAGTGAGGTGTGACTACAATTGGCTAGTGTCATCTTTTGAAGCATACTTTGGTTTTCGTTTGTCGGTAAAGTCCCCATTGCCATAATCTCCTCTCAGTGACTCGTGCCATATACCTGCCACGCAGTGTGAAAAACCTGTCTCTCAAATCCCCTTTACGTCTTCCCCTCTTAGTTTAAACCTATGTGCTCTAGTTTAGACTTTATAAACCTCCATAAGGTCACCCTCAGCTTCCTTCACTTTGGAAAACAGTCCCAGCCTATCCAGTCTCTCATTATAACTCAAGCCCTCCAGTCCTGGCAACTTCCTTATATTTCCTACACCCTCCAAACTATTCCCTGCCAATAGTGCGGCGACCAGAACTGTACACAATACTCCAAGTGCTGTCTCACCAATGACCTTTACAGCTTTAGCATGATGTCCCAATGCTAGCATTCAATAACCCAACTGACAAAGGCAAGCAATCCATATGACTTTTACCCTGTTGCCACTTTCAGGGAACCATGTACTTGTGCCCTATGTTTCGCTGTTCAACTACACAGTCATAGTCCTTTCATTCAACCTATATGTCTTGCCTTAGTTTAACTTCCCAAAATGCATGACTTTCTACTCCTGGGAATTAAGTAGTTGGCCCAAATACAGAAGAACAGAGGTACAAGACGAGAGGAAGGAGAGTTAAAGAATCAGAGGAGAGAGCAGTTTTGTTTTGCACATAGAATTGTTGGTGGAATCACATACAGTTACTAGGTTTAAGAGGGATTTAGACAGATACACATAAATAGGCAAGGAACAGAAAAGAAAAATAGGGTTCTATTATGAACAAATGGGATTAGTGTAGTTGGGCAGAAAGGGCAGCAAGGACATGGTGGGCAAAGGGCCATTTCTGTGCACTATGACTATTGTACCTCAACACCTATTGTATGCATTAAATGCATTTATTTGGGCATAGACTCAATACCCTTTATCGTTACAGTCTTACCAGCCAGTCATGTAGAAATCCCTGAAAAGCATTTTCTTCCCAAGTTCTTTGCGCTGCACTCTTCTGGAAAACTCTAGTTGGGTAAATTCATTCCCCAGTAAAAGTGGTTGCAAAAAGGCCTGTGGACATAAACGTAAAAGAGAAAAAGTGCAGGTTAAGTTAAAACTATCCCCAAAGTATTTTTGAGATCCGGTGCAAATCCAATTAAATCCAATTTCATTCTTGCACATTATAATACCAATGTATGCAAATCAACCTTATTACCGATAAACCCATAGTAATGAAATCATCAGACTTCATAAACCTAGGTTGAAGTGCCTCATCGTTGCTTGATCCAAGATTACAAAGACCAAACATACAGCAAGCCACTAAATGTAATCAGGAACGTTAAAAACTAAAATCAGCTTGCATACAACAGATGGCGATGCCTTACAAGAAATTACTTCTACAATGTGCACACACTTACTACACTGCTGAGGGAGAAGGGGTTAAGGGATTAATATGGTGTTTCTTATGCTATTCCCCAACCTGATTGTTGCACATGCAGGTGTGAATGAATTGTGCGACTTTTAATCAAAAATCAATTTTAAGCATTTGGCTAACAAATCTAGGAACTGAATCTTTTTAATACACATCACTGCCTCATCCATTTTAAATCTCAATACATGCATATACCAGGATTTCACAACGACGAACAAAGTTTAACCCTAACCCTAACAAAAGTGGCAGTAAATGGTGAAAGCACATCTCAAGCAATGAGACCAGCACCAGAGGGAAATGTTCCACTGCCCACAAATCACAACCAAACCCTAACAATTTTGTCTCACTACCCAATAAATAACCTGACCCTAATCCTAACATTCTATTGACCTCAATATCTCATCGTCTGTCTCTACTGAGAGCATCCTTGGTCTGACTCTCATTTTCAGCCACACCAATTGAGCCTTAGCCCTTAGCTTTATTAGCAATACAGGGTGCCTATGTCTTTAGTGCTGCCTACGCCTCTCATTATTGATTAAGTTCAAAACCATAACCTATTTGGTAAAAAATGTTGCAATCATATTTCACAACTGGCCAAAAATCACAATCCGCAAAAACAGATAATTGGAGGTATCAAAAATCAATTCGCTAATCAAAGGTTAGAATGAAGATACGATAAGAGTAAATAAAGAAAAAGTGGCAAGGTTGTGATATGTCAGTGTAATATAATTAAAAGGTACTAATCTAATCATTTCACTGTTCCAAATAATAAGTAAAATATTACATTTTCAATGCATTGGTCCTTAAGAGGTGACAGGCGACTATTGTTTATTGTTAGTTACTTAGCAATGAACAACTTTGATAAGGGTGGACCTAACAACAAAGTCCTTAGCAGGACTTTCATAGTGAATGGCAGGGCCCTGCAGAGTGTTATGGAGCAGAGGGACTTAGGAGTATTAGTTCACAGTTTCCTGAAAGTGGCAATCACAGGTAGGCAGGGTGATGCAGACGACATTCAGCACTTTGGTTTAATCAGTCAGCACTGTGAATAGGTATTGGAGTGATGTTAAATTACCAAAATGCAGTAAGGGATTCAACATTGGATGAACAGGCCTTTTAACCCACAATGTCTATGCCAAGTTAAACTAATCTCTGCCTGCATGCGATCCATATCTCTCCATTCCCTGCACCTATGCACCTATCCAGATGCCTCTTAAATGCCACTATTGTTTCTGCTTTCACCACCGCCCCTGGTGGCGAGATGTGGTGTGGTTTTAAAATGGAACTAGAAATAAAGGAATGTAGAGATCTTAAAGAATTGTACAGCCAGAAATGGTTACAGACATTGACTGAACGGTGCGACAGAGGCATTTACAATCAAGGTCAAGAATCTTAAAATAGCCAAGATATTAGACTTAGAGTCAGTATCATAGATCCATAATCATTACACTATTAAAATACACATAAGCGGTGCCAAGACCGATAAATTATTATATGAACAATTTTGTCTGACAGCGACAAGACCAAACCCAGAATAATGCAAGTCTGTGAGACTGCATCCTTGCTGACTGACGAGCCAGACAAAGGATTGGGAGTGAGCCTGCTGCCATCTAGCTTCAGCCTTTTATTCATGAAGTTCAGAATGAACAGGATTAAAATAACTCCCTCAACATTTGATTGTACAGTGATTTTTTTTTTTCAATGAAGAAATTCAGCCAGCCAGTCTCTTCTGGTTGAGAATTACCCTTGCAACCCTGACGATATTTCCACATTAAGATCACACAGGCTGGTGTTATTCCAAATGCAATAATCTTTTTCCAAGTATTGTAGAACATTGTGGTCCAAATCTCTGCAGGGCATTCCAAGATTCGAAGAGAACAAGGTATTAATTCCCCAGTGCTCACATCCCTAATGTGTCAGATTTGCCACCTCTTCCCCACAGTGAAACGCCCTTGATTTCCTCCTCCCTCCTCCACAACTCCAGCCTACAATAGCCCCCTGCATTCCCCTCCTGTGTCACAACTTCCACTTGCTGGCAGAGTCTTGATTTCAGTGCTCCTGATCCCTAACCTCCCCCCTCCTTCTCTCGGAATGGCAGCCACAAACCTTCCCTTCCTTTCCTTTTAATCCCCAGCCAGTTCCCCATACATCTCTGGCCTCCAACCTTCTCTCCCCCAATATCCCTGGTCTCTCTCCCTTCCTCCCTCCCTCTCTTTCCAAAGGAAGGGAAATAAACATTGTCATAGTCATTGATGTCCGCATTCCTCATATGTATTTTATTTCAAGATATTGTTTTTTTTCCCTGATGCTCCATTATGTTTAGAAGCATTTTGCCAGTTTGTGAACTAGTTCTGCAGGTCAATGAGACAATAAAATAAGTCAGTCAAGGGTAATGCTTTTCAATTCAGGGGTTTTGTTATTCCTTTTCAAACGTTCTCCATTGTCTCCTTTGCTACTCGCATTAACCACCTGGTGGTGTCCCTGATGAGACACCGGCCCAATTGATCAAGATCTCATTGTAATCATAGATATCCTTCTTCATCTATGTTTATTTTCTTCCTTATTGAATTCCTTGGCCGAGACATTTTTTTTGTGCAGCTCCTGGAACCAACAATTGCTGATTAATTTGGAATGACTTTGTTTAACTTAAAGTTTGGCTGCACCCAACCTTGTTCCTTAACCTTCTGGCCACAGTCAAGCAGTTGACAACTTGTAATGTAGTCCCTGCATGTCTCAACCTGCATCTCCCGCTTGATTGAAATAGCACGTCAGAAGACCAATGCACCGTGTAGCCAACCTTCCCATTTAAACCAATAAAATGAATTAAGGTCTTCTCTAAATGTAAGCATTAGTCAATCGCTGTAGACCCACATCCATGAAATGCAGCCTTTCCACACTGATGTGAATAAGATGCAAAGCAACATCAATACTAAAGCCCTCGCGAAGTACAATGTTATCAGCCAATATAAAAATGGTAACTTCTCAAAAGGTGTTCCAAATAAATAATAGTTTACTTGCATTATTACAAATATGACTGAAGTGCTTCAAATCTTCAAATTACTCTTAGAGTGCTGTCACTGATACCTAGAGACGGAAGCAACTAATTTATTTCTCTCTTACCAAGTACTGGAGTCGTTGTCTTTCAGTTTCTGGTGTGAACTCCGAAGACATTGGAATGATTTCCCTATTTCGAATAATAATGGCCCTGAAATGGAAGAATCAGAATATTAAAGGAGGATTTGCTGACCCACAGGGTTTCATGATGTACATATAAAATGTAAAAATAGGCTGGCGTGTTTCTTAAACAAATAAAATTGACTTGACTTGACAACGATGATGTTTCGTTTTATTATTATCACATGTACCAAGGTTTGTTTTGTACCCTATCAAATCAGATAATACAATACTATACGCAAATACAATCAAGTCAACCAAAAACAACAGGTACAGCAAAGGGGAAAATACAGAGTGCATAATATAGTTCTAGATTTACAGGTAAAAAAGAGATTTAAAAGAGTAGAGTAATTGTATCACATGGTAGCAGATCCCCCTCTTGGAAGAGGATGCAGAGGCACCCACTCTGGCTCCATCTTCATGGCTGTGGTATCTTCACATGCAATCAATGTGAATACCACGGAAGTGTAAGGTTTTAACAGCATCGTGAACTAATCTCTATGGAACTCAGTGAGCAGATTTTTCTATCCCAATGTTCGCATGCAGTAAATGAGGGGAATGGGCTGGAGTTTGGAAATACAATAGACAATAGGTGCAGGAGTAGGCCATTCGGCCCTTTGAGCCAGCACCACCAATCAATGTGATCATGGCTGATAATTCTCAATCAGTACCCCGTTCCTGCCTTCTCCCCATATCCCCTAAACGAGCAAAAATCAAGAAAGCCAGAAGAACCCGTTGGTCAGGTGATATCCATGCAGTGAGAAACAGAGCAACATTTCATTAGGTTGCAGCATTTTCGTTTGTCCCGTCGTCGGTTTTAAACTGGCCTGGCTAATTTAACCGTTTGCAGTTTTTTCTGTTGCAAACACTCTTGGTGTTATCTTGATCTCCCTTGGTTGCTTGTTCACTTTAATTGGCATTTCATTCAGGCCCTGCGTGCCATCACATTTCAGCCACTTTGGAGAGGCAACGTTTATGAAAAATAAACAGGAAAACTGAGCTTCAGCCAAATTCAGACTGGCTGTGATCTTTAAAATGGCGGAGATGGCCCAAGTGCTCCCTACTGCTGTGCCTTCATCCTACCAAGTGCATAAAAGTCACTGTCACTCAGACATGAATTTTACTAGTCGTTTTATCAGACCTCGAGATAGGACTGTAAATGATGCAATTAAGCATGACCACACCATTAGTCACTGGTCAGTTTTTAACATGATTTACTACTTAAACTGCATTCCAAAGGTTCACACGGTAAGACCTCCCCTGACAGTCACTGAATTGCCTTTTCATACCCTCTTGCTTCTGGAATGCAACCTATACAAAGCTCTCCAATATAAAATAATTCCCTCAGCCAAGAATTTATGTACTTGTGCTGTTAATTTGACATTAAAGCAAGAGGGGAGAGCTCGCACAATATAATTCACACCAAGTTACTCACAGTGTGCACAAATGCAAAGACATTGCTATGTTCCTATGTTCATATATCCCTATGTTCTCAAAATCTCTGTAAAGCGTCTTTGAGTATATGAAAAGCGCTATATAAATAAAATGTATTATTATTATGAATAACAGTCAAGATTTTCACAGACCCCTGTTTATAGTCACAATTCATTACCAAAATGAATAATGAAGCCAGAAGCTGACATTTAAAGTAATGAAATTAATCTAAGCAGCAGATTGGCATCCATTGGGGCTGCAGCTTACTCTATGTGGGGGTGTGGAGGTGTAAAGGTGGGTGGAGGGGGGAGGGGGGAGGGGGGGAGGTGGGGGAGATATTCAGTGGCTGCCCATTATACATTTCTCCCTTTGACTTTAATGAGAAAAAAAACATTTGTAACTCAAGCTGTCAATTCACCAGCTCCAACTTACTCTATTGCACAAAGTTAATATTAACCACAGCATCTGCAAACATGTCTTAATCTTTATGGTAAATAGAAACAGCGATACGTATCTCAGAAGGCAATTATAATGCTGAACTATGCTATTTACAAGTGGGGAGATTGACAGTGTGTTAGTTAATCTAAAAGTCGATAATTAAACAACATTGCCAGATATCTGGTGTGAAATAATGGTGGCAGTTATGCACTTGTTTTGAGATACGGCCTCAAATGAAGATTTAATTCAGTTCTTTCTATATTCAGGAATGCTGTATTTTTGTTTCCTGGGTAACTATGGATATGGAATATAGAATCTTACTGAACAACTTTAACCCGTGTTTCCAGGTATGAAATCCACAATCAGGTGGAACACTGATTTCACATCCAAAGCTATGCAGCCATGGAGGACAGCAAAGTGGTGTAGCTTTAGACTTTAGAGATACTAAGTGGAAACAGACCCTTCGGCCCACCGAGTCCGTGCCGACCAGCTATCGCCCCGTACACTGGCGTTATCCTACACAATAGGGATAATTTACAATTTTTACTGAAGCCAATTAACCTACAAACCTGTACGTCTTTGGAGTGTGGGAGGAAACTGGAGCTCCTGGAGAAAACCCCCTGCGGTGACATGGAGAATGTACAAACTCTTTACAGACAGCACCCGTAATCAGGATCGAACCCAGGACTCTGGTGCTGTAAGGTAGTAACTCTACCACTGTCACTGTGCTGCCCTGGTAGAAATGCTGCCTCACAGGGACAGAGACCCGGGTTCCATCCTGACCTCGGGTGACGTCAGTGTGGGGTTTGCACCTTTTCCCCATGACTACATAGGCTTCCTCCAGGTGCACTGGTTTCCTCCCACATCCCAATGACATGCAGGTTGAAGGTTAATTGGCCTCTGTAAAATTGCCCATGATAAATGTATAGAGAGTGGTCGAGAAAGGAGGATAACACAGATCAATAGTCAGTGTAGACATGGTGGGCCAGAGGGCCTGTTCTCCCTGTGACCGCGTGGGTTTCCTCTGGGTCCTTTAGTTTGTTGGTTATTTGGCCTCAGTAAATTGCCCCCAGTCTGCACAGGTTGGATGCAAAAGTGGGATAACATAAAATTAGTATTATTGCCACAGACATGTTGAGCCGAAGGACCTTTTTCCATGTTATAGTCAATAAATCAGTCAATTCATTCAAGGTAATATTGAATGGGGTGTAAATCAATGAGATGCAGGGATGGTGATCTAGACAAAACTAGTATCTTAATACTTTGTTGGTACCAGTCCAGATGGGGAAAGAGCTACTAGTAGGGAAATAAAGATTCACATTTGGATAATGTGACCATTGAAATGTATTGAAATTCTTATAGGGGTTAGCAGGCTTGATGCTGGGAGGTTGTTTCCATCATTATGAAATCCATAACCAGGTTTCACAGTTTTAGAATAAAGGATAGGCCATTTAGGGCTAAAATTAGATTGTCTTCATTTGGAGGTGATATATCTGTATCACAGTGGGGCTGTGGGGACTCAATCTATCATTGATTGATAGATTTTAAGGGAATCCAGGAATACTGCAGGATAATAAAATTGGAGTAGGAGATCGGCCCTGACCTTGAAGGATGGTGGAGCAGGCTTGAAGATGTCGAGTAGCCAATTCCTGCTCCTTGTGTTCTTCTAACACCTTACACAGCCACACAAACATTGTTCTAAAGTATTTTGCGGTCTGCAAAGTACTTCTGAAGACCAGTCTCCGATGTAATGCCGATTCATGTCCACTATAACTGTCCATGAACAGTTAAAGACCTTATGACCATTATTACTAACGTTGAGTGATGGACAAACATTAGCCAAGTCTCGAGGGATAACTCCTCTGCCCTAATTCAAACTAGTTTAGTTTATTGTTTCGTGTACCGAGGTACAATGAAAAGCTTTTGTTGCATGCTAACCAGTCAGTGGAAAGACTATGCATGATTACATTTGAGCCATCCACAGTGTACAGATTCATGATAAAGGGAATAACGAGACAGGATCATTCACACCCATTGATGGAGGCCAGATGCAGATAGAATGGTGATTAAATGATTCTTTAAAAGGATAGCATCACCAAAAGATTGTCACACTCTCTTATATTGCACAGAAGCATCAGTATGATTTTTGTACTCAAGTCTCTGGAGAAAGTCTTGAATCCACAACCATCTGATTCAAAGGTGAGGTTCCCACATCTGAGTCTGATATCAAACACAGCCTTTAGTGAGCAATATAAGTCTTGCTTGAAACCTACACCTCACACTTACTCTTAGAGAAATCTGACTTGCCAAGTTGATCTTACCTGCTATCCCCTGCATTTGCAACGTAAAGCTTGCCCATCAGAAATATCACAGCCAAGGAAGTGCAGCCACCTGAGATATTGTAAACGCTTCTCTCTTGTTCAATTTGAGTGTCCTGCAAGCAGCAGTAAGAAGGAGACATAGACAGCGTTATTCAATAGTCACAGGAACTTCTGGCACTATCTAAGAGGAAAGTAGTGTATGGAGGTGAGTACAAACAACCTTCATTACTCTTGCCTGCACTGACTTCCACATACTGTATTCCATTGACTTCAATGACACAAGCAAGGAATGCATACAATATTGGTGACAATCCAATGTGTTTGGTAATGCCAACCAATGACAAATTGTACCAAGTCTTCAGCCACCTGTCCATCAAATTTTCCAAGTACCTTAAAAACGTATATTAAGGAAATGTGGTGATTTTGCACATTATTTGCCAACGCATAATAAATGTGGTGAACCCTCGGGGCGATGGAGTTAGTATTGCTAAATAATGGAGCTACTATTGGTTTAATGTTAAATTACATGATAGAAAGTTATGGAAATTCGCTCAAATAACAGACAATCAACTGCTTGAGGTGTTAGAAATCTGATGTGTTCAGTTGACCTTACCTGCTATCGTCAGCATTTGCAACATAAAGTTGCCGATCAGAAATACCACAACCAAGGAAACGGGTTAAAATATCATTGCAGTTTAGCAAACACAAGCCACAAAAGGTCATTCATTTGCTTGCTTCAGCCCCCAGTGTGTAACTTTATACAGTTCATTAACCTCTTGGAAAATTACTTGTGATCACCTTCAATGATTTGGGGTTGTAAGCATTTTTGTCCCACTATATAGAAATATCCAGCAGTTAGTCAATGAAGTGAAGTTACTTCAAAATTTAATGTTGTGCATTTAATCTTAATGCATGATTTTCATTCTCACTGCCTTTAGAGGAATGGTATTTTTATAAATCTGATAAATTATTTTTTGCAAATCAATTTCTACTCTCCACAATATTAACCATAACTGGAAGGCTAAATCCCCAATAGTTTTCTAGCTTATACCTTTTGCTCTTCAACAATGGACACAGCATTTACCAAACTGGAACCTTTTGCACCTTGTGTACAGTTTTTGATTGAAAGGAGCAGCATTGAAAAAGGCCCCTTCAGCCACCGAGTCCATGGCGACCATCGATCAACCGTTCGCACTAGTTCTATGCTATCTCACTTTTGCATTCACTTCCTATACTAGGGGCCATTTTGCAGATGGCAATTAACCTACAAAGCTGCATGCTTTAGGATGCGAGAGGAAACTGGAGCACACTTGTGCTTCTTCCTCAGACGTAAATCGGGTCCCATGTTTTTTTAGATTTTTAGAATTAAGAGATACAGCGTAGAAACAGGCCCTTCGGCCCACCGAGTCCGCGCCTCCCAGCGATCCCCGCACATTAACACTATCTTACACACACTAGGGACAATTTTTACATTTACCCAGTCAATTAACCTACAAACCTGTACGTCTTTGGAGTGTGGGGGGAAACCGAAGATCTTGGAGAAAACCCACGCAGGTCACGGGGAGAACGTACAAACTCCGTACAGACAGGATCGAACCTGAGTCTCCGGCGCTGCATTCGCTGTAAGGCAGCAACTCTACCGCTGCGCCACCGTGCCGCCCCATGTTCACCATTTACTGAAGTAGAACACTCGTAAAGCACATCTATAACTCTCACACACGAACTATCTCCATTCTTACTTACTTTGTTTACTTAACTCTGTGGTTAAAAAGGTGAACTCGATCTTGGAGGGGTGCTGAAACTCATGGATAGGGGGATGTATATAAGAAGAGTGTGGCAGATGGAAAGGAGAATAAGAGCTGCAGAGGTTTGTGGAATTGGAGGGACGACTGGTAGAACCATCAGTGGAGAGGCAGGTGGGTGTGAATAGAAAGAGAAGAGTTCTCGGACTTAAAGCTTTGGCGGGAAATGGTTTTGAAGAGAAAGAAAGGAAATGGAATGTCAAATTTCAGGAGAAGGGGGGCCAGGAATCAGTCTGCAAGGAGCGTTGTGAGGGGTGAATGGAACCTGATACAATATGGGAAATAGCAGCAAGTCTGGAAGAGACAAGGCTTACAGAAGGAAGCTATCAGGGTGGAGTTGAACTGTTTGAAGTGACAGAGCATTTTATTTTCTGCTCACTTTTCAAAGCTTGGTGTTGCTTTCTCAGTCAACTCCAAGTCATCATTGTGTAGGAAGGAACTGCAGATGCTGGTTTATACTGAAGATAAACACAAATTGATGGAGTAACTCAGCGGGTCAGGCAGCATCTCTGGAAAAAAGGGTTAGGTGACATTTCTGGTCGGAACCCTTCTTCAGACCCCTTGGTCACCTACTTTCTCCAGAAATGCTGCCTGACCCGCTGAGTTACTCCAGCATTTTATGTCTATTTCAAGTCATCACTGATGTTTCATTAAGATCCATTTTGCTTTTTAGGTTTTTTTTCTGCATTATTCGCCACATTAATTATCTTGCATTATCGTTTTGAACACTAATTCACTTTAGCAAGACCATGAAAAACAGAAGCAGAATTTTGCTCCTCACAGCCTGTGCCCATTCCATCAGTCATGCTATCTCAACTCCATTTTCTTGTTCTATCCTCATATCCCTTTCAATGAATATTGAAAAATCCATTGATTTCTATTTGAATTATGACCCTCTGTATTTCAAGGTTGTGCCTCTCCCTCACCACAGTTCTAGACTTCTTAGACACAGGAGAAATATCCTTACATCATGGAGACACAGGTCAAGTGTTTTGAATCCTGAGCAAAACAGAGGGTCAGGCAGCATCTGTGGAGAACATGGATAGGGGACATTTCTGGTCGATAGACTGATCACGGCTTGTTCTATGGTATTGAGTTTCACCACTTTGCAGCTGCTTTAAGAGCAGCCCATTTTCTACATGAAATACCTCTTGCAAACACACTTACCTGTCTACTGAAGAAGGGTCCTGACCCGAAATGTACCTGTCGATGTTCTCCAGAGATGCTGCCTGACCCGCTGTTTTGCTCAGGATACACCAAGCCTCTCAGCATTGCTCTCATGGATATTCCTGCCTCAGCAAGTGCGTCTAGAAAATTGCTGACAGGAGGTGGTTTGCATTGATTTCAAAACAATAATCAGTCCAAAAATGGTATCTGGGATGGAGTTTTCACGTTGAACAAACTGGATGGCAATTTAGCTTAATTCTAGCATTGGATCATCAGACCATATTTTCAGGGTACTTTACTCTCTCTTCGGTAAATTATGAGATGTATATTCAGAACATTATCCTCTCATTGTCATATAGGCAGATCAGGCCAATGCGCACCCAACTAGCAATTTACAACGGGTATAATTTCATTTCTTAAATCAGAATTAGCATAACGTCCAGCTTTTGCAATGAATATAAAAGGGTTGCCTCAGGTATGAACCAAATCACCATAACTTGCTGATTAACTGTATTAAAATGGAATGGGAGCTACACTTTTTATTACCCCTGAGCAGCAATAATCAGTTCAATGCATTCAAGATTGCATTGGTGAACCTAGCAAGATTTGACTTACGGCACTGCTTGAAGTAAGACAGACCCACCTGTATTTCTTCAGAACAAAGCAAAAGTACTGTGGATACTTTTGAAAGCATGAAATACCTTTATGGTGTGTAGTCACTGTTGCAATATAAAGAATGTCAAAGGCAATTTGCACACTGCAACCCCCCCCCCCCCCCCCCCACATCCAGCAAATCAGTAATAACACTATAATCTGCCCTTGTAATGTTGATGGATAAATATTAAAATCTGCACATGGTTTGTGATCTGATAAATATTTCCAACCTTTCCTGTTCACCTACTGTGGGTTTTTTAAATTGCCTGCCAACTTTCTAAGTTATTGCCTTTAAACATTTTTTAAACCGTGTTTCTCTCTCCACAGGCATCATCTTTTCCTGGCATTTTCTGTCTTTATTGATATTTAAACCCGTTTAATGTTCTTCTAACACCTTTAATAGTTTTAAGTGCTCTGTCCTCCAAGAAATGTTTGTTTGAGCACTTTCTCTGCACAACCTCACGAGGGAGCTGAAATTATGTATTTGGGAAAAGGATAACAACATTATTTCAGTTCATCTCTGAAATTTATCCCAAGCTAGTCACCTGGTGTTAGGAGTTAAAACAATCTGTTGAGAGAAATCAGTGAATGAGGCAATAATCGGGGCAGCACAATGGCTCAGCGGTAGAGTTGCTGCCTTACAGCACCAGAGACCCACGTTTGATCCTGACTATGGATGTGTAGGAAAATAACTGCAGATGCTGGTATAAATCGAAGGTATCACAAAATGCTGGAGTAACTCAGCGGGTCAGGCAGCATCTCTGGAAAGAAGGAATGGGTGACGTTTCAGGTCGAAACCCTTCTTCAAGAAGGGTCTTGACCCGAAACGTCACCCATTCCTTCTCTCCAGAGATGCTGCCTGACCCGCTGAGTTACTCCAGCATTTTGTGATACCTGACTATGGATGTTGTCTGTAAGGAGTTTGTACATTCTCCATGTAACCGTATGGGTTTTCTCTGGGAACTTCGGTTTCCTCCCACACTCCAAAGACGTACAGGTGTGTTGGTTAATTGGCTTCGGTAAAAATTATAAATTGGCCCTAGTGTGTAGGATAGTGCTAGTGTACTGGGGAATCGCTGGTCGGTGCGGACTCGGTGGGCCGATGGGCCTGTTTGCGCACTGTATCTCTAAACTAAACTAAACTATGGAGGCAAAGAACTGAAGCAACGTCTCAACACAAAACATCGCCCATCCCTTTACCTCCACAGAAGGTGCTTGATCCAGTGCGTTCTTCCAGCAGTCCATTTTGCTCCAGGTTCCAGTCTCCTGTATCTCTTTGATATTAGGTATGGTCTAAGGAAGGATCCCGACACCTATCCATCTTGTCCAGAGATGTTGCCTAACCTGCTGAGTTACTCCAGCACTTTGCATCTTTTATTTTAAGGCAGGTTTAATTGGCAGCAGTCTTGTCTAATTCAGAAGGTTGTGAGTTCAGGCCTTATTTCAGACAATATAATCAGACTGATGCTCAAGTTTGGTTCCATCTTTTAAATGAAGTGTTAAAGATGTGGCAAGTGATCCCACATTACATCAACGCATGCTGTCCCTGACGAGATTATGGCACATTTTTTGCTAAAGTGAAAAAAAGTCTAGAAGTTGGATTTCACCATTTTTCTGGTGCTCGAAAATATATACTATGTACAGTCCCAATATACCATCAGATCCAATGCAACAAATCATGAAATGAGGAGCAAATGCACAGAAAGTAACTTCTTTGCAACTCCCAGGTCTTTGCTGCACCGATCAATGGGAACGACATCAGATTGCTGCATCATAGATGGAATGGTGTCTGTTATTGCCGATTGTCCGGTCTAACCGAGTAAGAAATTATCATTGTGTAGGTACATACCTTTAGAAAGGAGATACGGAGACATTTCTTTAGTCAGAGGGTGGTGAATCTGTGGAATTCATTGCTACTGACGGCTGTGGAAGCCAAGTCAATGGGTATTTTTAAAGCGGAGATTGACAAGTTCTTGAAATAGTAAGCGTGTGAATTGTTATGGGGAGAAGGCCGTAGAATGGGGATGAGAGGGAAAAATAGATCAGCCACGATTGAATAGTGGAGTAGACTCGATGGGCGGGATGGCCTAATTTTGCCGCTATGAGTTATGAAGTAGTAGAAGCAAACAACTGCATTGCTGGTTAATATACAAAAGGACGAAAAATGCTCAAGTAACTCAGCGGGTCAGGCAGCATCTCAGGAGAACATGGATAGGTGATGTTTTGGGTCCAGACCCTTCTTCAGATTCTCGGTCTGGATCTGGGCCTGGAATGATCAGCCGCTGGCGGCGGGGGGGAGAGGCGAGGATCGGCGGAGTCAATGGTCGCGACCAGCAGGCGGACGGAATGCAGGTGAGGGTCGGCAGTGGCAGTGGCAAGCGGGGCAGGGAAGTGGCCAAGGAGACAATGCAGGCAGGGGGTGGCATCGGCAGCCGGGCCTGGCGGTGAAGGTTGGTCGGTCCATCTGCTGTAACCGAAATCCATTATAAAGAGGCCCATTAAAACGAGAGTTTACTGTAGTTCAGTTTGGAGCTACACCATGGAAACTTGTCCTTCGGCCCACAGATCCATAGCGATTACCCATTCACAATAGTTCTACGTTATCCCACTTTCTCATCCACTCCCTACACGAGGGGCAGTTTACAGAGGCCAATTATCCTACAAACTCGCACGTCTTTAGGATGTGGGAGGTAACGGGAGCACCCGGAGGAAACCCACAAGATCACAGGGAACATGTGCAAACTCCACACAGAAAGCACCTGAGGTCAGTATCGAACCTGCATCTATGGCTCTGTAAGGCAGCAGCTCTACCAGCTGCGCCACTGTGTTACCCGAAAAACAAGTGAATAAACAAAGACAAAGGGAACATCCAAACATTAAATCCAAAAGATACAAAGAATGTCACAATTAATCGTAACATGCCGCAGAGAATTCTCAATGGAATCTGCTGGCCTATTGAAGACTTGTTGTGAACCTTACTTTAAATGATCTTACCATTTCTTTAAAAGCATTTTCAATTGCTCCGATAACCAAACCCTCGTGTGCAATTTTCTTCTCGATAAAGAAGCGTGTCGGGGGGCTGCACGGTGACCCTGGGGTCCCCATCGACCCACGCAACGAGGCCGCTCTGGTTAACGTCCTTGTGTTGGTCACCACCTCCGGCTCATCGGTGAGGCAGGTCGGCGGCAGAACCGCTGAGGTGCTCAGCACGCCCGTCACCTCTTGAAGATGCTCCGCGATCTTGTGATGGAGGACTTTGGAGGCCACAATGGCAGCACCCGCTCCTGCATGCCCATCAAATAGAGCCCAGTAGTTAAATGACATTCCCTCCAACTCCTAGATGAAGAAAGCACACCATAGATATCCTCAGTGACACGTCTCACAATCTAGAGAAACAAGAACCCGTAGACGCTGGTTTACAAGTCTGAAGAAGGGCCCCGACCCTAAGCGTCACCTGTCCTTTTTCTCCAGAGATGCTGCCTGACCCGCTGAGTTACTCCAGCACTTTGTGTCTATTTCCCGATGTGCTGCCAGACAAAGTGGAAATTATTCCATAATCTGTGACCTGAAGCTCTTGAAACCGCAGTACCGGTAGGGAGCCACTAGAGACGTCAGACACGAGGAGCAAGGATTGGTAGGAGGGTGAACCGGGGTAATGCCTCCAGCGCCTTCAAGGTGGGCTGTAGGAGGCTCGCCGGGACACAAAGATGGCCAGGCAAGGAGAGGGACATCGGCTCGTGGACCAATCCGGTCAAAGGTGCCAGAGGTAGACAGAGCACGTGGGACTTTGGAAATGGTGCCCTAACATGGCAGCACCTGCAAGTGTAAATCTGCAAAAAGGAAGTTGCACATGACAAATAAAGCACCATTAAACCACAAACAAAGACACAAGGCACTAGAGTAACTCAGCAGATCAGGCAGCATCTCTGGAGTACTTACAGAGGTGACATTTCAGGTCCATTCAAACACACAGTCCATTCTTCAGTCCCATTCAAACACACACGATCTACACCGTCATGTGAGATCTGAACTGCTGGAGAATGCACTAACTGTTGCTTAACTTGACAATTGATGCCAACAACGATGGAATCCAGAGATCACAAAGCAAAAGGCAATTAAACCCATTCATGACTACACCATCACTTTGCTGGGAATATCCAGCTACTGCTCCACCCCCGCTCTCCCCCTCTAACCCTTCATTTATTTCTCTGTTCTGTGGCACAGAATTTCAGTGCTATACTTACATCTTCAAAAGTTACCAGGTTAATTATCATTCAACGTTCCAGTGCACACAATTCACAAAACCCTTTTTGCATTTATATAGCCCTTTTAATATTTTGAAGTCGACACAAGGTTGGCACAGAGTTAGGGCGGCACAGTGGCGCAGCGGTAGAGTTTCTGCTTTCAACCCCAGTTCGAGCCTGACTAAGGGTGCTGTCTTATCGTAGTTTGTACGTTATCTCTGTGACCGTGTGGGGTTTCCCCGGGTATTCTGGTTTCCTCGCACACTCCAAAGATGTACAGGTCTGTAGATTAATTAGCTTTGGAAAAATTGTAAATTCTCCCTAGCGCATAAGATGTACGGGGATCGCTGGTCGGCGTGGAATTGCTGGGACATAGCAGGGCCTCTCCGCGCTGCATCTCAAACGTCTGAAGTCTTATATAGCCTTTTTAATATCTTGAAGTTAACACAAGGTTGCATGGAGAGCTGATAGAAATATTTTAAATTATTGTAGGCAGAGATAAGATAGACAGTCAGAACACTTTTCCCCAGGATGGAAGAAAATCAAATACAAGAAGGCATAGCTTTAAGGTGAGAGGGGCAAAGATTAAAGCAGACGTGTGGGACAAGTGTTCTTTTCCCCACACAGTGGGTGGCTGGAACGTGCTGCCAGGGATGGTGGTTAAGGCAGATATGATCTTTTAGATTTAGATTTGTTTAGATTTAGAGATACAGCGCGGAAACAGGCCCTTCGGCCCACCAGGTCCGCGCCGCCCAGCGATCCCTGCACATTAACACTATCCTACACACACTAGGGACAATTTTTACATTTAATTAACCCAGCCAATTAACCTACATACCTGTACGTCTTTGGAGTGTGGGAAGAAACCGAAGATCTCGGAGAAAACCCACGCAAGTTACGGGGAGAACGTACAAACTCCGTACAGACGGTGCCCATAGTCAGGATCGAACCTGCACCTACTATGATAGTGGCATTTAAGGGTGTTTTGGACATGCATATGGATTATGTACAGGCAGATAGGATTTGGGCATTATGTTCAGCAGAGACATTGTAGGGTGAAGGGCCTGTTCCTGTGCGGTACTGTTTGAAGTTCTATGCTCTATGAAACTGTAGATGCTGGAACCTTTAGTAAACACAAAGTGCTGGAAGAACTCAGCAGGTCAGGCAGCATCTGTGGAGGACATGAATTTTTTAAGTGCATCATTGTAGCGCAATCAGACAAATGATTCGACGCTGAGCTGCATGAGGAGCGCTTTGTCCATAAGATGGGTTTTAAAGGGTAAATTGAAAGAAAAACAAGAGACTAGAATGTTTTAGAATAAGGTGGAAGTATGATTTCCAATGATAGGACCAAGAAAGTGACAGAAGCACAGAGGCCAGAATTAGAGAAAGGTTGCAGGATATAACATTTATACAGGCATTTTTAATTTCAGAATGTGTTTAATTATCTTACCTTTATAGACAATAGACAATAGACAATAGGTGCAGGAGTAGGCCATTCGGCCCTTCGAGCCAGCACCACCATTCAATGTGATCATGGCTGATCATTCTCAATCAGTACCCCGTTCCTGCCTTCTCCCCATACCCCCTGACTCCGCTATCCTTAAGAGCTCTATCTAGCTCTCTCTTGAATGCATTCAGAGAACTGGCCTCCACTGCCTTCTGAGGCAGAGAATTCCACAGATTCACAACTCTCTGACTGAAAAAGATTTTGCTCAACGCCGTTCTAAATGGCCTACCCCTTATTCTTAAACTGTGGCCCCTGGTTCTGGACTCCCCCAACATTGGGAACATGTTTCCTGCCTCTAACGTGTCCAACCCCTTAATAATCTTATATGTTTCGATAAGGTCCCCTCTCATCCTTCTAAATTCCAGCGTACACAAGCCTAGCCGCTCCAGTCTTTCAACTTTATTTTCACAGCTTTCATCCCATCATTGGTCCAGGTTATTGAACGCTAACCCAGCAATTAAAGACTCCACAGCCAAGGAGACCTGTTAAGACACAAGTAGGGACAGGTGTCGGCCAGTCTATACTGTTCCATCATTCACGAAGATCATGGCAGATTCAACTTTGGCCTCCATGCCATTTTCCTGCTTTCTCTCCATATTCCTTGGCTTCCTTGTAGTTCAAATGACTGTCAATCTTCATCTTGAATCCCAGCACCATCCACAACAAAGGAGTTTGCTCCATAGGCACTACTCCAAAATCCTAAACAGTCACCCCATCCAGATCAGCACACAAACCATACTGGAGTTGGTCACCTAGATTACTATAATGACATCTCCCAAAGGGAAACCTCTACTATCAAAAAAGACAAGGGCTTTAAGCTCAAGGAAACCCCAGGTGCAGGTTGGGGTGACGTATTGCAAATTGAACATCATCCTGACCTGTGAACATAGAGTGGATGTGGAGAGGATGTTTCCACTAATGGGAGAATCCAGGACCAGAGGTTATAGCCTCAGAATAAAAGGATGTACCTTTGGAATGGAGATGAGGAGGAATCTCTTTAGTCAGATGGTGGTGTATCTGTGGAATTCATTGCCAGACGGCTGTGGAGGCCAAGTCATTGGGTATTTACAAGGCGG
Source organism: Rhinoraja longicauda (assembly GCF_053455715.1). NCBI lineage: Eukaryota > Metazoa > Chordata > Chondrichthyes > Rajiformes > Arhynchobatidae > Rhinoraja > Rhinoraja longicauda. The sequence goes on along the minus strand of NC_135972.1, from coordinate 24,573,129 downwards.
AAAATGGCAGGTTCTTGATTAGTAACCAACCCTTGGGGCGTCAAGGGTTATGGGGAGAAGGCAGGAGAATGGGGTTGAGAGGGAAAGATAGACCAGCCATGATTGAATGGCAGAGTAGACTCGATGGGCTGAATGGTCTAATCCTGCTCCTATGATGTGAATCTCTGAAACTGAGAACCATTCCTTTATTTTTATTAGGCCTAAGCCCTGAGACGTCCCTTTCCTTAGTATCATTGGGGTGGTGCAGCAGTGCGTGAAGGCAGCTTACCAAAACATTCTCAGGTGCAAGTAGGGATGAATAATAAACTCTGGTCTTGGCAGCTATGTCTACACCCAGATAGATGAATAAATAGAATAAAAAAACCTCACCATTTTACCATTGATGCATACATACATCAATATTGACCTCCCAATTGCAGACTGCCATCAACTCAACCAGACTACTACCACCCCAACTATCAGCCACCATCTCATGATCCCCTGCAACTGTCCCCCCTACAAATGCATTAGCACTGTTTCCCCCGCTGTATCTCTAAATGAAACTAAACTAAACTCATTGCACACCAACACTTTGCAGGTCATCGTCTCACAAGATGCATTGGACAAACTGAGTTCAACCTGACAATGGTTTTAAAATGGGACAGGTAGCATCACTGGAATGAAGGAATGGGTAACGTTTCGGGTCGAGACCATCTGAAGAAGGGTCTCGACCCAAAACGTCACCCACTTCTTCTCTCCAGAGATGCTGCCTGTCCCACTGAGTTACTCCAGCATTTTGTGTTTATCTTCGGTTTAATCCAGCATCTGCAGTTCCTGCCTACACAATGGTTTTAAAATGGCATTTTCAAATGTCTGCTGCGATTCCTATCTCCCTCGGCTCTCAAGTTACAACATTTGAGAGGCAATGGGCCGTTTGTAGTCATGGATCATTGAGTTCTGGCTTGCTGGCCTTGCCTTTCTCCTTGCCCTGACCTCAAGCACATGATGCACGCCATTCTGCCCAAGCACAGGACCGTTGGTTTCCAGATCACTAGCACTACCTTGTGCCAGCTTTGAACGATGCACACGATTGACTTTAATGTGCTTGCTACACCACTAAGTCAATGAGGAGGAACAGATTTTTAACCAGCACTCCCCCGAGTCACTTGTGGTCACAAAACCACAGCGATCGCTTCACCTCAAGTGTACTTGAGTCCCGAGCTGTGTAATTTGATTTAATGAATATCCACATTCTTTCACTTCATATTAGCTACTTTGGAGAACTTGGTCTCAGTTATCGTGGCCTGGGAGGGTGACTTACAATCATTGTATTTTGGTGTTTTAACCCAACGAAAATTTGAAGCTGTTGTGATGATAAAACGGGAAGGAGCAGCTTTTAATGCGGCGCGTACAATATAATCTAGTGTTGCCAATATCAGTAGGTCATTACTCTACAGGTTTCATCATGCAACTCACATCCACCCACCCTCACATCAGACATCTACGTGTCCATGATGTCCTGCCTTCCGACTGCAATGTAGTGTCAGTATGGTATTTTTCTACATTAAAAAGAGACATTAGAAACATGTACCAATAAAAGTAATCTACATGAGAAACATAATTGTAGAAGATGCATGTGTGTGTCACTTTGTCTAATCCAGTCTCTAGCATTCATTCAGTAATATAATGGGAGCACTGGAGATGCAGCACTGTATGGAGCTACTCCAACATTTTGTGTCTTTCCTTGGTAACCAGCACCTGCAGTCACTACAGCATTACATGGACCAAGCTGCCAGAGGAAGTGGTCAAGGTAGGTACCATAACAACATTCAAAAGGCATTTGGACAGATACATGTTTAGAAAAGGTTGAGAGGGATAGGGGTCACATGTAGGTAAATGGGGAAGCAAGGAACCGCAGATGCTGGTTTACACAAATGGGCACAAAGTGCTGGAGTAACTCAGCGGGTCAGGCAGTATCTCTGGAGACACGGATAGATGATATTTTGGGTCGGACTCTGAAGAAGGGTCCTAACCCTAAACGTCACTATCCATGTTCTCCAGAGATGTTGCCTGACGTGCTGAGTTACTCCAGAACGTTGTGTCCATTTACAGGTAAATAGGACCAGAATAGATGGGCATCTTGGTCAGCAGGGATGAGTTCGCCTGAAGGGCCTTTCTCCGTGCTGTATGACTCTATCAGCATGTCTGTTAACCAAAAGATCATCATCGTTCAAAAGTGTGGGATAGAGGTGTAATGGAACTGAAAAGATAAACAGGAATCATCTGCGAGGAATGCAAGTTCTTGCCAGATGAACTCTGAAAAGCCTTTCCTCCTGTTATCTGTGACTTATTAGTTTTGTGCACTTGCATTCATGAATGCAATTCACAGGCATAGAGTGGGAACGTTAAAACAGATTATTTCTCTTCCGTTTCCATGATTCCTGCACATTAAAGCAACCGTGCAAATCCAACCAGCAAAATGGCAAGTGTTACAGTAAGCATTTGCATTTATTCAGTGCTTTTAGCAAGACACGCACCCAAAGGAGTGCAACAGAAACCTGGGATGCTGAACATATGGGCAGTCGCCTACTGTGTAGCAAAGATGAGTTTAGTTTAGTTTAGTTTAGTTTAGTTTAGTTTATAATCACGTGTGCAGAGGTACAGTGAAAAGTTTTTTCTTTGCATGTTATCCAGTCAGCGGAAAGACTATATATGATTGCAATCAAGCTAATCACAATGTGCAGATATAGGACAAAGAAGATAACATTTAGTGCAAGATAAAGTCCAGTAAAGACATTAAAGATAGTCTGAGGATCTCCAATGAGGTAGATGGTAGGTTCGGACTGCTCTCTAGTTGGTGATAGGATGTTTCAGTTGCCTGATAACAGTTGGGAAGAAACAGTCCCTGAATCTGGAGGTGTGTGTTTTCACCCTTCTACATCTCGTGCCTGATGGGAGAGGGGAGAAGAGGCAAAGAGGTCCTTCTGCAGTTATACAGGGCCCTAGTGAGACCACACCTGGAGTACTGTGTACAGCATAGGTTCACTAGGTTAATTCCCAGAATGGCGGGATTGTCGTATGTTGAAAGACTGGAACGATTGGGCTTGTATACACTGGAATTTAGAAGGATGAGAGGGGATCTTATTGAAACATGTAAGATTATTAAGGGATTGGACACGCTAGAGGCAGGAAATATGTTCCCAATGTTGGGGGACACAGTTTAAGAATAAGGGGTAGGCCATTTAGAACGGAGATGAGGAAAAACTTTTTCATTCAGTTGTAAATCTGTGGAATTCTCTGCCTCAGAAGGCAGTGGAGGCCAATTCTCTGGATGCTTTCAAGAGAGAGCTAGATAGAGCTCTTAAGGATAGTGGAGTCAGGGGGTATGGGGAGAAGGCAGGAACGGGGTACTGATTGTGGATGATCAGCCATGATCACATTGAATGGCGGTGCTGGCTTGAAGGGCCGAATGGCCTCCTCCTGCACCTATTGTCTTTTGTCTATTGTCTATTGTATTGTCCAGGATGAGACTCGTCCTTGAGAGTTTTAAAAACATTTTTAAAAGGGGAAGGAATGCATGCTGTGAACAGACATTCCAATAATGGGTTTGGATAGATGAAGATAGTTAGCAAAATTGTCATTTCTCTGCAAAAACCTGGACTACTAAAAACCATTTTCAAAATTGTGAAGCAGTTTCCTGGGGTAGCTACAGAGAATATGACGTAGAAATACAGCCTTTAGAATCATACTGATAGAATTATATAAAATCATGATAGAAGTATAAAAACTTATGAGTGGCATAGACACAATAGATAGTTAGGACTTTTTTCCCCCAGGATGAAAATATCAAAGACTAGAGAGCACAGCTTCAAGGTGAGAGAGGCAAAGTTTAAAGAAACAAGGAACTGGAGCTGCTGGCTTTGTGTGTCCATCCCTGTACACTATTCTATGCAGTAGGGACATAAACAATTTTACCAAAGCCAATTATCCTACAAACCTGTGTGTCTTTGGAGTGTGGGAGGAAACTGGAGCACCCGGAGTAAACCCACACGGTCACAGGGAGAATGTACAAACTCTGTACAGACAGCACCCATAGTCAGGATCTCACCCAGGTCTCTGGCGCTGTAAGGCAACAACTCTAACGCTGCACCACTTTAGTGTTCTAGATATTTCCAGGTGATTACCATTGCTCATTCTTCCCTCAATGTTCACAAAGTAGAATTAATTTGCACTTACTGAGTTGTCTTTAGTCTGTAACCCTTCACCATTTGGCAATGAAGACCTCCTTTTGACTGCAGAGTTCTTACTTGGTGTGATCTGAGCACTTGCTTTCTTCTTCACTGTCACCACTTCACAGGATCCCTGGTCTTCATTGTGCGTGCTTTTCCCTGCATTAATCACCCTGGAAAGTATCAAGAGTTTGGTGTGATAATTGTACACAAAAATGAAGGCAAATGCATCGATTAACAAATAATCTGCGGGAGGAACTCAGCGGGATGAGCAGCATCCTTCATTCACCTGCCTCTGCTCCCAACTTCATCTTTCCCCCTCCCCTACCGGGCTCAATATACCCATCAATCTTCCCCTTCTCCCCAGTTCACCAATCACTTTTTTTCTCATTTCTGTCTCACCACTCCGGCTCTCCTCTTTAAATTAGCCTTCTTCTCTCTCCACTCAGCTTTGACCCAAAACACCGATCATTCCTTTCCATCGATAGATGCTGTTTGACCAGCTGTGTTCCTCCAGCAGATTGTTTGTTGCTCTAGATTCCAGCATCAGCAGTCTCTCGTGTCTCCAAATGCATTGATCAACCCATTTGGACACAAAGTGCTGGAGTAACTCAATGTAGAAACAAAGAACTGCAGATGTTGGATTATACCAAAGATAAACATAAAGTGCTGGAGTAACTCAGCGGGTCTGGCAGCATATTGGGAGAAAAAGGAGGGGTGACATTGCAGGTCGGGACCCTTCTCCTGTCTGAAGAAGGGTCCCGACCCGAAACATCACCCATCCTTTTTCTCCAGAGATGCTGCCTGACCTGCTGAGTTACTCCAGCACTTTGTGTCCATCTTATTGTTGGAGTAACTCAGCGGGTCAGGCAGTATTTCTTGAGAACATGGATTGGTAACGTTTCAGCTCAAGGCTCTTCTCCAACTCATTTGTCTAACTTGAAGAACATACAATTATACAGCACAAGAACAGGCCCTTCGGCCCACAATGCCTGTGCAGAACAAGATGCCAAGACCATCACTTAACTACCTGCACATAACCCATATCCCTCCATTCCCTGCACATCCAAAAGTCTTTTCAATGCCGCCAATTTATCTGCTTCAACCAGCTGCCCCTGGCAGTGCAATCCAGGCCCTCACCACCCTCGATGTAAAAACCTGCCCTGCGCATCTCCTTTAAACTTTTCCCCTCTCAATTTTTCCCTTGAAAATGTGACTTGTTGCGCTTGCATGCTAAAAGATAATCGAATCCTCGCTGGTCATTTTAGTCATTAAGTGCTCTCTGGGCCAATTATTAGAGTTATGAAGAAATTTAATTTTCATTAACAAAATGGCTCATGGTAGAATTTTGAGACAGTAAGAATAAAAAAGAATTTGCATTTATATTGGACTTTTTGCAATTTCAAACTCTCCCTGGCAATGAATTTCTGATGTTCTGATGTAGGCAGATGTAGCAACCATTACACACTGTGAGATCCCAGAACGTCCAGTTAAACTTTGTTGATAATGTCAAGTGATGGACAACCATTATCTGAATACCTGGTGGATCTTATCCTGGGCTGCAGGTAACAATAATGACCAAACAGCAGGCAGATCCTCGATATAAAGACACAGAGGCTTAGAGATTCCTTTACACAACCCTGGAAAGAACAAGGTTGTGTTATTGAAAATAGGCCAGTTGAAACTTACTTCTGGCAAAAAAATCCTGAAATGTCAACAATACAATATCCAAAACATCTTCAGACTCATGTTTAACCGTTCTTCTGTGAGAAAGAGTCCCTATTTATTAACAGAAGAACTGGCTTTTACTGGGTTCGACATTCTTTCTCCTCATGGAGATCTGTGACTACTTTAGACTTTAGAGATACAGAGCGGAAACAAGCCCTTCGGCCCACTGAGTCCGTGCCAACCAGAATCACACAGTACACTAGCACTATCCTACACACTAAACACAATTTACAGTTTTACCAAAACCAATTAACCTACTCCAAACCTTTGAAGTGTAGGAGGAAACCAGAGCACCTGGAGAAAACCCACGTGGTCACATGTACCAACTCCATACAGACATCACCCGTAATCAGGATCGAACCCGGGTCTCTAGTGCTGTAAAGCAGCAACTCTACCTCTGTCCCACCGTGACGCCAATTTGCGATGGTAGATCTGTGACTGCCTGTGTTCAGACTTTTACCCCTTATCGAACTCATGATGAAACTTGACTTTCAAGCTTTACTATAATTTTAGATTGCATCGAAACATAGAAAATAGATGCAGGAGTAGACCATTCGGCCCATCGAGCCAGCACCGCCATTCTATATGATCATGGCTGATCATCCAAAATCAATACCCTGTTTTCCCCATATCCCTTGATTCCCTTAACCCTAAGAGCTAACATCCAATTAATTGGCCTCCACTGCCTTCTGTGACAGAGAATTCCACCAATTAACAATTCTCTGTGTGAAAAAGTTTTTTCTTATCTCAGTCCTAAATGGCCTACCCCTTATTTTTAAACTGTGACCCCTGGTTTTGGGCTCCCCCAACATCGGGAACATTTTTCCTGCATCTTCCCTGTCCAATCCTATAAGAATTTTATATGTTTCTATAAGATCCCCTCTCATTCTTCTAAATTCCAGCGAATACAAGCTCAGTCGACCCATTCTTTCATCATATGTCAGTCCTGCCATCCCGGGAATTAACCTGGTGAACCTACTGCACTCCGTCAATAGCAGTAATGTCCTTCCTCAAATTAGGAGACCAATATTGCACACAATACTCCAGGTGTGGTCTCACCAGGGGCCTGTACAACTGCAGTAGGACCTCCTTGCTCCCAAACTCAAATCTTCTCGCGATGAAGGTTTTCTCCACTGCCTGCTGTACATGCATGCTTACTTTCAGTGACTGATGTACAAGCACACCCATGTCTCGTTGCACCTCCCCTTCTCCTAATCTGATACTATTCAGATAATAATCTGCCTTCCTGTTCTTGCCACCAAAGTGCATAACCTCACATTTATCCACATTATACTGCATCTGCCATGCTTCTGCCCACTCACCCAACCAATCCAAGTCACCCTGCAGCCTCATAGCATTCTCCTCGCAGCTCACACTGCCACCCAGCTTTGTGCCATCCACAAACGTAAGAGATGTTACATTTAATTCCCTCGTCTAAATCATTAATATATATTATAAACAACTGGGATCCCAGCACTGAGCCTTGCGGCACCCACTAGTCACTGCCAGCCATTCTGAAAAAGACCCGTTAATTCCTACTCTTTGCTTCCTGTCTGTCAACCATTGAAGATGGGGAACTGCATGTGATTCTTCCGAACACTGCTGAAAAACAACATAATTTCAACACCATAAAAAGTAGCGAAGCATTAAAAGTTCATTAACTTTCTATTATTCCCTTAAGTCAGCCTACATCTTTAAGCCATAGAGTCATATAACATGGAATCAGGCCTATTGACCCAACATATCCATGCTGACCAATATGTCCCACTTGTGCCCTGCCCTCTTAATCTTTACTATCAACATACCTGTGTAAGTGTCTTTTAAATGTTGTTATTGTATCATCTCAATTACTTCCCTGGGCAGCTCATTCTATACATGCACTACTCTCTGTGTAAGAAAAGGTTGATCCTCAGGTAGGTTCCTATTAAATCTTTCTGGCTCACCTTAAACCGATACCCTCTTGTTCTTGATTCCTCCACCCTGGGGAAAAGACTACATACATTCACCTGTCTGTTCCCTCATGATCGCTCCTCAAACTTCCTGCGCTCCAAGGAATGAAGTCCTAGTCTGCTCAACCTCTCCCTACAGCTCAGGCCCTCGAGTCCTGGCAACATCCTCGTAAATCTTCTCTGCACTCATTCCCATCTCAGTCTTGGGAATTTGTTATGAGTCTATAATCTTCTCACCAGTTTTAGGAGTGTCTTAACCATGTCAAGCTAAATTGTAGAAAGGCCACAAGGGTCTGAAAAGAAAAAAAATTTCTTACTTCCATCCGAATATCAAATCTGTGAGAATATTTTTTAAAAGACATAAAGTGCTGGAGTAACTCAGCAGGTCAGGCAGCATCTCTGGAGAACATGGATAGGCAATATTTCAGGCCAGGATCCTTTGAGTCCCAATCCAAAATGTCACCTATCCATGTTCTCTGTAAGTTACTCCAGCACTTTGTGTCTTTTTTTGTAATCCGGTATCAGTAGATCCTTGTGTCTACATCCCTGTGATAATATCATCATGGCGGTGCTGCCCTAGTAACTGCGGCTCGCCTGTGGTCCATTTGTCTTTCCCTTCTTGTCTTGTTTTTAATGTTAGATGTATGTTATAGTTTACTTTTAGTTGTGTACTAGACAAAGTGGACCCGTTGGGCCCAAACCTCTCCTGCATTGATGCAGCACCCTGTCCCCTCTCTTCTCAACCCCCCCTCCCGTCTCCCTTCTCCCCCACTCCCCCCTACCCCCTCCCTCCCTGCTCCCTCCTCCCCTCCCCCTCCCCTCTTTTGAAACTTTAAAATGTGAATAACTTAAAAAATTTAACACCAATTTCAATAAAAGTACTTGCATCATCACTAAAGTGACAACGGTAAGTAAGGTGGGCCTAAAATTGTCACGCTATCGTGTACCGTTTTGGCTGAAGTTCAGTCACAAACAAGATAACAAACGAGAGTTTTAGTATATAGATTATGTGGCGGGTGGGGGGGGGGGGGGGGAAACCTTTTTTAAATTTTCTTCTTCAACGGAGATGCGGCCTTTTTCCAGGTCGCACCTCTGTTCGTGCCGCGGCCTCCAGACTTACTTCCCATCGCGGAGCTGGCTGGCTTCGGAGGCTTCGGCCGCGGGCCCTGTGGCGCCGGGAGCTCGCGGGTCCCTGGTTGGCGACCGAGTTTCGGGGGCTCCAGCGGCAGCGTCTTCGTCCGCCCAGAATCGTGGGCCTTGGGTCAGCCCATTCGCGGGTCTTTTCGTCATCCGACGCGGCTTGGAATTGGCCATGGGATCTTCCATCGCCCGGCGGGGACTTCAGGGTCGGGAGCCTCGATCGCCTCAACGCAGCAGTTTTGACTTCCAGACCGCGGGGTGAAGAAGCAAGAAGGAGATCAGACTTTCTTTTTTACCTTCCATCACAGTGTGGAGGTGCCTGGAGGAGGGTCATTGTGATGGATGTTTGTGTTGAATTATGTAGTTGTGTGTTTTTGTTGCTTTTTTAGTGTTGTGACTGCACGGTAACTAAATTTCGTTCAAACTTGTTTTGAATGACAAATAAATTCAATTCAAATCAATTCTATTCAATATTTTTTTTCTTGAACCCTGTTCTGCTTTTTGTAATGCAAGGTCTCAACCACAAGAGGGAGCTAACAGAGGGCTCTGTGTAAATTCCATCACCTCCTTCAGTGATATTCGCTTAACAGCTATTGAAAAGAACGGCGAATATTTTGTGAATAATAGTTACTGTTATAAAATAGAATATGTAATCCATGTATAGACCCAGGAAGCAGGAGTAACTCAGCGGGTCAGACAGCATCTCTGGAGAAAACTAGGTGACGTTTCGCATCGAGACCCTTTTCTTGACCCAAAACGTCACCTATTCCTTTTCTCCAGAGATGCTGCCTGACCTGCTGAGCTACTCCAGCTTTCTGTGTCCATCTTTGGTTTAAACCAGCATCTGCAGATCTTTCCTACACATGTAATGCAAGTTTCTTGCTTTCTTAGCTTCTTGCAGGTATACTGTGGAGAGCAGATTGGCTGATTGCATCACAGCATGGTTGGGCAACTCAGATGCCCAGGAATGCAGCGATTAGAGTGAGGGGTTGCCACTGCCTGGTCCATCATAGGTACTGACCCTCCCCACCATCGAAGGGATCTATCTTAGGAGGCAATGCCTCAAAAAGGCAGCCAAGATCAAAGACCTACATTTTGGCACTCTCAGGGCTATTACTTTATTGAAGAAATAAAGAACTACGGACAAAATGTGAATGGAGGAACTGCAGATACTGGTTTTTAACAAGGATAGACACAAAGTTCTGGTACAACTCAGCGGGTCAGGCGGCATCTCTGGAGAAAAGAAACAGGTGACGTTTCGGGTCGGAACCCTTCTCCAGTCTGAAGAAGGGTTCCAACCCGAAACGTCACCTGTTCCTATTCTCCAGAGATGCCGCCTGACCCGCTGAGTTTAGTTTAGTTTAGAGATACAGCGCGGAAAAGGGTCCTTCGACCCACCGGGTCCAAGCTGACCATCTATCCCCACATATTAACACTCTCCTACGGCCACTGGGACAATTGTTTTTATATTTACCAAGCCAATTAACCGACAAACCTGTACGTCTTGTACGTCTTTGGAGTGTGGGTGGAAACCGAAGATCTCGGAGAAAACCCATGCAGGTCATGGGGAGAACATACAAACTCCGTACAGACAGCACCCGTAGCCGGGATCGAACTCGGGTCTCCGGCGCTGCATTCGCTGTAAGGCAGCAACTCTACCGCTGCGCCACCGTACTGCCCCTAATGACTTTGCATCTAAGGAACTGCAAATGCTAGTTCTCGAAAATAGATGCAAAGTCCTGGAGTATCTCAGCGGATCATTGCTGACCTGTTGAGTTACTCCACCATGTTTTTCAAATCAATGAATTCATTAATTTGATTATTGTACATCGTCTATGTATATTGCATTTATGGGCCTGTTAACATGCTGCATGTAAGAATCTCATTGTTTTACTGTCAGTACATAACTTGAAACATACCCCTTTGACCAAGCTCACAAAAATTGGTCCTAATATCTCTCTTTGTGGATCAGTGTCGAATTGATTTTGACAACGTCATGACTTTGGACATTTTTAAAAGGTGCTACATAAATCTAAGAGGTTATTAAAATGTGGTCCTTACCAACATTTAGAACACGCAGCAATTAAATTAAATGGCAATGTGAGGTGATAACATCATTTGTTTTAATAATGTCAGTTAAGTGGAAAATATAGGCTAGACACAAACAATGGTGTAGTTCTTTGAAATGGTGTAATAGCTCATCTTCATTCGTCTGAGAAGGTAGGTGGGGCATCTGATTAATGCCTCATTCAAAAAATATTACACCTCAGTGCCGAAGCTAAATGCCAGGCAGATTATGTGCTCATCAATGAATGGAGGAAAGAACACTTTATTTTCACATGTGACAAGTAACAGTGAAATTCTTTGCTTGCATACCCAAAGGTGTGCAAATAGTCGCCACATAAAAGGAGCTGACAAAGTTACAAATTATCCGTGCCAGGTCCCCATCGCAGCCTCCCACGCCGGGTCCTCCATTGTTCCTTCCCCAGGCAGCCGCGTCCTAACTCCCAGGAGGACCGTCCTCGTGCTTCGATCGGCGCCATCATCGTCCGCCACACCGACCTCTCCACTATCGCCGCCGGGTCCTCTCCAGACGCCTCCCTGGAGCCGACCCAGGCCCAAGCTGTGGGCTCCATCGACCCAGGCCCCAGCCGCGGGCTCCGTCCATCCAGGTCCCAGCTGTGGGCTCCGTCCACCCAGGCCCCAGCTGTGGGCTCCGTCCACCCAGGCCCCAACCGCGGGCTCTGTCGACCCAGGCCCCAGCTGTGGGCTCCGTCCACCCAGGCCCCAGCTGTGGGCTCCGTCCACCCAGGCCCCAGCTGTGGGCTCCGTCCACCCAGGCCCCAGCTGTGGGCTCCGTCCACCCAGGCCCCAGCTGTGGGCTCCGTCCACCCAGGCCCCAGCTGTGGGCTCCGTCCACCCAGGCCCCAGCGGCGGGCTCCGTCCACCCAGGCCCCAGCGGCGGGCTCCATCCACCCAGGCCCCAGCTGTGGGCTCCGTCCACCCAGGCCCCAGCCGCGGGCTCCATCCACCCAGGCCCCAGCCACGCGGCTCCGTCGACCCAGGCCCCAGCTGTGGGCTCCATCCACCCAGGCCCCAGCGGCGGGCTCCATCCACCCAGGCCCCAGCCGCGGGCTCCATCCACCCAGGCCCCAGCCACGCGGCTCCGTCCACCCAGGCCCCAGCTGTGGGCTCCGTCCACCCAGGCCCCAGCGGCGGGCTCCATCCACCCAGGCCCCAGCCGCGGGCTCTATCCACCCAGGCCCCAGCCGCGCGGCTCTGTCCACCCAGGCCCCAGCTGTGGGCTCTGTCCACCCAGGCCCCAGCTGTGGGCTCCGTCGACCCAGGCCCCAGCCGCGGGCTCCATCCACCCAGGCCCCAGCCACGCGGCTCCGTCGACCCAGGCCCCAGCTGTGGGCTCCATCCACCCAGGCCCCAGCTGTGGGCTCCATCCACCCAGGCCCCAGCCACGCGGCTTCATCCACCCAGGCCCTGTTGGCCATGGGCTCCGTCGACTCGCGAGGCTCCACCTCCAACCCACGGGACTCTGACCCGCGAGGATCCGGCCTCAGTGTCTGCTGCAGCAGCCCTCTGGGAGGCGCTAGGCCGCAGTCAAGGAACTGGCTTGGATGTGAACACAAGTGAAATTGCAGCCATCGTTATAGAATTATGAAAATCAATTAGCTGACCCATGGCAAGATATCCCAAAGGCAGTAGTTTAATTAGTACAAGATTATGCTTTGTATGAAATTCACTCTGCATAAAGCACAGTTGTTTTGCCCTAAACCCAACGTCAGAGAAAACCCTGGCAGTTCGACATTAAATGGCAATGTGTTACTTTGCTGAAGGTTTAAATTGAGCTTCGGTCAACCTACGGATACTATCAAATGGAGAGGGGGGCCTTGAATCTGATGAAGCAGCTCATCAAGTAGGGTGGCACTGTGGCACAGCTGGTAGAGCCGCTGCCTGACAGCGCCAGACACACAGGTTTGATTCTGACCTGAGGTGCTGTCTGTGTGGAGTTTGTACGCTCTCCCTGTTACCATGTGGGTTTTGTCCGGATGCTCCGGTTTCCTCCCCCATCCTAAAGAAATGTGGGTTTGTAGATTAATTGCCTTCAGTAAAATTGCCCCAAGAGGTAGAAGAATTAGTGTCAATGGGTGATTGATGGTCGGTGTGGACTCGGTGGGCCAAAGGACCTGTTTCAATGTGGTATCTCTAAACTAAAAAGTAGACATCTACAAAATGCTGGAGTAACTCAGCGGGTCAGGCAGCATCTCTGGAGAAAAAGAATGGGTGATATTTTGGGTCGGAATGCAGTCCAAAGAAGGGTTCCGACCCAAAACATTACCTATTCTTTTCCTCCAGAGATGCTGCCTGGTGCGCTGAGCTACTCCAGCATTTTGTGTCTATCTTCGGTATAAACCAGCATCTGCAGTTCCTTCCTGCACAAAAAAAGTAGACATAATCGACAAATGGGCAACATTATGACAGATGCCATTCAATGCAAGGGATTGAAAATTGGCAACAAGATAATGGCTAAAAGAGATACATGATTGACATCAGGTTCAATTTATCATTTTCAAGCAGCAACCAGCAATCAAACAGAACTGTGGTGTTTAACTAGTGTAGGAAAATAACTGCAGATGCTGGTACAAATCGAAGGTATCACAAAATGCTGGAGTAACTCAGCAGGTCAGGCAGCATCTAGGAAAGAGGGAATGGGTGACGTTTCGGGTCGAGACCCTTCTTCAGACACATAAGTCTGATGAGTGTTTGAAGAAGGGTCTCGACCCGAAACGTCACCCATTCCCTCTCTCCTAGATGCTGCCTGACCTGCTGAGTTACTCCAGCATTTTGTGACACCTTGTGGTGTTTAACTAATCAATGTGGCAAGTTTAAAGCCAGTGTGTTGAATCTGTACAATGTGTCAATCAGGGCAGCCATTACCACTATCATTTCTCGTTACTGAAGCATTGTTCTGACTGTGCTGCCAGGAGCAGAACAGAACAGAAACCCCATTCCCCCCCACTCAATGCCATTTCTGTACTCAGCCTCTGGTAGTTCTTTCTCTTCTACATGCAAAAGATAACTTACACTATCTCCTTAAAATGGCTTCCCAGAATTCCACCAAAGATAGACACAAAGTGCTGGAGTAACTCCATGAGTCTCTGGAGAAAATGGATGGGTGACGATTCGGGTCCAAACCCTTCATCACGTCTGACAGTATAGGGGGAGGGGGGTGGAGAACTGGAGGTAGGAAAAGGCCCAAACAAATCAGGCCAGCAACAGAAGACCAAGGAAGGGTGGAGCCCATAATGGCCCATTAATGGGTGCAGAAGAGGTGATAATGAAGGATTACGAGGATGCAACAGTGGAATTAGTAGGACAACTCAGGTGAGGGAGGCTGGGAAGAGAGGGGATGCAGGGGTTACTTGAAATTAGTGAAATCAATGTTCATACGGCTGGTTTGTGACCTGCCCAAGTGAAATATGAATGTCCAGCTGCAGATTAACATAAAAAATTCTTAATATCTAATTGGACTGGTACTGCCTTTAAAACAAACACACAGGGTGGTTGATCAGACAGAGCAAGAAAAATGGAGGACACAGATTTAGCATAAGTAGAGGGGACTTCTATAGGTGTACAGTAGAGGGCACATTGACTGGTTGCATCACAGCCTGGCTCGGCAACTTGAATGCCCAGGAGCGGAAAAGACTGCAAAAAGTTGTGAACACTGCCCAGTCCAACCCTGGCTCTGACCTCCCCACCATCGAAGGGATTTATCGGAGTCGCTGCCTCAAAATGACCCACACCATCCCGGCCACACACTCATTTCACCCCTGCCATCCAGAAGAAGGTACAGGAGCCTGAAAACTGTAACATCCAGGTTCAGGAACAGCTTCTTCCCGAAGCCATCAGGCTATTAAACACTGCAACCTCAAATAAGCTCTGAACTACAAAAGACTATTATTATTATTATTATTGCACTACTGTTGTTTGTTTTTTGAGTATGTGTGTTTATATATATATATATATATATATATATATATATATATATATATATATATATATATATATATATATACATATATATATACACATAGATGTGTGTATATCTATGTATACGGCTATGTATATAAATGTGTTTGTGTGTGTGTGCTTGTGGGTATGTGTATATATACACACTGAACTTATTTTTAGCTCTGTATATGTGGGGGGTGGTGGGGGGAACCTTTTTTTCTAATCTCCTCCTCAACGGAGATGCGACCTTTTTCCGTGTCGTATCTCCGTTCGCGCTACGGCCTAACACTGTGGAGTTGCCGGCCTCCAGCTGGGAACGACCTTGAAGGCTCCGGTCGCAGGGCCTGGACTTACCATCTCGGAGGCTTCGGCCGTGGGCCCTGCAGACCGCAACATCGGGAGTTCGCAGGTCCCTGGCTGGCGACCGGCTTTCGGGAGCTCCAGCCATAGCAGCTTCGACCGCCCCACTCGCAGGACCTTCATCGCCCTGCGCGGCTCGGCCGCGGCACTTTCCATCGCCCGGTGGGGGCTTAGGACCTTCATCGGCCTGCTCGGCTCGGCCCTGGGACCTTCCATCACCCGGCGGGGGTTTCAAAAGTCGGGAGCCTCGATCGCCTCGAGGCAGCAGTTTGACTGCCTGACCACGGGAGAAGAATGAGGAGGAGATAAGACTTTTCTTTGCCTTCCATCACAGTGAGGGTGTGCCTGTAGCAATCACTGTGATGGTTGTTTGTGTTAAATTGTAATTGTGTGTCTTGTGTTCTTTATTGTTTACTGCCGGACCCTGACGTGAGAGGACGCTGGCGCTGTTTGTTCGCCGCTTCTCCGTCAGGACAAATCTTTTGTTTGTTTGTTTGTTTTTATGTCTTGTTTGCTCTGTAAAGCGTCTTTGAGTTTCCTGAAAAGCGCTATATAAATGAAATGTATTATTATTATTATTATTTGACAGCAGCTTTCTTTACCTAGCAGTGCTGAGTACTGGGACTGCATTGCAAGAGAGAGTGGTGGGAGCAGAGTCACTGACTGCATTCAATAACACTCCAGAGCACCACTAAAATCACCCAGGCATTGGTAGGCATAAGGCAAGTGCTGGAGGAAGGGAGTAACTGAGGGGAGTCCATTGGTCAAAATGGATGTAGTGGGCCGAATGGCCTGTTTCTGTGCTGTATGACTCCATGACTGAGAATCTCCAAAAGTTCACATTGTGCTGGATTCTTTACACTGAAATACGTTTATATACGATGCCCTCAAGTTATTTTTGAAGAGACTAGTAGAAAAATGCAATACTCATCTGAAGACGGGTCCTGACTGGAAAGGTCACCTATCCATTTAGTTTACAGAGATACAGCATGAAAACAAGCCCTTTGTCTCGCCAAGTCCACGCTGACCAGCGATCACCCATGCACTAGTTCTATCCTACACACTGGGGTCAATAAACAGAAGCCAATTAACCTACAAGCCTGCACATCTTTGGAGTGTTGGGAGGAAACACAGAGTACCCAGAGAAATCCCACGCGGTCACAGGGAGAATGTGCAAACTCTGTACATTCTCATCTGTAGTCAGGATCGAACCCGGGTCTCTGGCGCTGTAAGGCAGCAGCTCTATGGCTGTGCCACTGTGCTGCCCCATGTTCCCCAAAGACGCTGCCTGACCTGCTGAGTTACTCCAGCACGATGCCTCCTTTAATGCATTCAATTCCCAATACAAGTTTTCATGTTTTAAAAAAAAACTTATTTGATAGTAGTTAAAATGACTGTGCAATTTGTTCGTCTGACTCTGAAGTCACATTTTATATCTGGCAACCCAAGGCCTTGGAATTCTCTCCACATCTTTACCTCTCTCTCCTGAAATCCTATTTCTGAAAACTTTTATTGCCCAAGGCAAAAATCTCCACTTTTGGGTTAGCACCACATTTCATCTGTTTGTAATCCTGTGCAATTCTGTGGGGTGAACTTATTCAGTTAAATTGCCACTGACTCATCGGGGCTTTGTAATCAAATAAATTAATCCAATGGATTCAAGAACATTTGTTACATCAAAAAAAAACAAGTTATTTTTAGCTAATGTCAGATGAATAAAACATATATACTCTGCATGAGAAAACCACATTAGACAATTTGCAGCAGGCAGATTTTTTTTCAGATATGAAATGTGAATTTTTTTTAATTTTGAAAATACAAATTGACTTTGCAAACACTCTGCTGAATAGGCATTGAAATTCGTTGGAAGTGTGCCTAGAAACCCGGTTATCGTATCTCAAACTGATTATTATTTTGCGTTATTAAATTATCAGTCTCTCCGATATAATTTTGCAAACTACTTAAAACCAGCTGCTGCAAGCAGGTGTAAATAACAAGGTAGCAAGTGAGAGTACGACAACAACACAACAGCCAGCCGTCACCCTCCCACATGCCCCTTCAACAATTACATGAAGGATGTCAGAACATCAAGTGCTGCTGGAAGATCATCGCCTCGGTGAAAGGCGCTCTTTGGTCTGCTCGAAACACGTTGGCCCCACAGCGGAGAGAGATGTCCATCAAGGAATAAGGTCATACGGTCATAAGGAATAGGAGTAGAATTAGGCCATTCGGCCCATCAAGTCTACTCTGCCATTCAACCATGGCTGATCTATCTCTCCCTCCTAACCCCGTTCTCCTGCCTTCTCCCCATAACCTCTGACACCTGTGCTAATGAAGGGGCGGCACGGTGGCGCAGCGGTAGAGTTGCTGCCTTACAGCGAATGCAGCGCCGGAGACTCAGGTTCGATCCGGACTACGGGCGCCGTCTGTACGTTCTCCCCGTGACCTGCGTGGGTTTTCTCCGAGATCTTCGGTTTCCTCCCACACTCCAAAGACGTACAGGTATGTAGGTTAATTGACTGGGTAATATGTAAAAAAATTGTCCCTAGTGTGGGTAGGATATTGTTAATGTGCGGGGATCGCTGGGCGGCGCGGACTCGGTGGGCCGAAGGGCCTGTTTCCGCGCTGTATCTCTAAATCTAAATCTAAATCTAAAATCTATCTATCTCTGCCTTAAAAATATCCACTGACTTGGCCTTCTCAGCCTTCTGTGGCAATGAATTCCTCAATGTTGCCGACCGGCCCGCTGCAGACTGCGGGAGCACGTGCTGAGGGACGCACTGAAGCTCGGTGCAGCCAACGCCAGGGCTCAGTGGGGGAGGACCACAGACCACATACTGCATCACTCTCTGACTATTTCTACTGAATATCACACTAATGAATGTAGAGACACTGTCTGAGGAGTTTTTGCACTGTTCTTGTTTTGTATATATTTTCCATTCTGAAAAGTTTAATTTTGGGGAAAAAAAAAATTAATGTCAGGTTACAGATGTGCACAAGTACTCCCTCCAAATGTGAGCACCTGGATTTGTACCCCTGACATCAGGAGAAGGTGTCTGAACAAACACCTCACCAAAGATAGACACAAAATGTTGGAGTAACCCAGCGGGTCAGGCAACAGCTCTGGAAAAAAGGAACAGGTGAGGTTTCGGGTCAAGACCCTTCTTCAGACTGAGAGTCAGGGGAGAGGGAAACTAGAGGTATGAAAAGATACAGAACAAATCAGAGCCGGCACCGATGACTCAGGAAAGGTGGAGCCCACAATGCTCCTTTGTTGGCTGTAGAAGAGGTGATAACAAAGGGATACGAACAGTGAAACTAGGGGGGGGAGGGATGGAGAGAGAGGGAACGCAGGGGTTACATGACGGTAGAGAAACCAAAGTGGAGCAGTGCTAGTGACTCTTTGAGCCATTCTGTAGTCTATACACAGGCCCACCTGTACTGGAGGTGCATAGTTCATCCCTACTCATCTTATTAAATATAGAGAACAACAGTACTGCTAAATAATTACACGTGTGAAGCGTTGGCAGGCAACCATTTAGCAGCCCACTCATTACCTTCCTTTAGAACGAAAGATGGCCCAAGGAGACGTACATTTCCATTACTCTGTACCGACTTGAGGCAATTTTCACTTGCAAAGAAAAAGAATTACACTAACAATCTTTCTGTGATCGGATTATAATGGCACGCAGCACTTTAACAGTGTCTCAGCGGGTTAGGCAGCATCTCTGGAGAAAAAGGATGGGTGATGTTTCGGATCTGAACTCTTCTTCAGACCGACAGTAGAGGTGGGGGTGGGGAGGAAGATGGAGGTAGGAAAAGGCCAGCAATAAATGACCAAGGAAGGGTGGAGCCCATAATGTCCCATTGTTGGCTGGGAAAGTGGTTATAACAAAGGGATACAAACAGTGGAACTAATAGGATGATTAGGGTGGGGGAGGGGGTTTGGGGGGGGGGGGGATGTGGGAATGCAAGGGTTACTTAAAATTAACGTAATCAACATTCATACCGCTGGGTTGTAAGCTGCCCAAGTGCTGTTCCTCCAATTTGCGTGTGGCCTCACCCTAACAGTAAGGGAGGCCCAGGCCAGAAAGGTCAGTGTGGGAATGGGGAGAGTTAAAATGTTGGGCAAATGGGAGATCATGTAGGCCAGGGCGGATTGAGCAAAACGATCGTCCGGTTTGGACTTTGTCTCGCCGATATATAGGAGTCCACACCTAGAACAGCAGTTGCAGTAGAGGAGGTTGGAGGAGGTGCACGCCAACCTCTGCCTCACCTGAATGGACTGTCGGGGATAGGGTTGCCAACTTCCTCACTCCAAAATAAGTGACAAAGGGTGACGTCACCGCCCCGCACCCCACGTGACCTCACCCAGCCAAGAGCCACGTGCTCCCGCTCCACCAATGGCGGCCGCCTGGGCCGTAAGGCAGGTTGCCATGCAACCTCCGTTAGGCGCGCACAGGGCCTACACTGTCCGGGACTGCTGTGACCCCCGGGCTACAGTGTCTGGGTCTACAGTGTCCGGGCCTACAGCGCCGTCCGGGCCGAATATGGTACAAGGGCGGTCCCATACGAGACAAACCAATTTAGCCCAAAATACGGGATGTTGGCAACCCTAGAAGGGGAGCCTGGATGGCCCTCTTTTTGTCTGCACTGGATAATCACTTCAAAATGCATTGAATCGCAGTTGTAGGCCTTTGGCCCAGTTCGTCCATGCTAACCAAGATATCTGTAATCCCCATTTTTTAGTTTAGTTTAGTTTAGAGATACAGCGCGGAAACGGGCCCTTCGGCCCACCGAGTCTGCACCGAACCAGCGATCCCTGCACCATTCAACCACTGACCATCGCCTCACCTTCTGTCTCCTTTTTCTGTTCGTTTACTTATTTATCTATTTATTCTATGTTCTAGTAATCCCTGTAAAGCGTCTTTGAGTGTTTGAAAAGCGCTATATAAATGAAATGCATTATTATTATTATTATTATTAACACTATCCTTCACACACTAGGAACAATTTACACATACACCAAGCCACTTAACCTACATACCTGTACGTCTTCAGAGTGTGGGAGGAAACTGAAGATCTGAGAGAAAACCCATGAGGTCAGGAGGAGAACGTACAAACTCCATACGAACAGCGCCCGTAGTCAGGATCGAACCCGGGTCTCCAGCGCTGCAAGTGTTGTAAGGCAGCAGCTTTACTGCTGCGCCACTGTGGCTGCCCTATTATCCAGCACACATCCCATTTAAAACAAAGGCAAACAAAATGTACATCAGAACCGCGTACCACGCGAGGCTGTTGGGCATGCACTAATGATGAGTATTCCTCCCCACTCTCTCGCCCACCCGAACACCAATCTGTGAGACCAAGCGTAGACTCGCCGAACGTTTCGTTGAAGACTTACACTCGGTCCACCAAGGCCTACTGGATCTCCCGGTTGATTAAAACATTTGAACTCCCCTTTCTATTCCCACACTGACCTTTCTCACCTGGGCCTCCTCCATTGCCAGAGTAAGGCTACAGGCAAACTGGACACATATTCTTCTTGGGTTGCTTGCAACACAATCATATGAACATTGAATTCTCCAATTTTAGGTAACCTCTACAAACACCTCCTCCCCTTTCTCCCCCCCCAAACACCCCCCCCCCTTTATTTCCCCCACCCCCCCACCCCTAATCCATTCTCTTGAATCTTGGCTGATCTCGCACTAGTCCTCCCCCTTCTCCTGCTCTAAATGTCCATTAACTAGCTTCACAGTTCACTACCTATGCCTCTTGGGCTCACAGCTGTCTCTATCCAGCAATCTGCCGAACATGGAATCATGGAGCTACCTCGCCTGACGTCATCAGCTGTTGGCCCTGATTTTCCCTGCCTTTTTTGAGCATCCTGCCCCCCCCCCTCCCTCCCCCTACTGCAGTCAGTCAGAAGAAGGGTCCCGTCCCGAAACCTCACCTATCCATGTTTTCCAAAGATGCTGTCTGACCCGCTGAATAACTCTAGCATTTAAAAAAAAGAGATACAGTGTGGAAACAGGCCCTTCGACTCACCGATTCCATGCCAACCAATGGTCACCCGTTCAGTAGTTCTATCCTACACACTGGGGACAATTAAAAAAATTAATAATAGCCAATAGACCTACACGCCTGAACATCTTTGGAATGTGGGAGGAAACTGGAGCACCCGGAGAAACCCCACGCAAGTTACGGGGAGAATGTCCGGACAGAACCCGTAGTCAGGATCGAACCCGGATCTCTGATGCTGTAATATAGCAACTCTACCGCTGCACCACTGCGTCCCCCCTCTGCCATCTCTTTTGTGTCACTCTTTGTCACCTTGAGGCCGAGATCCAGTTTCGAAACGATGACACGGTATATTTTTATATTTGTTCATTGTCCAACATTCCTGGCAAGGCTGGTGTTTATTTTCCTTTGGTAAATGAGTGCCTTTCCAAGTCACGCGAGAGTGCAGGTAAATGTCAGCACATCCCTTGTCGGAGTGGCTCACAGACCTGCTTTTGTTCTATGAAGGACGTCGGTCTTGGAACCAAGTGCAGCCTCTTTTTTTTTCAATGACAGTGATAGCAGCTTTTCAATCCCAAGCTCCTGTAATTCCCCAGCTGCTGTTGTGCAATCTGGCACTGGATCAAGGCTACAGGCCACTGATGTTTTCAAGAGAGACTTAGATCTAGCTCTTAGGGCAAACGGAATCAAGGGATAATGGGGAGAAAGCAGGAACGGAGTACTGATTTCGGATGTGTAGGAAAGAACTGCAGATGCTGGTTTAAATCGAAGATAGACACAAAATGCCGGAGTAACTCAGCGGGACAGGCAGCATCTCCGGATAAGGAATGGATGACATTTCAGTTCAAGACCCATCTGATCATGGATGATCAGCCATAGTCATATTGAATGGCGGTCCGCACCGACCAGCGATCCCCGCACATTAACACTATCCTGCACGCACTGGGGACAATTTACACATGCACCAAGCCAATTAACCTACCTACCTGTACGTCTTTGGAGTGTGGGAGGAAACGAAGATCTCGGAGAAAACCCACACGGTCACGGGGAGAACGTACAAACTCCGTACAGACACGAACCCGCAGTCGGGATCGAACCTGGGTCTCCGGCGCTGCAAGCGCTGTAAGGCAGCAACTCTACTGCTGTGCCACCATGCTGCACTTGCCAGACTTTGTCCTGCCCCCAGCTTTCTCCCACCCCACCACAATCAGTGTGAAGAAGGCCCTGTCTCGAAAGGTCATATATCCATGTTCACCAGAGATGCTGCCTGACTCACTGAGTTACTCCAGTGTCTATTTCGGTGACTATTTTTGTGACTATTTCTCTCCTTTAATGAGCGTTATCATCATTCCTCACACTTAATTGCAAAGTAGGCCTCCAAAAGACTACATATCCCTCATCGACGCTTAGGAACAGCCAACAAATGGTCCTCTTCAATATTGTGAGCTTCAGGGCCGATGCGACCCGGTCAAAAGGGAGCGCACAAAGTCACTGTATTTCAGCAAAGGAGAGCAAAGGGATTAATCAGGAAGGAGATAAGAGAATACGAGAAAAAAATTGTTGGAAACATAAAATCTGACTGTAAAAGAGTCTGTAGATATGCAAAAAGGATAGAATAGTACAAACTCCGTACAGACAGAGGCTGTGGTCAAGATCGAACCCGGGTCTCTGGCACTGTAAGGCAACAACTCTACCGCTGCGCCACTGTGCAGCCCCTTGTTCTCCCAGAGAAAGTTATTGCAGCCAAATTACCACATGTATCCAAAAATGAATTGGATATTTGTCTGAAGGCTGCAGGGACCAAGAGATGTGGAGAGAAACTGGAACAAGGTCTGGCATTTGGATGTCCTACCTTGCTCCTATTTGCTAGGTTCTATATTCCCACATGCACTGAGAAATCACGTTCCTTTTGGCAAAGCTGGATGTTTGCAAATGCCTAATTAAAACGTAGCTGCAGGATCTTCCCCTCAAACGGTCGTTCAACTAGAATATTCTATTTTCATATTAAAAAATCATGTTGTGAAGGAACCTCAAAAAGGAGAACAATAACAATGAATGTTTATAATAGGAGAAAATGCTAAGCATCGCAGCGGATTATGCTGTTACAAGAATGTTGGTGGCCAGTGAGTAATCTTTATGTAAGACCCAGCTAAGTCTCATTGTTTCAGCTCAAATGTCGGCATCGTGGTGCAGCGGTACAAAGAGGGATGTAGAGGTGGAATTTTCCACGAACAATCAGCGCATACACTGAATAAAATCAGCACGGTGGCGCAGCGGTAGAGTTGCTGCCTCACATCGCCAGAGACCCGGGTTCGATCCTGACTGCGGGTGCTGTCTGTGTGGAGTTTGTACGTTCTCCCCGTGACCGTGTGGATTTTCTCTGGGTGTCTGTTTCCTCCCACATTCCAAAGATGTACAGGTTTGTAGGTTAATTGGCTTTGATAAAGATTGTAAATTGTCCCTAGTGTGCAGGATAGTGCTAGTGTACGGGGATCGCTGGTCAGCGTAGATTCAGTGGGCCGAAGGGCCTGTGCCTGCACTGTATCTCTAAGCTACACTAAAAATCAATGGCCAAGACATCGTACAAAATGATGCCAGCATTACTTTACCATTATTGCACTGTAAACAGGATTTCTATCACACTTCCCATGTACTAATGGCTACATTGTGCAACCTTTGTGGAATATTTTAGGTAAAAGTGGAATTTTGGCGTTAATTCTGTCCATCGGGTGAATGACAATGTGCTCTGTTCAAGACTGTAAGATATTGGAGAAGGTTGTGGACGCAGCCCAGTCCATCAGGCAAACTAGCCTCCCCCTCCCACTTGGGAAGGCAGCCAACATAATCAAGGACCACTCGCACCCGGTCATTCTCTCTTCTCCCCTCTCCCACCGCGTGAATGATATAAAAGCCCAAAAGCACGTACCACCAGTTTCACAAACAGCCTCTTTCCACCTGTTATCAGACCTTTCATAAACAGGATGGATTCCTCATCTCCCAATCAACCTTGCTGCAGGCAATGCACTTTTTCTTTATATACACTTTCTCTGTAGCTGCTACATTATAATCTGCATCCTGGTTCCTTTGTCTGTACCACCTTTTGACCTCGTGCATGGTGCGATTGTCTTGTACGGTATAATCTGCCGGGATAGCAGGAGAAACAACGTTTTTCACTATATCTCAATACTCGTGACCATAATAGACTTTGGGGTGGCCCTTGGGTGGCGTGAAAGACTTGCACATTCTTCTTGTGACCGCGTGGGTTTTCTCCGGGTGCTCAGGTTTCCTCCCACACTCCAAAGACGCACAGTTTTGTAGGATAATCAGCTTCGGTAAAAATTGTAAATTGTCCCGAGTGAGCTAATGTCACGGGGACCGCTGGACGGCTTGGACTCGGTGGACCGAAGGGCCTGCTTCCGCATTGTGTCTCTAAACTAAACTAAAATGCCCTTGCTATCACGAGGTGTCCTCCCTCACTGCATTTGCTCACCGTGCAAACACTTGAAACATGTTAATTAATTACATTAGGCAAAAAATGAAGCAAAATAATTTTTCAGCATTGAAAGTCAATTAGCAATTTGAAGCATGTAATTTCAATTTAGAATTGCCTGCATTCAGATAGTTTTGATAATTGCAAAATTCAATCTTGCAGTTCATGTCACATGCTAAAGTAGTTTGGTTTAGAGATACAGCATGGAAACAGGCCCTTCATCCCACCAAGTCCTGGCAGACTGGTGATCACCCGGTACACTAGCTCTATCCTGCACACTAGGGACAATCTCCAGAAGCCAATTACCTACAACCCCACACGTCTTTGGAAACTGGGAGGAAACCGGAGCACCCGGAGAAATTCCATGTGGTCACACGAAGAATATGCAGTCAGTGCAGACCACATGTAGGCAGGATCGAACCCGGGTCTCTGGCGCTGTAAGGCAGCAACTCTACCGCTGCGTCACTCTGCCACTATAGCGCCAGAGACCCGGGTTTGATCCTGACTACAGGTGCTGCCTGTATGGAGTTTGGACGTTCTTGCCGTGACTGTGTAAGTTTTTCCTGGGTGAACTGGTTACCTTCCACCTGTCAGGTTCCCGCCCGTTGTACGTTAATTGGCTTCGGTAAAAATTGTAAATTGTCCCGAGTGTGTAGGACAATGTTAGTGTGCTGGTTGTCACGGACTCGATGGGCCGAAGGGACTGTTTTGATAGTGTATCTCTAAACTAAACTATAACTCATACCAATACCAAACAGCAAGCAATGCAAAGAGCAGGATGTTGATTCATGAGTGCCATTCTCTGACAATCGCCCAAAACAAATTTCTCTGAGACTACCTTCTTTAATGCAAGCGCATGATGGGATCAATTGAATGCAATGGGTCAGCAGTTCCTGGTGAAATAACTCAGGTTTAATGGCGTACACTATTAATAACGTCCAGTGACTTGGGATGTGGAAGAGATAACGCCAACAATTATGAATTGTTTGTTCCAGGTAAGCCTTATGAAAATGTCAGGCAGCCCTCAGTCATGCAATGTGTTTTATGGAACTGCCACAATAGGTCACCTGGCAACCAGCAAGTTAACAGCTCGAGCTGCTCGATCCACCCTGACTGATGAAGGCCAATGTACTGAAGGCCTTCTTAACTACCCCAACTACCCGTGACTCCACTTTCAGGGAACTATGTACCCAAATTCCTAGATCCCTCCACTCTACAATACTATCCAGAGCCCAAGTATTTTTATTAAAAATTCTGTTTTCTTTCTCACTTTATTGAGCCCTTCCTTCCGTCCCCTCATCTCACCTTCTCAACGATTCAATGGTTCTTCATTATCACGTGTGCCAAGGTACATTGGAATTATTTTTTGCCCATACATAGGAGATCAGTACGATTATTGCCATGCATAAGTACAATCCCTGATTAAGTACAGAGAACATTGAAACAGCCCACTGAGTCTATATGTAAGATTTTGGCGCCATTGTACATGATCTTCGTGGCACGGTGGAGCAGCGGTGGAGTTGCTGCCTTACAGTGCCAGAGACCCAGGTTCAATCCTGGCAACGGGTGCAGTCTGTACAGAGTTTGCACGTTCGCCCAGCGACCTGTGTGGGTTTTCTCCGGGAGCTCTGGTTTTCTCCCACACTCCAAAGACATACAGATTTGTAGGTTAATTGGCTTGGTACAATTGTAAATTGACTATAGTGTGTGTGTGTGTGTAGGATAGTGTTAGCGCATGGTGATCACTAGTCGGCACGGACTCAGTGTGCCGGAGGGCCTGTTTCCGTGCTGTATCTCTAAACTAAACTAAAAATGTGCCTCTAATTGTCTTAGTTTCATGTACACTCTCGCTGGTTACAGAGATAGATACAGTTGACTGATTGTTGGAAAGGTCCCAGAGGTACACTGTTGCCCTTGCTGTCTTTGTCAGGCTTCACCTCCTGCATTAAAAACATCTTGCAGCTGGAGGGCAAAGGAGAAAAATCACACCGTGAGATATCCTGCATCAGCGGGATCAGAGTCCTCGTCGTATTCTTTCAGGGACTCTCAAAGTCGTCCCAGACACAAGGGAGCAATAAACTGCCACTCAGCAGAAAATTTGATATCTTCCCTGCACGTTGGGGGTTTGAAGCTAAATTATCTGGAGACTCCTTTGCACAATGGAAGTCCATGACGTG
Source organism: Rhinoraja longicauda (assembly GCF_053455715.1). NCBI lineage: Eukaryota > Metazoa > Chordata > Chondrichthyes > Rajiformes > Arhynchobatidae > Rhinoraja > Rhinoraja longicauda. The sequence continues at coordinate 24,546,032 of NC_135972.1, read as the reverse complement.
ACATTTCCTTTGGCTGTTGGCATAACTTCCATGACGTGGGATGACATGGATGATAACAAATGTTCTGACCATCAATAAAAGATGCAGTAACCAACGCTGTTCATCAATGTTCACTATTCATTGTTGATTTCATTAACTTCCCCACTAACATCCACCCTGCCCTCAAATTCACTGGATTGAGTATCAAGAATGAGTAGAAGTGTACAAAATCGTGAGAGGAACGGATCCGGTAAACGCACAGAGTCTCTTGCCCAGAGTAGGGGAATTGAGAACCAGAGGGCATAGGTTTAAAATGAGGAGGGAAAGATTTTATAGAAACCTGAGGGGTAACTTTTTAACACAAAGAGTGGTGGGTGCATGGAACGAGCTGCCAGAGGGGATAGTTGAGGCAGGTACTATCCAATCATTTAAGAAACATTTAGACAGGTACATGGATAGGAGAGGTTTAGAGGGCTATGACCCAAATGAAGGCAGCTGGTAGTGTAGATGGGGCATGTTAGTATGTGTGGGCAAGTTTGACCAAAGGGCCTGTTTCCATGCTGTATAACTCATGACTCTATCAGGATCCCAACCTGAAATGTCACCTATACAGTGATGCTGCTTGACCCGTTGAGTTACTCCAGCACATTGTGACTTTTTTTTGTAAACCAGCAACTGCAGTTCCTTGTTTCTACTGTTCATCAATGATGCACTAGTTTTGAAAACAATGCATTTTTCAGATAATGAAGAGTACATAAAAGGCCAAACAACGTAGGCAAGAAAATGCAGAGGACATGACAGAATATTCTGTTATGTTTGCATTTTTTTTGTCCCTCTGCTAAAACAATCATTAGCAGCAAAACAGCAAGTTCTGGAGGCACAGGGGATTGTAGATGATGGAATCTTAAAAAAAATTGGAGTTGTTGGTGGGGCAACTCAGCAGGTCAGGCAGCATCTGTGGAAGTAAATGGACAGACGACGTTTAAGGATGGGATCCTCCTTCCGACTGATGGAGGAGGGTGAATCGGTCCTGCTGAGTGAACAGTGAACCGGCACAGATCTACTTGCACTTTATTCTGTTTTAAAACTGTTCTAATTTGTTTCATTGGGTTGTTTAAATTAATACTGACTAGCTAATTGATTTATTGCATCGTATGGGAGGCGCATTCCCAATCTCGTTGTACCTTGTACAATGACAATAAAGATATATTGTATTGTATTGTATATTGTTGGTGGAAAGAGGCGAGGGGAAGGGGTGGGGCAAGGGCTGGGAAGTGAAACAATCTCTCCTCATTTTCAGCTCCAATTGACCGATGCCTTCTTCTCAAACTCTGCCTCCTGTTAACAGAATCCTGAGTCAGGGTAAATATCCTCCCTGCATCCAGCTTCACAAGCCCTTTAACAATTCCGTAAGCTTAAATGAGAGTTCATCTCCTTCTAAACGTTGGAGAAACCTGTCCCAGTCCACCCAGTCTCTCCCCATACAACAACTGGGCAGTCACGGTGGCGCAGCGGTAGAGTTGCTGCTTCACAGCGAATGCTGCACCGGAGACCCAGGTTCGATTCCGACTATGGGTGCCGTCTGTACGGAGTTTGTATGTTCTCCCCATGACCTGCGTGGGTTTTCTCCGAGATCTTCGGTTTCCTCCCACGTTCCAAAGACGTACAGGTTTGTAGGTTAATTGGCTTGGCAAATGTAAAAATTGCCCCTATTGGGTGTAGGATAGTGTGAATGTGCAAGGATCACTGGTCGGCACGGACTCGGTGGGTCAAAGGGCCTGTTTCCGTGCTGTATCTCTAAACTAACCCTGCCAGCCCTCTCTGCAGTCCAGTGACTCCGCTACACTCACTCTGTAACAATCACAATCCCTGGTTCCTGGGAGCAGGCATCACCAGCAACTTGTCCAGGACCACCCGGATCAAAGCAATGGCCAAGAAAGCACATCAACGCCTCTACTTCCTTTGAAAGCTCAGGACGTTTGGCATGTACCCAACAACACTCACTAACAACTACAGATGCACCATAGAAAGCATTCTATCAGGATGCAACACAGCTTGGTTTTGGAACAGCTCCACCCAAGACCGCAAGAAATTGCAGAGAATTTTGGATGCAGCCCAGAACATCACACAAACCAACCTCCCTTCCATCGACTCCATCTACAGTTCACGCTCTCTCGGCAAGGCCAGCAGCATAATCAAGGACCAGTCTCACCCCAGTCACTCCCCCCTTCTCCCCTCTCCCATCAGTCAAGAGGTACAGAAGTGTGAAAACGCACACCTCCAGATTCAGGGGCAGTTACTTCCCAGCTGCTATCAGGCATCTGAACCATCCTATCACCAACTAGAGAGCGGTCCTGACCTACCATCTAGCTCATTGTAGACCCTCGAGCAATGCTCAATTGGACTTTACTGGACTTTATTTTGCACTATGGACAGCTTAATTGTAATCGAGTATAGTCTTTCTGCTGACTGGATAGCAAGCAAAAAAAAGTTTTTCACTGTACTCAGTACACGTGACAATAAACTGAACTAAAATTAACTATCCTTTCATGATAAGGAAACCAAAAATGTACACAGTTCTCCATGTGCAGACTTATCAAGGGCCCGTTCAGTTGTATTAAAACATGCTGCCTTCTGTATCAAACACTCTCGTGCTAAAAGTCAAAATACCACCTGCCTTTCTAATTGCATGCTGCACTTTCATGTGGGCCGCAGTGACCAGTGTACATACCTAGGTCCTTTTAAATGTCAGAACACCCCAATATGGTGGTCCACCTGTGCAAAGAGGAACTCAGCGAAATGCTGTTTTGTTGCGTGCTAAATGAGTGAAAGATATAGCATGGAAACATGCCCTTCGACCATCCATGTCCAATCTGACCATAGATAACACTAATTCTAACGTTATTCCACTATTGCATCCACTCCCTACACTGGGGGCTTTACAGAGGGCCAATAAACATACAAACCCACACCTCTTTGGGATGTGGGGGGAAAACGGAGTGCCCCGAGGAAATCCACGCGGACACAGGGAGAACGTACAAACTCCACACGGACAGCACCCGAGGTCAGGGTCGAACCTGGGTCTCCGGTGCTGGGAGGTAGCAAGTCAACCAGCTGCGCCACCGTGCAATCCTTGCGCATCTATGAAGAAAACAGAGACTGGAAGGACAGAGGCCATGGAGAGATTTGAAAATATGGACGTAACACACAGAGTAAGAAAATAACTGCAGATGCTGGTACAAATCGAAGGTGTTTATTCACAAAATGCTGGAGTAACTCAGCAGGTCAGGCAGCATCTCAGGAGAGAAGGAATGGGTGACGTTTCGGGTCGAGACCCTGTGTGAAGAAGGGTCTCGACCCGAAACATCACCCATTCCTTCTCTCCAGAGATGCTGCCTGACCTGCTGAGTTACTCCAACATTTTGTGAATAAACACCTTCAACGTAACACACAGTTATCGTCAACTACGCTGTCCTTTCTTGTTTAGGGCAATTGTCTAAAAGGATGCTTCTCCCTTCCCCCACTAGCATGCGTGGCTATCCTTGACTAAGGTCACAATCCCACAACCTGGAGCTAACATCATTTTAATAATCCTCTCTCCTCAATCCAACTCAGTAAAATGCAGATCACTGTAAAGGAAAATGCTTAACATGTCAGCAAATCTCTGGAGTAAACACATCGACATAAAAACAACCCGACGCATTAATACAGCTAAATCTATGCAAGATCCATTTTACCAGCATCTGCCCGACCTACTAAATCAATGAAAACTATTTAAAAAACAGAGAATAGGTTTCACTGGTTCAACGGTGCTTTATTTATCACATGTGCAACGGCACAGTGAAATTCTTTTTGCATATTTACATATAGAAACATAGAAAATAGGTGCAGGAGTAGGCCATTCGGCCCTTCGAGCCTGCACCGCCATTCAATATGATCATGGCTGATCATCCAACTCAGTAACCTGTACCTGTCTTCTCTCCATACCCCCTGATCCCTTTAGCCACAAGAGCCACATCTAACTCCCTCTTAAATATAGCCAATGAACTGGCCTCAACTACCTTCTGTGGCAGAGAATTCCACAGAATATCCAGGCGCCGCCATGTTTTGATGCCATTTCCAAAGTCCAATCCACCCAAGCACTCGGTCTACAGGAGCAGTCCCTGATCCTGGTAAGCCCCAGGCTCCTGCAGGGCCTTCCTCTGTCGAGCTTGACCGGATCGGCCAGCGAACCAACGTCCCTCTCCTCTCCCGGCCATCTTTGTGTCCGGGGGGGCGCCACCTGCAGCTGACCTTGAAGGCGCTGCTCCGGTTCACCCTCCTTACTCCCCTCATCCGACGTCACCACCTCTCTCCCGGTTCCACTGTCGGGCGAGCCTTCAGGCCCTCCAGGTGGGTCACTAACACCAATTTTATGTCATGCACAGTGTGTGGGAAGGAGCTGCAGATACAGGTTTATGGAGTAACTCAGTAAACAGGCAGCATCTCCGGAGAAAAAGGAAGAGGTGATGTTTCGGGTGGAGATCCTTCTTCAGCCTGAGAGTCAGGGGAGAGGGAAACTAGAGGTATGAAAAGGTGCAGAACTAATCAGAGCCGGCACCGATGGCCAAGGCACCCACAATGGTCCATTGTTATCACCTCCTCAACAGTACTGTGTTTACAAATCTGTTATGCTGCTGCAAAGAAGTATTTCATTGTTCCATTTACATATTAGACTTTAGGGAGATACAGCATGGAAACAAACCCTTCAGCCCGCTGAGTCTGTGCTGACCAGCGATCACCTGTGCACTAGCGCTATCCTACAAGCCAGGGACAGTTCACAATTTACAAAGCCAATTAACCTAAAAATCTGCATGTCTTTGGAGTGTGGGAGGAAACCGAAGCACCTGGAGAAAACCCACGTGGTGACAAGGGGAACTACAAAGTCCGTACAGACAGCACCCATGGTCGGGATCGAACCTGGGTCTCTGCCGGTGTAAGGCAACAACTCTACCGCTGTGCCACCGTACCGCCCACATGGTGCATGTGACAATAAAACACTCTTGAATCGACTCTCTCTACAGTAGGAGGCGGTTGCTGGATGTCAAATGAAACATTTCCACTGCAGTCGAAGCATTGATCAGTCATGATCTATTCGAGGGATAGAACCGGCTCAAGGGGCCGAACAGCTGACAGCTCTGACTGTTTCCATGGTGATGACATTTATTGAGTACCGAAACCTTCGCTGCTTCTCAGCACAATGGGACAATAATTAGAGCAGCTAAATCATTGTAAACACTGACGTATAAAGTTTCCCCGCCAGAAACACAGGGACCGGATTCACATCAGGAGCCAATGGCAAATCGTACACGGGATCACAGCGCTCGAAACTCAATGAATCACCGGGCCAAGATTGTGATGTTGAAAAGATAATACATGATCAGCACTGCAACACAAGTATAAATAACTGCTGCAGCTTCTGTACAATCATCTCCCTGCCAGAGCACATCATGGCCACAGCCTTGAGGGAAAAGACGTCTGGAACATTTCTCCAGCATTCCTTCCTTTTGTGACGCCCCTCGTGCTTGACGAAAGTCTCGCTTTCACTCCGATTTGTGACCTCTGATGTGAAGAGACGGCCGTCGGAAATGCAGACTCTTCTGCAGTTGGGCAGAGGTGTAGGGAGCAGGGAGAGCACTGGTATCACACGCACACACACACACTGCTCATACACACACACACACACTGCTCATACACGCACACACACCACACACTGCTCATACACGCACACACCACACACTGCTCATACACGCACACACACCACACACTGCTCATACACGCACACACCACACACTGCTCATATACGCACACACACACACACTGCTCACACACGCACACACACACACTGCTCATACACGCACACACCACACACTGCTCATACACGCGCACACACACACACAAAGCCCACCACAGTAGCGCAATGGTGGAGTTGCTGCCTCACGGCACCAAAGACATGGGTTCGATCCTGACGACGGCTGCTGTCTGTACGGAGTTTGTACGTTCTCCCTGTGACCGTGTGGGTGTCCTCCAGGTGCTCTGGTTTCCTCCCACATGCCAAAGACGTACATGTTTGTAGGTTAATTGGCCTTTGTAAATTGTCCCCAGTGTGTGGGTGGAGGGCTAGAGAGGAGAGCCTGATGGGAGTTGTTGAGAATGTGTGGAGAATAGAATATAGGTTTAGTGTAGACAGGTGATTGATGGACATCATGGACTCGGTAGGCCGAAGGGCCTGTTTCTGTGCTGCATGACTGACCCTAACACAACATGTCCAGCGCAAGGTAGCAGACAGACTCCAACTAGGGCTGGGAATGTTGTGCTGGGGAAGTCATAGACGTTTGTTTGCATGTAAAGAAACTTTCAGTGATTTGGAGGAGTTTGCACAGATAGCGTTGGTGATGTCTTTACCTTAAAAGATACCTGGATATAACTAGATACCTGGATGGTGGCACAGCGGTAGAGTTACTGTCTTACGGTGCAAGAGACCTGGTTCGATCCTGACTACGGGTGCATTGTGTACGACGTTTATGCGTTCTCCCCGTGACCACGCATGGTTTCCCCGAGTGCTCCGGTTTCCTCGCACATTGCAAAGACGTACAAGTTTGTAAGTTAATAGGCTTATAGGTAGGTTTGTAGGCTTGGTAATATTGTAAATTGTCCCTGGTCTGTGTGTGTGTAGGATAGTGTTAATGTGCGGCGATTGCTGGTCGGCGCGGACTCGGTGGGCCGAATGGCCTGTTTCCGCGCAGTATCTCCAAACTAAACTAAATATACCACAGTGCATTATACAACAGATTGGACCAGTTAAGACTCTGTACGAGAAACAAGTTGCACCTTTACGAATACACAAGGAACTACAGATGCTGAAATCTTGGGCAAAACACAGAGTGCTGGAGTGGGTCAGGCAGCATCTGTGGAGGGAATTGATAGGTGACTTTTTGGTTCGTGACTCTTCTATGAATGATTTTGCGGTTTCTTTTTTCAATGACATTATTGTTCTGAACAAAAAACAAGTTTGACAAAAAGATACATGACGAAATAGCCGGTGATTTATTTCAGTTATGAAAATTTATTTCCTGGTACATTGTGTTTAGTTCTGGAACATATGGTGACCCAGAATAGGTAGCACTCAGGGTTTGTCAGAATTCCAACTCTAGAATACAGACAGGTTACAATTGACCTGGGTCACATTCCTTTGTATTTAGAAGATTAAGGAACTACCTAATTGAGGTGATTTGAGGTGGGGTTTGAGGTGATTATAGGATTTGAATGTGTAAGTCCTCTAGTGTTGGAGAACAAAAAATTGTGATGTTAAAATTGGTGCTCGACAGTTCAAGCTTTGCCAATGGGTCACAAAGAGTTGGAGTAACTCAGTGGGTCAGGCAGCATCTCAGTTACATAGACAGGTACATGTGTCGGACAGGTTTGAGGGATATGGGCCAAAAGCAGGCAGGCGGGACTAGTGCAGATGGGGCATGTTGGTCGGTGAGGGCAAGTTGGGCCGAAGGGCCTGTTTCCACGCTGTGTGACTCTATATATAGGTGACGTGTCGGGTCAGACTGCAGACCCTTCATCAATCTGAAGAGGGGTCCCCACCCGAAACGTCACCTATCTAAGTTACTCCAGCGATGCTGCCTGACCCGCTAATTTACTCCAGCATCTTGTGTCTGTCCTTTTGTGTAAACCAGCATCTGCAGCTCCTTGTTTCTACAATGATGTCAGTAGGTAGCTTGTGCACAGTAATGGTAATCTAGAGCACTCCTCTCTTAAAATCTATTGAAACCGGGAGGCAAGTTAGAAGGGTGGGTGAGTGGAAAGTGTCAAAGCTGAGTTTTTAATGGTTTGCTGAGCAGATGGAATTAAATCACAGAACAAAGGTGAAGCTGAAAGGTGGAAGCGGATCATGCAGATAATTGTCTAATCCCGTTCCTATCATCCTATGAATGCTGCTACAGAACATGGAACAGAACATTGGAGAGTACACACGCAAATTGTAGGAACAGCACCTCATTATGCTCGTAAAGTTGATCTAAATCCACAGTTCATTTAAATCTATCTCCTTGGGAGGGATGGCGTGGGGGGGAGGGAGGATAAGGGGGGCTTAGGGGGAGGGGAGGAGAGGCACTAATGCAGGAGAGGTTTAGGCCCAACAGGTCCACTTGGTCCAGTAAGAATTATTAGCAACGTAAATGTGAACCAAACAGAAAGAAAGATGATGGTCAAAATTAAAGTGAGGGAGGATATTAGTGGCAAAGGAGTAAACAGAGTTATGGAACGGGAGACTAATAAGATAATAAACATTAAATGAGAGGAAATCTAATTAAAAATAAGTTAGACTGTCTGCACAGCAACACACACATACGCACAGTGTCTATAATTAAAATAAAAGAGGAGCGCACGGCAATTATGCTTTAGGAAAAAACAAACATTGTGGGGATTACTGAAGCAATGCAGCTGGAAAGATCAGACTGGAACTTCAACAACGCACAGTCCAACTGGAACAGATAGACTGGGAAAAAGGAGAGATGGCGGATTAAATGCTAACTATTCAATAGTAGTCATTACTCTATTGGCACGAATTAAGAAACATTTAGACAGGTCCATGGATAGGACAGGTTTAGAGGGATATGGGCCAAATGCAGGCAGGTAGGACGAGTGTAGATGGCGCATGTTGGCCGGTGTGGGCTGAAGGGCCTGTTTCCACGCTGTAAGACTCCATGACTCTTTGTACCGAGGTACAGTGAAAAGCTTTTTGTTGCATGCTAACCAGTCAGCAGAAAGTCAACATGTGATTAGAAACATAGGATAACAGGTGCAGGAGTAGGCCATTCAGCCCCTTGAGCCAGCACCGCCATTCAATATGATCATGGCTGATCATATAAAATCAGTACCCCATTCCTGCTTTTTCCCCATGTCCCTTGATTTCTTTAGGCCTAAGAGCTAAATCTAACTCTCTTGAAAATATCCTGGGAATTGGCCTCCACTGCCTTCTGTGGCAGAGAATTCCACCGATTCATAACTCTGGGTGAAGAGGTTTTTCCTCATCTCAGTCCTAAATGGCCTACCCCTTATTCTTAAACTGTGACCCCTGGTTCTGGACTCCCCCAATAACTCCCTCAAAGTCTTTTTGAAAGTCCAGATACACCACATCCACTGGCTCTCCCTTATCCATTCTACTTGTTACAAGCATGATTTCCCTTTCATACATCCATGCTGACTTTGACCGATCCTGTCACTGCTTTCCAAATGCGCTGCTATAACATCATTAATAATCCCAATAATACAATCGAGCCATCCACAATGTACAGATACATGATAAATGGAATATTGAGAATAACATCTAGTTTTCAGGTACCTGTACCTTTTTTCCAATGGCAGGAGGGAAATGAGTCAAGACTGTTTTATTGTCATATGTCCCTGATAGAACAATGAAATTCTTCCTTGCTGCATGAGAGGAAACTAGAGCATCCGGAGGAAACCCACGTAGTCACAGGGAGAACGTACAAACTCCGTACAGACAGCACCCGTGGTCAAGATCGAACCCGGATCTCTGACGCTGTAATGCAGCAACTCTACTGCTGCGCCACCGTGCCGCCATTTGGGAGCCTTGGCAATGGTAGATTGGGTGCAATTCTTATTTCAGAGGCAAAAGGTTCTGTAAAAGTATTGTGCAATACAGATGATTGGAAACTCATTATCTGAATGCTGTACAAGCCAAGAACCACCTACAGACAACAAGTCATCAGGGGTGAAGTACCCCCCCTGTATCTCAGCCCAGCCCTTGTGGGCCAGTTTAAAGAAAGTTCATAGCAAACCTCATGTACTCTACTTCCCTTCATGTTTATCTACCATACAGGCAAAGTCACTCCAGGAAATCCTACATTATGTTCATCATTTTGTACGTTAAAAAGGCACAAATAATCATATTGGAAGTATTCACAAAATGCTGGAGTATCAGACTGAAGAAGGGTCTCGACCCGAAACATCACCCATTCCTTCTCTCCCGAGATGCTGCCTGACCTGCTGAGTTACTCCAGCATTTTGTGAATAAATCGATTTGTACCAGCATCTGCAGTTATTTTCTTATATCATATTGAAAGTAACAGGCTAATGATGAATTCATGCTACCAGAATTTCACTTCACAACGCGAGATAAACTGCAAATTGTCTTTCTTTTGAATAACAACTGGTTAGTTCTGGGATACAGCATGGAAACAGGCCCTTTGGCCCATTGTGTCCTCGCCAACCGTTAATCGCCCATTCACACTAGTTCTACGTTATCCCACTTGCTCATCCACTCCCTAGGGGCAATTTTAGAGTTCAATTAACCTGTAAACCGGCATGTCTTTCGAGATGTGGGAGGAAACCCACGCAGTCACAGGGAGAATGTGCAAACTCCGCACAGACAGCACCCAAGGTTGGCATCGAGGATGGAGCTCAGGTCTACGGCGTTGCAAGGTAGCAGCTTAACCAGCTGCATCAGTGTACCACCGTCACTCTTCAGAGGTTCATTCGCCTCTGTAAATAAAAATTGTAAGCTATAAAATTAAATTCCTACTCCCAAATAACAGTCAAACGTTTCCAGTGAATTGCAGCTTGACACAGAGTTACAAACAACCACATTAACAATGCCGGTGTGGCAGAGGAGGAGGGACAGAATAGCAAACGGATAAAACTAACAATCGCCTACTGTGAAATATGTTGCAACAGGGAGTCAAGTCAGGAGTTTCTGAGATTCCCAGTTATCAGAGGGAGGACTTAAACTTCTCAACCTTACACTTTGCTTTCACTGCAGTCAGCAAACGCAGAACTAGTTTAGTTTAGAAATATATTATGGGAAGGGTCTCGACCTGAAACGTCACCAATTCCTTTTCTCCAGACACGCTGCCTGACCCGCTGAGTTACTCCGGCATTTTGTGTCCATCTTCGATGTAAACCAGCATCTGCAGTTCCTTCCTACTCATGGAGACCTGGCCCTTCAGCCCACCGAGTCCTCACCAACCACCTATCACCCGTTCCCACTAGTTCCATGTCCTACACGCTCGAGACAATGGACAGAGGGACAATTAACCTACAAACCCGCATGTCTGTGTTGGGGGAGGAAACCGGAGCCCCCAGGAGAAAACCCATGCGGTCACAGGGAGAACGTGCAAACTCCGCGCAGACAGCAGCCGAGGTCAGGATCAAACATGATCTCTGGCGCTGTAAGGCAGCAGCTCCCCCAGCTGTGCAACTCCCTTCATATGAAGATAGAGCAGAGCTCTAGTGGAGTAAAACAATGAGCTGATGAAGGGTCCTGACCCGAAACATCACCTATCAATTCCTTCCGCAGATGCTGCCTGACCCGTTGAGTTCCTCCAGCACTTTGTGTGTTGCTTCTAGCTATTCTCAAGATCAGGCACAACGTGATGGATTGGACGTCAGTGAAGAGTGACTGTATTATTTTGGCAGTAAAACTTCGCCCAAACCTCATATCAGGTGCAACTCAGAACATAGTAAATGTCAAAGAGACTGAAATTGTGAGAACATGAATAATCTGTGCTAGAAAGATAGCGGGTCTGAAGAAGGGTCTCGACCCGAAACGTCACCCATTCCTTCTCTCCAGAGATGCTGCCTGTCCCGCTGAGTTACTCCACCATTTTGTGTCTACCTTCGATTTAAGCCAGCATCTGCGGTTCTTTCCTACACTTAGATAACTGTGTATTATTTTTACAATTTAATTTCCTTTCTGCCTTCCAAAATCACATCTGCAAAAGGAGTCCAAACTCTAACAGCCCCGCAGTGAATTGATGGGAGCAGCTGCTGCACAATTTCAGTGTCATGGCTGCTCGGTAATTATTTTTTAGAATCTGCTGCACTTATCTCGGCATTTTCCCCGGCTTAACGACACAGTATTGATCACTTGTTCACCTCGCCATTATTCTTGTTGCCTCTTCACCCAGCCTCTTCCACAGCCAACAATGGACCATTTCCTTGGCCATCGGTGCCGGCTCTAATTTGTTCTGTACCTTTTCATACCTCTAGTTTCCCTCCCCTCCCCTGACTCTCGGTCTGAAGAAGGGTCTCGACCGGAAAGGCCACCTCTTCCTTTTCTCCAGAGACGCTGCCTGACCCACTGAGTTACTGTAGCATGTTGTGCCTATCTTTGGTGTAAGCTACCATCTGATGTTCCTTCCTACACTCATATCAACGTTGAGAAAGAGTAGAAAGTAAAACAGAAAATGTTGGGAGTGCAGGGACTGCTGGATGGATGATCCACTGAGGCCGAGCTTGCAGCGTCACGGAGCAGTGGAGCAACGGTGGAGAGCAGTGACAGCATTGGCTGGCCAGGCTGACTGTCACAGTGTGTCCTGTTCACTCACCTGCCAGCCACGCCCACCACATTAAGCCAACTCCCCTCACCTGTTCACTCACCTGCTCCAGATCACCAATCAAGCCAGCGTATAAACCCTTCCTGCACACACACTCTTTGCCAGATTGTTCTTAGCCCTCATGCAAGACTCTCCAGCATTCTCTCTTGGACTGATTTCCCCGTTGCCGACCCTGCCTGCTCCCGACCTTCATGCCTCGTCGGAGCCCCTGGTGAACGCCTCAGTCTTCTGTCCCCGACCACGAGCAGGTAGAAATAAAGCTCATTCTAAAACTGCTTCCTTGGTTCCGTGTGCTCCATTTGGGTCTACCTGCAGTCCGTTACACGGACCACTACAATGCTGACCCAGTGCCTCCAAGACAAAGGGGCCTTTAAGACTAAGATAAGACTCCGCACTATTAAGAACTTTGAAACTTGAAGGACACAAATTATCACCAGAAACATGGCCACTCTTTGACTTTTAGAGATACAGCGCAGAAACAGGCCCTTCGGCCCACCGAGTCCGTGTCAACCAGCGATCACCCCATACACTAGCACTATCCTACACACACTAGGGACAATTTACAATTTTACCAAAGCCATTTAACCTGCAAACCTGTACGTCTTTGGAGTGTGGGAGAAAACTGGAGCGCCCGGAGAAAACCCACGCGGTTAGGGGGAGAACGTACAAATTCTGTACAGACAGCACCCGTAGTCAGGATCAAACCCGGGTCTCTGGCGCTGTAAGGCAGCAACTCTACCACTGCTCCACCGTGCTGCCTCGTGGTGCTGTACAAACTCTTTATTGAAGACACAAACCCTCAAAGTAAACTACAGTGTCTTGGGACATCAATGTGTCAGGACTGCCCCTGTGAAGTCTACTATTCTTATACGATGGTCATTGCACTTCTGTACTTATCTGTGATTGTGCTCATCTGCAGTTTGATTTTACCGGGTGATGTGCAAAAACAAAGAATGTCACTGCACCTCGGTACACGTGACAATATAGTATCAGTGAATCATTGGCTCCAATCATCGTGGGCATGATGAATGCAGTTGCGTGAACGAAACGTGAAAAATCCGTGTCAAATGACTGGCAGCAGGGCCGGCTCCACTGGAGATATCCAGTGTACATTGACAGTTATTTCCAATAGTCTCACAACAGTTGAGAGATACAGCATTGGAACAGGACCTTCGGCCTGCCGAGTCCATGCCGACCATCGATCACTCGTTCACACTATTCTGTACATTAGCCCACTTTCGCATTCTACACACGAGGTGCAACTTACAGAAACCACTTAACCTACCACCCTGAATGTCTTTGGAATGTGGGAGGAAACCGGAGCACCCGGAGAAAACCCAGGCGGTCACACGGAGAACGTACAAACTCCCTGCAGACAGAAGCCGAGGTCAGGATTGAACCGGGGTCTCTGGTGCTTTGAGGCAGCAGCTGTACCTCTTCGCCACCGTGCCGCCATTAATTGCCACAGGTATCAAAAATGGAACAATGAAATTCGTTCTTAAAGCAGCATAAGAGGTCTGCAAGACAAACATCTGTTGACATTCTGTTGGACAGGCACGTCAGAGTAGAACCAAGGAACTGCAGATGCTGGTTTACAAACAAACGACACAAAGTGCGGGAGTATCCGAGAGGATCAGGCAGCATCTCTGGAGAACAAGGGTAGGTGATGTCTTCTTCAGAATAGAGTTGGATTTGGTAAAGGCAGAACTTAGGGCTAATGCATGTTCTGAACAAGTGAAGCAGAAGGAACAACAGAGACTGAGAGCCCACACACAGCACTCTGCAGGAGATAACCTTGTGTTTGTATGGGACATCACAAGGGGACACAAAGTGGTGGGTCAGGCAGCATCTCTGGAGAACATGAATGGGCGATGTTTCAGGCTGGGAACTTTCAAACCAGGAATTTGAGTGAGTTGGTCCTGACCTGAAACATCACTTGTTCATGTTCTCCAGAGATGCTACCTAACCCATTGAGATACTCCAGCACTTTGTGTCTTTTTTTGTAAACTGGCATCTGCAGTTTCTTGCACTACATCACAAGGGGAATCTGGTCAATGGTAAGCATTGGTGTTTTCATTGGGCCCGTTTCATTTGCGAATCATCTGAATGATGATGCATGATCAAGCCCATTTAAGACATGGTATAACAAGAACAGTACGTGTTGGAACCAGAAGGTTCCTCACCTAAGAGATTATTGAGATACAGCGCGGAAAAATGCCCTTTGGTCCGCCGAGCCCGTGCTGGCCAGTGATCACACTGTACATTACACTGGGTGGAGCCAGCAATGGCTGCCTCGCCAACCGTCTGTCTGTCCCTTCCTTCTTTGTTTTTTAATCTCTTACCTCGACGGAGATGCGATTTTTTCCCTGTATCGCATCGCCGTCCGTCCTGCGGCCTAACATCGAGGAGTTGGCGGCCTCTGCTGGAGACTGACTGTGGGAGCTCTGACCAAGGGAGCCTGCGGACTTTAACATCGTGGAGCTTGCAGTCCCTAGTTACAGACCGACTTCGGGAGCTCCAACTGCGGGAGCTTCGATCGCCCCGACGCGGGAACTTCGATCGCCCCAACGGATAGTTTAACTGCCCCGACCGCGGGAGAATAAAGAGGGAAGGAGATTGGACTTTATTGCTTTCCATCGCAGTGAGGACTGTGGGGAATCCGCTGTGGTGGATGTTTATGTTAACTTTTTGTAGTTGTGTGTTTTGTTGCTTTTTTTTAGTATGGCTGTGTGGTAATTCGAATATCACTGTACTTTAATTGGTACAAGTAGTAATAAAAGACCTTTGAAACCTTTGAAACATTAGCACTATCCTACACAAGGGACAATTTACACTTTATAGTAGCAAATTAACCTATAAACCTGCACGTCTTTGGAGTGCGGGAGGAAACCGGAGCACCCGGAGAAAACCCACACGGTCACAGGGAGAACGTACAAACTCCATACAGACAGCACCCACAGTCTGACGAAGGATCCCGACCCGAAATGTCACCCATCCTTTATCTCCAGAGCTGCTGCCTGACCCGCTGTGTTGCTCCAGCACTTTGTGTGTATCGTCGGTATAAACCAGCAGTTCCTTTCTACACACCTGGAGTCAGGATGGAACCCGGGTCTCTGGTGCTGTGGGGCAGCAACTCTACCGCTGCGCCAACGTGCAACACCTTCTAATGAAAACGATGCAATGAAGGAGTACAAACCTTAAAGTGAGATAATACCATCGACATCCACAGCTCCTATAGTTCCCAGTGAATGCCACTAAATTAATTAAATTAGTGAGAAAAGAAATGTTTGCTTAAGTATTTTTGTTGGGTTTTGACTGCAATTGTAGGTTTGTTACTTTATGAAATTTTTAATCCAAACTAAGGAGGAAACAATAGCAATGTTACAGGGAGGGTGGGGTGAAGGGGACCTTGCACTGTGCTCATATTACTGTCAGTAGCCTCCGCTTCCCAGCTGTTATCAGGCAACTGAACCATCACCAATTAGAGAGCAGGCCTGACCGACCAACTACCTGGGCACAAAATGCTGGAGTCACTCAGCAGGACAGGCAGCATCTCTGGAGAGAAGGAATGGGTGACGTTTCGGGTCAAGACCCTTCTTCAGACTGATCCCACTGGACATCAGCACCATCCTACACACTGGGGGCAGTCTGAAAGGGTCTCGACCCGAAACGTCACCCATTCCTTCTCTGCAGAGATGTTGCCTGTCCTGCTGAGTTACTCCAGCGTTTTGTGTCTATCTTCCATTTAAACCAGCATCTGCAGTTCTTTCCTACCATCTACCTCATTAAAGACCCTTGGACTACCTTTAAAATCGGACTTTACCTTGCGCTAAAGTTATTCCCTTTATCCTATATCTGTACACTGTGGACAACTTGACTGTAATCGTGTGTAATCATTCCACTGACTGAATAGACGTCACAAAGAAGCTTTTCACTGTACCTCAGTACGCGTGACAAGAATAAACTAAACTAAACTAAACTGTTAACCAGCGTCTGCAGTTCTTTATTTCTACAAAAATCAAGAATGTTTTATTGTTGTATGTCCTGAAACAGAACAATGTCATTCTTACATGCAGCAGCACCACAATTATGCAAACATAGGAATTCATTGGCAAGGTGTAGGATATTCGAGACAATGGGATCAGAGATCACCACTAGTCACAATGTAAACTGTAAATTAGAAAGTCTCTAATTGATATGAAGGACCTGTTATCAGTGATCAGTAATTAGTTATCACTAATGTAGTTATTGTTGTAGTATTGGCTGTTTTTAAATTGACAGTAATTACAGTTTGTGGGCTTAAAATGGCATGAGCACCTTGGCAACACAACAAGCCTTTCATTGTACATTGCAGATTACAGGGCCGACCATCATGGCACTTGGACTGACAATCCAAAGATTCACCTCTCACCTTGGCAACTGGGGAGTTTAGATACTTTCTGGAATTAGGATCTAGGGTTAGTAACAGTGCCCATAAATCCACGTTGCATAGTAATCCATTTGGTTCCTCCCTTCTTTCATAGAGTCATATGGGAGAAAAATGTTCTCTGAATATTAAAATATACGGATGGGGTTTAGAGTCACAGAGTCATACAGCACGGAAACAGACCCTTCGGCCCGACTCGCCCATGCCGACAAAGATGCCCCATTCATGCTTGTCCTACCTGCCCACATTTGGCCCATATCCTTCTAAACCGTTCCTATATCGTTCATGCACCTGTCCAACCGTCTTTGAAACGTCATTATAATAGCTGCCTCAACTACCTTGTCCTGCAGCTCGTTCTAACACAAAATGCTGGAGGAACTCAGCGTGCCAGGTAGCATCTGTGGGGGGAATGGACAGGCAACATTGCAGGTCAGGACCCTCCTTCAGACTCAAGCATGCCAACCCAGGGGCAGGGGCGCACGTGGCACAGCGGTGGAGTTGCTGCCTCACAGCACTAGAGACCCGGGTTCGATCCAGACAACGGGTGCTGTCTGTGTGGAGTTTATGTGTTCTCCCCGTGACCGCGTGGGTTTTCTCCGGGTGCTCCAGTTTCATCCCACATCCCAAAGACGTGCAGATTTGTAGGTAAATTGGCTTCTGTAAATTGTCCCTGGTGTCTAGGATAGATCTAATGTCTGGGTGATCGTGGGCTCGGTGGGTGGAAGGGACTGTTTCTACACTGTATCTCTAAAAAAAAAACTACCACCTGTCGTTTCCCTCCACAGATGCTGCCTGACCTGCTGAGCTCCTCCAGCACTTTGTGTTTAGCTCATAGCCTAGACAAAGCCATGATAATTGGAGCACCTGATTTACTTCAGCAATCAAGAACAAAAAAGATTAGCAGGGCTGCAGGAAAAGCTTTTACCCAATGAATAGTGTAACTGAAGAAGAAACAAAGATGTGCCTAATGGTATTCTTTAACAGCATAATTGATGTGCTAGCATGCAGCTAGTGGGAGAAAGTGGAATTAGAATGCTCTGAATGCGTCGTCTAGCAAGGAAGCAAAACACGACATGAAATATTTAGTTTTATTGATTTAATAACTAACCTATAAAAATCAAATCGAAGACACGTTTCTGGAAGAACAGAGAAGCAAAGGATAACAATGCATGTGGAGTTCATCAGAGGTGACAGATTGCAGCCATTTACCATTTGATGGGATTACTCATTCAGGACGGTTCATGTGATGGTCGGGGCACTACATCGCCTTGCTACCTGGGCACGTGATGTTGTTGAGGATCGGGCAAAACACGCCAATGTGTGGAATTACAACCTTCCTTGATGGCTGAAGGTGAAGGTGAATCTGTAATACTCTTCGCCACAGACGGTGGTGCAGCCCAAGGCATTGGGTATTTTTAAAGGGGAAATTAGAAAGGACGTCAAAGGTTGCAGGAGAAGGCAGGAGAATGGGGTTGAGGGGGCCAGATAGATCAGCCGTGATCGAATGGCAGAGTGGACCCACATGCCCTCATTCTGCTCCTATGTCATGTGGCTGCCCATCAAACCAACTCCAAACCAAAATCGTGGTGGCTACCCATTTTAACTCCCCTTCCCATCCCCCTTAACTTTCTGTCCTGGGCCTCCTCCATTGCCAGATAGAGGCCACACATAAATTGGAGGAACATCACCTCTCCTGGGGTGGTTTACAACGCAATGGTATGAACATTAAATTCTCTCATTTTAGGTACCTTATGCAAACACCTCTCCCCCCCCCCCCCCCCCCCCCCCCACCTCCACTCCCACCACTAAAAATCAGTTAACCAGTTCCATAGTTCACGGTGACGTATCCCTCTTGGGATCACACCGTCCCTAAACACCAATTGGCCCATCAGGCAACCTCCCTACCTGAGATCATCTGTTGCCGGTCCTGATTTCTCCTGCTTCCAGTTCCTTCCCCCCTGCAATCAGTCTGAAGAAGGCTCCCGACCGGAAGCACCAACTATCCATTTTGTCCAGACCCACTGAGTTACTCCAGCACTTTGTGTATATCTTTGGTGTAAACCAGTACCTGTAGTTCATTTTTCTTACATACACAAATTGATCTGCAACCAGAGAACTTTCTATACCTACTCCTACCAACTTTCACAAACAGGTACAGGGCCTCCCCGTGTTACCAATGCCCAACTTATGGACACCCCATACATGCGAATGTTTGGGAGACTGGAGGGATGGGATGGGTTTTGCAGCAGCTGCAGGACCGCATGCCCCTTCTGCTGGGTAAGAACGGAGCACTTCTGCATGTCGTCTCATCCCCCACCCACATCCCCCTCCCTGCCCCCGCCCACCCCATCCCCCTCTCCCTGCCCCGCCCACCCCCATCCCCCTCTCCCTGCCCCCCTCACCCCCATTCCCCTCTTCATGCCCCCCATCCCCCTCTCCCCGCCCCTCCCCACCCTCATCCTCATTTCCCTGCCCCCCACCCCCCATCTCCTTTCCCCCCACCCCCATCCCACTCTCCCTGCCCCCCACCCCATCCCCCTCGCCCTGCCCCTGCCCCCGCCCCATCTCCCTCTCCCTGCCCACCACCCCATCGCTCTCTCCCTGCCCCCGCCCACCCCCATCTCCCTGCCCCAAACCACAACAATCTCCCCTATTCTCTTGTTACCAACCAATTTACAGGAGCCACTCGACCTACCAGCACTTCTTTGGGATGTGGAAGGAAACTAGAGGCTCTGGGGAAAGACAATCACGAGGGATTAGGTGCAAAGCTTACACAAACAGCACCTGTGGTCTGAGTCCTACCCACGCCACTAGAGCCTTGTGTTACACGCCATGACTCCTGATACATTGCTGTACCAAGACACTGCGGTTTACATTTGAGTGGTTGTGTCTTCAATAAGGAACATGTACAGCTCCACTAGGACGGCACAGTGGTGCAGTGGTAGAGTTACTGCCTTACAGCGCCAGACACCTGAGTTCAATCTTGTCTCGGGGTGCTGTCTGTACAGAGTTTGTATGTTCTAACTGTGACTGTGTGGGTTTTTCCCCAGGTGCTCGCACACTCCAAAGATGCACAGGTTTGCACGTTAATTGGCTTCTGTAAATTGTAAATTGTCCCTCGTGTGTAGGATAGTGCTAGTGTACGGGGTGATCGATGGTCGGCGTGGACTTTGCTTCTCTAAAACTACAACTAATTAGCTTCAGAATGTCTATTCACGATAGCCCAGCATTAACACTGCTATAGGGCAAGGAAAATTGAACAAGAATGTAAGTTGGGTGCAAAAGTGGGATAACATAGAACTAGTGTTCTATGCATCACTTTCATCAATTTCTGCATCACTGAAATAAAATCTTGGCTTCAATCAAATTTCCTCAAACTCAACTGCAACAAATCTGAAATCATCATCATTGGTCCAAAAACGCTCACCAAATCCACCCAAAACTTCATCCTCAATATTGATGGTCTCCCAGTATCCACCTCCCCTCACATCCGGAATCTTGGAATCATCTTTGATCAAACCCTCTCCTTCGACAAACACATCAAACACATCACAAAGACAGCCTTCTTCCACCTCAAAAACATTGCCCGTCTCCGTCCATCCCTCTCCTCCACAGCTGCAGAAACCCTCATCCACGCCTTCATCACCTCCCGTCTGGACTACTGCAACAGCCTCCTCTATGGCTCACCCTCAAAAATCATCAGTAAACTTCAATACATTCAAAACTCCGCTGCCCGTCTACTCACCCACTCCCCGATCCGTGACCATATCACCCCCGTCCTTTACAAACTCCACTGGCTCCCCATCCCCCAGAGAATCCAGTACAAAATCCTCCTCATGACCTACAAAGCCCTCCATAACCTGGCCCCATCCTACCTGACTGACCTCCTCCACAGGCACACTCCCACCTGCACCCTCCGCTCTGCTGCTGCCAATCTCCTGTCCCCCCCCCCCCCCCCCCATCCGGACCAAACTCAGATCCTGGGGGGACAGGGCTTTCTCCATCGCTGCTCCCACCCTATGGAACTCACTACCCCAAACCGTCAGAGACTCCTCCTCACTCACCACATTCAAAACATCACTGAAGTCTCACCTGTTCAGCACTGCCTTCAACCATTGACCGTCACCTCACCTTCTGTCTCCTTTTTCTGTTTGTTTACTTATTTATCTATTTATTCACTTCTCTATGCTCTAGTAATCCCTGTAAAGCGTCTTTGAGTGTTTGAAAAGCACTATATAAATGTAATGCATTATTATTATTATTATTATTAGTGTGAGCGGGTGATCGATGGGCAACAGGGAATCAGAGGGCTGAAAGTCGTGTGACCATGTTTCTCTAAAACTATAAAGCTTCAGAAAGCTTCATCCCTTCAAGATGGCCTAGCATTAATGTTGGAGAGGGCAGGGAAAATTAAAAAGGAATGCAAGTCGAAGAAGGCCAATAGAGGGGGTGGTCCCCATAAGCCTACAAGACAGGCCAGGCTGTGGAGCAGATCTATTGGGGTTCGGTGGATATGCATTGGAAAACAGTTAATCAATTTCCACTGACATACACAATCTCAGGCTTTCATAACTCAGCATTTCCCGTTTATTATTAGACTGCCGCACTGATTCTCTTGCCAAAAGCATTTTTGTCCACGATTCAGAAAATCTCTGACAAGGTTATCTCCTATCTACCATTGTTGATATTTTATTCAGCAACCGCTACAATAACTGCAGCTACAATTCCAAAGGCGTAGAGGTTTGTAGGTTAACTTGGCTTTGGTGACAAAAATAATTGTAAATTGCCGCTAGTGTGTAGGATGGTGCCAGTGTGCAGGGACCGCTCGTCAGCACGGATCGGTGGGCCTCAGAGGGCCTGTTTTCCATGCTGTATGTCTAAACTAAACTAACTGGACTATTGACCACAGATTTCAACATCTGTGGAATAATAAAGTTACACATTGGAGATAGAAGGAGAATAAAGACAAATCTACTATTAGCTAAACTATCATAAGCTATCCTGCTACTTCATTTAGGCCCCCACATGAGCTTGTTGAACTGTATGTTGGTAAATTTGAGAGCTTTGTGAATTCTTTTAGCCCAGAACTAAAATTGATTGTAAATATGACACTACTACATATCAACAGGTGGATAGATTTCCCCTTACCAAGAATCAAGAGCCAAGACTTTCGTTTACAGATACAGCATGCAAACAGGCCCTTCGGCCCACTGAGTCCGCACTGACCAGTAATCATCCGTACACTAGTTCTATCCTACACACTAGGGGCAATTCACAGAAGCCAATTACACTACAAACCTGCATGTCTTTCGAATGTGGGAGGAAACCGGAGCTCCAGGAGAAAACCCATGGTCACAGGGAGAACATACAAACACCGTGCAAGCAGATCGAACCTGGTCTCTGGCATCATAAGGTAGCAACACTACCACTGCGCCACTGTGTCACCAATGTTTTAGTGCTAAAAGTCCTAAAACAGAACAATTAAATTCCTACTTGCAGCATAACTCCGTATAATTTATATTCCATAAACTGCATGAGATGCAATGCCTGAATGTTGAGGGTGGGTGGAACATATTCCAGAACATGGCTTTTCTCCGGGTGCTCCAGTTTCCTCCCACACTCCAAAGACGTACAGGTTTGTAGGTTAATTGGTTTTGGTAAAATTGTAAATTGTCCCTAGTATGTGTGGGTTAGTGTTCATGTGCGGGGATCGCTGGACGGCATGGACTCAGTGGGCCGAAGGGCCTGTTTCAGCGCTGTATCTCTACACTAAACTAAGTACTTTCAAAGGGAATTGATGGTAAACGTAGAAAGGGAAAGTCTAGTCGCACGCTCCGAGGAGTGTGAAAAGGGGAGGCACAGTGGATAACCTTTCTGTACAAATCCAAAACCACACAGCTCAGCGTGGTGGCGCAGCGGTAGATTTGCTGCCATACAGCCCCAGAGACCTGGGTTCGATCCTGACCACGGGTGCTGTCTCTACATTCTCCTCGTGACCTGCGTGGGTTTTCTCAGGGAGCTCCGGTTTCCTTCAACTCTCCAAAAACATACAGGTTTGTCGGTTAATTGGCTTGGTAAAATTGTAAATTCTCCCTAGTTTGTGTAGGATAGTGTTCGTGTGCGGAGATCGTTGGTCAGCACGGACACAGTGGGCCATAGGGTCTGTTTCTGCGCTGAACCTCTAAACTAAACTAAAACTAAGCTCACATTATCAGCTTCATTGCTAGGCCAACTAAAATGGAAGCAACGATTTGTAGAGGATCACCTTAGAGTGTGTGGGTTCATAAGTTATAGGAGTGGAATTAGGCCATTCAGCCCATCAAGTCTACTCTTCCATTCAATCATGGCTGGTCTATCTTTCCCTCTCAACCCCACTCTCCTGCCTTATTCCCATAACCCCTGACACCTAATCAAGAAGCTGTCAACCTCCGCTTTAAAAATATCCATTCACAGCCTCCATAGCCGCCTGTGGCAATGAATTCAATGAATGTGGCAATGAGTTACATGATGGAAGCGTCAAACTATTATACCTTGATATGTCTTATAGAAAGACTACTTATACATTGAAGGAGATTTAGTGAACATTGGGTATTACACACGACAAGAAGAAAATATTCTACTAATGAACATTGTTGCCACTAAATATACTTATCAATTTGTTCTTGCTCATTGGGTTTATTCCAAAAGTAGATCACATTTTTCTTTCAACAATGGGCTTTTGTTAGGCAACAACTTTATGAAGTGAATGTGAATTCTTTAACAGAGAACAAACTTAAGTATGTGACAAACTGAGAAAGTAACTCTACTTCTCTCACTTCACATGCTGCCTGACCCGCTAAGTAGTTCTAATGAAAGACACAAAGTGCCGGAGTAACTCAGCGGGTCAGGCAGCATCTCTGGATAGGTGATGTTTCGGGTCCCGACGTTTGGAGTTTAGTTTAGAGAGACAGTGCGGAAACAGGCCCATTGGTCCACCGAGTCCGCGCCGATCAGTGATCGATCAGTACACTAAAACTATCCTATGCACTAGAGATAATCTTTAACAATTTTACCAAGCCAATTAACCTACAAAGCTGCACGTCTTTGGGACATGGGAGGAAACCGGGAGCATCCGGAGAAAACCGGGAGCATCCGGAGAAAACCCTCGAGGTTACAGGGAGAACGTACAAACTCCGTACAGACAGCACCTGTAGTCGGTATCGAACTGGGTCTCTGGCGCTGTAAGGCAGCAGCACTACCGCTGCGCCACCGTGCCACCCATACACCGTGCACCACCTATGCACGCTCTCCCGAGATGCTGCCTGACTGTGTGTGTGTGTGTGTGTGGGTGTGTGTGTGTGTGTGTGTGTGGGTGTGGTTTTTTAAAATATTAATTAAAATGTTATCCTTGGCATTTAGGAACCAGGTTAGTTCCTGCTGTACTCATCCAAAACAGACAGTCTCCTGATCACGTAAATAAGGTGGTCAGAGATGCAAATACAAGCAGGCTATTTCTCTTTGACTGCAAACAGCAAACACAAGGTCACATCTAAATGAACAACACTTCAATAGTGAATCAAGAGGCATGAAAATGTCAAAAAAGAGAATTTTGTGGTGTGGCAGAGATTTCAACAGAATCAGGTCAGACCACAGAATAACAAGCAGCAGCTGGGTGGAAATGTGACTGGAATTATACAGTCAAATGCAAACAGCACTGGAAGTGCCAAGAGAGGGTTATCTGGTTGAAAGCCATGCCCAAGCCAATAAATAATCCGCTTTCGTGTTCCATTAACTTTGAGATCCTACAGAAATTAAACAGGGCGGTCATATCTTCAGGGACAACGGATTCCTTATGCTTTGCATCAAGAGACATTTACAGTCTCCGTGATTTTCATTGCTTCAAGATGACGCATTATATTTTGCCAGCTGGGAAACTAAATTACAAGATACAATTATGACCCGATTATGTGTTCTGATAGTGTTTCTGTTATTGCTACCAGAACTCGCCATTGATTGGCACAAGACTCAAGGACAACAAGCACCCTGTATACATTTATTTGCAACATGCACTACTGCTGGCCTTCACCAGGACCAAGGAGGAAGGGTCCCGACCTGAAAAGTCACCTGTCCATGTTCTCCAGAGATGCTGCCTGACCCGCTGAGTTCCTCCAGCACTCTGTGTCCATTTCCCTATTAGGTGGGCGACCAATATCCACCTCTTTTTTAATTGAGAACTTTGGAAACAGATGGAAAAGTTTAGTTGAGTTTATTATCGTCACGTGTAACGAGGTACAGTCAAAAGCTTTTAGACTTTAGACTTTAGAGATACAGCAAGGAAACAGGCTCTTCGAAACACCGAGTCCGCTTCGACCAGCGATCACCCCATACACTAACACTATCCGACACACCGAAGCCAATCACCCTGCAAATTAACATTTATTTCAAGAGGGCTGGAATGTAAAAACAGGAAATGTAATGCTGAGGCTCTATAAGGCACTGGTAAGGCCGCATTTGGAATATTGTGAGCAATTTTGGGCACCATATCTGAGGAAGGATGTACTGGCCTCGGGAGAGGGTCCAGGTTTACAAAAATGATCCCAGGAATGAGTGGATAAACATATGATGAGCTTTTGACGGCACTGTCCTGAACTCGCTGGAGTTTAGATGGATGAGGGGGGACCACATTGAAACTTACCGAATTGTGAAAGGCTTGGATAGAGTGGATGTGGAGAGGCTGTTTCCACTAGTGGGAGAGTCTAGGACTAGAGGTCATATCCTCAGAATTAAAGGACATTCCTTTAGGAAGGAGATGAGGAGGAATTTCTTTAGTCAGAGACTAAAGTGAATCTGTGGAATTATTTGCCACAGAAGGTTGTGGAGGCCAAGTCAATGGATATTTTTAAGGCGGAGATAGATAGATTCTTGATTAGTACGGGTGTCAGGGGTTATGGGGAGAAGGCAGGAGAATGGGGTTAGGAGAGAGAGATAGATCAGCCATGATTGAATGGCGGAGTAGACATGATGAGCTCAATGGCCTAATTCTGCTCCTATCACTTATGACAAACATGTACATCTTTGGGACAAGGGAGGAAACCGGAGCACCCGGAGAAAACCCACGCGGTTACAGGGACAGCGTACAAACTCTGTACAGACAGCACACATAGTCAAAATCGAACCCGGATCTTTGACGATGTAACTCCACCGCTGTGCCATCCTTCTATTTGTGTGCTATCCAGTGAACTAGATGTGAATACAATCAAGCTGTTCACAGTGCACATAAAAGGTAATTAAGAATTAAATGTGTGGAATAATTGTACTGGACAGCAGATACTCTTCTGGGACCAGCCCGCAAAGAGTCACCACTCCGACACCATCTTGGTAGCAGCCAGAATAAAACTAGGACAGGACTGTGCTGTACTCAATATAGAGAGTCATACAGTATGGAAACAGGCCCTTCGGCCCAACTTGCCCACATCGACCAACATGCCCCATCCACACTAGTCCCACCTGCCTGTCTTTGGCCCATATTCCTCTAAACCTGTCCTATCCCTGTACCTGTCTAAATGTTTCTTTAAACGTTGCGGTAGTCCCAGCCTCAACTACCTCCTCCGGCGGCTCGTTCCATACACCCACCACCCTTTGTGTGAAAACGTTACCCCTCGGGTTCCTATTAAATCTTTCCCACCTTACCTTAAACCTATGTCCTCTGCTTCTTGATATGATTTAAATATATAGAATTAGATTTACAGGGGGAGGAAACGAAATGGCAAAATCTTCTCAGCCATACAACATATTACGGTCCCGTTTCCTAAATCACAAAGCAGTGACAAAATAAGTGAATCAGTTCAGTGGCTGCCAATGTCTTCTGGCAACTTGGTTCAGCACTTAATTGGAGATAATCCTTATTTGTCATATATTGTTATTTCCAGAACATACATTTTTGAACTGGCTCCATATACGGTGGTACGGCTACAGAGATCCTATTGAGATACCCCTGTTCGTTAGACGTCAGATATTTTTACTCAATGATTTGTAGTCATTACTACCTCTGGTGATCAACGCTGATAATAGGCATGCTCTTCAATAATGGTCGTCCTTCCTCAATGTGGGATATCAGGGTTAACATTTATAGGGCGCACATCGCAACAACCCAAAAGATTGACACTTAATTAAACTTTAAAGCAAAAAGAGTTTATTCGTTTAGTTTACAGATAGAGCATGCGAACAGGCCCTTCAGCCCATCGAGTCCGCATCGACCAGCAATCCGTATACTAATTCTATCCTATACTCTCGGAACAATTTTACAGAAGCCAATTAATTAACCTGCAAACCGGCACATCTTTGGAAACTGGAGCACCCGGAGAAAACCCACACAGTGATAGGGAGAATGTACAAACTCCATACAGATACCACCCGTAGTCAGGATTGAAACGGGTTCCCTGGTGCTGTGAGGCAGCAGCTCTAACGCTGCGCCACCATGCTGCCCCTTGGCACTATATAGAGTTAGACTACCATCACAGACCAGCAATTCAAAAAAATAAATCAGATACTGACCAAACTGCACTGCACACCACCAAGCTAAAAATCCATGCATTATTTTTTTAATCTATTTCAGTAGCATTAACACAAAATGGATTCTGTTGCAAATCCAGACAGCTTTTTAATTATTTATATTTCTCTGACCTGGTAACAAAGTACTACCGCTACCCATGTTATTTATTCATAAAATGCTGGAGTAACTCAGCGGGTCAGGCAGCATCTCAGGAGAGAAGGAATGGGTGACGTTTCGGGTCGAGACTACTACCCATGACTCATTCCATCTCGGTTTTAAATATGTCCCACAAACATTTGTGCAAATTATTTGAGAATAATTTTACGAGCAGCATCGACATTTTTTCCCCCTGGTATTAAAAACAATTAAACCATTGTTTTAATGTGAAAGATTGACGATTAAACGGGAATCTTGGTTCAGTTTATTATTGTCACGTGTACCGGCGTACAGCGAAAAGCTTTTTGTTGCGTGCTATCAAGCCAGCAAAATTACTCTACATGGTTACAATTAAGCCGTCCACAGTGTACAGATACAGGAAGAAGGGAATAATGATTAGTGCAAGCTAAAGTCCAGTAAAGTGCGATCAAAAATAGTCTGAGGGTCTCCAATGAGGTAGATGGGAGGTCAGGACCGCTCTCAAGCTGGTGAGAGGGCGGTTCAGTTGCCTGATAGCAGCTGGGAAGAAACTGTCCCTGAATCTGGAGGTGTAAGTTTTCAAGGGGAGAAGAGGGAGTGACTGGGATGAGATTCATTGGTAAGTCAGTTGTTGTTTTTTAAAACAGAGAGTGCTGGATATCTGGAAGATGTTGCCTGGGGAGGTTTAGTTTAGTTTAGAGATGCAGCATGTAAACAGGGCCTTTTGCCCACCCAGTCCATGCCGACCAGCGATCCGATCACCCGTTCACATCAATTCCGTGTTACTTTGAGTTGTTTTTGAAATTTCATTGGCAACCAATAGTTACACAACAATATTACACAGAAAGCAACCACATTAACTGTTTTTATTGGTGGCGTTGAGGGATTAATAATGACCTTAAAACAATCCTTTTTCTGCCTCAAGCATCATCGGATCTGTTCCAACAGGCTGAGACCACTGAGAGCTTATGTGAAGGTCGGCACCTCATGCGATGTGGAGCTGCCTCAGTACCAGGCTGGAGTGTCAATCTCCTCCACTCACTCTACAGCCAGGACCGTACAGCCAGGTGCAGCCTAGTTTAGTTTATTATTGTTACCAGCACTGAGTTACAGTGAGCAGCTTTTCGTTGCGTGCTAAGCAGTCAGCAGAAAGACTCGTCTGATGACGGTTCTCGACCCGAAACGTCACCCATTCCTTCTCGCCAGAGATGCTGCCTGACCCGTTGAGTTACGCCAGCACTATGTGTCAATCAGCGGAAAGATAATTACAATCGAGCCGTCCACAGTGTACAGGAACAGGATTAAGAGAATAATGTATAGTGCAAGATCAAGTCCGATTAAAGATATTCCAAGGGTCTCTGATGAGGTAGATGATAGGTCAGGACGGCTCTCTAGTTTTTTGATAGGATGGTTCAGTTGCCGTTCCGTTTATTATGTTATCTATTCAGTACTGGGTTTACAGACCTGTTTACCATCCGGAACATCTCTTGCCAGTTTGACCAATTCTCTGACCCAAATTTTGCCCATCAACCTTGAACAATTAACAAGCATTATAGAAACAAGGAGTGATATTGAAGGGAGGAGGCCATTCAGCTCATCTGGTTTAGGTTAATTATTGCTACTTGTACCAACGTACACTGAAAAACAGATAATACTGTCCATAAATACAACCAAATCAAACTAATAGGTTATGCAAAGGGGAAGGTACAGATTGCAGAATATAGATCTCAGCATTGTAGTGCATCAGTTCCATAGACGAAGTCCAATGCCCACAATGGGGTAGAGGTGAATCGGACAGTACCCTAGTTTATGGGAGGACCATTCAGAAGCCTGATTACAGAGGGGAAGAAGCTGTTCCCGAGTCTGGTGGTGTGCACATTCAAGCTTCTGCATCTTCTGCCAGATGGTAGTGGGGAGAAGGCGGACTGACCGGGGTGGGACAGGGAGATAGACACAAAATGCTGGGGTAACTCAGCGGGGCAGGCATCATCTCTGGATAGAAAGAATGGGTGATGTTTCGGGTCCAGACCCTCCTTCAGACTGAGATGGAGAAATCTTTTATTATGTTGGCTGCTTTTCCGAGACAACGTGAAGTGTAGATGGAGTCAGTGGTGGGGAGTCTGGGCTGTGTGATGGACTGGGCTACATTTACTGCTCTCTGCAATTTCTTGCGGTCTTGGGCAGAGCTGTTCCCAAACCAAGCTGTGATGCATCCCCACAGTATGCCCTCTATGGTGCACTGTAGAGGTTTGTAAGGGTCATCAGGGACGTGCTGAATTTCCTCAGTCTCTTCAGGTACCAGTGATTGGGACGTTGTAGCCACGACTGAAACCTGGCTAAGGGAGGGGCAGGACTGGCAGCTCATTGTTCTGGGGTACAGGACCTACAGCGGAGACAGGGGTGAGGGAAAAAGAGGAGGGGGGCTGTATTGTTGGTTAAGGAGGATGTCACAGCTGTGTTCAGAGGTGTCATTAGGAACGGTTCATCTAGTGAGGCTATCTGGGTGGAGCTGAGGAACAAGGGATGATCACCTTGTTGGGAGTGTACTACAGACCCCCGAATAGTCAACGGGAATTAGAAGAACAAATGTGCCGGGAGATTGCAGACAGCTGCAGGTCAAATAAGGTTGTTGTAGTAGGGGATTTTAACTTTCCCAATATAGACTGGGAAAATCATAGCACGAAGGGTTTAGATGGATTGCAATTCCTCAAAAGTGGTTCAGGGGAGTTTTCTTAAGCAGTATGTGGAGACCCCCACACGTGAGAGGCCAACGCTGGATCTAGTATTGGGAAATTGGGAAGGGCAAGTTAATGAAGTGTGTGTGGAGGAGGCTTTTCGATTAGGTTTAAGATAGTTATGGATAGGGACGGAGAGGGTCCACGTGTTAAAATGCTCAACTGGGGTAAGGCCAACTTTGAGGGTATGAGAGAAGGTCTCGCTCAAGTTAACTGGAGCGGTTATTTGAGGGGAAAGGAACATCGGCCAAGTGGGATGTTTTTAAAAGTGTACTGAAGAAAGCTCAAGATGTGCACATCCCCATTAAGAGTGACGGGCAAAGCAGGCAAACGTGGCAGACGAGAGAAATTGAGACGTTACTCAAAAACAAGAAGGACGCGTGACACAGGTATAGGCAGCTGGGATCAAGTGCATCCCTAGAGGAAATTCGGGAACTAAGGAGTAAACTAGGGCAAAAAGGGGCCAGGAGACAGCTCTGGCGGGTAGCATTAAGGACAATCCCAAAAGATTTTATAAATAAATCAGGGGGAAAAGGGTAACTAGAGAGAGAGTGGGACCTCTCAGGTATCAAAGTGGTCACCTCTGTGTGGAGCCACAGGAGATGGGCATGGTCCTAAATGAGTATTTCTCCTCTGTATTTACCGAGGAGAAAGACAGTAGGACGGAGGAAATTGGAGCCGTCACTGGAAGTGTCTTGAGAGCAGCCAGGGTTACTTTCGAAGAAGTACTGAAGGTACTGTCGTGTTTGAAATTTCCAGGGCCAGATCAGATATATCCGAGGACATTGTGGGAGCCCTGGTTGAAATCTACCTGTCGTCCTTAAATACAGGAGAGGTGCCAGAAAACTGGAGGGTGACAAATGTTGTGCCTCTTTATAAGAAGGGCTGCAGGGAAAATGCTGGGATGTATATGCCGGTGAGCTTAACATCCGTAGTTGGTAAGTTACTGGAGAGTATTCCGAGGGATAGGATATACAGGCATTTGGATGGGCCAGGGCTGATTAGGGACAGTCAGCATGGTTTTGTACATGGGAGGTCATGTCTCACAAATCTGATTGATTTTTTTGAAGACGTGACCAAAAAGGTGCAGATGTTATGTACGTGGATTCAGTAAGGCGTTCGACAAGGTTCCGCATGGTAGGTTGCTCTGGAAGGTTAGATCACATGGGATCCAAGGAGAGATAGATGAATGGATAGCAAATTGGCTCCATGGAAGGAAGCAGACGGTGATTTTGGAAGGTTGCTTCTCAGACTGGAGGCCTGGGATTAGTGGTGTGCCTCAGGGTTCGGTGTTGGGCCCGTTACTGTTTGTCATCTACATCAATGATTCGGATGAGAACATACAGGGCAAGATTAGCAAGTTTGCTGATGATACAAAGGTTAGTGGTTTTGCAGATAGTGAAGATGGTTCTGAAAGATTGCAGCAGAATCTAGATCGATTGGCCAGGTGGGCGGAGGAATGGGTTTTGGAATTTAATGCAGAGAATTGCAAGGTGTTGCATTTTGAGACGTCGAACAAGGGCCGGACCTGCACAGTAAATGGTAGGCCTCTGGGTAGTGTTTGTAGAGTAAAGGGATCTAGGAGTACAGGTGCATGGTTCCTTGAAGGTCGAGTCGCAGGTAGATAAGGTGGTCAAAAAGGCTTTTGGCATTTTGGCCTTCATCAGTCAGAGTATTGAATATAGAAGTTGGGAGGTCATGTTGCAGTTGTATAAGATGTTGGTCAGACCGCATTTAGAATATTGTGTTCAGTTCTGGGCACCATGTTATAGGAAAGATATCTTCAAGCTTGAAAGGGTTCAGAAAAGATTTACGAGGATGTTGCCAGGACTAGAGGGTGTGAGCTATAGGGAGAGGTTGAGAAGGCTGGGTCTCTATTCCAAGGAGCGCAGGGGGATGAGGGGAGATCTTATAAAGGTATAAAACCAAGAGGAATAGATCGGCTAGATGCACAGAGTCTTTTGCCCAGAGTAGGGGAATCGAGGACCAGAGGACATAGGTTCAAGATGAAGGGGAAAAGATTTAATATAAATCTGAGGGGTAATTATTTCCCACAAAGGATGGTGGATGTATGGAACAAGCTGCCAGAGGAGGTAGTTGAGGCTGACACTATCCCATCCTTTAAGAAACAGGTAGACAGGTACATGGATAGGACAGGTTTGGAGGGATATGGACCAAGCGCAGGCAAGTGGGACTAGGGTAGCTGGGACATTGTTGGCCGGTGTGGGCAAGTTGGGTTGAAGGGCCTGTTTCCACACTGTATCACTCTATGATTCTATGACTAAGAGGCGTTGGAGTGCCTTCTTGGCTGTCGTTTCAATGAGGTTGGTTTATTGAGCACATGTGGACACTTTGTTACAGCAAATCAGGCGGCACAGTGGCACAGCGGTAGAGTTGCTGCCTTACAGCGCCAGAGACCCGGGTTCGATCCCGACTACGGCTGCTGTCTGTATGGAGTTTGTACGCTCACCCCGTGACCCGAGTGGGTTTTCTCCAGGATCTCCAATTTCCTCCCACACTCCAAAGACGCACAGGTTTGTAGGTTAATTGGCTTGGTAAAATTGTCAATTGTCCCTAGTGTGTAGAGGATAGTGTTATTGTGCAGGGATCATTGGTCAGTGCAGACCCGGTGGGCCGAAGGGCCTGTTTTGGCATGGTATCTCTCATCTAAACTAAAACATAATTATTCATCCTTTCCCTTTTGCACTGTGCTATTGAATCTGCTTGCACTGTCCCTATAGGCAGCACTTTCCAGATCATAACTTGCTGTATTGAAAAAAATCCTCATCTTACTGCCAGCAATCTGATGACTAACTCCAAATGCTCACAGATACATCAATTCAACCACCTTCATCAACCTTCCACCAAAACGTTACCAATCCTTCTCCTCCAGAGATGCTGCCTTCCTCCACCACTTTGTGGGTTTTTTTTGCAAACCAGCATCTGCAATTCCTGAGCTTAGACTTTAGAGATACAGCACTGAAACAAACCTAGTCTGTGCCGACAGGCGATCACCCCGCACACTAACACTACCCTACACCCTCACGACAATTTACAATTTCACCAAAGCCAATTAACCTACAAACCTCTAGGAGGTGCAACTGAATCTGTCCAGGGACCCCGACAGTTCTTTCAAGTTAGGCCGAGGTTCACTTGCACCTCCTCCAATCTCATCTACTGTATCCGTTGTTCAAGAAGTGGTCTCTTGTACATCGGCGAGACCAAACGCAGACTGGGCGATCGTTTTGCGGAACACCTTCGCTCAGCCCGCCTGAACCAACATGATCTCCCGGTTGCTGGACACTTTCGTTCCCTTACCCATTCCTACACAGACCTTTCTGTCCTCCGTCTCCTCCATTGTCAGAGTGAGGCTAAACTCAAATTGGAGGAACAGCGTCTCATATTTCGCTTGGGCAGTTTACAGCCCAGTGGTATGAATATTGATTTCTCTCACTTCAGGTAGCCCCGGCATTCCCTCTCTCTCTATCCCTCCCCCACCCAAGTTACACTGGCTTCTCATTTTCACCCCACAAACAACTAACAATGGCCTGTTCCCTTTAACATCGTTACTTTTTTGCATATCTTTCATTCATTGTTCTTTATCTCTCCACATCTTCGTCTATACCTCTCGTTTCCCTTATCCCTAACCAGTCTGAAGAATGATCTCGAACCGAAACGTCACCCATTCATTCTCTCCAGAGATGTTGCCTGACCCGCTGAGTTACTCTAGCTTTTTGTGTCTATCTATGGAATGGGGGGTGAGTTGAGATGGAATGGGGGGTGGGGGTGGAGATGGAATGCGGGGGGGGGGTGGAGATGGAATGGGGGGTGAGTGGAGATGGAATGGGGGTGGAGATGGAATGGGGAGTTGTGGAGATGGAATGGGAGGTGGGGGTGGAAATGGAATGGGGGGTGGGGATGGAGATGGAATGGAGGGGGTGGAGATGGAATGGGGGGGGTGAGTGGAGATGGAATGGGGGGGGGTGAGTGGAGGTGGAATGGGGGGGTGTGGAGATGGAATGGGGGGTAAAGATGGAAGGGGGTGGAGATGGAATGGGGGGGTGGAGATGGAATGGGGGAGAGTGGAGGTGGAATGGAGGGGGTGGAGATGGAATGGGGGGGGTGTGGAAATGGAATGGAGGGGGTGGAGATGGAAGGGTGGGAACTAGTTCCTTGTTTTCCATGCTTAAAAGGGGCCGCTTTGAATCTAGACTAGAGGCAGGAAACATGTTCCCAATGTTGGGGGAGTCCAGAGCCAGGGGCCACAGTTTAAGAATACGGGGTAGGCCATTTAGAACGGAGATGAGGAAAAACTTTTTCAGTCAAGAGGGTTGTAAATCTGTGGAATTCTCTGCCTCAGAAGGCAGTGGAGGCCAGTTCTCTGAATGCATTCAAGAGAGAGCTAGATAGAGCTCTTAAGGATAACGGAGTCAGGGGGTATGGGGAGAAGGCAGGAACGGGGTACTGGATTGAGAAATGATCAGCCATGATCACATTGAATGGCGGTGCTGGCTCGAAGGGCCGAATGGCCTCCTCCTGCACCTATTGACCAGGGACTGCAACGATGCCGTTTACAACCCCCACAGCGGCCATTCAGGTTGTGGGAGGAGACGGGGTGTGGAATAAGGACGTCTTTGTGGGGGACGCTCCTGCGCACACCTTTAACATGTAACACATCCCACACGCCAATGCCTTAAAGGAGCGGCGTTGCAGCAACGCTGACTGGAGCCGATGCTGATGCCCACAGCAGCAGCAGCAAACTTTTAATGTGCCTTCCAACCACACGTCACCTTTACGCACACAGCGTGAGAACAGGATGCAGATTGCAGGGATCCGACCCTCCTGTTTTACATCAGTAATCTTCCAGAAACAACATCTGAGCCGAGTAGAAGCCGCTTGCATTCATTATTTCTCTCTCTCTCTCGTTCTCCCTCACTCACTCCTTCCCTCCCCACTCCCTCCCTCCTTCCCTCCTCCCCCCTCCCTCCCTCCCTCCCCACTCCCTCCCTCCCTCCCACCTCACTCCACCACTCTCCCATCCCTCCCTCCCTCCCTCCCCACTCCCTACCTCCCTCCCCACTCCCTCCCACCTCACTCCACCACTCCCTCCCTCCCCACTCCCTCCCCACTCCCTACCTCCCTCCCCACTCCCTCCCTCCCTCCCCACTCCCTACCTCCCTCCCCACTCCCTCCCTACCTCCCTCACCCCCTCCTCAAACCCATTGCGTCTTTTTTTTTTAAAATCCACCGACATCATAAATAAACAATCGTTCACCTCCACCAGTCAGTCGCTCCCAATCCCAGACTCAATAACCCAGCAAAACAGATGGTAATTTCACAAGGACACGAGTAACGTTTCGCTCCCCCACCCCCCAACATTCGTGGCTTTCCATCCATTGATTAATTACTTTGATCTTACATTTCAGACCAATGAAAATGGAAATATTTTTTTAATGAAATATTCAATTCAAATTCCGCGTTGAACCTTACCATGATATTCAACTGCGTTCTCAGCTGATTTTTTAAAACTTTAATCTTATCTTTAGGGAAACGAAATGCGAGTTTAAAAAAATATATATAATAATATCATTAAGTAACTCTGCATTGAATCTCGCCGTTCTATTCCCCTGCGTTTTGCTGCTGCAATTTAAACATATGGTTAAATCTATGGATAAATAGCTCCCCCCAAAGCCGACTGACAAAATGGATTAGCAATAGAATCATCTTTGCTGCAGGGAGGTTTGTGTATATGCAACATTAAAACATGCACGGTTGTTATTTTTTTTTAAAGGCAGGCACGTCTGTTGAAGATCTTTGATCACCATCAAAGGACGTTACAATATTCTGTATGAATGTGTTTGTTTTTTGCTGGCGGAGTGCGCTACTCACTCTGCGTAACCCGTTGACCAGGGCAGACTCTGGTTTTCTTTCACCGTGAGGATGGGTCTTGCGATGTGGTCCGCAGAGCACTCGATCTCGTCCGGAGAGAGTTCCAGGAACTCTGGCCTGCTGTAAGGAAATTTCATGGGCAGCTCGGTGCCATTGATATGCTCAACGTTGGCGTTGCCCGGCATGATGCCTCCCATGAAATTGGCCACTGCAGATTTCACTCGGGTGAGCATGTTATTGCTGAGAGCTCCCCTCGCTTACAGGAGCAGGCTCGTCTCTCCTCTCCTCTCCTCTACTGCTGCTGATCTTTCGCTTTCCCCTATTCAGGTAGGAGAGAGAGAGGGGGAGGGAGAGAGAGAGAGGGACGGAGAGAGAGGAGAGAGAGAGAGAGGGGAGGGAGGGAGAGAGAGAGGGGGAGGGAGGGAGAGAGAGAGAGGGAGAGTGAGGGAGGGAGTGAGAGAGAGGGAGGGAGGAGAGAGAGAGAGGGAGAGTGAGAGGGGGAGAGAGAGAGGAGAGAGAGAGGGAGAGGGAGGGAGAGAGAGTGAGAGGGGGAGTGAGAGGGGGAGAGAGAGAGGGAGTGAGAGAGAGAGGGAGTGAGAGAGGGAGAGTGAGAGTGGGAGAGAGAGAGGAAGAGGAAGAGGAAGAGAGAGAGAGAGAGAGAGAGAGAAGGAGAGGGAGAGGGAGAGAGAGATCCCAACCCTCCACTGAGGAGGGGGAAACGGAACGGAAAGGAGAGAGATAGATAGAGATAGAGAGAGAGAGAGAGAGAGAGAGAGAAGAGAGAGAGAGAGAGAGAGGGAGAGGAGAAGCCGGGAGAACGGTTCAGACTGGCGAGCTGTGTGAACGCGGAAATAAAGCCATGGTCGGCTCTGTCATGTGATGAGACTGCGCTCGACCTGGAGCCGTGGATAGGGGTTGTTGGGGAGAGGTAGAGGGGGAGGGGGAGAGGGAGAGGGAGTTGTTGGAGAGAGGAGGGAGGGAGGGGGGGAGAGAGGGAGAGGGTTGGAGAGAGGGAGGGAGGGAGGGAGTTGTTGGGGGAGAGGGAGAGGAGAGAGGGGGTTGTTGGAGAGAGAGGGAGGGAGAGGGCGGTTGTTGAGAGGAGTGGGGAGAGAGGGTGGAGGGAGGGGGTGGGGAGAGAGAGAGGGGAGAGGGGAGGGAGTGGGGAAGGAGGAGAGGGAAGTGAAGGGAGAGGGAAGTGGAGGAGGAATTGGAGGGGGAAGAGAAAGTGAAGAGTGAGGGAGAGAGGGGAAAGAAGAGGCAATAAAGGGGAGAGGGGAAAAAGTGAAGGAGAGAGGAAATGAGGGAGGGGTGGAGCAGGGAGTGAAGGTGTGAGGGGAGAGAGGGGTGAATGGGAGAGGGGGTGGAGAGAGTGAAGGGAGAGGAGTGGAGGGAGGTCAGGAAAGGGAGAGGGTTCACTGAGATGAAGGAAGGAATTGGAGAAAGGGAAATATAGAAAGGAGAGGAAAGGGAGGGTGGGGCGAATGAGGATGGAGGAGTAGAGGGGAAGGAGATAGGGTGACAAGGGAGGAAAGTAGAAAAAGAGCAGGAATAGAGGGACAAGGAAGGGTGCGCTGGAGGATGGGGAGGTAGAGGATGGACAGGAGAGGCCGAGAAGGGCAAAATGCAGGAACGGGAGACAAAGGAAAAGAAGGAGCGGAATGGAAGGAAGATCAACGTAGAGGCACAGTGAACAGAAGTAAAGGGGGAATTGGGGAGGGAGAGTTAGAGACCACTCAGAAATAAGCGCATGGGAGGAGGAGAAGAGATGATGTGAGGGGATAAAGGATGAGAAAGAAATGAGGAACGAAGTCAAAGGAGGGGAAAGGAATAGGATGTGCGAAGAAGAGAGGGAGAGTAAAGGCTGCTGAGGGTTGATGTTTGTGCTTCTGCATAAAACTGGTCATTGCTGTTATCAGGCAACTGAACCATCCTATCACCAACTAGAGGGCGGGTCCTGAGCTCCCATCTTCCTCATTCGAGATGCTCGGACTATCTTTAATCGTACTTTACTGGACTTTATCTTGCACTCAACATTATTCACTTGATCCTTTATCTGCACTGTGGGCAGCTTGATTGTAATCGTGTTTAGTCTTTCCGCTGACTGGCTAGCACTTAATAAAGAAAATCTTTTCACTGTACCTCAGTACACGAGACAATAAACTAAACTAAACTATGAGGATTGGAGATTTGTGTTGGAAGGAACTGCAGATGCTGGTTTACACTGAAGATAAGCACAAAATGCTGTAGTAACTCAGTGGGTCAGGCAGCATCTCTGGAGAAAGGGAATAGAAGACGTTTCGGGTCGAGATCCTTCTCCAGACTGAGCTCTGCGAGATAATGGCCTGCTGCTCGTCTGTGGGGTTAAGGTCCAGGGGGTAAGTAGGAGGAGGTGAAGAGAGGTCTCGACGCGAAACGTCACCTATTCCCTTTCTCCAGAGTTAGAGATTTGTTGTATCGGACGCGTGGGAGATCGAGAGGACATCATTGGGATAATGCGTCTGTGCGTGGATAGTTTATCTACTATTGTGTGGAGCCAAGGTCCAGAAATCATCAACGGGGAGTAAAGAATAAATGGACCAGTTGTTCATTTTGCTATCCTCAGGCATATGCATCTACAGAGCTGGGCCCATGCAGATGCCTCTGTAACTACTGGAGCCCTGCAACTCAGGAAGAAGATGCCTGACTGTGTCAGACGTTACTTGTAGTTATAAATTATCCCCTGGTGCAGAGAAATGGCAGAGAATCAAAAGGGCTCGTTGATGGGATACAAGCGGACCGGGGACCTCCAGCCTGTGGACCAGACATTGGACTTTTTCTTTGTAAAATATGGCGATTCTGCATTTGTGCAGAAGAATTTCACTGTGCTGTGCATGCGTGACGAGAGCGAGACAGAGAGAGAGAGAGAGAGAGAGAGAGAGAGAGAGAGAGAGAGAGAGAGAGAGAGAGAGAGAGAGAGAGAGAGAGAGAGAGAAAGAGAGAGAGAGAAAGAGAGAAAGAAGAGAGAGAAAGAAAGAGAGAAAGAAAGAGAGAAAGAAAGAATAAGTTGGAGGGATACAGGGAAATCAGGAAAAAGGGAATGCGATTGATGGTATTACACAGCTGGGAGCCGACATAGGCCCTATAGGCAGACTGGCCTCCTCCACCGTTAAATAAGAAGAGTCAAGTCAAGTCAAGTCAATTTTTATTTGTATAGCACATTTAAAAACAACCCACGTTGACCAAAGTGCTGCACATCTGATTAGGGAAAAAAAAAAAGAAACATACAATGGCAGGCAGCCAAACACAACGGCGCGGCCATCATGAACAAAAATGTTTAACTAAAGCAGAATGGTGTCCCGCGGCCGAGCCGCACCGGGCGCTGTTCAGTCCCACGGCCGAGCCGCGCCGGGCGATGGAAGGCCCCGCGGAAGAGACCTAAAAAAAAAAGAAAGATTTCCCCCACCCCCACACCCCCCCCCCACATACCCACCCACCCTCACCACCCCCCACCACCCCCCCCATCCCCCCCCCACATACACAACCAAAACAAAACACCCCACCACCAACACACAAACAAAAAGGACAAACAGACTGCCAGCGAGAGCAAATACTGCACCTGTAAAAGCCTTTTAAACGCCACAACATGTGCAATGTCTCACGTACCATCAACCTGAACAAGAAGAGACCACAAGCTTTTTAAGATCTCAGTCATCATAGGGTCATACAGCGTGGAAACAGGCCCTTTGACCCAACTTGCCCACACCGACCAACATGTCCCATCTACACTTGTCCCACCTGCCTGCGTTTGGCCCATATCCCTTTAAACCTGTCCTATCCTTGTACCTGTCCAAGTGTTATCCCATTATTAAGGAGAGTGGTTTATAAGGGACATGCAGAATTGACACTAAGTGATGATCCACATCTAACGGATGACTCCAACCAGCATAATAATCGAGGACCAGTCTCACCCCGGGCACTCCCTCTTCTCCCCTCTCCCACCAGACAAGAGGTACAGAAGTCTGAAAACGCACACCTCCAGATTCAGGGACAGTTTCTTCCCAGCTGTGATCAGGCAAATGAACCATCCGACCACCAACTAGAGACCAGTCTTGACCTCCCACCTATCACATTGGAGACCCTCGGAGTATCTTTAATTGGACTTTACTGGACGTTATCTTGCACTAAACGTTATTCCCATTATCCTGTTTCTGTAGTTTGCGGACGGCCTGATTGTTATCATGTGCTGTCTTTCCGCTGACTGGATAGCACGCAACAAAAAAGCTTTTCACATCTGTGATTGCAGATCCACTTCTGGGACCAGCATGCAGCAAGCTTGCGTTGGTGAGTTTCACTCGGTGATGCATAGATTTTGTATTTGCACAAATGAATCATTGCCTTGAAGCCCCACCTGCTCCTCCAACTGTGCAATGTGTAAATGAGATCCAGCAGAAAGGCTCAGGCCACTGCCAGATAGAGTCCTAGAGATGTACAGCGTGGAAACAGGCCCTTCGGCCCAACTTGCCCATACTGACTGCCCATCTATCCATCTATATACTCAAACTCTTGTTTTAGTATATAGATACTAAATACTAAGGCGCCGCTCATAAGAACGAGAGCATGGACTCTACAGACTTGCAATGGCGCCAAAACATGGTGCCTCTTGCATGTGGGCTCAGTAGGCTATTTATGTACACTTGCTAATCAAGGATCGGGGTTATGGCCCTGTTTGGACTGGACTGTGAGATAAATAATTTCACTGTGTTAGCACTTCGCACATGTGACAATAAAAGCACCATTGAACCATTGAATAATGAGACTGCTAAGAAGCAGAAATACAGTATTATTCACACCTACCATCTACCTGGAACTCCAAAGCTGAGACTCCTCCCTCTGTTATTTTAAACACCTTGGGACTCTTGCCTATTGGAGGTTAGTTGAGTAGGTCTATTCCATTCAATCTTTGGGTATTGAAAGTCATTTTTGATTTCATCATTTTTTTCAAGTCAGTGGTTTTATGACAAGTTGTGGCATTTGTTAACCATAAATTAACTTCACAATCGTGATCCTGGCTTCGGATGTTACTATTCATGCAGGTATAATTGTCTGGATTCTAAAAATACACCCTTACACTTTGTTTACGAGGGTAAATAGTTATGCCTCAGAAATAGTGTGTTTGGTTCATTTTCCTTCAGTCTTCAGTTTTGCATGTTTATTGAAGGCCTAATCAATCTCATGAGATGCAAAAGAGACTTCAGGAGACAATAGAGATGGCTTAACTTACTGCAAATGATAAGTTAAATTAGTTTAATGTTACTTGTCTATCGAAAGGATCTAAAAACCTACGGACTGGAATATCTGAACTGTGTCCTTCCATTTTGTTTTCTTTACAACGGAGTAGGGGGAATCAATAACCAGAGGACATAGGTTTACAGTGAGGGGGGAAAGATTTAATAGGAACTTGAGGGGCAACGTTTTTACACGAAGGGTGGTGGGTGTATGGAACGAGCTACTGGAGGAGATAGTTGAGACAGGTAATATCACAACATTTAAAAAACATTTAAATAGACACATGGATAGGACAGCTTTAGAGGGATATGGGCCAAACTTCTGGCAGGTGGTCCTAGTGTCGATGGGCATGTTGGTCGGTGCGGGCAAGTTGGATCGAAGGGCCTGTTTCCCCACTGTGTGACTCGATGATAAGAATGTGGGATTGAGAAGCATTGAGAAGCATTAGGTTTGCTAATCCAAACTGTTGATAGGAATATTCTGCACTGTGTCTCCCCTTTTGTTCTACCTATTGTACCTGCGTTTGACTTGATTGTATTTATGAATAGTATTATCTGAGCTAATTGGAGAAAGCTTTTCACTGTACTTCAGTACATATGTAAATAATAAACCTAAACTATACCATCTCGGTCCAAATGCCAATACTGGATACATTCCGCAAGTTACTGTCTCCCAACCTTGGGAGACAACCCATTTATTCCTGCTATTTCATTAATGTCTGTTCAAGTAATCTTCAGTCCATGCCATCATACTACTGCCATTTAATAATCTCTAATATGGCAACCTTGTGTAGGGTGGCTCTGTAGCACAGCTGGTAGAGCCGCTGCCTCACAGCACCAGAGATCCCGGTTCGACCCTGACCTCGGGTGCTGCCTGTGTGGAGTTTGCACATTCTCCCTGTGACCGCTTGGGTTTCCCCCCACATCCCAAAGTCATGTGGGTTTGTCGGTTAATTGGCCTCTGAAAATTTGTCCCTAGTGTGTAAGGAGTGGACAAGAAAGGGGAATAACATTGAACTAGTGTGAATGGGTGGTCAGCATGGACTCGGTGGGCCGAAGGGCTTGTGACCATGCTGTATCTCTAAACTAAACTAATCTAAACTCATCAGAGGCCTTCTAAAAGCCTATTTGCTGTGTCAACTAGATTCATCTTTACCTTGTCTGCAAGTTATTGTCTCAAAACACAAACATGATCAGATTTGTCAAACATGATTTCCTTTTCAGAGATCCATGTTAACTCTACCCAGTCCTGTCACTATTTTCCAAGTGCCCTGTTTCTGTTTTCCCTGCCATTGATGTTGGACTAACTGGTTCACAGTTGCTGCTTTCTTACTCTCTCTCAGCAAAAATCTGCTTTCTCTCTCTCAGCAAAGATCTAAAAAATTGTACTCGTATCCAAAAAGTCAGAAGTGTGGAGTTGACTCAGTTTATTAGTTCCTCTTAACCCACGAGTGCCTGGAATGCACTGCTGGTGGTGGTGGTGGAGGCAGATACGATAATGGCTAAGAGATTTTTGGACAGGCACAGAATTTGGCTGGGATTGGAGGAATATAGATCATTTGAAGGCAGGTAACGGGTTTGCCTTGGTATCTTGTCCTGCACGGACATTG
Organism: Rhinoraja longicauda; assembly: GCF_053455715.1. Classification (NCBI taxonomy): domain Eukaryota; kingdom Metazoa; phylum Chordata; class Chondrichthyes; order Rajiformes; family Arhynchobatidae; genus Rhinoraja; species Rhinoraja longicauda. The sequence continues at coordinate 24,503,056 of NC_135972.1, read as the reverse complement.
TGGGCCGAAGGGGCCTGTTCCTGTGCTGTACTGTTCTATGTTCTGTATTCTTAACATGCTGCTTCTGGGTCTAACATTGTATAAAAGGCTCCACTTCACTCAGAGGTTGGGCAGGCTAGGACTTTAATCTGTGGTGGGGAGGAGACTGAGGGGTGACCTTACAGAGGTGTATAAAATCATGAGGGACATAGGTAAGGTGAATGCACACAATCTTTTTTCCCAGCTTTAGGGATTCAAGAACTAGAGGGCATAGGTTTGAAAAGAGAGTGGGCAAATTTTATAGGAACCTGAGAGGCAACAAATATGGAATGAGCTACCAGAGGAAGTGATTGAGGAAGGCACAATAGCAACATTTAAAAGACATTTATTCACAAAATGCTGGAGTAACTCAGCAGGTCAGGCAGCATCTCAGGAGAGAAGGAATGGGTGACGTTTCGGGTCGAGACTGAAGGGTCTTGACCCGAAACGTCACCCATTCCTTTTCTCCTGAGATGCTGCCTGATCTGCTGAGTTACTTCAGCATTTTGTGAATAAATACCTTCGATTTGTACCAGCATCTGCAGTTATTTTCTTACACTTTAAAATACATTTGGTCAGGTACATGGATAGGAAAGGATATCATAAGAAGGATATGGGGTCAAATGGGACTTGCATAGATGGTGTATATTGGTCGACAGGGACAAGTTGGACTGAAGGGCCTGTTTCTATACTGTATGACCATAACTCTAAAGCAAGCTACTGTGAATATTAGAATCTGAAATAAAAATAGGAACAAGGCATTGAATGTTTCTGTATGGAAAGGAACCACAATCATCGTAATATTCTCATGTCTTTGTCAAATGAACATTACGAGTAAAAGGTTAATCACTATGGCATCGTTAACTATAACTTCCAGCAACAATGTCACGATGGGCCCTATCCCAGAGGCATTTGGCTGCACGTCCATAATTGGGCCAATTCAGCCCGTCGTGTCTAACTCCCCCAGAGATGCTGCCCGACCCACTGAGTTACTCCAGCCCTTAGTGTTTCACAAGAGGGTACATTGATAGTGCGAGATAAAGTAATCTGGCAGAGGCGTGTGCGGTGTAAGTTCTTCATAGTTCCACAGACTAACGTGTGTTGGAAAGGTGTAAGTGGAACTCAGCTGCATGGAGGTAGATCAACTGCCTCACGTACAAGGAAGCTGGAATGCCCAGAGGAATCCCACCCAGTCACGGGGAGAGCATGTGGACTCCACACAGACAGCGCTCGGGATCAGGATCGAACCGGGTTCTCTGGCACTGTAAGGCAGCAGCTCGAGCAGCTGGTAGTCTGTACAGGAGGTGAGTTGACAGAATCTGGTGGGATAAGCGTAGGGTTATCTTGCCTTCCTCACTCCTCTTGATGGTTGGTGTGGGCTTCAGTGGACCAGAGGTCCTATTTTGTGCACAGCATATCAGAGGTGGGACTTTACGTTGCAACTTTATAAAAAGTTGGAAAAAAGTCGAATAAGGGTCCTGACGTGAAACGTCACCCATCCTTTTTCTCCAGAGATGCCGTCTGAGCCGTTGGGTCACGCCAGCACTTTCTGCCTATCTTTCACACTGGCCAGGCCACACCCAGAGTATCATGCGCAGTTCTGGGCACCTTCCCTCTGGGCTGGAGAGAGTGGAGAGGAGATTCACCAGGATGTTGCCTGGATTGGAGGACTAGTTATGGGGAGAACTCTGTTAACTGCTGCCAGGACAACGGGCCTTCATGGCAAAGTTAAGACTATATTGTTAACCATGTTGGACTTGAATCACACAAAATGGCACCGGTAACGTGGTGACTCTTGTGTGCTGTCTCAGTGTAATCTACTATTCTTACACGCTTGTACCAAAGTATGATTGTACCTAGGTAGACGCAAAATGCTGGAGTAACTCAGCGGGTCAGGCAACATCTCAGGAGAGAAGGAATGGGTGACACTTCGGGTCAAGACCCTTCTTCAGAACCGAAGCATCACCCATTCCTTCTCTCCTGAGATGCTGCCTGACCCGCTGAGTTACTCCAGCATTTTGCGTCTACCTTCGATTTAAATCAGCATCTGCAGTTTTGTTTCCTACATATGATTGTACCTATGTATGTAAGTTTGTTTTACTGAACTGAATGCAAAAAAGATTTTCACTGTACCTTGGCTCCAGAGATGCTGCCTGACCCTTTGAGTTACTCCAGCACTTTGTGTCTATCTTTGGTATAAACCAGCATCTGCAGTTCTTTGTTCCTGCACTTGACAATAAAATACCATTGAATTGAACCATTGAGATCACCTGGGATCAGTGTGTGACCGAACTGGAATACAGGTGGAAATCATTCGCATGACATGCAGATCGGAAATGATGTGGCTATTTTGCCCCACTGAATTCTAACAACAAACTTGTAGTTATGCACTGAAATTTAAGGACGACCAGATGGTGCCAAACATTAACAAAGTGCAAGGAAGTTCTGAACAGGAAGGCAGCAGAAGATAAAACTGAAAGCAAAGGCAATGGATAAAAAGCTGGAGTAGCTCAGTGGGGCAGGCAGCATCTCTGGAGAGAAGGAATGGGTGACGTTTTGGGTCGAGACCCTTCTCCAGACAAAGACAATGGGCTGGAAAATCGCACGGTTTGCCTCGATGGTGTGGATGCGGCAGATCCGATGCCGTGCTCCAGTCCTGACCTCCCACTTCTGACCGACATCCTGACCTAACCTTTTACATGAGGAACCTTTTACATCCAGGAACCTTTTACATGATAACCTGTTGGAAGAATTCTATAGAAAGCAACTAAAGATGCAAAGATGCTGATATATATATTGAAGATAGACATAAAGTGCTGCTTTAACTCAACGGGTCAGGCAGTATCTCTCGAGAAAAAGGACGGGAGACCTGAAGAAGAGTCTGGAGCAGGGTCCCGACTTTAAACGTCACCCATCCTTGTCCTCCAGAGATGCTGCCTGGCCCGCTGGCTATCTCAGGAAGAATTGTAGTTGTGTTCGCACGGTTTTCCAGCTTTATCAATAAAGTTTAGTTTAGTTTAGTTTAGAGATACAGCAGGAAACAGGCCCTTCGGCCCACCGAGTCCACGCCGACTAATGATCACCCATACATTAGTTTAGTTTAATTTACTTTAGATTCAAGATTCAAGGGGTTTATTGTCATGCCAGTTCCATACATGGTACAATCCTGTGTGCAAATCTTGTGCTGGAGGATTCCGTACAGTAAATTTAACATCTATATACTAAAACCTTTGTTTGTTTGTTTGTTTGTTTGTACCTGAACTACAGCCAAAACGGTACACGATAGCGCAACAATTTTAGGCCCACCTTACTCACCGTCGTCCCTTTGGTGCTAATGGAAGAAGTTTCTTTGAAATCGGTTTTATTTTTAGTTATTCACATTTTAAATTTTAAGTCTATCTCCTAGGGAAGGGGAGGGAGGGGAGAGGGGGAGGGGGAGAGGGGGAGATGGGGGAGGGGGAGAAGGGGGAGAAGGGGGAGGGGGCAAGGGGGCATGAGGGGAGAGGAGGAGAGGGTGCTGCACCAATGCAGGAGAGGTTTGGGCCCAACGGGTCCACTTGGTCTAGTTAAATTATAAAGTGCATGCATTAAATTATAAAGTAAACATTAAATTATAGACAGAGTTCAGTTCTGGTGAGTTTCAGGGCTGGTTGGTTCAGCAGCCTGATTGCCCGGGAGAAAAAGCTGTTTGAGTATGTGCTGGTACACGAGCTGATGCTCTGGTACCTTCTGCCTGAGGGAGCAGGCAGAATAGACCGTGTAGCTAGATCCTCAGGGCTTTTCCAACGCACTGCCTGGAGGAGATGTATTTTATTGTCACGTGTACCGAGGTACAGCGAAAAGCTTTTGTTGCATGCTATCTAGTCAGCGGAAAGCCAAGACATGATTACTGTGAACAAGAGTTCACAGTGTGCAGATACATGATAAAGGGAATAATGCGAATAACGTTTAGTGCAAGAGCGTTAGTTTTTTTTAGTGTGCAAGAATGTTAGTGCATTAAATCTATTGTACACACTAGGGAAAATTTACCCAATCCAATGAACTTACTCTCAGTCTGAAGACAGGTTCCGACCCAAAACATCATCCATCCTTTTTCTCCAGAGCCCCGCTGAGTTATTCCAGCACTTTGTGTCTATCTTTGGTCTAAACCAGCATTTGCAGTTTCTGGATTCAGCAACCAACTAACCTGCACGTTTTTTGGAATGTGGGAGGAAACCAGAGCACCCGGAGAAAATCCATGCAGTCGCAGGGAGAACGTACGAACTCCGTACAGACAGCACCCGTAGTCAGGATCAAACCCGGGTCTCTGGCACTGGAAGGCAGCAACTCTACTGCTGCGTTACTGTTCCGCCCTTGTACTCCTGTGATCAAATCCTCTGGTGTTAAAGTTGACATTGCAGTAGCCCTGTTTGCTGCCTGATATATTTGCATGTTAGCTCACAGCATCTCTAGGATGCTCAAGGTTCTTTGCACGTTAACTCTACACAATTAAAAAATGACCACGTGTTCCCTCTTGTACACCAAAATGGATAACCGCACATTTTTCACCATTAAATTCCAAATGCCATATTCTCACTTAACTTGGCTGCATTTCCTTGAAGTCTCCCTATATCTACCTCCCTTCATAATCCCACCTAGCCTTGTACCATCAATAAAATAAACAATACGATGGTGGTGTGGTCCTTTTGACCAGATTTTTGCTATGGAATGTGAATTTTAAAGTTGTACCAAACCTTCCAAACGCTCGGTCCGCATTAACGCAACTGATCTCCCGGTGGCCCAGCACTTTAACTCCCCCTCCCATTCCCAGTCTGACCTCTCTGTCATGGGCCTCCTCCAGTGCCATAGTGAGGTCCGCCGGAAATTGGAGGAGCAGCACCTCATATTTCGCCTGGGCAGTTAGCGGCCCGGTGGTATGAACGTCGACTTCTCCAACTTCAGATAGTTCCTCTGTCCCTCCCTTCCCCTCCTCCTTCCCAGATCTCCCTCTATCTTCCTGTCTCCATCTATATCCTTCCTTTGTCCCACCCCCGACATCAGTCTGAAGAAGGGTCTCGACCCGAAACGTCACCCATTCCTTCTCTCCCGAGATGCTGCCTGACCTGCTGAGTTACTCCAGCATTTTGTGAATAAATCGATTTGTACCAGCATCTGCAGTTATTTTCTTATACTTCCATTTTATTGTGCGGTTTTAGGTGAATGTTTCACCTGCAGAGTAGGGATTAACGGGTCCCTTTCAGAATGGCAGGCAGTGACTAGTGGGGTACCGCAAGGCTCGGTGCTGGGACCGCAGCTATTTACAATATACATTAATGACTTAGATGAAGGGATTAAAAGTAACATTAGCAAATTTGCGGATGACACAAAGCTGGGTGGCAGTGTGAACTATGAGGAGGATGCTATGAGGCTGCAGGGTGACTTGGACAGGTTGTGTGAGTGGGCAGATGCAGTTTAATGTGGATAAATGTGAGGTTATCCACTTTGGTGGAAAGAACAGGAAGGCAGATTATTATCTGTATGGTGTCAAGTTAGGAAATGGGAAGTACAAAGAGATCTAGGTGTCCTTGTTCATCAGTCACTTAAAGTTAGCATGCAGGTACAGCAGGCAGTGAAGAAAGCTAATGGCATGTTGGCCTTTATGACAAGAGGAGTTGAGTATAGGAGCAAAAAGGTCCTTCTGCAGTTGTACAGGGCCCTAGTGAGACCGCACCTGGAGTACTGTGTGCAGTTTTGGTCTCCAAATTTGAGGAAGGATATTCTTGCTATTGAGGGCGTGCAGTGTAGGTTTACTAGGTTAATTCCCGGAATGGCGGGACTGTCGCATGTTGAAAGACTGGAGCGACTAGGCTTGTATACGCTGGAATTTAGAAGGATGAGAGGGGATCTTATTGAAACATAGAAGATTATTAAGGGATTGGACACATTAGAGCCAGGAAACATGTTCCAATGTTGGGGGAGTCCAGAACCAGGGGCCACAGTTTAAGAATAAGGGGTAGGCCATTTAGACCGGAGATGAGGAAGAACTTTTTCACTCAGAGAGTTGTGAAGCTGTGGAATTCTCTGCCTCAGAAGGCAGTGGAGGCCAATTCTCTGGATGCTTTCAAGAGAGAGCTAGATAGAGCTCTTAAAGATAGCGGAGTCAGGGGGTATGGGGAGAAGGCAGGAACGGGGTACTGATTGTGAATGATCAGCCATGATCACATTGAATGGCGGTGCTGGCTTGAAGGGCCGAATGGCCTACTCCCGCACCTATTGTCTATTGTTTGTTGTCTATTGTATTTCTATATTATTTTGCTGTTCAACCCAGTCGAATCATTTCAAGGGTTTGTGTCGTTCCTAATCAAGCACGCCACCTATAATTTATCAATTTCATTCAGTTACTTCTTAATTGGTCTGCTGACAAACGTTTTAGCCTCTTCCTGTGTGATGTTCGACCCTGCGGGCCTCGGTCTGCAGGAGATGATCGCAAGCCGCCGAGCTCGGCCTCGAAGACCGGAGAGCCGAGGAGGAAGGAGCCGCTGGCGATGACAGATTCAAGGAGTGGGCCGGTAGCAGAGGGACTGGGGTATTGCCTCCGGCAACGTCAAGGATGGCTGCAGGACACAGGTGGTCGGGCGAGGAGAGGGGCGTCGGTTCGGGGGCCGAGCCGGTCAAGGGTGACGGAGGAGGCCCTGCAGCAGCCTGGGGTTTACCTGGATTGGGTAATCCAGTATATCCAGCCTGTGGACCGGACATTGAACTGTTTGTCAATAGCACCAAAATATGACCACTCGTGTATGTGTGATCTATGCAAAAATAATTTTTAGATTTTCTTTTTAGATTTAGAGATACAGCGCGGAAACAGGCCCTTCGGCCCACCGAGTCCGCGCCGCCCAGCGATCCCCACACATTAACACTATCCTACACACACTAGGGACAATTTTTACATTTTACCCAGTCAATTAACCTACAAACCTGTGCGTCTTTGGAGTGTGGGAGGAAACCGAAGATCTCGGAGAAAACCCACGCAGGTCACGGGGAGAACGTACAAACTCCGTACAGACGGCGCCCGTAGTCAGGATCAAACCTGAATCTCAGGCGCTGCATTCGCTGTAAGGCAGCAACTCTACCGCTGCGCCACCGTGCCACTCGTGTATGTGCAGTGCACACATGACATTAAAGCACCATTGAACCATTAATTTTCAGGACAGATCCATAATATCTATATACTAAAACTCTTGTTTGTTTGTTCCTGAACTACAGCCAAAACTTTACACATAGCGCGACAATTTTAGGCCCACCTTATTCACCGTCGTCCCTTTGGTGCTAATGGGAGAAGTTTCTTTGAAATCGGTGTTATATTTTTAAAGTTATTCACATTTTAAAGTTTAAATCTAACTCCTAGGGAGGGGAGGGTGGGAGGGGGAGGAGGGAGGATAAGGGGGTTGAGGGGAATGGAGTGGGGGGAAGGGGAGGGGAGGGGGGAGGGAGGGAGGGAGGGAGGGAGGGAGGGAGGGAGGGGGAGGGGGGAAAAGGGTGGAGGGAGGAGGGAAGGGGAGGAGGGAGGGGGAGGGGAGGGGGAGGGGGGAGAGGTGAGGGGGGAGTGGGGGGAGGAGGGGGTGCTGCACCAATGCAGCAGAGGTTTGGGCCCAACGGGTCCACTTGATCTGGTGGTTAGTTAAAGCTGAAGGATGTTCAGAAAGAACTTAAGGAGGTTATCGATTGAGAAAAACTTCAGTTTCCAAACTAGTTATACTATTGTAGTTGGATGGACATATCACCAGGTGGTGCCAGCGTACTGGTTCAGTCAACGCAGAGGAAGCAAGCAATTAGATGGAAGATGTAGACATAAGGAACTGCAGATGCTGGTTGACAAAAAATAGACACAAATTCAAGCACCATCTCCCGAGAACATGTATAGGTGATGTATTGGGTCGGGACCCTTCTTCGGACTGATTGTAGCAGTGGGGAGAAAGCTGGAAGAGAGGTGGGGTCAGGACAAACCCCGCAAGGGATCGACTCACGGCGCTGGAGTAACGCAGTGGGTCGAGCAGCGTCTCTGGAGAAAAACGATAGGCAACGTTTCGGGGCGGGACCTTTCTTCAGACTGTTCAGACTTTCTTCGGCCAAAAGATAGATGGATCCAATGTTTAGGGAGGCAGATGGTTGGACAAAGGGCAGAGAGGGGAAGAAGGCAAGAGACTGTGGGGTAAGGAGAGAAGCGGCAGGAAACATGAAGCCAGAGGAACGGGCTATGAGTGGAAGGGGACTTTATTGAAAGTAGAATAACCAACCATCCCCAATTGAGAAATAAGCTGTAATTGGCCAATCTAGTCTGGTGTGAGTGAGTAGAGACAGCACTTATCCACTGTCTCTCTTGGTTCGACAGTCAATAAAAACAAAAAATGCAGGATGCACTTGGCAGGCCAGGCATCCATTAAACAAGAGAGTTTAGTTTAGTTTTAGAGACACAGCGCAGATGCTGTCCCTTCAGCCCACCGAGTCCGGACTGACTAGCAATCACTCCATCCACTAGCACTATCCTACACACTAGGGACAATTTACAATTTTGCCAAGCCAATTAACCTACAATTAACCTGTACGTCTTTGGAGTGTGAAGGGAAACCGGAGCACCTGGAGAAAACCCATGCAGGTCACGGGGTCGAACGTACAAACTCCACGCAGACAGCACCCGGGGTCAGGATCAAACGCAGGTCTCCAGCGCTGTAAGGCTTCCACTCTACCACTGCTCCACTGTGCCACCCACTTAATATTTTTGGCCGAAGACCCTTCATCAAAACAGGAAAGTTAATTAGTTTGAAGTTACAGAGGCAGCACAGAGGCGCAGCAGTAGAGTTGCTGCCTAGGGTGCTGTCTGACTGGAGTTTGTATGTTTTCCCTGTGACCGTGTGGGTTTTCTCCGGGTGCTCCGGTCGGTTTCCACCCGCACTCCAAAGTTGTGCAGGTTTGTACGTTAATCGGTTTCTGTAAATTGTCCTGAGTGTATAGGATGGGATAGCGTAGAACTAGTATACCAGTGATCGATGGTTGGCTGCCGTGGACTCGGTGGGCAGTAGGGCTTGTTTCCACACTGTATCTCTAAACGGAAAAGAGAATGGGTGGGGGAGGGAAAGATAGGAGAGGAGGAACATTTCTGAAGAATGGATTAAACGAACATAATTCCGGGTTTCTTCATTTGCCAAGCATAATTGCAAGTGACACAACTCAGATTGATAGCTCCAGATTGCATTTTGTTCTTTGATTCCATAGGTTTTTTATTTTCTTAACCTCCCCTGCAGAATTTGGAATTCATGACCCGTACACAATGCCCTTGAGAAGTGGGGTGGACCACCTTGTAAGTTTCGATGAGGTTCCCCCTCATCTTTCTCAACTCTGAGACATGGACCAAGCAGCAATGAATGACCGGTGATATGTTTCCCAAAATGATGCAGTATCCTTGTTTATTTCCCTGCGGCAGCTAATTTTATCCTTCTGATTGTCAAGTTTAGAGATGCAGCATAGAAACAGGCCCTTCGGCCCACCGAGTCCATGCCGACCATTAATCACACGTACACACTCGTCCCATGTTATCCCACTTTCTCATCGCAAGGGCAATTTACAGAGAGCCACTTAACCTACAAATCCACACGTCTTTGAGATGTGGGAGGAAGACGGAGCACCCGGAAGAAGCCCACCAGTTATAATAATAATAATAATATATTTATTTTATATAGCGCCTTAACACATGCACAAAGCGCTTTACAAATACAATTAACATAGAAACAAACAGACAAACAGACAAACTATCCTGACGGAAAAGCGGCGAATAATCAACGCCAGCGTCCTCTCACGTCAGGGTCCGGCAGTAGACATTAAAGAGCACAAGACACACAGATACAATTTTTTACACAAACAGCCATCACAGTGATTGCTCTAGGCATACCCTCACTGTGATGGAAGGCAAAGTCTTATCTCCTCCTCGTTCTTCTCCCGTGGCGCCACGAGGTGATCGAGGCTCCCAACCCCTTGAAGCCCCCACCGGGCGATGGAAAGTCCCAGGGTCGAGCCGAGCAGGCCGATGAAAGTCCTGAGCCCCCACCGGGCGATGGAAAATGCCGCGGCCGAGCCACGCAGGGCGATGAGAGTCCTGAGCTCCCACCGGGCGATGTAAAGTGCTGCGGCCGAGCCACGCAGGGCGATGAAGGGCCTGCGGGCGGGTTGATCGTGCCTCGTGCTTCGGGGCGGTCGAAGCTGCTATGGCTGGAGCTCCCAAACACCGGTCGCCAGCCAGGGACCTGCGAACTCCCGATGTTGCGGTCTGCAGGGCCCACGGCCGAAGCCTCCGAGATGGTAAGTCCAGGCCCTGCGACCGGAGTCTTCGAGGTCGATCCCAGCTGGAGGCCGCCGACTCCACGATGTTAGGCCGTTGCGCGAACGGAGATACGACACGGTAAAGGTCGCATCTCCGTTGAGGAGGAGATTTAAAAAAAGGTTTCCCCCAACCCCCCCACCACCCCCCTACATACACAGAATTAAAAATAAAACAAAACGTACATTTAACATCAACAATGACAAAAAACACAAAAAAAAACGGAGAGACTGCCGGTGAGCCGCAGCTGCAGAACACAGCCACGCCCCAATCTATCTATCTATCTTATCTTGCGATGGAACCAGACTTGGATTCTTGTACAGCCAACTTCCGTTAAGTATTTGTGCCAGAGGAGAGACGCTGTCAAGGGTGAAAATTATTACATGCAGTTCCATCCCTCAGGCTGACCTTGAGGGTGTGTTCCATTTGACAGGGTTTTCATGCAACTTTCCAAGAAAACGTGGCTGGATTTTCACTTTGTTTTGATGGGAATGGTTTCAATTATTTGGCCGCAGAGCTGCCAGATATTTCCAAACAGCCTCAAGCAGTGAACCCCAGCTGTCATAAGCAGGCTTTCTGACAGTTAATGAACTGCATTTTACTTTATTCTCTGAAAGTTATTATCCTGAGTGTCACAAAACCCGTTCATTCATAGAGCATAGAACCGTACAGCGCTGGAACAGGCCCTTCAGCCAACAATGGCCCTGCCGAATAAGATGCCAAGTTAAACTAATCTCCTTTGCCTGCACGTGATCCATATCCCTCCATTCCCTGCATATCCATGTGCCTATCCAAAAGTCCCTTAAACACCACCACCACCCCTGGCAGCGCGTTCCTGGCACCCACCAAACTTTGTGTAAAGAAAAACTTGCCCCGCACAACTCCTTTAAACTTTGCCCCTCTCGGCTGTAAGCTGTGCCCTCTAGTCTTTGATATTATTGCCCTAAGGAAAAAGGTTCTGACTGTCTACCCTATCTATGCCCCCTCATGTACTTCTGTTCCTCAATGTCCGATGTTCCAGAACAAATGTTAGTTTAGTTTAGTTTAGAGATACAGCGCGGAAACAGGCCCTTCGGCCCACTGAGTCCACGCCGACCAGCGATCCCCGCACATTAACACTATCCTACACACACTAGGGACAATTTTTACATTTACCAAGCCAATTTACCTACATACCTGTATGTCTTTGGAGTGTGGGAGGAGACCGAAGATCTCGGAGAAAACCCACACAGGTCATGTGGAGAACGTACAAACTCCATACAGACAGCCCCTGTAGTCGGGATTGAACCCGGGTCTCTGGTGCTGCCAGCGGTTTAAGGCAGCAACTCGACTGCTGCGCCACCATTTAATTCCCCTCCTCAGCAAGAATATTACCTGAGCTTTATCCCTTCTTCATGGTTAAAATCCGAACTATATATATTGCCACACTGCCAACCCCTCTCTGTCCAGCTAATTCTGTTCCTGTCTCGATGCAGCACCTTTGATTTGTAACCAATGAATTGTGCTTATTGAAAGTAAATACTCGAGGATTAATTCTTAATATCTCACTAATTTACACTCCTGACTATGCCGCCAAATTAATAAAGGTATGACAAGAAAATCTCAGCGAAATAATGCATTAAAAAGCATGCAATTCTATATCTGTAAGAAGGAACTGCAGATGCTGGTTTACCCGAAGATGGACACAAGTTTTATACCTGTTAGGTATTCCTGGGCGTGCACATCTCTGAAGATCTGACCTGGACCCAGCACATTAATGCAATCATAAAGAAACCTCATCAACACCTCTACTTCCTTAGAAGATTTGGTATGTCAATGAATACTCTCTTTCACTGGTGTTTAGTAGAGAGCATATTGGTTCCATCACAGCCTGGTTCAGTAACTTGAACGCCCAGGACTGAAAAAGGTCCATCACAGGTACTGACCTCCCCACCATCGAAGGGATCTGTAGGAGTTTCTGCCTCAAAACAAAACAGCCAGCATCATCAGAGATGCTCTGATCATGCTCTCACAAGTTCACGTTATAGTAGAATTAGGCCATTCAGCCACTCAATCATGGCTGATCTCTGCCTCCTAATCCCATTTTTCTGCCTTCTCCCCATAACCCTTGACACCTGTTCTAATCAAGAAGATTCAAGATGGTCTTTTTCTCTGTTCATACCTAAGCCGTAACTAAGAGGGCACCTGGGGCCCACGTGAAAGCCAGATTCAGGGTACAGGTTAAACACAAAATCAATTCACTTCTGCCATCGGGAAGAAAGTTTTGGGTTCTGAAGAAGTTTACAAGAATGATCCGGGGATGATTGGATTAACGTACGAGTAGTTTCTGAAGGATCTGCGCCTGTACTCATTGAGCTTAGAAGGATGAGGGGGGATTTCATTGAAACCTATCAAATAAAGTAGATGTGGAGAGGTTGCTTCCAATAGTGGGAGAATCTAGAACCAGACGGCACAGTCTCAGAATAAAAGGGCAAATCTATAGAATCGAGAATTTCTTTAGCCACAGAGTACTGAATCTTTGGAATTCATTACCACTGATGGCTGTGGAGGCCAAGTCATTCAGTATTTTTAAACGGAGATTGTTATGTTCTTGATTTGTAAGGGCATCAAAGGTTATGGGGAGAATCAATGGTTCAATGGTTCTCCCTGTGTTGGACCCTGAATCTGCCTTTCACGTGGGCTCCAGGTGTCCTCTGAGTTAAGGTTTAGATAAGAACAGAGAAAAAGACCATCTTGTAGAGCAGAGTTCAGTTTCTAAACAATTCGATTTATTCAAGGAGAGTTTCTCAGTGTGTACGGGGAAAAATAGATCAGCCATGATTGAATGGCAGAGTAGACTTGATGGGCTGAATGGCCTAATTCTGCTGCTATGTCTTATGTTCTTATGGTCTTATATGCACAGCATGACATTGATACATTTGGGAAGCTTCCCACTGTGGAGGAGGTGAAGGACTCAGTAGTAGCAGCATTTTGTTTTGTAAAACACTTTTACTGTTTCCAATATCAGATGGAGCTTCACATGATCATAATAGAGCAAAATTTGACATGTAGCCAAGTTCGGCCACAGTAGGACTAGCAATCAGAGGACTGGTCAAAGATGTGGGTTCGACCATGGGAAACCTCTTAAATCCATTTATATTTACATTGTCTGATGAGTTCAGTAAGTTTATTCGTTTGATTCCTTGTATGATTACTCTCCCATGCTATTTATTTGAAGAAGGGTCTCGACCCGAAATGTCACCCATTCCTTCTCTCCAGAGATGCTGCCTGACCCACTGAGTTACTCCAGCATTTTGTATCTACCTTCGATTTAAACCAGCATCTGCATTTCTTTCCTACACTATTTATTTCATGTTATATATAGTAAATGTAACAGTTAAAATGGCAGCCTGAAGCATTTTGAAAAAATATTCATGTCACTAATTGAAGCCACATTACTTGGTGGGTTTTCTGTGGGATCTTGACATTTCTCTGAAGAAACTATATTGAGCCAATGGCAAATATATATCCCATAACTTTATTGGGTGATGTGTGATTATGCAAGACTTCAGATCACTTTGATCTCACATATTTGTCTCAGAATGTGTAGATCTTTCAGTATTTGTGAAGGATTCTGATGATTTGTAAGAGACACAGCATGGAGACAGGCCCTTCGGCCCACCGAATCCACATCAACCACTGGGGTGGCACGGTGGCACAGCGGTAGAATTGCTGCCTTACGGCACCAGAGACCCGGGTTCGATCTTGACTACGGGTGCTGTCTGTATGGAGTTTGTACGTTCTCCTTGTGACAGTGTGGGTTTTCTCTGCATCTTCTGGTTTCCTCCCCCACTCCAAAGACGTACAGGTTTGTAGGCTAATTGGCTTTGGTAAAATTGTAAATTGTCCTGAGTGTGTAGGATAGTGTTAGTTTACGGGTAACGCTGTTCGATATATATATATATATATATGGCTATGGCTATGGCGGCGCGGGCACATCGCGACGCCCTGTGTCTCACCAGAATCTGCGATTTTATAGTCATTTGCTTATCTGTCTCATGCCTGTTCACACGGAATAGTCTTGCACACTTATCATACAACCGACAGGAGCTTTTAAACATCGGTTCCTGCATCGGTTCCTGCAACTATGACAACTTTTTAGGCGAACTCCATTTCGCTCCTGAACTGGCCAGGTCAGCAGAGCGTACCAAGCCAGCTCGGCCGACCGGAAGCACCCATAGATGGCGCAGCGAACGTAAACACCGCCGTGGATGCCGAGGTGGCTTAAAGGCTAGGCTAGAGCTAACTCCACACAGGCCATCAATTCCTAGCCTTTTCCTTGCCAACGTACGATCATTGGCGAACAAAATGGACGAACTCCGGCTGCGGATTACCTCCCACAATTGGATTAAGGACTGCAACATCATGATTTTCACGGAAACATGGCTTAACAACGACGTTCCTGATAGCGCTATTGAGCTAACGGGGCGTCATATACTCCGAGCGGACAGAACAACTGACTCCGGTAAGACCAGAGGTGGGGGTCTGTGCATCTATGTAAACAAAACTTGGTGCACGGACACTACCATCATCAAGAGTCACTGCTCAGTTAACCTAGAGTTTCTCATGGTCAAATGCAGACCGTTTTATCTGCCCAGAGAGTTTGCATCTACTGTTGTGACTGCAGCCTATATTCCTCCGAATGCTAATACTAAGCTTGCAATGAAAGACCTGCATACTGCATTAAGTAAACAACAGACTCACAATCCTGATGCAGCCTTCATTGTTGCGGGTGACTTTAATCACTCCAACTTGAAGACTGTACTCCCCAAATTCCATCAACATGTCTCCTGCGCCACTAGAGTAGATAAGATACTGGACAAAGTTTATACAAACATGGCTGAGGCCTACAAAGCTGTCCCCCTCCCCCACCTTGGTCTGTCTGATCACCTCTCATTGTTCCTGCTCCTTAAGTACTCCCCACTCATCAGACGGGTGAAACCCACAGTGAGGACAGTTAAAGTTTGGTCAGACGAAGTGGACTTCTCACTTCAGCAGCGTTTTGGAAACGCCGACTGGAGTGTGTTTGCAGCTCAGGCCACCCTTGACTCCCACACGGACATTGACTCTTATACCTCCTCCGTTCTGGATTTTATCAATTCCACCATTAACAGTGCCACCACCCTCAAACGGATTACCATATTCCCGAATCAGAAGCCATGGATGAATAGTGAGGTCACACTACTGCTGAAAGCACGTGACACCGCTTTCAGGTCAGGTGAGGCTCGGGCCTACAGTTCTTCCAGGGCTAACCTGAAGAGGGGCATCAAGAAGGCCACGCACAGCTACAAGCTAAAGATCGAGGAGCACTTCAAGAACAACTCCGACTCCCGACGCGTGTGGCAAGGCATCCAGGCCATCACGGATTACAAACCCACCAACTCGATCCCCACATCCAGCGACGCCTCCTTCCTTGAGGAGCTTAATCACTTTTATGGCCGCTTTGACAGGGACAATCAAGAGGTGGCCATCGAGGCTGTGCTCCCTGCTGATCATCAGCACCTCACACTCACCCCTCACCGACGTGTGTACGGCATTGAGCAGGATTAATGCACGGAAGGCTGCTGGCCCTGATGGTAACCCCGGGCGCGTCCTCAGGGTCTGTGCTGCGCAGCTGACAGATGTTTGGACTGACATCTTCAACTTGTCACTTGCCCAAGCAGCTGTCCCTACGAGTCTTAAAACCACCTCCATCGTGCCGGTGCCAAAACACTCCACTGCAGCGAGCCTCAACGACTTCCGCCCAGTTGCACTTACTGCCATCATCACTAAGTGCTTCGAGAGGCTGGTCTTGGCACACCTCAAAGGCTGCCTACCTCCCACACTGGACCCCTATCAGTTCACCTACCGCCAGAACAGGAGTACGGAGGATGCCATCTCCACGGCACTTCACTCCGCCCTCTCCCACCTTGACAACAGAGACACCTACGTGAGAATGCTGTTTATCGATTTCAGCTCAGCATTCAACACCGTCATCCCTTCCAAACTGATTGCCAAACTCAACGACCTGAGCATCAACCCCTCCCTCTGCAATTGGATATTGGACTTTCTAACCAACAGACCCCAGTCTGTTAGATTAGACAACGACACCTCCTCAACCATCACCCCGAACACTGGCGTTCCACAGGGCTGTGTGCTGAGCCCTCTCCTCTACTCCCTTTTCACCTACAACTGCACACCTGTACATGGTTCTAACACCATTATTAAGTTTGCAGATGATACAACGGTGATTGGCCTCATCAGCGACAACGATGAGTCCAGCTACTTGCAACGTGGTCCAGCTACTTGCAATGTGGAGGTCCAGCTACTTGCAACGTGGTGCGCTGACAACAACCTGGTCCTTAACACCAAGAAGACCAAGGAGCTCATTGTGGACTACAGAAGGACTAGGGGTGGTACGCACACCCCCATCCATATTAACGGGACGGAGGTGGAGCGTGTTTCCAGTTTCAGGTTCTTGGGTGTCAACATTTCTGATGATTCTCTTGGACCCACAATACCTCAACACTGATCAAGAAGGCTCACCAGCGTCTCTTCTTCCTGAGGAGACTAAAGAAGGTCCATCTGTCTCCTCAGATTCTGGTGAACTTCTACCGCTGCACTATCGAGAGCATCCTTACTAACTGTATCACAGTATGGTATGGCAACTGCTCTGTCTCCGACCGGAAAGCACTGCAGAGGGTGGTGAAAACTGCCCAACGCATCACCGGTTCCTCACTCCCCTCCATTGAGTCTATCCAGAGTAGGCGATGTCTGCGAAGGGCGCGCTGCATCGTCAAGGACAGCTCTCACCCCAACCACAGATTGTTTACCCTCCTCCCAATTGGGAGGCGCTACAGGTCTCTCCGTTCCCGGACCTGCAGGTTCAGGAACAGCTTCTTTCCTGCGGTCGTTACCTTACTTAACTCTGCGCTTCGGTAAATGCTGCCATCCCTCCCCCCCCCCCCCCCCCCCCCCCCCCCTCAGGCACTCCTCCCATCAGTGACTGATCTCGCTCACCGGAATTTCCACTACCGCTACTGAATTACTGTATATATTATATGTTTTACTATTCCATCGCATGCACTCTGGTTAAGATGCTAACTGCATTTCGTTGCCTCTGTACTTGTACACTGCACAATGACAATAAACTTTATTGTCATTGTGCATTGTACAAGTACAGAGACAACGAAATGCAGTTAGCATCTTAACCAGAGTGCATGCGATGGAATGCACTCTGGTTAAGATGCATTCTTAATATTATTAGGAATATATATAAATATATATTATATATATAAATAAATAAATATAAATATATTATTTATACAAATTAATATATACACATTAATATATTAAAAATGATTATGGTTATTACATCTTAATGACTTTTTGTTTATTGCATATTAGATTTTTTTAGATTTTTTAGATTTAGAGATACAGCACGGAAACAGGCCCTTCGGCCCACCAAGTCCGTGCCACACAGCGATCCCCGCACATTAACACTATCCTACACACACTAGGGACAATTTTTTTAAACATTTTACCCAGTCAATTAACCTACATACCTGTACGTCTTTGGAGTGTGGGAGGAAACCGAAGATCTCGGAGAAAACCCACGCAGGTCACGGGGAGAACGTACAAACTCCGTACAGACGGCGCCCGTAGTCAGGATCGAACCTGAGTCTCAGGCGCTGCATTCGCTGTAAGGCAGCAACTCTACCGCTGCGCCACCATGCCGCCGGCTTTGTGTGATGTATTTACAGGCCTGTTAAGCTGCTGCAAGGAGGAATTTCACTGTTCGGGGTATATTTCAATTAGGTACCCTTGACTTTTGACTGATTATTGTACAGTACATTATTCTGTGTGTTACTGCATTAACGGGCCTGCTGCATTTAAGATTTTCATTGTTTTGTTACAGGAACATGTGACAATTAAACACTCTTGACTTGTGTGGTATACATGGGCGATGTGGGAAAGTGAAGCTTTTTAGTGAGACAGCCATTATTTTTTTTAATTATATATCTATATTGTCATATATCTATGTTATTATATATATATATTCTGTGTGTGTGTGTGTGTGTGTATTGTCTAATTTAGTTTAGTTTAGTTTAGAAATACAGCATGGAAACAGACCCTTCGGCCCACCAAGCCTGTGCCGACCAGCTATCCCCGTATTCTAGCATTATCCTACACACTGGGGACCATTTACAATCCTTACAGAAGCCAATTAACCAACAAACCTGTACGTCTTTGGAGTGTAGGAGGAAACCAGAGCACCTGTAGAAAACCCACTCGGTCGCAGGGAGAACGTACAAATTCCGTACCGACAGCACCAGTCGTCAGGATCCAACCCGGGTCTCCGGCACCGTGAGACAACAACTCTACTGCGGCGCCACCGTGTCGCCTCACAGGCTTGTGTTTACAGGCCTGTGATGCTGCTACAAGTAAGAATGTCATTGTTCCGTTGTTGGTATATACACCAATGAGCCAAAACATTATGACCACTGACAGGTGAAGTGAATAACATTGATTATCTTGTTACAATGGCATCTGTTAAGGGGTGGGATATACTGTATGACAATTAAAAACTCTGCAGACTAAAAAATTCCCGACTCTGTCGACTCTTAACTCTTGAGCCTCATTGGGAAGGTCCATGCTGTTAAAAAACTCCAGCTTTGAAATGTCTGTGATCTCTGCAAAAACCACCAAGAGTTTGCAGGGTGTAATCTGCCGAAACTCTGTGACTCTCTCGTTTGTTCCATTTGAGTGGCTGGGATGTTATTTATTTTGAGCGCACTCAATTATTGGGTCGTTAAAGTATTTCTGACATTGTGAAGATTTGGATGCTGAGAATATTGCGGCCCTCAACTTTTCCCAGGCTGGCCTTAAGTGCTCTGGAGTTTGGTTGCTTCATTCTGGTCTCAAGGATGGGCAGATGACTGAATTCTTGGCACTTCCTTCATGAGAACTTTCATGGAACTCAGAAGGTTATTTCCTGATTTACTTCAGAAATTTGAAACAATGCGTTCTTCAGTTGGCTTAACGAGATAGATTAAATTTATCCCGGTAAATACATAAAATGGGAACAGTTTAGATAGCCATTCATTCATGACTGATCGACCTTTCCCTCTCTGCACCATTCTCCTGTCTTCTCCCCATAGCCTTTCTCAATCCCACATCCTTGCTATTATTACCCCTGTATCTTGTAACCCCTCATTTCTTTAAGTATTTTAGTTAAGTTTAGTTAAGTGGCCCACTGAGACCATGCTGACCAGTGATAATGCATACTCTAGATCCACGTTATCCCACATTCTAATCCACTCCCTACACACAAGGGGCAATTAACAGAAGCCAATTAACCTACAAACTTGTACATCTTTGGAGTGTGGGAGGAAACCGGAGCACCCGGAGAAAACCCACATGGTCACAGGGAGAACGTATAAACTCCGTACAGACAGCACCCATGGTCAGGATTGACGCTGGGAGTCTGGCGCTGAGGCAGCAACTCTACCGCTGTGCCACTGTGCCACCCTATTTACCCAATGTCATCTAAACTTTACTTGTAGAACTTTTGCCACGTTTTCAGAGAGAAATTAATTTCCAGATTTTTTCACAAATGATTGGCCTTCTCCCAAGAAATGAGCAAAAAAATATCCTTGAATATCTCGTACGTTATAACACCACGCCACTCACAGATGACCATGATGGTGCCAGAACTTAGATCACAGAAATATTTTGGGTCAGCTTCATTAATAGTTCTATGAATTCCAGCAGTTGTAAGTAAGGCCTTAGTGCTGTGTAGTACAATTATGTGCAGTTCATTCCAAGTGTTTTGTGGCAACATGTAAATTAACCGGAGATATTTTTCACCCACTATCATTAATCATCCACTGAAGCCCCAGAAAAAGACCCCAAAATGAATGTTATTCAAACGGTAACTTTATTAACAATATCTAGACAAACATAGCTTAAAAATGATGTCAACATTATTTACAGAATACATGCTTACTTATGCATAAATGAAAGGTGAGGGTGAAGGGAAAAAATGGAAATTTAGGGATAAGGGAAAAAATAGAAATTTGGGTGAAGCAGATATTTTAAGAAATAAAATGCCACAAAGGGATTATGCTTTAGAGCTGAATATGGTTGTTCAAAGTATTTGATTAAATAATTTCAAATGGCTGACCCCTACATTGGGCAGCACAGTGACGCAGCGGTAGAGTTGCTGCTTCACAGCACCAGAGACCCACCCGGCTTTGATCCTGACTACAGGTGCAGTCTTTACGGAGTTTGTATGTTCTCCCTGTGACCATGTGGGTTTTCTCCGGATGCTCTGGTTTCCTCCCACATCCCAAAGACGTGCAGGTTTGTAGGTTACTGAGCTTCTGTAAATTATCCCTATTTTGTTCAGATAGAACTAGTGTACAGGTGATCATTGGTCGGCGTGGACCTGTTGGGCCGAAGGGCCTGTTTCCACCCTGTGTCTCTGAACTAAGCTAAGCTAAACAACCCTAAATCATATCGGCAAAAGACGATGGCGTATAATAGATACTTAAAGCAATAATGGAAAATTTACAAACACTCTAATAGAAGGGTCCCGACCCGACCCGACACACCACCTATCCATGTTCTCCAGAGATGCTACCTGACCCGCTGAGCTACTCCAACATTTTCTGTCCTTTTGTGTATTAACTAGCATCTGCAGTTCCTTGTTTCAAATATGCATCTCTGGTCCCTAATCGCTGAGAGAAATCCATGGACTGACTATATAACACAATCACCCATTCACAAATAGGAAGGAATGAACAAGCTGATACACCTCATTATTTGAGGCATATCTGGCATTACCATTTGAATGCAAATTAGTGATTGTTGCTCTGGATCAGTTCTAACATATGAGGGAAAGGGAGGCATTGTGGCAGGGCAGTTGAGCTGCTGCCTCACAGGGCCAGACACCCTGGTTCGATCCTGCCTACATCTATGTGGAGTTTCTGCTTTCTACCTGTGATCGCGTGGGTTTTCTCCGGGTGCTCCATTTTCCTCCCACATTCCAAAGACGTGCAGGTTTGTACGTTAATTGGCTTCTGTAAATTGTCCCTAGTGTGCAGGAAACGAAAGTGGGATAACATAGAAATAGTGTACCGTGTGGACTTGGTGGGTCGAAGGGCCAGTTCCTACGCTGAATCTCTAATGTAAACTAAACTAAACTAAATTAAAAGATGTGTTGTTCTTCGTGGTCCGGTACCTGTTGTACCTTTCTTGTGACTCTGGATGGACCACGAGTGCACATGTTTAAGATGTTATCATGGTGCAACTTGTACTCCAGGCTGTTTATCCCAAGGCCGCCTGGATCCAGAGTGACCGCCTAATCACACCCATCACTTATATACACAGCCATACAAAGTAGTTCTTGGATACACAAAGTAGTCCCAGCAATATCACAACATCCCCCTTGTCTTATATATTACAACAAGATGCACAATGCAGTTTGATACTGATCCAACTCTCATAAAGTTTCAATCCTACATCAGACTTGAGTTAGCTTGTTGCAGCTGGGGTAATATTAGAAGCTACATAAGTGGCCTTAGCACTTTGGGAAATGAGGAAAAGTTCAATAGTTTAATTGTTTCTTTATTGACGTGTGTACAGTGATACAATGAAATGCTTCTTCTGATCTTAAAGCAATGTATAAAATTATAAAAGGACCGGAAAAGCTAGATACAGGAAAAATGTTCCCAATGTTGGGAAAGTCCAGAACCAGGGGCCACAGTCTAAGAATAAAGGGGAGACCATTTAAAACTGAGATGAGAAAAAAACTTTTTTACCCAGAGAGTTGTGAATTTGTGGAATTCTCTGCCACAGAAGGTAGTAGAGGCCAATTCACTGGATGGATTTAAAAGCGAGTTAGATAGAGCTCTAGGAGCTAGTGGAATTAAGGGATATGGTGAGAAGGCAGGCACGGGTTACTGATTGTGGATGAACAGCCTTGAACACAATGAATGGCGGTGCTGGCTCGAAGGGCCAAATGGCCTCCTCCTGCACCTATTTTCTATATTTCTCACTCCATTTCCACGTCTGATTCCTTGAATATCGCACCTACTTATCTATAGAAGATACAATGCTTAACTGATACATGTACAATTAACATTAGAAATGCATTTATTTGCTACAGTTCATTTACTGTGAGCCACAGATCATTGTTTTTGACCTTGACTGCTCCTTGCAACAAGGTTGGCCAATCTGCTCCTACTCAAAAGAAAACTCAACAAAAGTAAAAATGATACAAAGTGCTGGAGTTACTCAGCGGGTCAGGCAGCATCTCTGGAGAACATGGATCAGTGAGGTTTCGGGCTGGGAGCCTTCTTCAGACTGGAGCAGTGTGTTCAGTGGGGATAAGATTGGAGTGGATAGGGGGAGTGGGAAGTCAAGGTGATTGATATCTCACCAGCAGTTGGAACAAAAGTAAATGTATGTTTTTGACTGCCATTGCCCCCTAGTATGTCATCCACATTGCCTCTATCCCTCAGGCTTCTCTGAAAGTGATACACAGTACTGGAGGAACTCCACAGGTCGGGCAGCATCTGGGGAGAGAAAGGACGGACAACGTTTCGGATCAAGACCCTTCTTCAATCAGAAGATTTGTCTGTCCATTTGTTTCAAGTGGGACTCTTCCTCAGACTGACGAAGGGTCCCGACACGAAACATTGCCCATTCAAGTCAAGTCAATTTTATTTCTATAGCACATTTAAAAACAACCCACGTTGACCGAAGTGCTGTACATCAGTTCAGGTACTAAGAACGAACATACAATGGCACACCAACATAACAGCACATACATAAACAGTTCACAGCGCCCCCTCAGAGGGCCTCAAATGCTAGGGAGTAGAAATAGGTTTTGAGCCTGGACTTAAAGGAGTCGATGGAGGGGGCAGTTCTGATGGGGAGAGGGATGCTGTTCCACAGTCTAGGAGCTGCAACCGCAAAGCGCGGTCACCACTGAGCTTAAGCCTGGACCGCGGGATAGTCCCTCAGTCCCTCCCCAGATGCTGCCTGACCCACTGAGTTCCTCCAGCACTTTGTGTTTTGCTCAAGATTCCATCATGCGCAATTTTCTGTGCCTCCGAGAGTAACAGTGAAGTTTGGGTAGATGCATTTTCGACGGTACTGCATTTTAACATACTATTAATAATTTTAATGTGGTAGGGAGGCAGAGCAAGAACCAGTGAAATAAGTGGTCTTGCCTCAAGTCTCTATTCGCATTGACTGGGACAATTGTGGAGGGGTGGCACTGTCCTTCCAGTTGTACGAGGTGAACGTAGGGTTCCTGAGGCTGCCTTTGCTCAGCAAGGTGCGTCGCTTGATGCTGGTCTCTGAATCCTCCAGCTTCTGGTTGATCTTATGGCAACAGGGGAACAAGTGCACGACATCGCCCAGGAGGTGACCACTGAAGAACATGTAGATCCACGGATTGCAGCAACTGTTCAGACTGGCCAGCAGCATGGTGAGAGTAAATGCCGTGTTTGTAGAATCTGAAAAACACAGCCACAGAGGTTTAGTGTGCTTCTCGCCCTTAAAATGAACCACAGGTTTCTGATCTGTTAGTGAGAGCATTGCCATTTCAACCAAGCTGCTATTACTGTGTAGGAAGGAACTGCAGATGCTGGTTTAAACCGAAGATAGACACAAAAAGCTGGAGTAACTCAGCGGGACAGGCAGCATCTCTGGAGAGAAGGAATGGGTGACGTTGCGGGTCGAGACCCTTCTTCAGACTTCAGTCTGAAGAAGCTGCTATTACTTACAAGAAACACGGGACTGCAGATGCTGGTTTACAAAGAAAAAGACACAAAAAAGCTGGAGTAACAAACTACGAGTCCTGACCCAAAACATCACCCATCCATGTTGAAGTGTCCTGACCCAAAATGTCAGCTTTTCATGTTGGGCAAGAACATATATGATATCTATCTATGTTCTCCAGAGATGCTGCCTGACCTGCTGAGACACTCTAGCGCTTTGTGTTATTTTTTTGTAAACCAGCATCAGGCAGTTCCTTGTTTCTGTTGTTAATTGCTGTAAGATCAGTTAAGGTTCCCCCTCAGGAGGGATGTGATTGACCGCCCACCAGACCGATCGGTTTGATACAGCATGGGACTAAGCCTCCAAGGCTCACCGAGTGCATGCCAACTATGGTTCATCTGTTCACACTATTGCTATCCCCCTTTTGCATCCACTTTTGCATCCACTTGCACTACTAAACGTTGTTCCCTTTATTGTGTATCTGTTCACTGTGGATGGATCATGTATAGTCTCTCCGCTGACTGGATAGCACGCAACGAAAGCTTTTCACTGTACCTCAGCACACATGACAATAAACAAAACTAAACTAATCTAAACATCAAATCTGATACTAACGTGTTTTTCAAGCAAAGTTTTAATATATATAAGCAGAGATAGTATTTTGTCTATCCTCATGTTATAATAGTTAGTTACAAATATTTGATCATTAGGTCTGTGTGGAATTTTTTTTTTTAATTTAAAAATTATGCTTAATTAGGAGAAAATGGTGGGAAATACATTAATGGTCATTAATTGTTTCTTAAAAACTAAATAAAGACGATTTTCTGATTCACTTCCATTGGGTTATAAATTCCTGTAAGTCGTTTGTTCTTAACACCGTCCAAAACAAACATCAGTGCAATTGAATGGAAAATTAATCCATGTTTCAAAAATGAAAAATTCCCACTCCAAGCCAAGGAGAAAAAAACAATGACATCAATTATAGTTAAGAACAGATTCTGTTTAGAATCATTGGAAATTTCAAAGAGAATTCATGTTCCCGATCTAAAATTGTGGTTCATTTGTATTTCCTGCAAATGAGGTGGCACGGTGGGGGCACAGTGGTGCAGCGGCAGAGTTGCTGCCTCACAGCGCCAGAGACCCGGGTTCCATCCTGACTACCGGTGCTGCCTGTACGGAGTTTATACGTTCTCCCTGTGTCCCCGTGGGCTTTCTCCAGGTGCTCCGGTTAGCTCCCGCACTTCAAAAATGTACAGGTTTGTGGGTTCATTGGCTTCTGTAAATTGTAAGTTGCCCCTAGTGTAGGAGAGTGTCAGTGTACGGGGATCACTGGTCGGCATGGACTCGGTGGACCAAAGAGCCTGTATCTTTAAACAAAAAAAGCTAAATGCAGTTCACAGAATTATTCAGATTATTGGACAAAGTGGATGATGTCAAGTCAAGTCAAGTCAATTTTATTTGTATAGCACATTTAAAAACAACCCACTTTAACCAAAGTGCTGTACATCTGATTAGGTACTAAGGAAAAAAATGAAACATATGTATTGGTGCATGATAAAACTTCTGCTTGTCATGTTTAATGGGGATGATGACAGTAGTCTATCAGTCTTTTCAGTAAAGTACTCTCACTGGAACTGCCTGAAAAGTCCTAAATGTAACTAACTTGAATAAACCTGATTACAATGTCTCCCCACTTTGGTGGCTTTATTAGAACAAGTTACTTGAAGCAGATTTTAAAATAACAACTTGAATATTCTGAGATTCAAGATGTAGAAACAAGTATCTGCAGATGCTAGTTTTACACAAATGGACACAAAGTGCTGGCGTTACCCATAGAATTACTCCAGTACATTGTGCCATTCTAAGATTCAAACTTTTTGACAGTCACATTTGTTTCCATAATCTTTGTATAGTCTTGTTCTTATTTTTGTTTTTAATTATTTACTCACATTTTGATGTTTAACAACAAACTAGACCAAGTGGACCCGTTGGGTCCAAACCTTTCCTGCATTGGTGCAGCAACCTCTCCTCCCCCCTCCCCCTCCCCTCTCCCCCCACACTCCCCCTCCCTTCTCCCCGCTCCCTCCCTCCCCCTCCCTCCCTCCCCCTCCATCTCCCTCACCCCTCCCCTACCCCCTCCCTCCCCTCTGCCTCCCCCCTTGCCCCCACTCCATCTCCCTCAACCCCCCTTATCCCCCCCTCCTCCCCTCCCTCCCTTCACCCCCCTCCCTCCCCATTCTCCTCCCCATTCTCCTCCCCTCCCCTTCCCCCCACTCCATCTCCCTCAACCCCCCTTATCCCCCCCTCCTTCCCTCCCTCCCTTCACCCCCCTCCCTCCCCATTCTCCTCCCCATTCTCCTCCCCTCCCTTTCCCGCCCACTCCATCCCCCTCAATCCCTTATCCGCCTCCCTCATCCCCCCCTCCGTTCCTTCCTCCCTCCCTCCCCCCTCCCTCCATCCTCCCCCTTCTCCCGCCCCCTCCATCCCCCAATCCTTCCCTCCCTCCCTCTCCAGGAGATAGATTTAAACTTTAAAATGAGAATAACTTTAAAAATATAACACTAATTTCAATGAAACTTCTTCCATTAGCACCAAAGGGACGACGGTGAGTAAGGTGGGCCTAAAATTGGTGCTCTATCGTGTACTGTTTTGGCTGTAGTTCAGGAACAAACAAACAAACAAACAAACAAGAGTTTTAGTATATAGATTATATTCACTATTATAATGTAAAAAGAAAGTGGCATATTTGGACATGCCTGTTGCAATGATTATCCATATGATAAAGATGAGGTAATGAGTTTAATGGGTGATGTTAGGTACCCGAACAAGACACCAGAGGTTAGTTAATTCCCCTGCGCTCCTTGAATATTGTGCTACAGAACACTGAAAGCAACCCTCAATGTAGATGGACCTGCAAGTTAAAGACTCTCCCACAAGATAGGACTGCATTACCACAGTTGTCGCTAGTTGCTACACTGAAGTTTCAGACTAGAATTTTGCACACATGGTTTTAGGTTGTTCATAAGCTCATAGGTTATAGGAGCAGAATTAGGCCATTCAGCCCATCGAGTCTACTCCTCCATTCAATCATGGCTATTCTTTCTCTCCCTCTCATCCGCATTCTCCTGCCTTCTCCCCGTAACCCCTGACTGGTACATTGAGCTCATCATCTTCGGTCTGAGTGGTTGGACACAGTCCCTGCCTTCTCTCACTATCACTAGACCGATTATTCTGCAGGATCCTCTTAATGCAGTGCAGCAGCGATTACAAGCCACTAAACTGTTCCAGATTTTAGCTACGGATATGGGTCTTCATAATTGGCATAGGGCTCACACTAGTACTAGTTTAGTCACCACTGAACATTCAACATAGAACAGTACAGAACAGCAACAGGCCCTTCATCCCACATTGTCCATACTGAACCTGATGCCAAGTGAAACTAATCTCATTTCTGCCTGCCAATGATCCACACCCCTCCATTCTCTGCATATCCATGTCCCGATCTAAACACCACTAGCATATCTGCCCCCACCTCTGGTGTAAAACGTAATAAAAAAAGTTAGAAGCTAAAAATATCCCAGATATTTTTTACATTGGACAAGAACCAAGAAGGCAGATTTCTCTAATAGTCACCAACATCCATTTAATTGCTTAGGGGTAGTTTTCAGCTTTATTTGGGTCCAATATAGAATGGATGGACTTCAGTTTATCCCCAATGAGACCAATTTGCAGAGATCTGTTGCAGATGCCACCAACAAGCAGTGCTGACTGGAAAAGAAAAATGAATTAAGCTATATTTCATTCTGCTGTTGACAATTTTTAATTCTTATGGGGGGAGGGAGATGGATGGGAGTGGGGTTGTGCAAAGAGAGGAGAGGCGCTGTTTAAAATAAATCAATAAGAATTAAGAATTTATTTTCAGAAAGCACATTTGGAGACTGTACTGAACTTTGGTTGTGTAGAAAGGAGCTGCAGATGCAGATTTAAACCAAAGGTAGACATAAAGACACAAACTAAAATTTGGTTATCAGCTTATATCCAAAAGGAAACATTACTATCTTAACTAGAATTTATTGTTTTTTGTTTTTTTACAGTATCCATTAACTTATCATTATTGTTTTATTGAGGAATGTCATGTTTAGGCAACAAATCTTATTATTAAAGACCATATTGAAATGAAACAGAAGGATATTAAATCTAAATGTGGTTTTTGCTTTCACTATATGGTTTTTTTTTAAATCATGTGAATCTGTAGTTTACCCTAAATTTATTTTAAGTGAAAATAGTTTTCATTTAAACCAGAAAAAAATGGCTAGTTTCTATAAATATTTTCCAATGTGCTAATCTTTTAAAGTTCTCGTATCATTTAACCAATACTATACCCGTTATTTAATACCCAGCTCTTTGATGCTAGGCGGACTATTTTTAACTGGCGTTGTAACGGATGTAATGTAATGTAATTATTTGTTCATTCGGCATTCATTGGGAAAGTCCAGATTTAAAGTCCTACCTTCCTTCGGGGAGTTGCTGTCCCAGACTGACCACATCTGGACGGCGAAGAAGGGCGCCCAGCATACTATGTATGCCAGAACGATGACCAAAGTCATCTTCACCGTGCGGATCTTGGCTTTGGAGATGGTCTTCACGTTGTTCACGCCTGTGGTGATCAAGCCGTTCTCGAATGAGGTCCCGGCCGAGTTTTTCTTGGTCTTGTATTTGACGTTCCTGAAGATACTGCAACAAATGCAGGAGTAGCACGCCACTATGGTGAGGACGGGGACCACGAAGACGGAGATGGTGATCCAGGTGATGTAGGTTTGGACTCCCCAGTGCAAGGCGAAGCTTGCCCAACAGTCGTAGACCCCAGAGCCCTCCTCGACCTCCCTGAGGGAGAAGATGAAGTATTGAGGAGTGCTCAAGACGAGACTACCCAGCCAAGTGGAGATGATCATCATGTGGGACCTCTTGGTGGGTTGTTGGAGGGTCTTGAGAGGATGGCAGATGGCGATGTAGCGGTCTATGGACATCATGACCATCATGTAAGTGGAGGCGTACATGCCGAACACTTGGAGATGCTTGACTATCCGGCAGAGGAAGTCGGGACCGTTGAACCGGTAGGTGATGTCCCAGATCAACTGAGGGAGCACCTGGAAGAGGGCGACCACCAGGTCGGCCATGCTCAGGTGCTTGATGAACAGATGCATCCTAGACATTTTCTTCTTCGTCTTGTACAGAGCCAGGAGAACGGTCAGGTTCCCGACGAGGGCCACCAAGAAGATGACGCCCAGCACCAAGATCTCCATTCTGGCCAAGGCTTCGTCTCTGTCCAGGGAGTCGCTTTGGGTGGCAGAAGCGAGAGTGCTTCCAATGCTGCTTGGACCCGCGGGGAAACAGCCCGATGTCTGGTTCTCCGTGCAGTTGGAGGCGAGAAGGTCCGGCTCTGCTCCAGAAGCTACCGGCATGATGCACCTCAGGCTGGAACTTGGGAAGAGGGCGAGCTGGTCCAAAGCGACCAAGGAAAGGAAAGGATCGCTCGGACAGATCTGCCGGGTGCTTTGGCCAGCGGGTGTCCTCTGTTCAACTCAGACTAGAATGATATTCCCGGGAACACACACACCGCATCATCGTGCAAACTAACTCCCCCCTTCCACCGAAAAAAACAAAAACTGGACAGGGGTGGTCCTTCACAAGTGGGAGGCGCGGGAGAGCAGCAGAAAGTGTCCGCTTAACATTACATTTTCAACCAATTCCACTCCTTTCTTTTAAAGTGGAACCAATGGATTGTGCAGAGATACGTTGTTTTAAACCTTAACGCCAGACAACAGCAACACGTAAACGGCGTAGAGTTTATTGGGGAACGAAGATAGACACAGAATGCTGGAGTAACTCAGCGGGGCAGGTAACATCTCTGGAGAAAGGGAAAGGGTGATGTTTCGGGTCGAGAACCTCCCTCAGTCTGAAAAGGGATCTCGACCCGAAACGTCAACCACCCATTCATTCTGTCCAGAGACGAATGCGACCTGTTCCGCTGAGTTACTCCAGCATTTTGTGTCTATATTCGGTGTAAAGCAGCACCTGTAGTTCCATCCTACACTATTGAGAAATGATATCGGGGCGCTTGCTTGGGGGTAATTTACAATACATTGTAAATGTAATTGTAAATTGTACATTGTAATACATTACAATACATTGTAAATTACATTCTTGGTATTTGGCCGAACCAGGATTTCAAACTACATATTTAAAGGAAAAACAAAGACAACGTGTTGGAGTAACTCAGCGGGTCAGGCACCATCTCCGCAGAACATGGATCGGGACCCCACTTCAGGCAGATTTGGTTTAAAACCACTTTTTGGTGTCAGATGCAACGTTCTTTAAAATGTGCTGTCAAAGTCCATGTGTTCCTTTGGCCCCGAATTCAACCTCGGCGCAAGAAAAACTCCCTTCGGCGGAGTCCGTATTGAATAGCTGGATAAACCACTGTGAATAAAATAAAAACACTATCGCAAAGTTTGGCACCAGACTGATTAACCCAGTACCCTCCCTCCTCCTGTGGTGAGCACTCGACAATGATGTCCAATACAAATAAAGGCGCAAAGTCCTGGGGTAACTTTGGGTGGCGGGTGTGTGGAACCAGCTGCCCGAGGAGGTAGTTGAGGCAGGGACTGTCGCAACTTTGAAGACTTTACGTGAACCAGCATCTACAGTTCCTTTGGTCTCCAATTAACGCAGAATGTTCAAACAACATGCCCTTGGCACCATCCAAGTCTGGAAGATGCTCGTAGATGTCTTCTCCCAGAATATAAACAAAACAGGAAAGTCTCATTCATCAAAATACATTGGAATACAATTGCCAATTTTTTTTTTCTGGTGATTTTGCAAAAGTAGCTTAGTTTGGTTTCGTGTACAGGAAGGAAATGCAGAAATGGTTTATAGTTTGCTGGCTTCCAGTCTGAAGACGGGTTCTGACCCAAACGTCACCTTTTCCTTATCTTCAGAGATGCTGCCTGACCCGTTGAATTACTCCAGCGTTAGTTTAGTTTATAGATACAGCATGGAAACAGCCCCCTCAGCCCACCGAGTCCACGCCGATCAATGACAGACGTCCATACTAGTTCAACATTATCCCAGTTTTGCATCCTACACACTAGGGGAGCAATTTACAGAAAGCAATCAACCTACAAACCTGCACGTCTTAGGAGTGTGGGAGGAAACCGGAGCACCCCGGGAAACCCCACGCGGTCACGGGGAGAGCGTACAAACACCCGTACTGACAACACCCGGAGTCAGGATCGAACCCGGGTCTCTGGAACTTTGAGGCAGCAACTTTACCGCTGTGCTGCGCTTATCGGAGCCAATTGTGCAGGATGTCAAAGATGTGAATGGAAATCAATTGCAGGCAGTTTCGGTGTTTCGGGAGAGCGAGCATGTCCCACGGGACGATGCGAGGATGCCGAGGAAAGGCTCTGTGAGAGGCAATCCTTGACCCGTTCAGAGGTGGGCGGAATGGGATGAATACCCAAAGAACTGCAAATGCTGGAATCCTGCAGCAAAGTGCTGGAGTAACTTAGCGGGTCATCCAACACCTTTGGAGAAAATAGATAGGTGACGTTTTTGGTCAGGACCCTTCATCAGACTTTACATATTTTAGTAGGAATTCGTTTTAGAGATACAGCAGAGAAACAGGCCCTTCGGCCCACCAAGTCCATGCCATCCAGGGATCACCCATACACTAGCACTATCCTGCACACTAGGGACAATTTGCAGATTAGATTAACCTACAAAACCTGCACGTGTTTGGAATGTGGGAGGAAACCATAGCACCCGGAGGAAGCCCACGTGGTCACAGGGAGAATGTATAAACTTCATGCAGACAGAACCCACAGTCCCACACAGGATTGAACCCAGGACTCTGGCACTGTACGGCAGCAACTTTACTGCTGCACCATACTAAAATGCCATCAATTGATTTCTAGAGCCGTTTACCCTGAAATGGCAGCCCTCCCTCATGTGGAATAAGTTAGTGGAATTCTAATTACGCCTACAGAATAGTGTTGGTATTAACACTCCTGTTTGCAGCCCAGTGGTATGAATTGGAGGAACAGCACCTCATATTCCGCCTGGGCAGCTTGCAGCCCAGTGGTATGAACATCGACTTCTCCAACTTTAGATAGTTCCTCTGTCCCTCTCTTCCCCTCCCCCTTCCCAGATCTCCCTCTATCTTCCTGTCTCCACCTATATCCTTCCTTTGTCCCGCACCCCTGACATCAGTCTGAAGAAGGGTCTCAACCCGAAACGTCACCCATTCCTTCTCTCCTGAGATGCTGCCTGACCTGCTGAGTTACTCCAGTATTTTGTGAATAAATACCTTCGATTTGTACCAGCATCTGCAGATATTTTCTTATACTCCTCACTGAAGATCACCCAAATAATGACCATTCATTTAATGCTCACAACGAGTGCAGAATTAGTTGCGACAAGTTGCGAGGATAAGTGGCGATGTATTTAGAGGTTAATTGCTGTTGAGTAATCTAGCTTGGTCCTCCGTTGCCCAGTATCAATTGTCTTTGTAGAGTGAGAGAAAAACAAAAATCATATCGATATTTTCGAGACTTGAACTTTCATGTAACTTTCTTGTCTCCAATGCACTTCACAAATCCATTCTGAACACCTACTCCCAACTCTCCCACCTATCACCCCCCACCTCTCTTCCAGCTTTTCCCCCCTCTACCTTCCACTTGACCTGAAACATCACCAATTCATGTTCTCCAGAGATGCTGCCTGATCTGCTGAGTCATAAGTTCATAAGTTATAGGAGCAGAAGAAGGCCGTTCGACCCATGGAGTCTACAGCGCCATTCAATCATGGCTGATCTATCTTTCCTTCTCAACCACATTCTCCTACCTTCTCCCCATAAGCCCTGACACCGTTACTAATCAAGAATCTGTCAATTTTCACCTTAAAAATAATCATTGACGGCCTCAGCATTGGGGCTTATGCGGAGAAGGCAGACCTCCACAGGCATCCGTGGCAATGAATTCCACAGACTCACCACCCTCTGACACATCTTTCTAAAGGCACATCCTTTTATTCTGAGGCTGTGCCCTCTGGTCCTAGACACTGCCATTAGTGGAGACATCCTCTCCACATACACTCTATCAAGGCCTTTCACGATTCAGTAAGTTTCAATGAGGTTCTCCCCCCCCACCCCCCCTCCCCTCCCCTCCCCTCCCCTCATCCTTCCAAACTCCAGCGAGTTCAGGCCCAGTGCCGTCAAATGCTCATCATATACTCACAACCCAAGGGTAACTCAGCGGGTCAGGCAGCACCTCTGGAGAGAAAGGATAGGTGATGTTTCGGGTTGAGAACCGTCCGAAGAAGGGTCTCGACCCGAAACGTCACCCATCCCTTCACTCCAGAGATGCTGCCTGACCCGCTGAGTTACTCCAACATTTTGTGTCTACCTTCGATTTAAACCAGCATCTGCAGTTTTCTTTCCTACATATATTAACCCATTGATTCTTGGGATCATGCTCATAAACCTCCTCTGGATCCAGGTTCTGATGTGAATCATTAAGAGTGGCTGAACAGCATCTATATAATTAATTACATGCCATGCTTTTAAATACAGCTGGCAGATTAAGTTGTTTGTTTTCCTATGACGGTATTGATGTGGACATTCTGTTTTTAGAACTCTTTGCATTGCTCATTTAGCAAAAAACACTAAGAGCATGTTAACCTCAAACAAACTGTTATCATTAACAGGCTGCAGTGCAGACGTGCAGGACAGGCAGTAACCTGATTCTGTCCGATGATGTGCAAATATTTCATAAATACGCAGTCTTTACACAATTTTCCGCTAGCACCTACCCACGTCAAATCATAATGACGTGTGTATTAATATTGTGACACCCTCGTTAGTACAGTGGTCAGCATCCACGCCTTTCACATGGGAGACCAGCGTTCAATTTCCCGATGGGGAGTACTAAATATTTGCCCAGAGTCGGGGAATCAAGAACCAGAGGACATACGTTTAAGGTGAGGGGGGAAAGATTTAATAGGAACCTGAGAGGTAACCCTTTCACACAAAGGGTGGTGGGTGTATGGAACGAGCTGCCGGAGGAGGTAGTTGATAATATGTCTTCTGGTTCTCAATTCTCCTACACTGGTCAAAAGACTGTGCATTTACCTGATCTATTCCTCCCATGACTTTGTACACCTCTATAAGATCAGCCCTCATCCTTCTGCTCTCCAAGGAATAAAGCCCTAGCCTGCTCAACCTCTCCTTATATCTCAGACCCGCAAGTCCTGGCAATATCCTTGTAAATCTTGTCTGAACTCTTTCAAGCTTGATAGCATCTTTCCTATAACATGGTGACCAAAGCGCAACACAATACTGTTAAATGTGGTCTCATCAACGTCATATATAACTGCAACATGGCCTCCCAACTGCTATACTCAATACTCTGATGGTCAATGTGCCAAAAGCCTTTTTGACCACTCTATCTTCCTCTGACGCCACTTTCAAGGGGCTATGTATCTGCATTCCTAAATCCTTCAACTCTACAACACTCCCCAGAGCCCTGCCATTCACTCAGTCCGTCCTGCTCACATTAGACTTTCCAAAATTCAACACCTCACATTTCTCGATATTAAATCCTGAATCAAATTGAATTGTATTGAATTGAATTAAATTGAATTAAATTGAGTTGAGTTGAATTGAATGGAATGGATTGGAATGATACAGCATGGAAACAGGCCCTTCGGCCCACTGAGTCCATGCCAACCACTGATCACCCGCTCACACTAGTTCTATGTTATTCCAGTTTCGCAACCACTCTCCACACACTAGATAACGGTGGGGAAGAAACTTCTTTCGGATCTTCCACTTGGTTTTGACTCTTCATGTACTGTGTGTGTGTCAGAAGGCTCAGAGAAGGAAAGGACTCAAATGCAGGCTCACTGAGAAGTACTGAAGAAAACCCCAAATCCAAACTCAAATGGAACCAAAAGATATCGACCTGGAACTGACAAAATTCAGAACTGCTATCGAACCAACAGAATGCAGAACTGATTAGTTGGCACCCAATTGGTGATGATCTCAAGTATTTATACCAAGTGAAAGATTAGGGGAGCAGATTAAATGTAAGTGTAACTCCAAATAGCTCAGTGGAGGAGTGTAGAAAGAGTCTCAAGTGTCTGGAGGCGTGGCAAGTGTGACAGTGTGTGTGTGGGTATGTGTGTGTGTGTGTGCGTGTGTGCGTGTGTTTGTGAGCGAGAGAGAGATTAACATCAACAGAGATTAACAAAAAACTTAACCATAGAGTGGTTAGGTTTTTGTTTCAGTTATATATAGTAGTCTTATCTTCCACTTGCATCACTCCATTTAAGTATAATTATGTGAAAATGAACCATAGAATAGAATAGTGCTCTTGTGTGTGGAATTGGGAGTAATTTTACTGACATTATAAATCAAAGCAGAATGAAGCATAACTATGAATCATTGTATGGAAGTCATTTCAATGGAAAAATTGATGTCTGTTCTTATTAATTACAGTTATGCTCAAAAATATGATTTTGCCAAAGCCTGATAGGAAGTAATTGCACCATTGCTCAATGCATAATGGGAACATCATAATTAAACAGTAAAAGTAGTTCAGCATGGAGTCCAATCCACCTGCACAGTTACTGAAGTGGACATGGGGAAGGCAACTGTGCCTGGGGTCAATGTTATCAACAGTGAAGTGTTCATCTTTATTTATCAATGTGATATTAGATGAGACAACACCGCTTATTTGAAATACAGATAGCTTCAGCCTGCTGTGGTTGCCAGATATGTGGTAGCAAATTCATCGTTTATGCTCAATCTTACTGTCCTGAATGTGTTTTCATTCGTCATGATTCATCTCAAAAGCTTTAAGCTCTGTTGAACACTCAGTATCGTCTCTGTACTTTTAACTTCTGTAACATGAAGCTAATCCTCAGATTTAATGAAAAGATCCGAACACTATATTTACATTTAAAACAGAATGTGCCTCAGATATTTGTAAGGCATTTGTTTGAAATGAATTAATTATCCTGTAAATGTAGAGTACAATTTGTCTATCAAACTGTTTACTGTGTGCCTAAAAGGACATAAAGTGCTGGAGTAATTCAGCGGGTCAGGCAACATGTGCAGGAAGAAACTGCAGATGTTATTTTACATTGAAGATAGAGACAAAATGCTGGAGTAATTCAGCAGGTCAGGCAACAGGGGATGTTTCGGTTCTGGACCCTTCTCCAGACTCAACCCTGACCTGAAACGTCACCTATCCATGTGCTCCAGAGATAGTTTATAGGTTCTAGGAGCAGAATTAGGCCATTCGGCCCATCAAGTCTACTCCGCCATTCAATCATGGCTGATCTATCTCTCCCTCCTAACCCCATTCTCCTGCCTTCTCCCCATAACCTCTGATTCCTGCCCTAATCAAGAATCTATCTATCTCTGCCTGACCCGCTGAGGTACTCCAGCACTCTGTGTCCTTTTGTGTAAATCAGCATCTGCAGTTCCTTATTCCTACTTACTATATGCACATACTGGAGGTACCTTCAAAATACATCAAACAACTTCCGACGCCACAGAATATTCAGTCATGACTTTTTGTCACTGTCTTTTCAAATGTCATAGATGAAAATAAATCTTGGAAATCAAGTTAAAATGTAAAACTAGCCAATGCTCTACACGGGGCGTATCCTGGAAACCAGGGCCAAGCCCTCCAGCAGGCCCGGCTCACCTGAGGATGGAGGACCTGTTGGTAGATCTGGCTCGCCCACCGCAGACCCCGAACTCGGTCCTGAGCCACCAGCGTCAACGGAGCGAGGAGGGACCGTCGAGAGTGAGGAGGGACCGCCAGAGAGTGAGGAGGGTTGTCGGAGAGTGAGGAGGGCTGTCGGAGAGGTACCCAGTGCCAAGAATAAAAGGAGACCCGATGGTGGGAGAGGAGGGAGGGGGCTGCCTGCTGCCATGTGCAGTAGCAGGCAGCAGATGGGACTGTTCAGTGAACCTCTGTAACTCTTTCGGCGCCAAAACGTGGCACTTCACTGTGACAAAGCACTTCACTGTGACATGTGACAATGTGTACATGTGACAATAAAGTATCATTGAAGCACTGAATCACTGAATCGAATCATGGAATTGAATTGATTTTAGAGTCAGGATTATAAACACCGTGCACAAAGACCACAGCGGCTCCTTTAGCCTTGATTCTTATTGAATTTTTAAATATTCCATTCGATCACTGGTCTAGAGTTTGCTTTACATTAGTACAGGTGAACACTATGCAGCATTAGTTGATGCCAAAATGAGCTTGTCATTATTGAGAAGAAGGGATACTCTCTAGTTTGAGAATCGCCACAGTTGGCAGCTTCATTTGCTTTGCTTATCAAACAAAATTGTATTGACAATTTCACCACAATTTGATAAAGATACCATTCCTGACTCGTGATTTACCCATAACATTTCTCACTCTAAGTTGCTTGGTATGAAAAGCACTGGTTACCCCTTAAAAAATAACCATGGTATCAAAGATTCTGTTGCAGACAGCCAACCTCTTTTGCCCTGAAAATGAACAATTAAAAATTGAATTTTATTCAATCAATTTGAGGATTGCTGGAAATTGTTTTAAATGTTAATGTTGTTGGAATGCATCTGTTTATTTCCTCTCATTCTTTTCCAAACTCTCTCTTCCTCTTTTCCTCTCTTCTTTGCTCTTGCTCTCTTTTCCCCCTTGCTCTCTCATGCTGTCAGATTTCTCTCCCTCTCCCTATCTCACTGGTTCATAATGGGTTCATTGCTTGTGAAGTGCATTACAATGTTTAGTTTAGTTTAGTTTATTGTCACGTGTACTGAGGTACAATGAAAAGCTTTTGTTGCGTCAGCAGAAGCAGAAAGACGATACATGATTACATTCGAGCCATCCACAAGATAAAGTGAATAACATGAATAATGTTTAGTGCAAGATAAAGCCCAGTAATGTCCAATCAAAGATAGTCCGAGGGTCTCCAATGCATCCGAGGGTCTCCAGTGTTTGAGGACAAGAAAATGCAAGTCTCTCTCTCAAATAACAATATGACTTTTATTTTTCTCTTGCAAGAGCCTTCACCAATTATATATATAAACCCATGTCCAGTTCAGTAACTGTGCAGGTGGATAGGACTTCATGCTGAACTACTTTTACTGCTTATTTATAATGTCCCTATTATGCGTTGAGCAATGGAAAAATGAGCTTGATTACTCAACTAGCAACCAACCTCCCAATATCTGCTATTTTATCCTCTAATTCTGCACTCATTGTGAGCATTAAATGAATGGTAATTATGTGGGTAATTTTCAGTGAGGAGTAAACACAAAACAGGAGTGTTAATACTAACACTATTCTGAAAGTGTAATTAAAATTACACTAATGTATTCTACATGGGAGAGGGCTGCCTCTTCAGAGTAAACACTTTGAGAAACAAATTCATGGCATTTTAGGGTGGCACGGTGGCACAGCAGTAGAGTCGCTCCTTTGCAGTGCCAGAGACCCGGGTTTAATCCTGACTATGGTTACTGTTTGTACCTTCTCCCTGTGAGCACGTGGGTTTTCTCCGGGTGCTCCAGTTTCCACCCGCATCACAAAGACATACAGGTTTGTAGGTTAATTGGCTTCGGTTAAATTGTAAATTGTCCCTAGTGCGTAGGATAGTGCTAGTGTACGGGGTGATCGCTGGTCAGTGCGAACTCAGTGGGCCGAAGACCTTGTTTCTGCGCTGTATCTATAAAGCCTGAAGTCTAAATTGATGACTAATATGGAGTTAGACTACAGATCAGGTCTAATTTTGATGAATGGGGAACGATTGCCTCCTGCCCCAATGTTCATGTGAGAACATTGAACCATAAAGGTTAATGAGGCTTCACGCTGTGCTCAGGAAGACTGTTGCAGTAATTATGCTGCAATCTGACAGGGATGGTTGGGTTTAGTGATTTTACTTCTTAAATGTCTGAACACGGGGAAGGAAAGCTTTCTGTTTTATTTCATTTAATTATCACGAGAAGCATATGTGAAAGTAATCTGTACTCTTCAAAAGGCTATAAATGAGAATAACTGAATCACAGGTTATACGTTTTAGATGGATCCTAATAATTCAATGTAAGAAAATAACTGCAGATGCTGGTACAAATCGACGGTATTTATTCACAAAATGCTGGAGTAACTCAGCAGGTCAGGTAGCATCTCAGGAGAGAAGGAATGGGTGACGTTTCGGGTCGGGTCGAGACCCTTCTTCAGTCTGAAGAAGGGTCTCGACCCGACCCGAAACGTCACCCATTCCTTCTCTCCTGAGATGCTACCTGACCTGCTGAGTTACTCCAGCATTTTGTGAATAAATACCAATCATTCAATGGTTCATTTCCATTACGTCTCATCAAGTAGTTAACAAATTCCCTTCTGAAGTTTATTGTTGATTTTTTCTTGAAACAAGCTTTTCAATAGTATTCCAGATCATACAATCCCTCTTCATCTCCTTAACTGGTGATCTTCCCAATATGAGTTATTTATTTACCGACAATCCTGCAAATCGAATCACTTTATCCTTATTTATTCCATCTGAAACAATTCACGATTTTGAACATTTGCATGAAATCTCCCTTTTTCTTTCTTTGGTCTAAGGAGAATAATCCCAGCCTCACTGCTTTCTTTGCCTCACCAAAGTTATTCATTTAGAAGACAAAGGAAGTTTGTTTTGTCTTCAATGATTCTTACTGATTTCTACAGATGCGCCGTAGAAAGCATGCTATCGGGATGCAACTCGGCTTGGTTTGGCAACAAATCTCACCAAGTCGGAAAGAAATTGCAGAGAGATGTGGACGCAGCCCAATCCATCACACAAACCAATCTCCTCCCCACCCCATAGACTCCATCTGCACCACACAGCCTCGACAAAGCAACCAATATAATCAAGGACCACTTGCACCCTGTCATTCTCTCTTCTCCTCAATCCCATCAGATAGAAGGCACAAAAGCTTGAAAGCATGTACCACCGGGTTCAGCTTCTTCTCCCCGTTATCAAACTGCGGCACAGGGGCAGCAAGGTAGAGCAGCGATGGAGTTGCTGCCTGACAGCGCCGGAGACCCGGGTTCGATCCTGACTACGGATTAGTTTGTACATGCTCCCCGTGACCGCATGGATTTTCTCTGGGTGCTCCGATTTCCTCCTACACTTCAAAGACGTACAGGTTGGCGAGAGCAGGCATTGATGGGAGTGGTTCTGAGACACCAGAACAAACTGATGAACCTTCCTGAGGTATCGTGGGCCTAACTCAATGAAACGCCAGTGTAGGGAGGTGCCCACTTGATAACCCCAATGAAATACTGGCATCTGCACGACTCGTTTTTGTTGCCCCATAGAATGAATGAATGATTGAAGATACTTTATTCTCATATGTGGCAAGTCACAGTAATATCCTTTGTTTTGCCTACCTAAGGCACGCATAGTCGCCACATAAGGGCGCTAAAAAAGTTACAAAGTATCCCGTGACAGGTCCTCCAGAGTTCCCCCCCCCCCCCCCCCCATGCGGTTCCCCCGCACTGGGTCCTCCTTTGATCTCTCCCCCCCCTCATGCCGGGTCCTCATTTAAAAAACATACAGGCAGGAAAATGGGATTAGGAGGCAGAGATCAACCATGATTGAATGGCGGAGTAGACTCGATGGGCCTAATGGCCTAATTCTACTCCTATAACTTGTGAACTTGTGAAGGTTTGTAGGTCAATTGACCAGTAAAATTGTAAAATTGTCCCTTGTGTGTAGGATGGTGCTAGTGTACGGGGTGATCGATGGTCGGCCAGCAGTTGGTGGGCCGAAGGGCCTGTTCTCGCACAGTATCTCTAAAGTCTAAAAGTCTAAAGATAGAACATAGAACATAGGGGAGGAGGGACTGCAGGAGACTCACTGTGATGGATGTTTCTTTTGTTTGGTGTTAGTTTATGATTGTATGTGTTATTGCATTTTTATTGATTATTCTTATTGGTCTTATTGTTGAACTGCGGGTAATTTTTCATTTCACTGCACATTTATGTGTATGCGACAAATAAACGACTATTGACTATTGAGGAAGTACCGCACAGGAAAGTGCCCTTTGGCTCACAATGTTCGTGCCGAGTTAAACTGATCTCATCTGCCTGCACATGATCCATATCCCTCTATTCCCTGCACTTCCATGTGCCGATTCAAAAGACTCTTAAACACCACTATCGTATCTGCCTCCACCACCACCCCTGGCGGTGGGTTGTAGGTCCCCACTACTCTCAGTGTGTAAAATACTTGCCACGCACATCTCCATTAAACTTTCCCCCTCTCACCTTATAGCTATGCCCTCTAGTGTTGGACATCTACACCCGGGGATCAAGGTTCTGACTGTCCACCCGATCTATGCCTCTCACATGGATTCATGAGCATTTTGATGATGATAAGACTATTACTGTGTATGTGTGCAGGAAGTCATTGAGACTCAGCATAACGAGAGAGTGCTTGATTTTACAAAGTACTATCCTTAAGACCATTTATATGTCGAGACTTTAGCAGGTAGCTTGAATACCGGTGACAATAATAACACTTGTAAAACAGGGAGAGTACATGACGCTCCAATCTAATAGGATCACGTTGCAAGCATACACACGGATTCAGAGAGAATAGCATCTAACAAACTTAATGCCGCACTGTTAATCAGTATCTCGGTTGACCTATTTTTTGTGCTTAAGTTCATTTGCCTTCTGAATCGCAAACAGCCTTAATTTACCCAAAGTTCAAATATGAAAGTGTACCGCAGCCTTGTACATTCAGGTCCACCAATGGTTTTCCAGCACCTTTGTTCCAGAGCCTTGCGATATTATCCATTTTGCCAGACCAACAGAGGTCACGGCCTCGGGGGGCCGAGACGCCAACCCACGAAGAAGGCCATGGGAATGGATCTGCCGGGCCAGAGGTCCAGAGCCCCGGCCGCAGGGGACTAATGTGACCCACCGATCTGCCGCGGAAGTCTCAATGAGGTTGAGACCGGCCACCTCACCTGGCCTAGGCGCCACATTTCTGGGGGGATTTCTGGAGGGGGGGGGGGGGATTTCAAGTGCGCTCATCTAATTTTGTCTGGATTTAAGGAGGTGCCGATCCACCATTTGCTGGAATATCGGTACTTGATGAGTGAACTTGATCGATACCTGTCAAGGTACTTGATCGATACCTGTACTTGAAGAGTCGACTCTCTGTGATAGACAATAATCCTCTGAGAAAAAATACCTGCCCGCCTGAGGTTTAAATTGCCAACCTCTGATTGTGAAACTGTGGCAGATTGATATAATTTGCCTTCATCCCAAGGATTGATATAATTTGCCTTCATCTCACCAACTCTGAGCTGTGTAAATCTTTCCTTCAGTAAGCAGACGGGATCTTTACCAGGAGCACATACTCGACAACGCCCAGCATAGTGGCAGCAAAAAGTCCAATTCGACTTCTATTCCCACTTCTATCAGTAAACCAATTAAGTGGCCTTTTATCTTCGAAAGGTGTTAAAAGATGCCTCTTAAAAATTTCTTGTAACTGCTAATTTTATACAATATCATCACACCTTCAAAGCTCATAAGTAAATGCTACCAGCTAATTACTTCGAGAAACAGGCATTTTTATTGGGAGAAACAACATCTCATATTAATAGTAATTTCCATTTAATGTATGCAACACTTCTCAAACTATCTTTAGTCAGATTTTACTGGACTTCATCTTGTACTAAACATTATACCCTTTATTCCGTATCTGTACACTGTGGACGGCTTGATTGTAATCGTATATAGTTTTTTCGCTGACTGGATAGCTCGCAACAAAAAGACTTTTCACTGTACCTCGGTACATGTGACAATAATAATAAATTAAACCAAACCAAACTAAACATTAAGTTCTAATGCATCTCCCACTCCCTTCTCCCCACCATTCTCCGCCTGTAGGCTCACAACTCCGGAACTCCGGAACTCCTTCTCTAAATCACCCCCATTCACCGACTCCTCCCCTCAGACTCTTGGTAAAGCTAAGCTCACAGACCAGGCTTCGTGAATTGCTTTTTAGTATCTCCCTCTGGGGCAGCACAGTGGCACAGCGGTAGAGTTGCTGCCTTATAGCACTCGAGACCCGTGTTCAATCCTAACCATGGGTGCTGTCTGTGTGGAGTTTGTATGTTCTCCCTGTGACCTGCGTGCGTTTCCCCCGGGTGTTCCGGTTTCCTCTCACACACCAATGAAGTACAGGTTTGTAGGTTAATTGGCTTCGCTAAAATTGTAAATTGTCCCTAGGATGTGGGATGGTGCTCGTGTATGGGGATCGCTGGTCGGCACGGACTAGGTGGGCCGAAGGGCCTGTTTCCCTGCTGTATTGTTAAACTAAACTAAACTAAACTTAGCTTCAATGTCAAATTTCAATTGATTTTACTACTGTTAAGTGTCATAGAATTAAATATGTTG
Source organism: Rhinoraja longicauda (assembly GCF_053455715.1). NCBI lineage: Eukaryota > Metazoa > Chordata > Chondrichthyes > Rajiformes > Arhynchobatidae > Rhinoraja > Rhinoraja longicauda. The sequence continues at coordinate 24,459,358 of NC_135972.1, read as the reverse complement.
ATCTTGTAATGACAGTCATCTAGTAATGTTGGATGCACATCTCACAGTTTAACTATCTTTTGGCCTTAAAGACGACTTACATGCATGTTTTTGAGCAATATAAATTACAGAAAATACATTATTTTTCCTTTCCTTGAAATGTTGAACACAAGGAACTGCAGGTGCTGGAATCTTCATCAAAACACAAAGTGCTGGAAGAACTCAGCAGGTTAGGCAGCATCTGTGGAGGGAACGGATAGGCGATGTTTCTTTCATCCGAAGAAGGGTCCTGACCCGAAATGTTGCCTTTCCATTCCCCCCACAGATGCTGCCAGACCCGCTGAGTTTCTCCAACAGTTTGTGTTTTGAAGATAGACACAAAATGCTGGAGTAACTCAGCGCGACAGGCAGCATCTCTGGAGAGAAGGAATGGGTGACGTTTCGGGTCGAGACCCTTCTTCGGACTGATGAAATATCTAGTAGACTGTATGTCTACTTTGTGTTTTGATCTTGAAATCCTGTTCTGGTTCAGTGACTTGACCCAAAACATCAAACATCCTTCTGACTCCACAGATGCTGCCTGACCCGCTGAGTTCCTCCAGCAGTTTGTTTATCGCTCCAGATTACAGCATCTGCCCCCTCTCATGTCGCCTTGAAGTCTTTCATTTCCGCTTGAGCAAGGAGTCAGGGTCTGGCATTAACAAACTGTTGGAAGATGGCATTTCTGACAATGCCACCCTCTTGAAATTGCTCTGAAGTGTTGGCCTTGATTGTGCACTTGTTTTAAAAGGATCGTCATTAAGTCTTGACAGATGATTATGATTATCTTATAATGAATAGCAGCTTATAAAACCGTCAGAAATGCGAAATATGAAAGCCATGTTTTTCAAATTGTAAGGCCTGAAAGGCAGCTTCTTCAAGGGTCTAATCAACACATCAGCAACTCATTGTGAGGACATGTTTAGTGCACATGGTGTGAATGACCCTGGATTTACATTTTTCCCAATTTTTTTGAGAACAATAACTAAACTCGCAGAGGACTTTCTGTTTCAGGAGGTGAGACAGCAACCAAATGAAGAAAGCTGACACAAAATAAAGGGTATCAGCCAGGAATCAAACCCAGATTTCATACAAACGTAAGATCTTACAAGTTAGGAACAAGAGTAGGCCATTCTTCATGCCCGACCCATCACTCAATATGATCATGGCCGATCTAATTGTAGCACCAGCTCCATACGCCCATCTACCTCAATAACATTTTTACCCCCTTGTTTATCAAGAATTTCTCTAACTCTTGCCTTAATATTCAAAGATGCTGTTCCCTCGGCTCTTTGAGGAACAGAGTGTCAAAGACACATAACCCCTTGGTTATGAAGCAGGCATGAATTCAACCAGGCAACCACTAATTTTTGCAATCCAAGTGTTAAGCGTGTATGTGAACTAGATGGTGAAGCATCAACAGCAAGCTGTTGGTCTGTGGCACCATTCAACATTTGCTTCTTCTACAAAGTGACTTCACAGGTAGATAGAGTGGCTAAAAAGGCTTCGACATATTGGCCTTCATCAGTCAGAGTATTGAGCATAGAGGTTATGAGGTCATGTTCCAGTTATACAAGACATTGGTGAGGCCTCATCTAAAGTATTGTGTTCAGTTTTGGTCACCCTGTTACAGGAATGATGTTGTTAAGCTGAAAAGAGTGTAGAGAAGATTTACGAGGATGTTGCCAGGACTCGAGGGCCTGAGCTAAAGGGAAAGGCTGAGCAGGCTAGGATTTTATGCATTGGAGCGCATCTGCCATCTCCAATGAGGGGTGATATTATAGAGGTGTACAAAATCATGAGAGGAATAGATTTAGAATAAATGCAGTCTTTTACCCAGAGTAGGGGAATCAAGAACCAGAGGTCATAGGTTTAGGGTGAGGTGGGAAAAATTGAATAGGAACCTGAGGGACAACGTTTTCACACATAGGGTGATGGGGTATATGGAACGAGCTGTCAGAGGAGGTAGTTAAGGCAGGTACTAAACAACATTTAAAAGGCACTTGGACAGGGACATTGGCAGGAAAGGTTTAGAGGGATATGTGCCAAACGTGGGCAGGTGGGACTGGTGTAGATGGGGCATCTTGGTTGTCATAGGAAGGTTGAGCTGATGGGCCTGTTTCTATGCTGTATGACTATGAGGCCTTGATAGAATGGATGTGGAGAGGATGTTTTAAAAATACCCAATGGCTTGACCTTCAGAGGCGTCTGTGGCAATGAATTCCACAGATTCACCACCCTCTTACTGAAGAAATTCCTCCTCATCTCCTTACCAAAGGTATGTCATAGAGTCATAGAGTGATACAGTGAGGAAACAGGCCCTTCGGCCCAACTCGCGCACATAGGCCAACAATGTCCCAGCTGCACTAGTCCCACTTGCCTGCGCTTGGTCCATATCCCTCCAAACTTGTCCTACACTTGTACCTGTCTGTTTCTTAAACTATGGGATAGTCCCAGCCTCAACTGCCTCTCCTATCAGCTTGTTCCTTACACCCACCACCTATTGTGTGAAAAGGTTACCCCTCGGATTCCTATTAAATCTTTTCCCCTTCATCTTGAACCTATGTCCTCTGGTCCTCGATTCCCCTACTCTGGGCAAAAGACTGTGCATCTACCCAATCTTTTCTCTCATGATTTTGTGTACCTCTATAAGATCTCCCCTCATCCTCCTGTGCTCCATGGAATAGAGACCCAGCCTACTCAACCTCTCCCTATAGTTCAAACCCTCTAGTCCTGGCAACATTCTCGTAAATCTTTTCTGAACCCTTTCAAGCTTGACAATATCTTTCCCATAACATGGTGCCCAGAACTGAACACAATATTCTACATGCAGTCTCACCAACGTCTTATACAACTGCAACATGACCTCCTTTTATTTAATAGATCACCCATGATAAAATGCTGGAGCAAACTTGATGGGTCAATGGCTGAATTCTGCTCCTATGCCTTATGACCTTATGATCCAACAAACTTCTATGATTTTTATTAGAACAGAGAAGAGATGGTTTTTTTTATAGAGGGATAAAAATCATGAATTATTTCTTAGAGTGAATAAAGTGTGGCTGTTTCCACTGGCTGGTGATGAGGAGGTCTTGTTTGAAGGTAAATGGAAAAGGGCCAAATTATTTTTGCAGTTGCTTATTATCAAACACATTCTCTAAAAGGGCACCAGAATCAAATTCAATGATAACTTTCAAAGGGAAATTGAACAGTAGCTTGAATGGGAAGAAATTTGTGTTTCTCAGAGGAAAGGGATGAGGAATGGGATGAATTGGACAGACAGAGTAGCCTGGATTATTCTCTGAAAGTTTGCTGCAACTTGCAATTCATATTGCAGATCAGGCAACAGATATGCAGAATATTATGGAGTAGAAGTCCTGATTTACTTTACAAGTAATGATTTAGACATACAGCACGGAAACAGCCCAGCAAGTCCACGCAACCATCAATCACCCAGTACACTTGCATGACCCTACACACTAGGGACAATTTACAATTTTTACCGAAGCCAATTAACCTACAAACCTGCATGTCTTTGGAGTGTGGGAGAACGTACAAACTCCGTACAGACAGCACACGTAGTCAGGATTGAACACGGGTGTCTGGCGCTTTAAGGCAGCAATTCTACCGCTGAACCACTGTGCTGCCCCTGATAGTAACTCTGGTTAGATGCATCCATTTGATTAACAAGAGGACCAATGGTAAGTCCATTGAAAGTTTGTAACAGAATCCTTGAATCACCCAATTTATTCTTCTTTCCATGTTCCAGTACTCATCATTGCCTCAATTATTTCCCATCCTACTCACCTGCCCCTTGCTCCTTAGATAATGAAGCTGTGTAATTTAATCCACAGTATATTTGCCATCTTAAAGTTTCTGCATGAAAATGAATTTGACAGGATGACCTATTGTCGAACTTGCAACACGATTGCAATCGTCGACAATGAAAAGCACTTCTGACATATTCACTGATATGCAGATGAAATTGTGCTTAAAAAAATGATAGCAAAGATTGAATTTACTTCGAGCAACTAATTTTGGAGTAATCTGATTTCAGCAGTTTATTATATTTATTAATACACATATGAAATGAATATCAGTCATATCATCATAATAATTTTGGTCTGAATTTGTTGCTCTTTTGCAAATAACAGTTGAGCCGAACATCATTGAATTCATGTACAAACTAACGGTGGCTTTGTGTTTCAGGTTATTAAGTCTTGTTTAAAAAAAAAGTTTTAATGGCATATTTGCAACTTTAATAGTTGGAGATTTCTGTAGTGCGTTAGTGCTAAACTGGAGTGAAAACAGCTTAAAGCTATGAATGTAGGGACAAGGAATTGTTTCTATGGTATAAACCAGCATCTGCAGTTCCTTCCTCCACACAAGTAACAACAGATGCTGGTTTACTAAAGAAAGACACAAAATGCTGGCGTAACTCAGCGAGTCTGGCAGCATGTTTGAAGAATGTAATAAAAAGGAACGGCAAATGCTGGTGTATACCAAAGATAGACTCAAAACGCTGGAGTAACCCAACGGGTCAGACAGGTGACATTTCGGGTTGGATCCTGCTTCAGGCTCTGAAGAAGAGTCCCAACTTGACACGTCAGCTGTCCATTTACTCCACAGATGCTGCCTGACCTCCTGAGTTACTCCAGCATTAAGCATTTCTGGAGAACATGAAGTCAGTCTGAAGAAGGGTCCCGACCCAAGGCATCACCCATCTCCGAACCACCAATGCGAAAAGAAGGGGGAAATGGTACTGTACCTAGGTACAGTGAAATTCCTTTATTTGCAAGCAATCTTACTATACTTCGGCACAATCATACTTAGGTACAAGAGTGCAAGAATGGGAGAGAATGGGGAAAAAAATAGAAAGAATATAGTTGGTTACGGAAACAATGGCAGAATCAAAATGATTCAGTCCCCAGGTTCGACAATAGCTTATTTATTTACTGCACTGAAATGTATTTGAATTCTTTAGCCAACTAGATGTAGCACTGTGATGGTTGTTGTCTCTGCATGAACAGTTTTTATGTTTCATTCTAGCTGTTTTTCCATCAATTACGTCCATGCTTCCATGACACCACGATTTCTAACCGTGGGACACTATTTATTAGGTGGACCAGGTATTGCATCTCATGAGAAGATGGGCAGCAGGGTGACGCAGCAGAGTTGCTGCCTCACAGCGCCAGAATCCCGAGTTCGATCCTGACCATGGGTATTGTCTGCATGGAGTTTGTATGTTCTCTCACATGGGTTTTCCCCAGGTGCTCCGGATTCATAGAAACATAGAAAATAGGTGCAGGAGTAGGTCATTCGGCCCTTCAAGCCAGCACCCATTCAATATTATCATGGCTGATCATCCAAAATCAGTACCCCGTTCCGGCTTTTTCCCCATATCCCTTGATCCCTTAGCCCTAAGAGCTAATTCAAACTCTCTCTTGAAAACATCCAGTGAATTGGCCTCCACTGCCTTCTGTGGCAGAGAATTCCACAGATTCACAACTCTCTCTGTGAAAAAGTTTCCGGGAGATTGTTTGTGTCTTCCTCAGTGAAGATAGAACCAAAGTACTTCCCACACTCCAAAAACGTGGAGGTTTACAGGTTAATTGGCTATGGGGAAAATTGTCAATTGTACCAAGTGTGTAGGATAGTGCTAGTGTATGGCGTGATCGCTGGTCAGCACGGGCTTGCTGGGCTAAAGGACCTGTTTCCGTGCTGCATCTCTAAAGCTAAAGCTAAAGACATCTTCCCATAATGATGTCTCAGTTGACATCTGTGTGGAGAACTGAGAACTGTAGACAGCTGGAGACAGGGCAGCACGATGGTGCAGCGGTAAAGTTGCTGCCTTACAGGGACCTGGGTTTGATCCTGAATATGGATGCTGTCTGTACGTTCTCTCTGTTACCATGTGGGGTTTCCCCATATAGGTTTGCAGGTTAATTGGTTTCGGCAAAATTGTAAAATTGTCCCTAGTGTGTAGGATAGTGTTGGTGTACGGGATGATCACTGATCGGCGTGGACTCGGTGGGCCAAAGGGCCTGTTTCTACACTGTTTTTCTAAAGCTAAAGCTAAAGATGACTAGCTAGCAAATTCATGCAATGCCTGCCCCTGGGACTCAAGCCCGGGCCCAGAACAGCATGTTGCAATACTCCACAGGAAGCACCAGAAACAAACCATTTATATTTAACACAGAGCATTATTTCAGCATCCATTTCCGATTACTTTTTAATTTTTATGCTTTTGTTTTGCTAGTAAGGATTGTTTTGCCTTGGTGCTTTGCTCGCAAGTAACAACATGATATACAGTAGACAATTAAAAATAAATGTTTCCTTGGAGATTTTGACTTTGATGAAATGAGTAGTCATTTGGGAGGATGTTTAAATCCCTATCATGTTTATGACTTTCCACGAAGGTCATTCTCATTTCTCATATTTCATGTTTACTAATGCACAGTCAGGGACCATTCAGCCCATCAAGTCTATGCAATCTCAGTGCTGCCACATCAGCCCATTCCCCCACCTAGTGTCATCTATTATTAAAGTACTATCGCAATGTTTTAGAAACATTTTGACCGGTACATGGATAGGACAGGTTTAGAGGGAATTAGTGTACATGGGAAAGTTGATTGAAGTGAATTGAATTGAATACATTTTATTAGCCAAGTGTGTATACATATAAAGAATTTGCCTTGGTGCTTTGCTCGCAAGTAACAACATGATATACAGTAGACAATTAAAAATGAAACATAAATTAAACATGTGAAGAATGAAATAAAATACCAAAGCAAAAGGAGGCTACAGACTTTTGGCTGTTGAGCAGAGCTACTGCTCGTGGAAAAAAAGCTGTTTTTATGTCTGGCTGTGACAGCTTTGACAGTCCAGAGTCGCCTTCCAGAGGGAAGTGCTTCAAAGAGTTTGTGGCCAGGGTAAGAGGGGTCAGAGATGATCTTTCCCGCTTGCTTCCTGGCCCTTGCAGTGTACAGTTCGTCGAAGGGGGGAAGGTTAGAGCCAACAACCTTCTCGGCTGATTGAATGATGCGTTGCAATCTCCGGATGTCATGCTTGGTGGCTGAGCCAAACCAGACCACGATGGAGAAGGTGAGGACAGACTCTATGATGGCAGTATAAAACTAGACCATCATTGCCCGTGGCAGATTGTGTTTCATCAGCTGCCGCAGGAAGTACATCCTCTCTTGGGCCTTTTTGACTGTGGAGTCGATGGTGGCCCCCCATTTAAGGTCCCTGGAGATGATGGTTCCAAGGAACTTAAATGACTCCACAGATGTGACTGTGGTGTTGTTGATGGTGAGTGGGGGGAGTGGAGGGGGAGCCCTCCTAAAGTCTACAATCAGTTCCATTGTCTTAAGAGCATTGAGCTCCAGGTTGTTGCGATGGCACCAGGACGCCAGCTGTGTCACTTTCTGTCTGTAGGCAGATTCCTCCCCATCCTGGGTCAGTCCTATCAGGGTTGTGTCGTATACAGACACAGAGATACAGTGCGGAAACAGGCCCTTCGGCCCACCGAGTCTGCACTGCCCAGCGATTCCTGCATATAAACACTATCGTTCACACACGAGGGACATTTGTTTACATTTTCCACGCCAATTTATTCACAAACCTGCACATCTTTTGTGTGCAGGAGGAAACCGAAGATCTCAGAGAAAACCCTCGCAGGTCACGGGGGGAACGTACAAACTCCGTGCAGACAGCACCCGTGGTCGGGATCGAACCCGGGTCTCCGGCGCTGCAAGCGCTGTAAGGCAGCAACTCTACCGCTGCGCCACCGTGCCACCCTTTGATGTCTTGATGGATAATACATTTGAGGTGCTGAATGTCTTAAGATGTATGAAGGTAGAAATATCCCAGACCTAATTATATATGTCCAAGGACACTGGAGGAAGCTCGAGTAAAAAATTGCAGGAGTCCTGATTGAAATATTATGAATCACCCTTACATACGGGTGAGGTGGCGGACGACTGGGGTGGGGGGGGGGGGGGGGGGTGGAGAATGTTGTGCCTCTATTTACAAAGGGATGCTAATGAAAAAACTATAGAACAGAAGCCTGAAGTCTATGGTAGGAAATTTACTGGAGGATTTTGAGGGTTGAGAAATACATGTGCAGGGCAGAGGTTTAAGGACAGAGGAAAGACTGAAGGATTGAAAGAGGGGAAACCTGAAAGCAACCTTTTCAAACGGAGGATGATGGGTGTGTGGAATAAGCTGTCAGATCTGTGGTAGAGCCAGGTACAATAACAACATTTAAAAGACATTCGGACAGGTACATGAACAGGAAAGATTTAGAGATAGATGGGCCAAATATTGACAGGTGGGACAGTGGAGATGGGGCACCTTGGTCAGCATAGACAAGTTAGGCCAAAGGGCCTAAACTAAAGGAAATCAAATATCTGTCCAAATGTCTTTTAAATTGTGTTATAGTATCTGCCTCAACTACCTCCTCTAGCAGCTTTCACCCTCTGTGTGAAAAAGTTGCCCCTCAGTTTCCTATTAAATTGAAATTTTTGAGCATTTCAATATAATTCTTAAACAAAGCCAGCTACAAAAATCCAGGCCAGTGTAGAACTGACAGAGGAACCATGGAGATATTAAATCCAGGTGATGCTAGAAGATCTCAAGGCATTAATCTTTATTTATTTAAGTGATACTAATGTCACTGACGCATCCAACTTTTACTGCCCGTCCCTACTTGCCCTGAACTTAATGGTCCCCATGTAGTAGGCACCCTTTATCCTTTATCTGGACACTGTTGTAACCATGTATAGTTTCTCGGTGTCTGGATAGCACGCAACAAAGAAGCTTTTCAGTGTACCGAGGTACACCTGACAATAATAAACGAAACTAAACTAAACAAAAAACTTCTGCCTGCTCACTTGCTGTGAAAAGTGAAAACTTAATCTGCAATGAGCTTCCATCTCAGCAGACCATTTCCTGCTTCGTGTTTGGAGAAATTGGTGGGACATCTGTGTACATCTAATTTGTAACGCAGTGGGATTCACCTATTGCATCACTGGTCACGGACAGAACATGTCCCCTACCTGGCTCTACCACAGATCTGACAGCTTATTCCACACACCCACCATCCTCCGTTTGAAAAGGTTGCTTTCAGGTTTCCCCTCTTTCAATCCTTCAGTCTTTCCTCTGTCCTTAATGCAAGTTATTATTGAGAAAGCTGATAGAATTGGCTACCGCTAGTGAGCCTGTGACAATGTAAAAGCCACAAGACTTGTATGGGTTCCTTTCAGCAAAGAACAATCACATCTCCTGCAGTTGGCTAAAAGGATTTCTGGAGCACAGACCACAGTCACGTATTCAAGCTAAATAAAAAGATTTTTACTGGCATCTTAGTTTAGTTTAGGGATACAGCATGGAAATGTGCCCTTTGGCCCACCGAGTCCACACCGACCATCGATCACTCGTTCACACTGGTTCTATGATATCCCACTTTCTCATCCACTCCCTTCTCGCCAGGGGCAATTTTACTGAGACCAGTTAACCTACAAACCCGCACGTCTTTGGGATGTGGGAGGAAACCGGAGCACCCAGAGGAAATCCACGCAGTCACAGGGAAAATGTGCAAACTCCACACAGACAGCACCCAGGTCAAAATCGAACCTTGGTCACTGTCGCTGTAAGGCATCAGCTCTACCAGCTGCGCTACTGTGCTGCATTTGATTCCTATTTTCTCTGAATATGGAATACTTTGCTGTGTTAAAGGAAAGAAAGACGCAAGGTTCCATTCTGACCTTGGATGCTGTCTGTGTAGCGTTTGTACCTTCTCCCTGAAACCATATTTGTTTCCTCCGGGTGCTCTTGTTTCCTCCCACATCCCAAAGATGTGCGGGTTTGTAGGTTAATTAATCTTTGTAACTTCCCCCCTAGTCTGTAGGGAGTGTATGTGAAAGTGAGATAACATACAACTAGTGTGAACTACTGTTTCGTTTTGTGTGTTTTGTTGGTTTTTTTTGTTGTTTATTTTCTTTTTTTCTTTGTCTTTTCCTCTCTCTCTCTCTCTCTCTCTCTCTCTCCCTCTCTCTCTCTCTCTCTCTCTCTCTCTCTCTCTCTCTCTCTCTCTCTCTCTCTCTCTCTCTCTCATTTATCATATTGTTTACAGTGTACTATGTTTACATATTCTGTTGTGCTGCAGCAAGTAAGAATTTAATTGTTCTATCTGGGACATATGACAATAAAACACTCTTGACTCATGATCGATGGTCGGCGTTGACTCGGTGGGCCGAAGGGCCTGTTTCCACTCTATATCTTTAAAGTAAAGTAATATACCAAATTTGTAGATGATACAAAAGTGGGTGGTATTGAGATAGTGAAGATGGTTATCAATAATTGCAACAGGATCTTGATCGGTTGGCCAGGTAGGCTGAGGAATGGCTGATGGAATTTGATACAGAGAAATGTGAGTTGTTGCATTTTGGAAAGTCTAACATGGGCAGAACCTACACAGTGAATGATAGAGCACTAGGGAGTGTTGTAGAGCAGAGGGATCTAGGAGTGCAGGTGGATGGGGGCATCACAGGAAGATGGGATGGTCAAAAAGGCTTTTGGCACATTGGCCTTCATCAGTGAGAGTATTGAGTATAGAAGTTGGGAGGTGATGTTGCAGTTATATAAGATGTTGGTGAGGCCTCATTTAGAGTATTGTGTTCTGTTTTGGGCACCAGGTTGTAGGAAAGATGTTGTCAAGCTGAAAAGGATGCAGAGAAGAGTTACAAGGATGTTGCCAGTACTCGAGGGTGTGAGCTATAGGGAGAGGTTGAGCAGGCTCGGACTCTATTCTGGCAAGGAGGATGAGGGGTGATCTTATAGAGGTGCATAAAATCATGAGAGGAATAGATTAGATTGCTGAGTCTCTTGCCCAGAGTGAGGGAAATGAGAACCAGGGGGCATAGGTTTATGGTGGGGAAAGATTTAATAGGAATCTGAGGGGTAACTTCTTTGCACAAAGGGTATGGAGCGAGCTGCTGGAGGTGGTAGTTGAGGCAGGGACTATTGCAACTTTAAGAAGCAATTGGACAGGTTTAGAGGGATATGGGCCAAACACAGGCAAGTGGGACTAATGTAGATGGGACATGTTGGTCAGTGTGGGCAAGTTGGGCAGAAGGGCCTGTTTCCATGCTGTATGACTCTTAACTCTATACCAGGAAAGATATTCTTTGTGCAAATTAAGATATGAAGAACCTGAAATAATTATTTGACTCATCTGAAGCTGAAAAGTTGGGAATAGTTGGAATTTAAATGGTGTGTCTTCTGAAGGGGGTTGGATTTATAGTCACCCAGGCAGGTGGATAGTTATCCATCACACATCAGATTTATGCTTTGCAGCAAATAGCATTCTTGGATGAATTACAGATGATGATGAGTCAGAGTATAGGAGTGAGATCGATCGATCGACCGACCAAATGGTGCCAGAACAACAACCTTACCCTCAATGTAAGTAAAACCAAGGAACTGATAGTTGACTTTGGAGGAGGAAGGCCGAGGATCCACAAACCTGTCTTCATCAATGGCACGGTGGTGGAGAGAGTCAAAATCTGCAAATTCATGGGCGTGCATATCTGTCCTGGACCCAGCACATTGATGCAATGATAAAGAAAGCCCATCATTATCTCTACTTCCTCAGAAGATTGAGGAGAATCATTATGTCAATTAATACTCTCTTGAACTTCCACAGGTGTACAGTAGATAGCATATTAACTGGTTGCATCATGGCCTGGTTCAGCAACTCGAACGCTCAGGAACGAAGAAGTTGCAAAAAGTTGGTGAACGCAGCCCGATCCATCGTGGGTGCTGACCTCCCCAGTGTAGAAGCAGTCGCTGCCTCAAAAAGTCAGCCAGCATCATCAGAGACCCACACCACCCTGGCCACACACTCACTTCACTCCTGCCATTGGAAAGAAGGTACAGGAGCCTAAAACTGTAGCATCCAGGTTCAGAAACAGCTTCGACCCTGCAACCATCAGGCTCTTAAACATTACAACTTCCAAATAGGCTCCAACTACATCGACTTGGGGGCTTTGTTTTTTTCTTTGCAAGATTATTGTTTGTTTTTTATATATGTATGTGAATATGTATATGTGTCTGTGTATATCTGTGTACATATAACAATAAAACACTCTTGACTCTTGAATAGAAAGACATTTGGGTGGGAGGTGAGCCACTTCCCAGAGGATAGACACATAAATGCAAACTTCTCAGTGTTTTAATTCCTTTAAACAGGGAGGGTCAAACAAATCATGAAAAATAGTTTTAATGTTCTGGATAAAACACAGTCTAATTAAATAGTTTGAATATCGCTGTGGGTTTTATTCTCTTGGGTGGATTGTGGTTGATGAGTTGTTTTGATAGTTTTATTGTTGCGGAACCTAATATCACATTTAGATTGAAATGCCAGATTATTTTTAACTATAAGTTGTTGAAAATGTTTCTTACTCCGAGAGTGCTGGGGGGCCTGGAATGGTGTAGAACGGTACTGCAGATGCTGGTTTATACCGAAGATAAACACAAAGTGCTGGAGTAACTCAACGGGTCAGGCAGCATCTCTGGAGAAAAAGGATGGGTGCCATTTCGGGTCGGGACCCTTCTTCAGACTGCTGTGTCTATCTGCCAGGGATGGTAGTGGAGGCAAATACGATAGTAGTATTTAAGAGCCATTTAGATAGGCAAGGCAGGACATAGAGGGACATGGATCATGTACAGGCCAATGTGTTCAGTTTAACTAGGCGTTATGTTCAGTGCAAACACTGTGGGCTGATGGGCCCAAACCTGTGCTGTACTGTTCTATGTTCTATGATTGGAGAGAAACTGGACAAAGGACTTTCCTCCAGGGGGTTATTATTTCCCCAGAGAGATGAAACAAGATACCTATCACACAGAAAGATAAAGAGGGCCTGTCCCACTTAGGCGATCTTTTTGGCGACTGCCGGCGACTGTCAAAGTCGTAGCAGGTCGCCAAACTTTTCTTTTACCCAACGACAATGACCACGACTATGCCGAGTCAGGTCGAGATTACAGCGTCTTCTGAAACATCGCGAAAATTCCCACGCTGTCAATGCTTCTCCGGCGTCCTGGTTTTCGCTGAAATCACTGACAAGTCGGTAAGTACTTGAGAGTTTTGAACTATAACACCTTGTATGGGTTACTTAAAAACCAAGCTTCACTGTAACAAGGAATAAACCGGATTTACTTCCAGTTTACTAATAGTTGTATTAATAAAAAATAATTTAAAAAGTGGTTAAGTGGATTTTTGTGAAAAGTGTGTGGGCACTCTTTGAAAATGTTAGGGAGATGCATATCTGGTTTCTGGGTTGCATATCTGGGTTTGGAACTCACTTTAAATGTAATGGCAGAGGCCAAAAACATCGCGAAAATTCCCACGCTTACCTGACCGTCAAACTGTCGCCTCCAATCTACCTGTCAAATGTCCTGACGGTAAATAAATTGGTTGAACACAAGCATTTTATGGTATTTTGAAATGGCTTTTCTTATTTTAATATTATGTGCTTCTAAATGCATCTTAAGAGAACCTAGCAAACCTGGGGACAGCATGCGACAGCGCCCGCAATAAGCAACGATACAATAGTCAATAGTCGTTTATTTGTCACATACACATAAATGTGTAGTGAAATGAAACATTACCCGCAGTTGAACAATAAGACCAATAAGAATAATCAATAAAAATGCAATAACACATACAATCACAAACTAACACCAAACAAAAAGAAACATCCATCACAGTGAGTCTCCTCCAGTCCCTCCTCACTGTGATGGAAGGCCACAGTGTCTTTTCTCTTCCCTGCCGTCTTGTCCCGCGGTCATGCTGTTGTCGTTGTCACGTCGGGGCGGTCGGGGCTCCTGACATTGAAGCCCCCGCTGGGCGGTGAAAATCCCGCGGCCTATTTCAGGCCGCGCCGGACGGTGAAAGGTCCGCGGCGGGCCGACCCAAGCCCCGCGATTCGGGGCGGGCGAACACGCTGCCTCTGCCGCTGCCGGTGCTCCCGATGTCGGCCCCCAAACAGGGGCCTGCGGGCTTCCGACGTCCACGCGGCCCGCGCCGGAGCCTCCGGAGACGAGTCGCAGCCGCTCCCGCAGCATCCGCAGGCAGCCAGCGCAGCAGGTGGTGAGTCCGGGCCGCGGGCTCTGCGAACCAGAGCCCCAGGTGGTCCCAGGTGCATGGCCGGTGGTAGGCCGCAACGGGAACGGAGACACGACACAGAAACAAAGGTCGCGTCTCCGTTCGGGAGAGAGAATTTTACAGTTCCCGTTCCCTCCCTCCCCCCCCAAACATAACATACAAACCCTACACCATATTAAAACTACAATTTAGACAAAAACAACAAAAAACACAAAAGACAGACGGACTGCAGGCAAGCCGCAGCTGCGACGGCAGCGCTGGCTCCTCTGGCGAAAAGCCAGCTGTCGCCGAGAAATTTCAAACCGTTTGATTTCTCGGTGACATGCCGAGATCCACTACGATCTTTGGAAGATTCCTCACGATCATGCCCGCAACACCCCCGACGAACTGTCGGCGGCAGCCTAGTCGCCGGAGGTCGCCTTAAAATCGCCTAAGTGGGACGGGGCTCTTAGTTTCCCCGCATTGCTCTATGCTGATATCCAAAAAATGCTCTGTCGTCAATGAATTGCTTTGGAAGTGTCATCACCACTGTGATGTGAAGTCTGTTGTACTTACATCAACGGACAATCACTACCAAACTTCACCAAAACAATATGTAGAAACACAGAACTGCAGTTGCTGGTTTATATCAAAGATAGACTCAAAGTGCTGGAGTGACTCAATAGACAATAGACAATAGACAATAGGTGCAGGAGTAGGCCATTCAGCCCTTCGAGCCAGCACCGCCATTCAATGCGATCATGGCTGATCACTCTCAATCAGTACCCCGTTCCTGCCTTCTCCCCATACCCCCTTACTCCGCTATCCTTAAGAGCTCTATCCAGCTCTCTCTTGAAAGCATCCAACGAACTGGCCTCCACTGCCTTCTGAGGCAGAGAATTCCACACCTTCACCATCCTCTGACTGAAAAAGTTCTTCCTCATCTCCGTTCTAAATGGCCTACCCCTTATTCTCAAACTGTGGCCCCTTGTTCTGGACTCCCCCAACATTGGGAACATGTTATCTGCCTCTAATGTGTCCAATCCCCTAATTATCTTATATGTTTCAATAAGATCCCCCCTCATCCTTCTAAATTCCAGTGTATACAAGCCCAATCGCTCCAGCCTTTCAACATACGACAGTCCCGCCATTCCGGGAATTAACCTAGTGAACCTACGCTGCACGCCCTCCATAGCAAGAACATCCTTCCTCAAATTTGGAGACCAAAACTGCACACAGTACTCCAGGTGCGGTCTCACCAGGGCCCGGTACAACTGTAGAAGGACCTCTTTGCTCCTATACTCAACTCCTCTTGTTACGAAGGCCAACATTCCATTGGCTTTCTTCACTGCCTGCTGAACCTGCATGCTTCCTTTCATTGACTGATGCACTAGGACACCCAGATCTCGTTGAACTCCCCCTCCTCCTAACTTGACACCATTCAGATAATAATCTGCCTTTCTATTCTTACTTCCAAAGTGAATAACCTCACACTTATCTACATTAAACTGCATCTGCCATGTATCCGCCCACTCACACAACCTGTCCAAGTCACCCTGCAGCCTTATTGCATCTTCCTCACAATTCACACTACTCAGCGGGTCAGGCAACATCTCTGGAGAAAAAGGATGGGTGATGGTGAAAGGAATCGTCTTCGAAGATCCTGACCCTACACGTCACCCATCCTTTTTCTCCAGAGAGGCTGCTGTTACTCCAGCACTTTGTGTCCGTCTTTACCAAAACAATGCTGTGTTCAGGCAGTGTGGCTTTGATGGAGAAGAGACGGTTGCCGCCTCAAAAGACTGTGTCTGTAATAAAAGATGGAACTGCAGATGATGGTTCACACAAAAGGATCCCCTTTGAGGCCTTGTTCAGTCAGCAGGATTGAAGGGTAGAGCTTAGTATTGTTGCACAAAGACATCTTGCAGGCCTCAACTGCAAGTGAAACCAATCACACTGCAGTCTGAAGACAGGTCCCGACCTAAAATGTCACCTATCCATCTTCTCCGGAGATGCTGCCTGACCTGTTGAGTTACTCCAGTACTTTGCGTCCTTTTGTGTATTAACCAGCATCTGCAGTTCTTTGTTTCTACAGAATATCACAAGCTTTTTGAATCACGTTCTCAACTCAACTTGGCAATTTCAAGAAATAAAGCGCACTCTCTCCCTTTCTCTCGCTTTTTTCTCTCTTTTCTCTATCTCTGTGTGTCTCTCTATCTTTCCCTCTGACTGTGTCTCTCTCTCTGTCTCTTTCTCTGTCTTCCTGTCTCTCTCTGTGTCTGCCTGACACTCTCTCTCTCTCCCTCCCTCCCTTTGTTATTGTACCCTGCTTAGAATTGTCCCTTCTGGTTTTCACTGGCAATATTAAGCCCTGTTAATTATCTTGGGCCAGATCTTTAGATCACCAATTTCCTCCTGCAAGTTTTGTTCATTAGGCAGTGAAATGACATTTGTCTGACGCACGCGCATAATTGCGCAAGTAGGCTTCCAAACTCGACCAGTATTGGTGGAGGAGGGTAATGTAATCCTTCGCCGAGGTCATCACACTCTTGTGCAAAACTGCTGAAAGGATTTGAAGAACTGTAAACAGGATTCAATAGAGTCCAAGTTCATTTAAGTGAGAAAAAGGAATTAACACTGGGCTGTAAAACAGATGGGTCAAGAATATTTAATTAGTTTCAACTCCAGAACCAAAACCCAAAATTTCTTGCACATTGATGTTTGACAAATTGCAAATAAGCAATGAGAACCTATCCATTAAAACTTGCTGAAGTCCACAGTCAAAACAGCAATTAAAAAGATTAAGGACGAAACAACCTCAGTTTTGCGCTGTGCATTGAGTGTGAGCAGCTTCTGCCCATCAGGGTCTTAAACCACACTGCACACAACCCCACCTCAGCCAATGGCTTTACATAGTAGAAACAAGGAACTGCAAATGCTGGTTAATACACAAAAGGACACAAAGTGCTGGAATAACGCAGCGGGTCAGGCGGCATCTCGAGAGAACATGGAAAGGTGACGTTTCGGGTTGAGATTATTAAATGACTTTATACGGGTTGCATTACACAATTCAATTTGCACTATTATGGTCTAATTATCTGATCATTTAACTTACTTTAGTTCAGTTTAGAGGCGCAGCATGGAAATAGGCCCATCAGTCCACCGAGTCCACACCGACCATCGATCACCCGTTCACACTAGTGATCCCATTTTCCCCACTGCCTACACACTAGAAGCAGCTCACAAAGGCCAATTAACCTACACGTCTTTGGGATGTGGGAGGAAACCAGAGCACTCCGAGGAAACCCATATGATCACAGGGAAAACAGACAAACTCTGCACAGATAGCACCCGAGGTCAGGATCCAACCTGGGTCTCGTGCTGTGAGGCAGCAGCTCCACCAGCTGCTATTTATTAATTAATTAAATTAATTAATTATGTATTGTATATTTATTGTATTATTGAGTTCATGTGGTAGCTGTTGCAAATAGGAGTAGGGAAATAACTGCAGATGCTGGTACAAATCGAAGGTATCACAAAATGTTGGAGTAACTCAGCAGGTCAGGCAGCATCTCAGGAGCAGAGAAGGAATGGGTGATGCTTCGGGTCATTTTGTGATACCTTCATGTTGCAAATATGAGTCTCATTGCCCCAATTCCGGTGCATAAGACAATTACATGCTTTAGTTCAGTTTAGAGATACAGCGTGGAAATAGGCCCTCGCCCCACTGAGTCCACACCGACCAGCGATTACCCGTTCTATCCTGCAAATCAGGGAACCTGCACGTATTTGGAATGTGGGAGGAAACCGGAGCACACGGGGGAAACCCATGCGGTCGCAGGGAGAAACATACAAACTCCTTACAGGCAGCACCCGTAGTCAGGATCAGGTGCTGTAAGACAGCAACGCTACCACTGCGCCACAGTTCTGCCGTAAAGATGTTGGGCATGTTCACTCCAGTGGTCCATGAACTCAAATTCCTCTCAGCACTCCTCAGCTTCTGCTCCAGTTCCAACTTTACTGCAAAATTGGCGTTAAACACAGCAGACTGCATCTATCATAGAGCTCTAATTAAACCCCAAAGTTTTAGGTAAATCATTTTAAAGGAAGCTTGTGATATTTATCTGGCAAGAAAAATATCAAGAAAGCAACGTCTCACTCCCTTCCGCCCGTCAGAGACTGAGAAATCTCCTCAAGGTATGTCCACTCTGAAGAGGTTCTCCCTCTGACGAGAGTTCTGCAACAGCCTCTCTTGCTGCTCCCCCTCTGATTCCTCCTGCACTCCGACTCCCTTCTCCAAGCTGACAATGATCTGCATCCCATTTGCCTCGTTTTCACACCTTACACTGCCTTATCTCTGTATCTCCCTCTCCCCTAACTCAGTGTGAAGAAGGGTCACCCATTCCTTCTATCCAGAGATGCTGCCTGCCCCGCTGAGTTACTCGAGCATTTTTCTCTATCTTCTGTCTATGAAGATTGGCCTGGAGATCACAACACAACCTCCCTCTCCCCCCCCCCTCCCCCTCCTCCCCCTCCCCCCCTCTCCCCACCTCTCCCTCTCTCCCCCTCTTTCCCCCACCTCCCTCCCTCTCTCTGGAAAGTGGGAAGTTGAAGACTTCATCCCACAGTCTACATTATTTCTGGCCAAGGTTTTAACGAGGATTGATTACTTCTTTGACAGTATTTGAGTTTGCATTCTTCATGCCTATTTATTCTAGTTTTTTCCAAGAGAATCTGTCACTTGTTTATGCATCTTCAACTTCTGCCAATTCTGCAGAAATTTTTAACTTTCAATGATGAAGCCATTAATTTTGTAATAAGTTAACATTATAACCCATTCAGTTGGTATGAATTGATGCTGGCCATAACTTATGTCAAAACGCACTGTCCAGCTAGTCTTGCAATATTTACAAAACCCCAGAATAATCAGGAATTATGAAATCATGAGAGGAATAGATAGGGTAAATACACAGAGCCTTTTGCCCAGAGTAAGGGTATTGAGAACCAGAAGATAGGTTTATGGGGGGGGGGGGAGGAGGAGATTTAATACATACCTGAGGGGTAACTTTTTTATATAAAGGCTGGTGGGTGCATGGAACGAACTACCGGAGGAGGTAGTTGAGCCAGGTGCTTTCAAGAGAGAGCTGGATGGAGCTCTTAGGGATAGCGGAGTGAGGGGGTATGGGGAGAAGGCAGGAACGGGGTACTGATTGAGAGTGATCAGCCATGATCGCATTGAATGGCGGTGCTGGCTCGAAGGGCTGAATGTCCTACTCCTGCACCTATTGTCTATTGTCTATAATGTTTCATCAGAAAATGCTGGAGTAACTCAGCAGGTCAGGCAGCATCTCAGGAGAGAAGGAATGGGTGACGTTTCGGGTCGAGACCCTCCTTCTCTCCTGAGATGCTGCCTGACCTGCTGAGTTACTCCAGCATTTTGTGAATAAATACCTTCGATTTGTACCAGCATCTGCAGTTATTTTCTTACACTATCATAATGTTTAAGAGACATTTGGCCAGGTACTTAGTTCAGAAGGATTTGGGTCAAATGCGGGCAGGTGGGACTGGTGGAGATGGGCATGTTTGTTGGCAAGTGCAAGTTGGGACGAAGTGCCTGTTTCCACGCCGTATGACTCTATGACTCACGATTAGTGCCTCAAACACACTACCTCCCCACCTGCTCACTCAGGGTGAACCATCTGCTTGGGTGGGGCAGTGGTCTCAGTGCCAACGACTCGGGTTCAAACCCGGCCTCGGGTGCTGTCTGTGTGGAGTTTGCACGTTCATCTTGTGACCACGTTGGGATCCCTCTGAGTGCTGAGATTTCTTCCCACATCTCCAATGATCTAATTGGCTGTTCCTGATGACTACTCGGAGGCTGAAGGGACTTGGTGAGAATGTGGGGAGAATGTCATGGGGGGATTAGTGTATTACGATTAGATCATTAGGGAATATTTACAGGCAGCTGAAGTTTAGTTTAGTTTAGAGATACAGTGCGGAAACAGGCCCACCGAGTCCACTCCGACCAGCGACCCCCGGGGCAGGGAGGAGGGGGGGGAGGGGGGGAGAGGGGGGGGGGGGAGAGGGGAGGGGAGAGGGGAGGGGAGGGGGGGGGAGAGGGAGGTTGTGTTGTGATCTCCAGGCCAATCTTCATAGACAGAAGATAGAGAAAAATGCTCGAGTAACTTAGCGGGGCAGGCAGCATCTCTGGATAGAAGGAATGGGTGACCCTTCTTCACACTGAGTTAGGGGAGAGGGTGATACAGAGATAAGGCAGTGTAAGGTGTGAAAACGAGGCAAATGGGATGCAGATCATTGTCAGCTTGGAGAAGGGAGTCGGAGTGCAGGAGGAATCACAGAGGGGGAGCAGCAAGAGAGGCTGCTGCAGAACCCTCGTCAGAGGGAGAACCTCTTCAGAGTAGACATACCTTGAGGAGATTTCTCAGTCTCTTTCATGCTTTCTTGATGATTTTCTTGTATTTTGCCTTAAGGTATAGTTGCTTGCATCATCAAAACGTCCTTTCTCCATTCATTGATGCAAATCCTCGAAATACCCGCTTACATTTCGTTCCCTGGTTTCAAGTGCTTGGTTAATGAAGTGGAACCTGTCTGCGGTGGAACCAAAGAACCAATGCACCAAATCATTTGTGATGTATTTGTGATGTACATGTGTTTTATATGTGTATATATGGGCATCATGGGCGGGAGAGCTGAATGCAAGTAGGAATTTCATTGTTCTGACTGGGACACATGGCAATAAAACACTTGAATCTTGGCTCTTGAAATAGAACTTCTTGGCTCATAACTTGACCAAAATGCTTTTTTACCGTGACATGATATCTTGCCATTAGTTATACCACATGAGGTTTCATAACCATTAATTTCTATTTAGACTTTGTGGGAATGATTTTATAATGGAGAGCAAATGAGAATGCAAAGGAGAAAGATTCACATTGGCCTCAACTAATCCACTCCACAGTTCCTATGCCAATATTGTTGATGTTCGCCAACATTTACATCTGAAAGCTATTTTAACTTTATACTTATTCCGTCAATAATAAGAGTAGTATATGAGGAAATGCAACCTCATAAAATTGGGACTACAATTGGTTTTCAAAATTTTCAGTCTGCAAATCATTGGGCAGCACAGTGGCGCAGCGGTAGAGCTGCTGCCTCACAGCGCCAGAGACCTGGGTTTGATCCTGACTACGGGTGCTGTCTGTATGGATTTTGTACATTCTCCCAGTGACCGCATGGGTTTTCTCCGGGTGCTCCGGTTTCCTCCCACACTCCAAAGATGTACAGGTTTGTAGGTTAACTGACTTTGGTGAAATTGTAAAAATTGCCCCTGGTGTGTAGGATAGTGCTGGTGTAGGGGGTGATCATTGGTTGGCGCAGATTCGGTGGGCCGAAGGGCCTGTTTCCGTGCTGTACCTCTGAAGTCTAAAGTAATTGAATAAAAGTTGTATATCACGATCCATTCGTTGAGGTCAGCATTTCAACATGATGCGAATTTTCATAATTGGAAAGGGAGTTGATAAAATAACATGGCATTCATTATCGTTGAATTCTATATGGTGACTGTGGAAATTACCCATGGTTGCACAGGTAGATATCAGCATGAGTACCTGGGGAGTATCTATTTCTCAGATGCAGAGATTTAGACAAGCCCTAAGTTGTCGAAGTCTGAAGAAGGTCCCAACCCGAAACATCACCTATCCACGTTCTCTAGTGATGCTGCCTGTCCCGCTGTTATACCAGCACTTTATGTCCTTTGCTCCACATGTGGTGAACAATGTTTTAAAAGGTTTTGTACGCACAATGGACTGCAGATTCTGGAATCTTGAGCAGTAGTGGGCGGCAACATTGGCACAGCTGGTAGAGCTGCTGCCTCCCAGCGCCAGAGAACCAAGTTCAATCCTGACCTAGGGTGCTGTCTGCGTGTGGATGGGTTTCCTCTGGGTGCTCCGGTTTCATCGCACATCCCAAAGACGAGCGGGTATATCGTTTAATTGGCCTCTGTAAATTGCCCGAATTGTACAGGGGGAGGGATGAGTAAACGGGATAACATGGACCTTGGTGTGAATGGGTGATCAATGGTGGCTATGCACTTGGTGGGCCAAAGGGTTCTTTGGTGTGTGGGTGGAAACCGGGGAAAGTCCACATGGTCACAGGGAGGACGTACAAAATCCTTGCAGACAGCACCTGTATTCAGAATCAAACCCGGGTCTCTGGCGCTGTGAGGCAGCAACTCTGAAGCTGCGACACTGTGTTCCTGTGCTGTAGTGCACTATGTTTTATGTTTAATTAGGGATGGGCAGTAAAAGCTGGCACCACCAGCAATTTCCACACACTGCAAGCAGGTAAAATGAGTGGAAGAAGAGGGATTGAAAGTGAAGCAGTGGAAAAGGATTGAAATAGCTAACAGCTATGCTGGCACAAGCGACTTGGATTGTTTTCTCTAGAATGCCGGAGGTTGCAGGAAGACCTGATAGAAGTATATAAAGTAGTGAGAGGCATAGATAGGGTAGACAGTCAGAACAGGGTGGAAAATTAAATACTAGAGGGCATAGCTTTCAGGTGAGAGGGGCAAAGTTTGATGGTAGTGTGGGGGGTACATTTTTTACACAGAGGGTGGTGTGTGTCTGGAATGCACTGCTGGGAGGTGGTGGTGGAGTCAATATGATAGTGATGTTGAAGCAACTTTTGGATATGCAAGGAATGCTTAGTTTGGTTCAGAGATACAGTGTGGAAACAGGCCCTTCGGCCCACCGAGTCTGCGCCAACCAGCAATCCCATTAACACTATCTTACACACACTAGGGACTATTTACATTTACACCCAGCCAATTAACCTACAAACCTGTACGTCTTTGGAGTGTGGGAGGAAACAGAAGATCTCGGAGAAAACTCACGCGGTCGCGAGGAGAACGTACAAACTCCGTACAGACGGCGCCCGTACTTGGGATCGAACCCGCATCTCTGGCGCTGAAAGCGTTGTAAGGCAGTGACTCTACCGCTGTGCCACTGTGCTGCTCTGGAGGGAATGGAGTGATATGGATTATGTGCAGGCAGATAACAGTTGGTCTTGGGATCATGTTCAGCACAGACATAGTGTGCCGAAGGGCCTGTTCTAACAGTGGACAAGCTAGAAACTTTTCTAAAAAAAGGAAATTGATGGAGATTCTTAGCAGATCAGGCAGCATCCATGGAGGCAGAAACAGAGTCAATATTCAGACTGCTGGTCTTTCATCAGAATAGGGGGAAAAATTAAAGGGTAAAGCAAGTTTGTGATGCTGAGAAAGGGCAGAAGGGGAGAAAAGAAGGGATAAAGAGGTTTGTGGGCACGTGGAAAGATTAACGACTAAAAGGATAGGGTCTAAAAGGGGTTAAAGATCTAACACAAAATGTAGGGGTGGTGAACAAAAGAAATGAGTGTAAATTCTTGAAAGGAATCTTAAACTGCTGATAGGTTTGTGCAAAACGTTCGCTGAAGTTTGGAGCATTAAGATGTTGAACATGTCCAAGGGAAGTGACGAGTTAATCAGCAACATTGAACTGCAAGTACTGGAGTATTGAGCAAAACACAAGGTTCTGGAGGAATTCAGAGGGTCAAGCTGCATCTGTGGAGGGAATGGAGAGGTGATGTTTTGGGTCGGGACCCTTTAAGAAGATCCCTGAAAAGCCATCCGTCCATTCCCTCCACAGATCGGTGGCACAGCGACAGAGCTACTGCCTTACACACCAGAGACCTGGGTTCGATCCTGACTACGGGTGCTTGTCTGTACGGAGTTTGTACGTTCTCCCCGCGACCTGTGTGTGTTTTCTCCGGGATCTCCGATTTCCTCCCACACTCCAAAGACGTACAGGTTTGTAGGTTAATTGGATTGGTATAGTTGTAAATTGTCCCTAGTGTGTGTAGGATAGGGTAAGTGTGCGGAGATCGCTGGTCGGCACGGACTCGGTGGGCGCTCTGTATCTCTAAGCTAAATTAAAAGATGCAGCCTGTCCTGCTGAGTTATTCCGCACTTTGTGTTAGGTAGGAAATTGCTTGTGGGCTGAGGGACATTAGCCCTGAGACTACAGAGTGTACTGGTCAGAATTCAAAATGATGAACTTCATGTGGAACCTCACCCAAGGTTCATCAGTAAAGCAAGCATAGAAAAGCATGGAATAACCCAGCGGGTCAGCTAGCATCTCTGGAGAACATACAGTGAAAAGCTTTTTGTTGCATGCTATCTAGGCAGCAAAAAGAGTATACATGATTACAACCAAGCCGTCCAAAGTGTACCGATACAGGATAAAGGGTGTAACGTTTAGTGCAAGGAAAACTCCAGTAATGTCCAATGAAAGACAGTTCCAACGTCTCCATTGAGATAGATAGGTCAGGACTGCTCTCTAGTTGGTGGGAGGACGGTTCAGTTGCATGGTCACATTTGGGAAGATACTGTCCCTGAATCTGGAGGTGTGCATTTTCACACTTCGCAACCCCTTGCCAGGTGGAAGAGGGAGTTATGATTATGCTGGTGGCCTTGCCGAGGCAGCGTGAAGTGCAGATGGAATCGATGGAAGGGAGGTTGGTTTGCATGATGGTCTGGGCTACGTTCACAACTCTCTGCAATTTCTTGCATAGGATTGTTTTGGGTCGGGACCCTTCTTCATGTTTGATAGGAGTCTGGCAAGCAAACACCATCTGAATTTAAACCTAAATTAAATTAAATTAAATCACAGGATATAATTAGTTAATTTTCTGTGGTGTTAGTTAACGGCTGTCGAACCTACACTTGTTTTCTAACCATTTCAGCTGTCAGATGTTTCTCCCCCATTGATGACTGGAGACCAGGAGAGCACCCAACTTGGGAAAAGGTCAAGCAATGTTGATATAAAAGTCCATGATCAAACGTTCAGTGGGATCATCCTTACTGTTCTCATGAATAAATCCACAGAGTTATCTGTGGTATTTTAGAATCATCAAATAGATTTCACAATGGGAAGTAAACTAAACTGGACCAACAGAGATAGGCACAGTCAAACTCATTTAAGAATTCATTTAAGAATTTGATATAACTTTATATTCTCATCAGCATGCCTGAGCCTTGAAATTTGACTTAATTGCCCCTGGTTTTCAGAGCAAATCATGAAATTAAATGCAGCCCCTTTGGGTGTGATTCAGCTCAACTCAGCTGGACATTTCCACATCCACTCTATCCCGGCCTTTCACTATTCGGTGAGTTTCAATGAGGTCGCCCCGCATCCTTCCAAACTCCAGCGAGTACAGGCCCAGAGCTGACAAACGCTCGTCACACCTTAACCCAATCATTCCCGGGATCATTCTCGTAAACCTCCTCTGGACCCTCTCCAACACCAGCACATCCTTCCTCAGATATGAAGCCCAAAGTACACCTCTATGTAACTGCTGATTGTAGGATTTAAATATCAATTACAACTTCCATTATTTATCACTTTTAACATAGTGAAATAAAGTCATGAGGCAAGTTTAAAGGAGACTAGACCAAGTGGACCCGCTGGGCCCAAACCTCTCCTACATTGGTGCAGCACCCTCTCCTCTCCCTCTCCCCTCTCACCCCCCTTCCCTCCTCTCCCCCTCCCCCCCTCCCTCCGCCCCCTCCCTCTCAACCCCCCTTATCCTCCCTCCTCCCCCTCCCTCCCTAGGATAGATTTAAACTTTAAAATGTGAATAACTTTAAAAATATAACATCGATTTCAAAGAAATCTTCTTCCATTAGCACCAAAGGGACGACGATGAGTAAGATGGGCCTAAAATTGTCGCGCTATTGTGTACCATTTTAGTTGTAGCTCAGGAACAAACAAACAAGAATTTTAGTATATAGACTAGACCAAGTGGACCCGTTGGGCTCAAACCTCTCCTGCATTGGTGCAGCACCCTCTCCTCCCCCACTCCCCCTTCCCTCCCGCACCCTCCACTCCCTCCACTCCCCCCTCCCTCCCCCTCCCTCCCCCCTCCTCCCCTCCCCCCCACTCCATCCCCCTCCACCCCCTCCCTCCCCCTTCCCCTCCCCCCTTCCCCTCCCCCCTTCCCCTCCCCTCTTCCCCTCCCCTCTTCCCCTCCCCTCTTATCCCCCTCAACCCCCCTTATCCTCCTCCTCACCCCCTCCTCCCCCTCCCTGCGCCCCTACCTCCCTCCCCCCTCCTTCCCTCCATCCCCCCCTTCATCCCTAGGAGATAGATTTAAACTTTAAAATGTGAATAACTTTAAAAATATAACACCAATTTCAATAAAACTACCATTTTTACCATTAAAGTGACGACGGTGAGTAAGGTGGGCCTACAATTGTCGCTCTATCATGTACCGCTTTGGCTGAAGTTCGATCACAAACAAACAAACAAACGAGATTTTTAGTATATAGATGTGAGGGGCAGGTTTTAACCCTGGGACAAGAGGGTACAGCTTTAAGGTGAGAGGGGCAAAGATTAAAGATGTGCAGGCAAGTTTTCTTTTACACAGAGTGGTGAGTGCGTGGAACATGATGCTGGGGAGATGCTGGAAGCAGCTATGATAGTTTGAGACGTTTGCATGGGCACATTAATATGGATCATGGATATGGCAGATTAAATTAGTTTAACTTTGGATCATGTAGAAACAAGGAATTGCAGATGCTGATTTACACAAATGGATACAAAGTGTCCCCATCTCTGGAGTACATGGATAAGTGACATTTTGGGTCTGAAGAAGAGTCCTGACCTTAACCTGATACCTGTCCGTGTTCTCCAGAGATGCTGCCTGATCCACTTAGCTACTCCAACTAACGACATTGTGGGATGAAGGGCCTGATCCTGAGCTTTGTTGTATGTTCAGGGTTACAAGCAGTTCCAGACCAATGTGGAAAGTGGGATAGGGAATCGTGGCAAGAGAACAAAGTTAGTGAACAGTTTGTGGGATCAAGGCTATTGGTCTAAATGACAGTCCAGGGTCGAGTGAAATCCCTTTCACTTAACTAAACCACCACGGACCCCTCAGTAAAGAGTGGGATCTGGTATTGCATATGGAACATGTTGCCGAGGTAACCAGTTGTGGCTTTAAGCCATCTGAAAATAAACATGCGGCTTTTTCTTAAAGACAGCCACAAAATGCTGGAGTAACTCAGTGGGTCAGGCAGCATTCTCTTCAGAAAAAGAATAGGTGACGTTTCGGGTCAAGACCCTTCTTCAGACTGAGAATCAGGGGAGGGAGAGAGACGAGGGATATAGAAGGTACACAGAAGGTTTTTTCATAAGTTCTGTATGTGAGAGCAATCATTTTTATTTTATTTTAGAAATACAGCGCGGAAACAGACCCTTCCGCCCACCGAGTCCAGGCCGACCAGCGACCACCCCATACACTATCCAACACACTAGGGACAATTTACAATTTTACCAAAGCCAATTAACCTATAAACCTGTATGCTTTGGATGTGGGAGGAAACTGGAGCACCCGGGGAAAACCCACGCGGTCACAGGGAGAACGTACAAACTCTGTAGAGGCAGCACTCGTGGTCAGGCGCTGTGAGGCAATAACTCTACCGCCGCGCCACCGTGCACCGTTAATGGTCTTTGTGAAACATGATGTGTTGTCCAGGCCCCTTCAAACATCTGAACGTTGTCTGCCATGGCTCTCAAAAGAAAATAAACGAATAGTTCCCTGGTGGCATAATCTGTCAAGAAATGGAGAAGAAAATGGGGAGTGAAATATGTGTTTGGCCATGTAACTAATTCAGGCCGTCTTGGATCCCAATCTTGAGTCCACATGAGAGATGGATTATTGTGCAAAGCACAATCCCTCTTGCACAGTCCCATTCAGTAACAGTTCACCCGGCCTCCAATGAAATAACAATATAGCCAGATGTTGTTAATCTTAGAGTCATAGAGTCAGCACGGAAACTGGCCCTTCGGCCCAACTCCTCCATGCTGACCAAGTTGCCCCGTTCTGACAAAGACGTACAGGTATGTAGGTTAATTGGCTGGGTAAATGTAAAAATTGTCCCTAGTGGGTGTAGGATAGTGTTAGTGTACGGGGATCGCTGGGCGGCACGGACTTGGTGGGCCGAAAAGGCCTGTTTCCGGCTGTATGTATATGATATGATAGGCCCAATTTGTTGCATGTCCCAAAGACACTATTTAACTGCAAGAGACTGCAAATACTGAGTTCCTCCAGAAAGTGTGTGTTTTGCTTTTTTAAATGCATCTTTCTTCTTTCTTTCAGAGTCACTGTGGCAGAATATTTCAATCTCTCCTTATTTTCCGCCAATAATCTATACCGAAAGAGCCATCTTCTCACCATAGCTTGCACCTAGTGATGTCCATTGAACTATAGTAGGTCACAAGCAGGGTCATAGTCATTGTAGTCAAGCAACACAATGGCATTCTATGCATCTTAGCATAGCCTGGGCACCCAGACTTAAGAACAGACCCTTCCCCACGGCTGCTGAGTATTTCCAACTGGGAAATTCTGATGAATCTTCAGTCTCCCTCTGGCTCATAATCCACAACTTGGGCAGCTTACAACCGAGTGGTATGAACACCGATTTTTCTCATTTCAAGTAACCCTTGCATTCCCTCTCTCTCCGTCCCTCCCCCACCCTAGTCGGCCTACTAGTTTCACTGATATCCTCTTTCGTTTCACTTTTTGTATCCACTCGTTACCACCTTTTCCACAGCCAACAATGGACCATTGTGGGCTCCACCTTACCGTAATTATTGTTCCTGGCTTTGACTTGTTCTTTTCAAACCTTTCATTCATTTGTTCTTTGTACCTTTTCATACCTCTAGTTTCCTTCTCCCCTGACACTCAGTCCGAAGAAGGGTCTCGACTGAAACGTTGCCTATTTCTTTTCTCTTTAAACTTTAAGACCTTGTGAAAATCTTCAGATAAAGGTGCCCTGAATGTTCTTCCTCCCAAATGAAAACTTGACAACGTTCTGATGAAGGGTCCTCACCTTGTTCAGACCTGCTGTACTCCAGCCATTTCCTGTTGTAGTTCTTCCTCCCCAGGTGCCCATAAAAGTAGTCTTTGGCTCCTAAAGAATTCACTGTGGAGTGTTTACAAGGAAACTCACTGTTGATGTAAAGAATACTTAATGCAAAGCCTGGTTAACCTCTCTAGCCTGATAACAATTTTCTTCTGCCCAAAATAAATTACTCCTTTCACAACTGTCAACATTTTCGTTTTCCAAAATAATTCCTTTCTATTTTGCTTTCAACCAGTAATTGTACATCAGTTTTCCTTTATATTAAGCCTCTTCAAAGCAATTTCATTTTCCACAGCTTTTAATCGGCAAACTTATCCCAGCCACTGTCAATCAGATGCAATTGTCTAAACATAGCACAAAAAGTAAGGAAATTTGTGTTTGGTAGATTATTTCTTTGTTGTAACAATGCTTCTTGGCAATAAATCTTATACCGTTGGAAAGCCTGTTTATTTCCCTTTTAAATGGTGCCACATTTGTAAGGAACATGCATTTGTGGGATGAGCAGCAGAGCTGAGTATATGGGTTGCACCCATGAAAGATTTGCCAAATCTTCTCTGCCAATGCCAAACAGCTTATTCTGCTGTTGCTATTGACTCTTGTTTTGAGCTTCTGGTACCCCCAGGTGCTGACAATCAGGTGCCTGGGACCGAACTCTATCCTCCAAGATGACAATGCTCGCCCCCACAGAGCAGGGTTTCTCAGACTACCTCCAGAATTTGGGAGTGGAGAGGATGGAATGGCCTGCCAGCAGTCCTGACCTCAACCCCATTGAACACTTGTGGGATCAGCTTGGGCGTGCTGTTCGTGCCAGAGTGACCAACACAACCACGTTGGCTGACTTGCGACAAATGCTGGTTGAAGAATGGGATGCCATCCCACAACAGTGTGTGACCAGGCTGGTGACCAGCATGAGGAGGAGGTGCCAGGCTGTTGTGGCTGTGTATGGTTCTTCCACACACTACTGAGGCTCCTGTTTATTAAATGAATAAATTGTTAAATTGCCAATATGTCTTGTTTCTTCAGACTTCAATCATCCAATCCACCAAACAACACCGAACAAGAGTCAATGGCAGAATAAGCTGTTTGGCATTGGCAGAGAAGATTTGGCAGATTTTTCATGGGTGCAACCCACATACTCAGCTCTGCTGCTCATCCCACAAATGCATGTTCCTTACAAATGTGGCACCATTTAAAAGGGAAATAAACAGGCTTTCCAACGGTATAAGATTTATTGCCAAGAAGCATTGTTACAACAAAGAAATAATCTACCAAACACAAATTTCCTTACTTTTTGTGCTATGTTTATATATGTCATGACTTCTTTTGTTTCTCTCTAGTTTGTAATCAATTTTCTCCACTCTATCGCAAGTAATTGTTCTGACCTGTTCAATTCAAGCGATTTACAAAATCTGCAAATCTGTTGTATAATGAATGTGCAATTTTGTCTTTATGTGGGTTGATAACTATTTTTTATTCTTGATTTAGTCAGCAATAGACCGATGTATTCACATTTACCATTCAGGGATATGTGATGTTATGGATACAAGGACTCCAGGTGCAGGTTTACAAAAAAAGATACAAAGTACTGGAGTAACTCAACGGGCACTATCCCTTACATGCGGTCACGGGGAGAACGTACAAACTCCGTACAGACAGCACCCATAGTCAGAATTGCACCCGGGTCTCTGGTGCTGTGAGGCAGCAACTCTACCGCTGCGCCACCGTGCAGCCCTGCTCTTGCTCCCCCTCACCCCAGACGGAACAAGGATAGAGTTCCTCTGGTCCTCACCTTTCACCCCACCAGTCTCCACATCCAACACATTACCCTCCGTTATTTCCATCACCTCGAACATGATCCCACCACCAGTCACATCTTCCCATCTCCACGCCTTCTGCAGAGACTGCTCCTTCTGCAATTCCTTGGTTCACTCATCCCTTCCCACCCAAACCACCCCCTCCCCACGTACTTTTCCCAGCAACCACAGGAGTTGTAACACCTGTAACTACCTCCTCTCTCTCGAGTCCACTGTCCCAGGGAACCCAGCAGCCTCTCCAGGTGAGACAACGATTCACGTGCACCTCCTCTAACCTCATCTACTGCTCCTGTACAACGGTGAGCTCAAGCAGAGACTCCTCGACCGTTTCGATGAGCACTTTTGCTCAATCCGCCGAGCTGGCCTACTGGATCTCCTGGTTGCTGACCATTTCACCTTCCCATTCCCACACTGGCATTTTCTTCCAGAACCTCCTCCACTGCTAGAGTGAGGCCACAAGCAAACTGGAGGAACAGCACCTCATATTGCACTTGGGTAGCTTACAACCCAGCGGTGTGAACACTGAATTCTCCAATTTTAGGTAACCTCTCACTAAACTTTGCCCCACCCCTCTCACCTGTCTGTGCCTCACCTGAATTTGCAGGCGGTGGTGCGGACTCCGGCCGGCAGGGGGCGGTGGCGGTGCGGACTCCAGCCGGCAGGGGGCGGTGGCGGTGCGGGTGCGGGCTCCGGCCGGCAGGTGGCGGTGCGGGTGGCGGAGCGGACTGCGGCCGACAGAGGGCGGTGCTGGTGCGGTCTCCGGCCGGCAGGGGGCGGTGGCGGTGCCAGTGCGGACTCCGATCGGCAGGGGGCGGTGGCGATGCCGGTGCGGGTGGCGGTGCAGTCTCCGGCCGGCAGGGGGCGGTGGCGGTGCCAGTACGGTCTCCGGCCGGCAGGGGACGGTAGCGGTGCCAGTACGGTCTCCGGCCGGCAGGGGGCAGTGGCGGTGTGGTCTCCGGCCGGCAGGGGGAGGGGGCGATGACGGTGTGGTCTCCTGCCGGCAGGGGGAGGTGGCGTTGCCAGTGCGGACTCCGGCCGGCAGGGGGCGGTGCGGGTGTGGTCTCCGGCCGGCAGGGGGCGGTGGCGGTGCGGTCTGCGGCCGGCAGGGGGCGGTGGCGGTGCGGACGGGCCGCGGGTCCCCGGCGATGGCGGCGCCATGAGACTGCGCTGGAAGCGGGCGGCAGGCGGCCTGGTCCTCATCTATTGCCTGTTCTCCCTTTATGCCGCTTATGTCGTCTTTTTCCAAGGGAGGAGGGGGTCCGGGGCCGCAGCCCGGGAGCGCAGGAGGGGTAAGGACCTGCGGCGGCGGCGGCGACCCCCGCCAGGACCCCTCATCATACCCGGGACCCCCCATCACACCTGGGACCCCCGCCCACGGGGACCCTCTCACCCATCACCCCCACCCCAGGAACCCAGCCAGGCTCCCCACCCACCCACCCACACACCCATCCTGGACCATCTCCCATGGATGGAGAGAGGCTGCATTGCCAGTGCTCTTGTTGTCGGGGTCTGCCTCACGTTTACTGGCTGTCAGAGAGAGGATTATCACTGAATGTTTGAGACTATTTTAGATACATTGGGGATTTGTCAAAAAAACACTCACTAAAATCAATGGAAACAGGCTCGCACTGCTGACCTTTCATCTGACAGCTGATTTCCTCTCATGCATGGAGGACTTGGGTCAAAGGGCGTGTTTCCACGTGTCATAGTTCGCACCACAAATGCCTCCTCCATACACCTACCACAACTTGTGTAAAAAAAAGTTGTCCCTCTATTTGGAATGGACACTGGCTCAGTACGCGGGCATCCAGGACTGAAAGCTGGGAAGTATGCAGTGGTTTGAGTTGTCCTGTTGGTCTCCATGAAGAATTCACCGTGGTGGCACTGGAAGATGTCATATCCAATGTAGGTCCATGTCAGCTCTGATGTAGAGAATGGGTTATGGGGAATCGAAAACCAGAGGACATAGGTTTGAGGTGAGGGGGGAAAGACTTATGGAATGGAATAATTTATTGTCACATGTAACAAGGCACAGTGAAATTCTTTACTGCATACCCAATGTATACAAATAACGGCCACCTACTGCACTGCCAAAGTTACAAAACACATTGTTCTCCTCCCATCGGTTCCCCCACGCCGACTTAATAGGAACCTGAGGGGCAACCTTTTTACACAAAGGGTGGTGGGTATGTGGACTGAGCTGCCGGAGGAGGTAGTTGAGGCAGGTACTATGATAATGTTTTAAAGAGATTTGGACTGGTATCGAATTGAATTGAATTGATTTCTTTATTGCCACATGTGACAAATCACAGTGAAATTCTTTGCTTGCATGACCAAGGTATGCAAATAGTCACCCATAAAATCGTGCCCAACCCGAAACGCCCCCTGAATTTTCTCCGAAGATGCTACCTTACCCGCTGAGTTACTCCAGCACTATGTGCCTTTCTTTTGTGGAACAGGAGCAGGCCCTTCATCCCACAATGTATGTGCCGAATATGATGCCAGGATAAAGTAATCTCTTCCTCCATGTGAATAGACTTGGATTTAG
This sequence comes from Rhinoraja longicauda, assembly GCF_053455715.1. Lineage (NCBI taxonomy): Eukaryota > Metazoa > Chordata > Chondrichthyes > Rajiformes > Arhynchobatidae > Rhinoraja > Rhinoraja longicauda. The sequence goes on along the minus strand of NC_135972.1, from coordinate 24,425,846 downwards.
TAAAGCCAGACCTTAGTGCTACTGCATGCTCTGAACACATGAGGCAGAAGGAATAACATGGACTGAGAGCTCACGGACAGCACACTGCAGGAGGACACAAGTGCTGGAGTAACTCAGCGCGTCATTCAGAATTTCTGGAGAACATGCATGGGTGATGTTTCAGGTCAGGACTCTTCTTCAAACCATTGATTTGATTGAGTTGGTCCTGACCCGAAATGTCACCCGTTCATTTTCTTCAAGCATGCTGTCGACTCGCTGAGTTACTCCAGCACTTTGTGTCTTTTTTTGTAAACCAGCATCTGCAGGTCCGTGTTTCTAGTAGATTCAGCTTGCCACTTTGTGAGGACGAATTGCTGACTTCTCCCAAGAAAATATAAATCTGGATGGTACTGTAGGATTCCGTTTTGTTTAAACTGTATTTGGATTTACAGGCAGTGCACTCCCCCTGCAGAATGAGGGGCAGCAAGGGGAATCGCAACACCTGCAACAAGACAACGAGTGGAATCCATGGGAAGAGGATGAGAAAATGGAGAATGATTTACAGCACAGAGCTCAACTGCAGGGATTTCAGAAGCAAATTTTACAAAACCCACCCAGAAGAAAGATAGTGCAAATCTGGGGCAAAGCTGCAATTGGTAAATCCTCTTCAGAAATACTATCTGTGTATAGTGTTCATTAAATATTTGTTAGTGCAGGTAGTTGTACGATCACATTATAATTTGTTCCTAAAAAGAAAATCTCCTAATGGAATTCATTGCCACAGACGGATGTGGAGGGCAGGACATTTGGGTATTTTTTAAAGCAGAGATTGATTGGTTCTTGTGTTAGAAGGAACTGCAGATGCTGGTTTATCGCCGATAGATAGAAACAAAATGCTGGAGTAACTCAGTGGGTCAGGCTGCACCCCTGGAGAAAAGGAATAGGTGACGTTTTGGGTTGAGACCCTTCATCAAACAGATAGGTTCTTGATTAGGAAGGGTGTCCTAAGCGAATGGTATGTTGGCATTCATAGCAAGAGGATTTGAGTTTAGGAGCAGGGAGGTTCTGCTGCAGTTGTACAGGGCCTTGGTGAGACCGCACCTGGAGTATTGTGTGCAGTTTTGGTCTCCTAACCTGAGGAAAGATGTTCTTGCCTTAGAGGGAGTACAGAGAAGGTTCACCAGATTGATCCCTGGGATGGCGGGACTTTCATATGAGGAAAGACTGGATAGACTGGGCTTGTACTCGCTGGAATTTAGAAGACTGAGGGGGGATCTTATAGAAACATATAAAATTCTTAAGGGGTTGGAGAGGCTAGATGCGGGAAGATTGTTCTTGATGTTGGGGGAGTCCAGAACCAGGGGTCACAGCTTAAGGATAAGGGGGAAGTCTTTTAGGACCGAGATGAGAAAACATTTCTTCACACAGAGTGGTGAGTCTGTGGAATTCTCTGCCACAGAAGGTAGTTGAGGCCAGTTCATTGGCTATATTTAAGAGGGAGTTAGATGTGGCCCTTTTTGCTAAAGGGATCAGGGGGTATGGAGAGAAGGCAGGTACAGGCTACTGAGCTGGATGATCAGCCATGATCATATTGAATGGCTGTGCAGGCTCGAAGGACCGAATGGCCTACTCCTGCACCTATTTTCTATGTTTCTATGTGTCAGTTACAGAGAGAAGGCAGGGGAACAAGGTTGAGAGGGAAATATAGGTCAGGCATGAATGGGCTTTTTCGAATGGGCTGAATGGCCTAATTCTGCTCCTATGTCCCATGGTCGTGAAACCCTTTGTGTTTTATAATTTAGATTTCTAGATTGTTGCTGTGCATAATGATTTTTTTTCTGTGGATCTAAAACCTTCCTCTTTGAAATAGGGCTTTACCTCTGGCAGCATATTCTTGGTGGCCCACTTACTCCGAGTGATGTGATGGCTCAGTGGAGACAAGGGGAGCAAAAGGCTGGTAATTTATATTTTAGGTAAAGGTTGCGTTTACGTGAATGACATCTGGTTTTCTGAAACAGGGCCCAACTTCCTGCTGCAGCCAGAGTCTGTGTATGTGTGTGTGTGTAGTAATCACATTTAATGCTAAATCTGTGATCCCAACATGGAAGACCCCATGGTAATTTTACACAAACGCATTTGTTCATTATCAAACAGTAAAGCAAAACCAGTGCTTTGAGCTTTTGAGGAAATGCACTGAGGAAGGAGGAGGAACTAAGTAGGCACCAAAAGGACACAAAATGCTGGAGTAACTCAGCGGGTCAGGCAGCATCTCTGGAGAACATGGATAGGTGACGTTTTGGGTCGAGACCCTTCTTCAGACTGATTGTAGATGGGGCGCTGGGGGGAGAAAAAGGCTGGAAAAAGGGAGAGGCAGGATAAAGAGTGACCAGTAGGTTGACACAGGCATGGGGGGGGGGGGGAAATAGGCATATATATCGAATAAAGGCTAGAGATAAGAACAGAAGGTGTAAGGTAGGTTTGAAGAGTTGCGGATTGTGAAGCCAGAGGGTGGAAAGTAGCAGGAGATTGAGGGGAGAAATGGGTGAGAATCTAGATATGGCTCAGTGGCGGGAGGAGGGTGGGTTAGAGGTTACCTAAAATTGGAGAGTGTCATTTTATACCGTTGGGTTATAAGCTACCCAAGTGAGCATATGTTAAACAAAACATATGTCAAGAAAAACGTTCCTAGCCATTGGTACATGTAATTTCTTCCATAAGCACTGGAGGGGTGGAGCTGTTAGCTTAGTATCAAAGACGAGAAAGACTGGATAATATAAAAATTAATTTCTTGTATGAAAGTACTTAGTGTGGGTATTCCTTTCTGATTTGAGTCATTTATTTGATGTATAGGAATTGCAGGTGCTGGTTTACACCTAGATGATAGATACAAAAAGGCTGGAGTAACTCAGCGGATCAGGCAGCATCTCTGGAGAAAAGGTGTAGGTAATGTTTCAGGTCGAGGCCCTTCTGAAGAAGTTACTCCAGCTTTTTGTATCTATCTTCATTTATTTGATTATAACTTCTTATACTTCACGTTCTACTTTAATTTCTTTGAAATCTCTTGCTTAGAAGTATTTTAAACATTCCATGAATGATAAACATTGTATAAAATAAATTTGAATCATGGGATGGTATGTCACACGATACATTCTTGAGAGAGGTAGATGCACATCTTTGTAGTTAAACCTATGTGGATAATGGGGAGTTATTATACAAACTTTATTAATTCCTTGTCTGAATCGATGTGATTGTTCTTGGAACAGCGATGAAGTTTTAAGATGAGGGTGCAATATTATGAAAAAATTGATAGAGTAAATAAAGCAAAGCAATATCCTTGGATCGGGATCCACCAGACACAGATTTAAGGTCATTGGCATTGGTAAAACAGAAAGAAAGAGATTTTTAAATTTAATTCCAGCAAGTGTTTACAGTTTGCAATTGATTGTGGGCGGTGGAAGCAGACTTGGTTGTCACTTTTAAACATGAGTTGTTCACTTGACAAGTAAAACAAATAGTAGGTTTAAGGGGAAAGAACTGGGGAGTGATATTAAGTGGGCAGATATTCCAGAAATGTTCTCTCACTATTTAATGATTCATAGACTGATACAGCACGGAAACAGACCCTCGGCTCAACGCCGACCAAATGCCTCATCTGTGCTGGTCCCACCTGCCTACGTTTGGCCCACATCCCTCTCACCTTTCCTATTTTTGTACCTGTCTTATCGTCGTTTAAATGTTGTCATAGGGGCGGCACAGTGGCACAGCTGCTAGAGCCACTGCCTCTCAGCATCAGAGACCCAGGCTTGCTCCTGCTGGCTAATGTGACATTTACACATTCTCCCTGTGACAGCGTGATGCTCTGGTTTCCTCCCACATCCCAAAGATGTGCAAGTTTGTGGTTAATTGGCCCTCTGTAAAATTGCCTGCTAGTAGGGAGTGGATGCGAAAGTTTGATAACGTAGAACTAGTGTGAACGGGTGGTTGGTGTGGACTCGGTGGGCCGAAGGGCCTGTTTCCATGCTGTATCTATAAACTAAACGAGTACCTGCCTCAGCTATGACTGATAAAGCAATGCTCTGGTCAGCTTAATAACGGTGCTTGTAAATGCAAATGCTGAGTGTTAAGTGCAAATGATCATATTTGGATTGGGATATGCTGCTTCAAGCTCCTATTTTCCTGCCTTCCTGCTTTCAGTTTCTACACTGGACCTGCTGTGGTTCCTGGACGTATCTCACCAGACACGGAGAACCTTGTGCTCGTGCTGAACGGCAGGGAGGAGGGGAAGATCAAGTTTGCCACCCAGTGGCTGCACTATGTACAGACGCTGCATCAGATGCACAAACTCAAGCACATGGCTGTGGTCCTGCTCGGCAGTGAGGGGTGTGAGAACGACTGGATCCAGCCCTACCTCACAAAGCACGGAGGGTTTATCGACTTATTGTTTCTGGTGTACGACAGCCCCTGGGTAGATGAAGTGGATGTTTTCCAGTGGCCACTGGGAGTGGCAACGTAAGTCACGTACCACCTTTGTGCGAGCTGGGTGGCTCTGGTGTAGCTCTTTCACATCCCTTCTCTTCCCAATCTTATCAGCTTTGTCTTGTCTACATTGTGCAACACCCACCCCAAGGTCTATTTTGTGAACAGCATATCAGAATTGGGACCTTACATTGCAAAGCACTGGTTAGATTGCAAGATAAACACAAAGTGCTGGAGTAACTCAGCGGGTCAGGCAGCATATCTGGCGACGAAGGATGGGTGACGTTTCGGTTTGTGACCCTTCGGACTAAAAGGTTGGGGGGGGATAAAGAGCTTGAGGCGAGAAAAGACCAGGACCAATCAGGACTGGACACAAATGACCTCGGGCAGAGTGGTTAGACTGCAACTGGAGTATTGTGAGCAGTTCTGGTCACCACAAAATAAGGAGGATGTGACTGGGCTGGAGAGGAGATTCACCAGGATCTTATGTGTAGGAAAAAAACTACAGATGCTGGTTAAAATAGAAGGTAGACACACACTGCTGGAGTAACTCAGCGGGCCATGCAGCATCTCGGGAGAGAAGAAATGGGTGACTTGTCTCGACCCGAAACATCACCCATTCCTTCTCTCCTGAGATGCTGCCTGACCCGCTGAGTTACTCCAGCATTGTGTGTCTCCCTTCACCAGGATGTTGCCTGGATTAGAGGACTCTAGTTATGGGGAGAACTCCAACCTAATGCCGTCGCCAGGACAACGGGCCTTTATGGCAAAGTTAAGACACTATATTGTTAACGACGTTGGACTTGAATCACACAAAATGGCGCCAGAAACGAGGCAACTCCTGTGTGCTGTCTCAGCATGATCTATTATTGCACTCTAGTAAGATTCTGTTTCTGAACTGCATGCAAAAAAAATAATTTCACTGTACTTAGGTACATGTGACAATAAAGAACCATTGAACTCATTGTAACTGTCTAGCACAAGATTACAGCGATATTTAGTACATTTAGAGTGGTGAAATGTTGTAATCTTGTCAGGAACAGGAAATCAAACCAATGGGAAAACAGGCAGTGAAGGAGCTAACGCGGACACTAAAAATATTCATTCTAAGGAAGTTCACGAGAGGAAAGTGAGGTTTATGAAATATATTGCAGATGTAAAAGCTAAAATGGTTAAAGAACTTGATGGAATTTAAGAGATTTTAAAAACAAGCAAAGTTAGTATTTAGAGGTGAGAGTTTAAAAACCACAATGTAAAATGTTTCATGCTTTTTCACTTCTTTGATCACATATATTGAACACATGAACAATTATAAAGCAAAATGGTGGCCAAAGTAGTAGACTTGAAGAAGTATGTTTCGTTTTGGGACATATGACAATAAAACACTCTTGACTCTTCAAAGGTGGAAAGATCTGGGGAGACATTTCCAGAGTTGGCAGCCAGGGCATCTGAAAGCACCAATGCTGGAGCAATTAAAACTGGGTGTGTGCGGGGTGCAGACTTAGGAAAGCACAGGTACCTGAGAGATTCCAAAGATACGGAGAAATTTCAGAAGAAGAAGAATTTTTTTTTTAAATTAAAAGTGAGACGCTGATAGACTGGGCAGATTTGGCGACCAACGTTTGAAAGATAAGCACCGAATTTAGAACCAAAATGCTGGAGTAACTCAGCGGGACAGCCAACATCTCTGGAGGGAAGGAATGGGTGACGTTTCAGGTCGAGACCTTCTGACTGAGTCGTGGAAGAGGGAATCTGGAGATATGGACGGGTACAAAGAGAATGTACGGTGTGAAAACGACGGATCAAAGCAGCTTAAAGGATATTTAAAGGATAGCTGGGCTAGTTTGATGGTTGCATGGAATACACTGGCAGGGCAGGTGATGGAGGCAGAAATGATTGTGGTGTTTACGAGGCTTTTAGACAGGTGTGTGCATATACAGGGAATGGAGGGACATGGATCACATGCAGGCGGAGAAGATTAGTTTAACCCGGCATCATGTTTGACATGGACACTGGGTCCGAAGGTCTGTTCCTGTGCTGTTCAGTGTCCTCTATGACTGCTGTGGGAACCGTTCAACAAGGCCTAGACCAAGTTGGGATGTAGTGCGAAACTTTTTAAATGACCTCAGGTTTACATTTGATAGATGGCTAGTCAGGAGGAGAGCCAGGAGAATATTGGGAAGGTCAGATTATTAGAGGGATTGAGCAGTTGAGATGAGGCAACAAAGAAGTCGAGCAATGCTTCAGAGCTGGAAACGGGAAATCGTAAGAGGGGAAAGCTTATGTCTTCAAATGTGAAGACATATTGCAATCAAAATAGTCAGTGGGGAATCAGATGCAGCCCGTTGCTAAGGAACAGAGTTTAGCAGTTACCAAAGAATCTGGTGTACTGAATATTAAGTTACAAGAAATGCTTGGTCATTCAGGGCCAGATGCCAGACAGAAAACGCGACAATTTAGAGGCAGTAAAGGGGGGGGGGGAATTAAGTGCCATCACTATACATAACTGTTCTTTATTGTCACATGTACCTGGTGCAGTGTGATTCCTTTTTCGCATGCACTTCAGTAAAAAAATATTTCTATACATCGGCACAATCATATTTGGGTACAAGAGTGCAAGAGTAGTAGATTACACTGAGACAGTACCCAGGAGTCGCCACGTTTCCAGCACCATTTTGTGTGATTCAAGTCGAACGTTGTTAATAGAGTCCAACACTTGCAAAAGATGGGATGTGTGCTCTCCACGAAGGGCCAACGTGATCGTGGTTGTGGGCTGATGGGTGCTGTGTTTGCCCATTTATTTTTCACAGAGGATCTGATGGCCTCACAACTCAGTTCCACCCAACAGCCAGACATAATTTAGTTTAGCTTAGAGATTACAGCACGGAAACAGGCTGATCGGCTCAAGTCCACGCCAGTCATCGATCACCTGTTCACACTAGTTATATGTTATGCCACTTTCATATCCACTCCCTACCCACTGGGGGCAATTTACAGAAGCCAATTACCCTACAAACCTGCACGTCTTTGGGATGTGGGAGGAAACCGGAGCACCGGAGAAAACCCATGAGGTCACAAGGAGAACAAGCAAATTCTGCACACATAGCACCCGAGTTCTGGATCGAACCTGGGTCTCGGCGCTGTGAGGCAGCGGCCCTACCCGCTGCACCACTGTGACGCCCGCAATGGGAGATGTTAAAACCTGACGATAGTTTTCTTGCTCAGCTCAAAGATGAAGTAAAACTGGAAGAGTGCACCATACATTTCAAAGATTCCCATCTGCATGCACAGTTGTTCTGTTACTAAGGGATTTAAACAAATAGCACTAAGCAGCACTTGAGAGTCTCTCACTGAGAGACCTCTGGGTAGCACATGCCTCTGACTTCCAGTGTTATTCCTCTCATTCCTTCCGTAGCTGCCTGTAGAGGGAGAGAACTCCGTTAATATCTAATTACTAGGTTATTAAAATGGATAAGAAATACTCCACGCCAGATTGTTTGACTTTTAATTGAGGCTGGAAGTCGACCTTTAAAGACTATGAGTTGCATGCTCCACGGTGCTGGCAGCAAGGTAGCTAATTAAGTAGGTTTAATAAATGTTATCGCTCGACCTTTAAAAAGAAGCAATCTCTGTGCATCAAAGCATTTTCCAGAGGAAAAAATATCATTATGTTTCAAGAGAAATCCAATAATTACACTGTAATTCATATTTCAGCTACAGGAACTTCCCCATTATGGATCTCAACAATCTAATGTTGCATTCCTCAAGGCCATACTTGTGCAACTTCCTCGGAACAATCTACAAAGGCTCCTCCAGAGAAACCTTGCTGGACGTACTGAAACAGGAGAAACTCGGTGCCATGTGTCTTATCTCGGTTAGAGAACAGTAGGTCTTTCTTTGTGCATTTTATTCTTTGCATCGGCATCTAAAGAACTGTTAACCTTTTAATAACTCTTTCAGTGGCTTGTACAAAATATGGTTGTGAGCCATCAGGATTTCTGGAAGGAGGCAACATGAGTCCCACCTGCCCATATTTGGCCCATATCCCTCTAAACCTTTCCATCCCTGTCCAAATGTATTTTAAATGTTGTTATAGTACCTGCTTCAACTACCTCGTCTGGCAGCTTGTTCCATATACCCGTCACCCTCTGTAAAAAAAAAGGTGCCTTTCATGTTCATATTAACCCTTTTACAATACAATACAATACAATACAATATATCTTTATTGTCATTGTACCCAGGGGTACAACGAGATTGGGAATGCGCCTCCCATACGATGCAATAATTTAAGTAATTTAGACAACAGCAACCCAATGAAACAATTGTAACAGTTTTAGACAGGGTGATTTTCCCTCTCATCTTAAACCTATGTCCTCTGGTTTGTGATTGCCCAACCCTAGGTAAAAGACTGTGCATTTACCCTATCTATTCCCTCATGATCCTATACACCTCTATAAAATTACCCCTCATCCTCTTGCGTTCCAAGGAAATAAAGTCCTCGCCTGTCCAACCTCTCACTTTAGCTCAGGCCCTCAGGTCCTGGCAACATCATCGTAAATCTTCTCTGCTCTACTTATTACCCCATGCCTGAAAGTTGGCAGCTTCAAAACTTAGCCTTCACGTTAGAGCTACATTGAAGATACCCAGGCTGAAAAGAAGAGATACAAGTTTAGATTAATGCAGTCCCTTTTACAATCTCAGAATATCTCACATCACATCACAGCTTACACCCTTGAAGTGTAGTTGTAATTGGGGAGCTGTGCAGTCCCTTGCACTCAGCAGGTTTCACCGGCTGCAAGCTAATCATGAAGCGTTCTGTTTAATGACGCTGCGACAGGGTTGAATGTTGGCCAGAACATTGTGGAGATCTCCCCAGCTACAGGACCCATCGTTACACCCCAAAAAGGGGAAGATAGGGCATCATTTAGGTGTCTCATCTGAACCATAACACCTCCGTCAGTACTACCCCAAGTGTGCCAACCTGCCGTTTTGTGCTGGTCTCTCAGGGTTCCTGAGGGCACCCTCTGATAACAGTGCTGCCGCGGAGACACAGCTGACAACCGTGATGAGCACGATGGTAGCATTGATGCTGGTTTAGCAAACGAGGCCAAGTGTTGAATAGGGGATAGAATGGCAGTGGGCATCAATAGGGACAGTTCACAGTTCCTAAAAAAGAAGGTAAATCATTCGTTTCTGTTTAGCAACTAGACGTAATTCTAGTTTGCATCTCCAATTAAAGAGAAAACGGTGGTCAGTTTTATAATGTAGAAATAAGGAACTGCAGATGCTGGTTTACACAAAGTGCTGGAGTAACTCAGTGGGTCAGGCAGTATCTCTGGAGAACATGGATAGGTGACATTTTGGATTGGGACCCTTCTTCAGACTCAATTTATTGCATCAGCTCAGATGACATGCAGGGAATCTTGGAAACTGAAATACCTTTGACCTTTACACAGATGTTTGCATCGAGAGCACACTGCCAGGGGTGGTGGTGGTGGTGGAGGCCAGGGGTGGTGGTGGTGGTGGAGGCCAGGGATGGTGGTGGTGGTGGAGGCCAGGGGTGGTGGTGGTGGTGGCCAGGGGTGGTGGTGGTGGAGGCCAGGGGCAGTGGTGGTGGTGGCCAGGGGCAGTGGTGGTGGTGGTGGTGGCCAGGGGTGGTGGTGGTGGAGGCAGATACGAGAGTGGCTTTGAAGAGGCTTTTGGATATGGAGGGAATGGATGGATATGGATCAAATGCAGACAGAGGAGTTTAGTTCAACTTGTCATTATGTACAGCACAGACATTGTGGGCAGAATGGCCTGTACCTGTGCTGCACTGTTCTGTGTTCTTTGCAGAGCACCGCCACCACCATGCAAGCTAACTTTAAATGGAGGAGATATGAACGGTAAAAATATATTTTTGTTACCTTTCCGATTATTTCCTGCATCCTCGAATAGCATGTTTTGCTCGATGTCCCACAGCGTAGTCACACTCTTTCCTGGTATTCCCAAGCCATCTGCTGTGTTCTTTTTTTCTTGCTTGTCTTTGTTTTCTCCTCAATGGGGAGATGATTCATAGCTGACTTCCAGCAGCGCTTCCTCTCCACTTTGCAAAGGTCACACCAGCCAAAGACTGCCCAGTGCTGCTGAGGCTGACATCAGCAATGGCTGATTGAAGCTGTCAGTACCATGGTTTCTTAATGTGGCTCTAACTAGAGGGCATATTGTCGTGGGAAGTTTGAGCGGGCACACCTGCTGCGTGAGAAAGGAAAACAGATTTAATAAGGGAACTCAAGGTAAAGGAACCGCTTGGAGGTAGTGACCATAATATGATTAGTTTTAATCTGCAATTTGAGAGGGAGAAGGTTAAATCAGACGTGTCAGTGTTGCAGTTGAACAAAGGGGACTATGAAGGCAATAGAGAGGAGCTGGCCATGGTCGACTGGAAAAGGATCCTAGCAGTGGAACAGCAATGGCAGGAATTTCAGGAATCCAGAAGATGCAGGATCATTTTCATTCCAAAGAGGAAGAAAAATTCTAAGGGGAGTAAGAGGCAACCGTGGCTGACAAGGGAAGTTAGGAATGGAATAAAACAAAAAGAAAAGATGTATAACATAGCAAAGAGTAGCGGGAAGCCAGAGAATTGGGAAACTTTCAAAGGACACAGAAGGTAACAAAAAGGGCAATACAGGCTGATATGAAGTATGAGGGGAAGCTGATCAAGAATATAAAGAAGGATAGCAAAAGCTTCTTTAGGTATGTTAAGAGAAAAAGATTAGTAATGACAAATGTGGGTCCCATGAAGACAGAAACGGGTGAAATTATTATGGGTAACAAGGAAATGAACAGGTACTTCGGATCTGTCTTCACTAAGGAGGACACAAACAACCTCCCAGATGTACTAGAGGACAGAGGATCTAGGGAGAGAGAGGAACTGAAAGAAATTTGCATTAAGCGAGAAATAGTGTTGGGTAGACTGATGGGACTGGAGGCTGGTAAATCCCCAGGGCCTCATGGCCTGCATCCCAGGGTACTCAAGGAGGTGGCTCTAGAAATCCTGGACGCATTGGTGATCATTTTCCAATGTTCTATAGATTCAGGATCAGTTCCTGTCGATTGGAGGGTAGCTAATGTTATCTCACTTTTCAAGAAAGGAGCGAGAGAGAAAACAGGGAATTATAGACCAGTTAGCCTGACATCGGTGATGGGGAAGATGCTGGAGTCAATTATTAAAGAGGTAATAATGGCGAATTTGGATAGCACTAAAATGATTGGTCCAAGTCAGCATGGATTTATGAAGGGGAAATCCTGCTTGACTAATCTTCTGGAATTTTTTGAGGATGTGACAAGAAAATGGATGAAGGAGAGCCAGTGGATGTAGTGTATCTAGACTTTCAGAAAGCCTTTGATAAGGTCCCACACAGGAGATTGGTGAGCAAAATTAGAGCACATGGATTTGGGGATAGGGTATTGACATGGATAGAGAATTGGTTGGCAGACAGGAAGCAAAGAGTAAGAATAAATGGGTCCTTTTCAGAATGGTAGGCAGTGGCGAGTGGAATGCCGCAAGGCTCGGTGCTAGGGCCGCAACTATTTACAATATATATTAATGATTTGGATGATGGAATTAGAAGTAACACTAGCAATTTTGCAGATGGCACAAAGCTGGGTGGCAGTGTGAACTGTGAAGAGGATGTTAGGAGGTTGCAGGGTGACTTGGACAGGTTGAGTGAGATGGCAGATATTGATAAATGTAAGGTTATCCACTTTGGTGGCAAAAACAAGGAGGCAGATTATTATCTCAATGGTGTCAGATTAGGTAAAGGGGAAGTGCAACAAGACCTGTGTGTCCTTGTACACCAGTCACTGAAAGTAAGCGTGCAGGTACAGCAGGCAGTGAGGAAAGCTAATGGCATGTTGGCCTTCATAACGAGATGATTTGAGTTTTGGAGTAAAGAGGTCCTTCTGCAGTTGTATAGGGCCCTGGTGAGACCACATCTGGAGTATTGTGTTCAGTTTTGGTCTCCTAATTTGAGGAAGGACGTCCTTGCTATTGAGGCAGTGCAGCGTAGGTTCACAAGGTTAATCCCTGGGATGGCGGGACTGTCAGGGATGGCGGGACTGTCATATGAGGAAAGATTGGAAAGACTGGGCTTGTATTCATTGGAGTTTAGAAGGATGAGAGGATCTTAGAGAGACGTATAAAAATATAAAAGGACTGGACAAGCTAGATGCAGGAAAAATGTTCCCAATGTTGGAGAAGTCCAGAACCAGGGGCCACAGACTAAGAATAAAGGGGAGGCCATTTAAAACTGAGGTGAGAAGAAACTTTTTCACCCAAAGAGTTGTGAATTTGTGGAATTGACAGAAGTCAGTGGAGGCCAATTCACTGGATTCATTTAAAAGAGAGTTAGATAGAGCTCTAGAGGCTGTGGAATCAAGGGATATGGGGAGAAGGCAGGCACAGGTTACTGATTGTGGAGGATCAGCCATGATCACGATGAATGGCAATACTGGCTCGAAGGGCCAAATGGCCTTCTGCACCAATTTGCTATGTTCTAAATGTTTTACTAACGGCAGATTTCTCTGTTCCCAGATTTCCTGTCGAAACCGCGCTCACTTAGTTCACTGTTGTTTAGTTTAGAGATACATCCTGGAAACAGCCCCTTCAGCCCACCAAACCCATGCCAACTATTGCACGGGTTTTACATAATCCCACTTTCCCATCCACGCCCTGCACGCTAAGGACAATTTACAGAGGTCAAGTAACCTATAAACCGGCAGGCCTTTGGGATGTGGGAGGAAGCAGGAGCACCCAGAAGAAACTCACACGGTCACATAGAGAATGTGAAAACTCCGCACAGACAGCACCCGCGATCAAGATCGAACCCGGGTCTCTGGTGCGATGAGGTCACAGTTTTACCAGCTGCGCCCCTGTGCCGCCCAAAGAGACTAAGAGAAAAAGGCAGGATGACCCAGTCGAGATTTAGGTTGATGAAAGGATGCCACAGTAGATGAAAAAGCTCTTGAAAGGCATCTGTAGCAAGGGGAAACAATCATAGTTCCTTAAAAGTTGCTTCACAGCTTGATAGTGTCGTCAATAAGCCTTTTGCTACATTTGCTTTCATCAGAGTACTAACTGTACAAGTTATGAGGTTATGTTATAGTTGTACAAGACATTTGTCAGGCCATATTTATAGCATTGTGTTCAGTTTTGGTGTTCCAATTATAGGATAGATGTTGTTAAGAGGGAAAGGGTACAAAAAAGATTTACGAGGATGTTGCCAGGACTCAAGGGCCTGAGCTCTAGGGAGAGGTTGAGCAGGCTAGGACTTTATTCCGTGGCGTGCAGGAGGATGAGGGGTGATTTTATAGAGGCGTATAAGATCATGAGAGGAATAGGTATGATAAATGCTTATCTTAAACCTATGTCCCCTGGATCTTAACTCCCCTACTCTGGATAAAGATGTAGGGGAATGAAGAACCGGAGGACGTAGGTTTAAGATGTGTGTGGGGTGGGGGGGGGGGGGGAGATTTAATAGGAACCTGAGGAGCAACCTTTTTAACAAAGGGTGGTGAGTATATGTAAAAAGCTGCCGAACGAAATAGTTGAGGCGGGTACTGTCAAAATGTTTAAAAGACCTTTGGACATGTAGATGGATAGGATAGGTTTAGAAGGACATGGGCCTAATGTAGATGGGGCATGTTGGTTGGCGTGGGCCCTTTTCCATGCTGTATGGCTCTAGGTCACGATTCTCAGGCTCTTGCACTTTCCCAGTGGTAGCAGTGAGATGAGAGCATGGCCAGGGTGATGTGGGTCCTTGATGGCACAAGGTGCATTTTTGAGGCTGTGCTTCCCGTATATCCCTTCAGTGGTGGAGAGGTCAATACTCGGGATGGGCCGGGCATTGTTCACCAATTTCTCCTCCAGAAAGGTGCTCCGATCTCATCTGTGCTGAGGTAGGATTAAGGTGGTGCAGATTGTTCCTGAATCTGGTGATGTGGGACATTTTTGTATCTCCTGCTTGACGGTGGCAGCGAGAAGATAGCAGGGCCTGGCTGGTGAGGGCTCTGGAAATGTAGAATACAAGATCAAAGCTGTCAAAGGCAAACAGTTAGAGAGCAAGCTGCTGGGGTGCTTCATCTGGATGGATAATGGGCTGGAAATTACTTAGAGTCATATAACATGGAATCAGGCCCTTCGGCCAACTTGCCCATGACGACCAAGATGCCCCATCTACACCAGTCCCACCTGCCCACGTTTGGCTCATATCCCTTTAAACCTTTCCTGTCCATGTACCTGTCCAAATGTCTTCTAAATGTTGTTACAGTACCTGTCGCAACTACCTCCTCTGGCAGCTCGTTCCATAAACCCACCACCTTCAGTGTGAAAAATATGCCCCTCATGTTTCTTTTAAATCTTTCCCCTCTTATCTTAAATATATGTCCTTTGGTTCTTGATTCCCATACTCTGGGTAAGTCTCTATGCATCTACACCAATCTATTTGCTCTCATGAATCTGTAAATTTGTTGTAGTGTCTAATGGCAATAGGACAGCAAGGAGCTGTGGTGCTAATTTTTTTTAGGGTAGTTTCCTTGTCTCTTTATAGATGACACATCTCCAATCTCACTCTTCTATAGCCTGTGATCAGAGCAATTCAGAGTGGTTACAGAGGGCTCTGCCTGTTTTACAGTCACCATCAGACTGAAAATGAAGCACACAAATAAAACAATAAAATGATACTGGTATCTCAAATTTGGGTGCAAAGGGATAAGATACAAATTTCACGTTTATCTTTATTCAGGAAGCAGATGGACATTTTTGTAAGTCTTAACATAAAATTGCAGCAGGAACAGGACAGGGTTAGTTTGTGAACATTATGGATACCATTAACAGATTAGACACTTTGAAAATAAACAGTTTGCATTCACATACTTTAAATCTACAACTCGATGGGGAATGGGGTTTTTATCAAAGCAAAAGACTGCATGCAGATGGTGAAAATGGGAAATAAAAAATGTTGAGACTTTTTCTACCCAGCTATTATCAGGCAACAAAACTATCACCAACTAGAGAGCAGTCCTGACCTCATCTACCTCATTGGAGACCCTGGGACTATCTGTAATCGGACTTTATTGAACTTTATCTTGCACTAAATGTTATTCCCTTTATCCTGTATCTGTGCACTGTAGACGACTTGATTGTAATCATGTATAGTCCTTCTGCTGACTGGGCAGCACGCAACAAAAAAGCTTTTCGCTGTACCTCGGTACACGTGCAATAAACTAAACAAAGTCCTCTTTTAATACTATATTGTGTTGTGCCTGCTCCATGCTTAACTTGATTCTTAAGAATGTTGGTACTGAATACTTTTGTGGTCACCTCTCTATAAGCATGTAGTTACTGGCAGCCTTTGACACAAGAGAGCATGGTAGTTGGCTGAACTTTGTTTTTGTTCTCTGCGCAGATGGCTACCGCAGGAAACGAATGACAGTTTGAAGAAGTATCAGGATGCTTTGCTGCAAAGTGACCTCACGTTGAGCCCAGTGGGAATAAATACCGAGTGTTACAGAATTTATGAAGCCTGTGCTTGCGGCTCTGTGCCAGTCATCGAAGATGTCATGACACCGGGGCAGTGCGGTAACTCTTCAGTATTCCAGAACGCCCCGCTACGGCTCCTGAAGTCCATGGGCGCACCTTTCATATTTGTGAAAGATTGGCGAGAGTTGCCTGCCATTTTAGAAAAAGAGAAGGCAATGAGTCTCCAAGAAAAGAATCAGAGGCGGAGAATTGTCATCGAGTGGTTTAAGCAATTCAGAGCTCAGCTGAAAAAGAAATTTACCGACATCCTTGAAAACAAGTTCTTTTAACAGCTAATTCTCCGTCTCAAGGTAGCTCACTATATATTTACTATTGTAAATTCATTGCACTTTCATTACTGACAATACTAATACAATTTTAAAATAGATTTCTATGAAAAAACCCCATCTGCACCTGAAGTTGAGACAGTTACTACTCTTTGGGAGTAGAGTTTTGCTGTTATTTTCATATTTCATTAAAGGTGGAACACAAATTCTAGACTCTATACAAAGGTTGGCCTTCAATTTGGAACAAAAGATCGCTTGTTTCAGTTTTAAAGATACAGTGCGGAAACAGGCCCTTCGGCCCACCGCGTCCATGCTGCCCAGCAATTCCGTACACTATCTGACACACTGGGGACAATTTACAAGTTTTACTGAAGCCAAATTAATCTACGTCTTTGGAATGTGGGAGGAAACTGGAGCACCCTGGGAAAACCCACGCGGTCACATGGAAGAATGTACAAACTCCGTACGTTCATAAGGCTGTTAAACACTACAATCTCCAAATAAGTTCTGAATTATGTAGACTTGGGGCATTGATGTAGTCTTTTTGCACTATTTTTGTTTGTTTTATGTTTTTGTGTGTGTATATACACACACATACACTGATCTTTTTATTTCCATTTATTGCTTACAGAGTACCATGTTTACTTATTCTGTTGTGCTGCTGCAAGTGACAATTTCAATGTTCTGTTTGGGACATATGACAATAAAACACTCTTGACTCTTGTGTCATTGCCTCAAGAATGTGACATCTGTATCATCAAGGATCCCCACCATCCAGGCCAAGGTCGGATCCCCACCATACTGGCCAAGATCCCCACCGTCCAGGCCCAGGATCCCCACCGTCCAGGCCAAGGTCGGATCCCCACCATCCAGGCCAAGGTCGGATCCCCACCATACTGGCCAAGATCCCCACCATCCAGGCCAAGGTCGGATCCCCACCATCCAGGCCAAGGTCGGATCCCCACCATCCAGGCCAAGGTCCCCACCGTCCAGGCCCAGGATCCCCACCATCCAGGCCATGCCCCCTTCTTCCTCCTGTCTGGCAGGAAGCACAGAAGCCCAAAGTTGCACCAGGTTCAAGTGCAGCTGCTTTCCTACAGTTATCAGGTTCTTGAACTAACTCCCACAACCTCAACAACTGAACACTATCGACCTTCTCTTGCACTGCCATGGACTTGTTTTTTTAAAAATAATTGTGTTTTGCACTGATTTCTTTTTTTTTTCTACCTTGTAGAATTCATGTGTAATTTTATGTTTTTGTGTGCTCGTTTGAGTCTGTGATAAGTGATAGGAGCAGAATTAGGCCATTAGGCCCATCAAGTCCACTCCGCCTTTCAATCATGGCTGATCTGTCGTTCCCTCTCAACCCCATTCTCCTGCCTTTTCCCCATAACCCCTGACACCCATACTAATCAAGGTTCTGTCTATGCCTTAAAAATGTCCATTGACTTGGCCTCCACGGCCTTCTGTGGCAAAGAATTCCACAGATTTACCACCCTCTGACTAAAAAAACTCCTCCTCATCGCCTTCCTAAAGGAACGGCCTTGTATTCTGATGCAAGCAAGATTTTCCCTGTACCTCACCGTGGGGCGACATGGTGGCGCAGCAGTAGAGTTGCTGCCTCACAGCTTTAGAGACCTGGGTTCGATCCTGCCTGTGGGTGCTGTGTGTACATTCTCCCCGAGACCGCGTGGGTTTTCTCCGGGTGCTCCGGTTTCCACCCACACACCAAAGACGATTAGGTATGTAGGTTAATTGGCATCGGTAAAAATTGAAAATTGTCCCTCGTGCGTGTGCAGTGTAGGGTTCGCTGGTCGGTGCGGACTCGTGGGCCGAATGGCCTGGCTACCATACTTGTAGACATAACAATAAACTCGACTTAGCCTCAACCCCAGCCAGTGGAGAGTTCAGACAAAAGAAGATGGTTGTAGTTGATGGAAGCCAATCTACTGAGCCACAGGACATTGCTTTAGACCCCACCCATCATCAGCGGTTTCCACAAAGACATTTTCTACATAAATATGTCAGAATTGGCGGTTGATAACTGATGCAAAAGAACGCACCAAATCATTGAGAACATTATGTACTAATTTACTATTGCCAACTGACTCCCGACCAGCCCATCTTTGGATAGGAAAGGTTTAGAGGAATATGGGCCAAATGCCGGCAGCATGGGACTGATATAGATGGGACATCGTGGTCAGTATTAGCAGGTTGGGCTGAAGGGCCTGTCTCCATGCAGTAAGACTTTATGATAATGGTTTAAGAGGTCAGGGAACATTTCCACCATACCAGTTGCAGTTAATGTCTGTAGTAAGAGACTAACTAAGTCCCCTTATCAGTTAACAGCATTGCCACAGTCAAATCTATCATCAAAATAGAGTAATCTACTTTGATGGACACAAAATGTTGGAGTAATTCAGCTGGTCTTGATTAGTAAGGGCGTCAAAGGTTACGAGGAGAAGGCACAGGAATGGGGTTGAGAGGGAAAAATAGATCAGCCATGATCAAATGATGGAGTAGATTTGATGGGCCGAATGGCCTCATTCTGCCCCTCTGTCTGCTAAATGTGGTGCTCCAAGTACAACAGAGTAGAACAGTGATTTCTGTTTTTAGCTGCTCAGGCACATTTAACAGACGTTGCTCTCAGATTTGATATCAGTAAAGCCTTATTGTTAATTGTTCTAAAGAATCAGCACTACAAAACTCCTATCATGTTTCCAGTAAACCAATTCCAAAGTGCTTATCTAACAGCCGATGAAGAAGGCCAATTTAACAAATCACATTAAAGATGATGGAGGAAGGAACTGCAGATGCTGGTTTATACCGAAGATAGACACAAAATGCTAGACTAACTCAGCGGGTCAGGCAGCATCTCTGGAGAAAAGGAATAGGTGATATTTCAGGTTGGAACCCTTCAGTCTGAAGAAGGATCCCGACTTAAAGATGGTGGAGTTTAATGCAGATTAATAATGTTGCTACAATCTGTGTTTTAAAATGCCTTTTATCCCATTCCTTGGAGAGGCAATTGTAGCTGAATGTGGAGAAATTGCTCTCATTCTATTTTTGAAACTGGTCAAATTATGGCCAGTTTTACTGTAGAACATTCTGCTGCTTTGAAGTGCAGTTTGGTTTGATAATAGCGCCATTTCAAGTCATTGGAGACCTCGGAATTAAATCACACGGGGTCAAATTAGATTAAAGCAGGTCACCAAATTGTTCATCTGTGTAAGTGTAACAGATCCTGCTAGGCTTCAGTGCATTAGTTACCGCCTGCCATAATTGCATTCCTGCATTCAATATTAATCTCATCATCAATGAGGGAAATTCATAAAATGGCTCAAAACTATCCTAGTAAGTTACAGTGACTTACAAAGTGCTGGAGGAACACAGCGGGTCAGGCAGCTTCTGAGGGAGGAATGGATGGGGGGCGATTTGGGCCGGGACCCTTCTTCAGACCGGATGCGTCGCCTGTCCTCTCCCTCCACCAATGCTGCCAGACCTGCTGTGTTCCTCCAGCACTTTGTGCTTTGCTCAAGAATCCAGCATCCGCAGTTTCTTGTGTCTCCGTCTTTAATAGGTTACTTGTTACTGTTTGAAATTATACAAAGAACAAACCAAAAATGAAAAGCCATTTTGGAACAGAAAGAACGCCATCATTCCCCCCCCCCCCCACCCCATCCCCTCCCAAGGCCCTTCTAACACTTCAAACTTGATTATGACTGATGGGTATCATATCTTGGGCTTTTTATCCGGCAGATATCCAGAATTCTCAGCTTTTAAATTATCCAGTAAGATGACGAACATTGCTTTTGAGAAATGAAATCCCATGCTTCTACCAACGTTTTCCTGTGCACATATTTTTTATCACTAACCTTTATTAATTATCATCTGCCAACATAATTGCTTATTGTTTAATCTGTGTTTTGGTGCCTCGCTGGACTTTTTTACGCGTTAATTTTCGTTCATGCTCATCTACTTGAAGCAGCATAAAATTCCATTGTTATTCACCTTGTATTTCTTTTACAAGAAAAATAGTGGGAAGAGGTCACCTTGCCTTTCCATTCAATAAGATCATCGTAGATGAATCTTATGAATGTTGGAATAGATTGTGTAGATGCACAGAGCCTTTTGCCCAGAGTAGAGGAATCAAGAACCAGAGGACATAGGCTTAAGGTGAGGAGGGGGGGAGTTGGGGGGACTGGACTTATTTAATAGGAACCTGAGGGGTAACTTTTTCACACAAAGATTGGTGGGTGTATGAAACAAGCTGCCGGAGGAGGTAGTTGAGGCAGGTACTATCGCAATGTTTAAGCAACATTTTGACAGGTGCATACATAGGGCAGGTTTGGAGGGATATGGGCCAAATGCAGGCAGGAGGGACTAGTGTAGATGGGACATGTTTGTTGATGTGGGCATGTTGGGCCTGTTTCCACGCTCTATGACTATGATCTGCACCAGGCCTCTATTTGTGACAGTTCACAGATCATTCAAAAATGTATCTACCTCATTTTCAAATCCCTCCAGTGATCTAACCCTTGCATCTCTGCAGGGTAGAAAATGCCAGAGATTTACCAGCCTCTGTGCTCCTCAGTGTTAGCTGATCACCCCTTTGTAAAGTTTAGTTTAGTTCAGTGATTCAGCGTGGAAACAGGCCCTTTGGTCCGTGCCGACCAACGATCATCCGTACACTAGTTCTATCCCACACACTGGGGACAATTTGCAGAAGCCAATTAACCTACAAAGCTGCACGTCTTTGAAGTGTGGGAGGAAAACGGAGCACCCAGAGGAAATTCACGTAGTCACAGGGAGAACATACAAACTCCGTACAGACAGCACCAGTAGTCAGGATCGAACCCGGGTCCCTGGCGCTGTAAGGCGGCAACTTTGCTGCTGCGCCACAGTGTTGCAGTTTTATGTTCTTGGTCTGAAGTAGGGTCCCGACCCCAGAGATGATGCCTGACCCGCTGAGTTACCCTCCAGCACTTTTATGTCCTCCTGTTCTTGTTCCCCATTCAACATCAATCATTTTGTCCTTTAAAATGTTAAATTCACTCTTATTGAACCTTGCAGGAGGGAATTGCTTTGAAAGTTATTCAAGATTACCACTCTCAACCACTTTAATCGATATGTTAGCTTCAGTTTAATCAACATTTCCTTTTGTTGAAAGAACTCCCCACTGTTTGCATTAACAAAGGCCACAAAAGGGGAAGTAAGTGATCGGGATGAGGACAGAGCATCTGTGTGGTCTGGTAAATCATTCATTTCTTCTAATGAGAAGAATAGCCGGAAACGGCCTATAATTTGCCAATTGCAATAATACAGAATTTCTGCTGGAAGTGATTCATCGAGCACATTTAAGTCTTTGAGGCCAAATTTCTATTCTCTCTGGTTATTGTGAGAATAATCTGCATTTTCCAAACAATGAACTCTTCCCAGAGGATGAAATACATTTTGTGTTCTCTTATTTCTGCATTGTTCTGATGGCCATGCTTTTTCATCAAGGTGATGGCAATTATAGAATCCTTTGCATCAAGAATCAAGAGTATTTAATTGTCATACGCACTGGCAATGGAACAATGAAATGTGTGCTTGCTGTTGCTTAGCAGGATCGTTGATGCAGTACCACACACGTAAATATATAATAATCAATAATATAAATTAATAACTAATTCTGGGTAACCATAATAATGCAAAACCAAAGTCTGTGGTGCAACCAAAGGCACAGTCCGTAGAAGATTATTGTTGCTGAGATCATGGTTAGTGTTGTGCAGCATTCAAGAGCCTGATGGTTGTGGTGAAGAAGTTGTTCTTGAACGTGGTGGCTACAGTTTTCAGGCTTCTGTACCTTCTTCCCAATGGTGGGAGCATGGCCAGGCTGGTGTAGGTCTTTGATGATGTTGCCTGCCTTTTTGAGGCTGTGTCTCCTATAGCTCCCATCTATGGTGGGAAGGTCAGTACCGGGCAGTGTCCACCCTTCTCTGTTGCCTCCTTCATTCCACATCGTGATGACTGATTCCATCACCAAGATAGATAAAGCAGACATTCACAATGTCAAGCAACAAGCAGGCTATTGAAATAATATCAGCTAATAAATTTGATCAAGCAATCCATTTCAGGACCTCAAGATGGACGCAAAAAGCTGGAGTATCTCAGCGGGTCAGGCAGCATCTCATGAGAAAAGGAATAGGTGATGTTTCCTTCACCAAATCCTTCAGAATCAGGAGGTCAGAATCCTTCTTCAGGCTGACAGATAGAGAAGGCCAGGGCTAGCAATAGATGATCTCAGGAAGGGTGGTCCATAATGGACCATCGCTTCAGCGGAGGAACAACATCTCATATTTCGCTTGGACAGCTTGCAACCCAGTCGTATGAATGTTGATTTCTGTAAATTCAAGTAACTCTTGCATTCCTTTACCTCCCACCCTAGTCATCCGACTAGTTTGTATCCCTGACGTTTGCACATCTTCCCTAACCAACTATGGTCCATTATAGATTAGTCCCACCTGCCTGCATTTGGCCCACATCCCTCTAACCCTATCCTATCCATGTACCTGTCGAAATGTTTCTTAAACGTTTTCATGGATTTTATTTAATATAACTAGTTTTCTGTTTGTCAATCAGTCTATCTGAGGAATGGGTCCAACCCAAAACATTGCCTATCCATGTTCTCCAGGGATGCTACCTGGCATGCTGAGTTACTTCAGCACTTTGTGTCTTTTTTTTGTAAACCAGCATTTGCAGTTCCTCGTGTCCGCATTCTAAATTTTCTCTGGGTTTGGGCACAGCTGTTACTGATCTGTAGGTGGCGCTGTTGACTCATGCCTCAAGCCTTCAGAGGTCTAAATGGTTGATGTTTCCACAGTAGAATGTTACAAGGGGCAAGCACAGAGTGTTGAAAACATTTAAACACAAATATTTGGAATAAGAGCAAGCCATTTATCTCCTGCCAACTTACAAGAGTCAATTTCCTGCATCTTACTCCTAATTTGCCACAAAAATAAATCTTTCAAAGCAGCCATTAGATTAATGATTTGTAAAAAAAACACAGTTAAGAATAATAGCCTGATCTGAAAACTAACTCCTCTCTTTTTGTTTCTGACTGATAGTGAACTACTTCCTAATATTTAAACTGGCTCTGTTCATGCAATGTGCTTCTGTTTAAGAATGTGCATTAAATTTGGTGCCATTTTGAATTAGTACAAATATCTAAATAGGAGCTACAGATGCTGGTTTATACCAAAGATAGACACAAAATTCTGGAGTAACTCAGTGGGTCAGGCAGCCTCCCTGGAGAAAAACAATAGGTGATGTTTCAGGTCGGAACCATTTCAGTCTGAAGAAGGGTTCAGACCCGAAACATCACCTATTCTTTTTTCTCCAGAGATGCTGCCTGACTCGCTGAGTTACTCCAGTATTTTGTGTCTGTCTTTAGTACAAATGTCTGTCCGGCCATTAAAAATTATATCTACCTCTTAATTTCCATGTAACAAGTACTACTGTTTTTAAAATTAATTATGTAGTAAATGTGCATTGTAACTAGGCTGGAATAAACCTATAATTTATAAGTTGTGTGTGTTTTTAGTTTGTCAACTTGTTTGCTAAATGTGATAATTACTGTTTATTGCTATGCTCCATTACCACTGTGCTACCAAAATAAGGGTTAAGTTTATAAATACAAAGTTGATAGTGAACAGATGCACAAGTGCGAAAACATCTAAATTAGGAATTGCCCCTGTTACCAGCGGCATAACAAATGGCCACGAACACTGTACACTAAAGGATGTGAACTCATTTCCCGAGGAGTTTCCTGCACATTGTTGGTCATGTGGAATATCTCCTACATGCATCAAAGTTCTGAAAGACAGGAAAAGATCTGTAGGTCCATCCTGACTGCCCTGCACAAACGTGATGTCTTGTATGTCACAAAGTACACAACAACACACTTGGAGGTCAGCTATCATAGGTGGCAGCCTAACTTTTCCTCACATTAAAGGACACTTTTTTGTTCACAGGATAAGGACATCACTGACAAGGCGACAAATGTTTTGCCGAACACTTGCGCTCGAGGCCTCTCGATTGCCAAACATTTTAACTCCCCTTCTCATTCCCACACTGACATTTCAGTCCTAGACCTCCTCTATTGCCAGTGTGAGGCCACACGCAAACTGGAAGAACACCACCTCATATTCCGCTTGGGTAGCTTACAACCCAACGTAATGAACATTGAATTCTCCAATTTTAAGTAATCTCTTAACGGCCTGCCCCCCCCCCCTCCCCTTTCTCCCCCACACACCCACCCCCTCTTTTTCTCCCCCCACCCCTGTGCCTCACCTGGACTTGCACCTGTTTCTCCCCTCCCCTACATTCCTTCCTCTGGATTCACAACACTTCAATCCTTTTGTTGCACAACTGGTTTTTTTCTTCCGGCTTTCTTCCCTCCCCCCCCCCCCCCCCCCCACCCTCCACCAGTCTGAAAAAGGGTCCTGTCCCAAAGCATCGCCTATCCATGTTCTCCGTGGATGCTGCCTGACCTGTTGAGTTACTCCAGCACTTTGTGTCTTTTTTTTGGTAAACCAGCATTTGCAGTTCCTTGTTTCTACAGACCACAAATGTTACCGTTTATTCCTAATTGTCCCTTGGGGTGGCACAGTGGCGCAGCGGTAGAGTCGCTGCCTCATGGCACTAAAGACCTGGGTTCGATTCTGACTACAGGTGCTGTCTGTACAGACTTTGTATGCTCTCCCTGAGATCGCATGGGTTTCCTCCCACATTCCAAAGACATGTGGGTTTGTAGGTTAATTGGCTTCTGTAAATTGCCCCTAGTGTGTAGGTTGAAGCAAGTGCATGGGTGATCACTGGGCCGAAGGGCCTGTTTCCATGCTATATCTCTAAATCTAAAACATGAATAATAATAATAATAACAATGCATTTTATTTATATAGCGCTTTTCATATACTCAAAGACGCTTTACAGAGATTTAGAGAACATAGGGAAATGAATAAATAGATAAATAAGTAAATAAGTAAACGAACAGAGAAAGGAGACAGAAGGTGAGGTGACCTTCAGTGATTGAAGGCAGTACTGAACAGGTGAGACTTCAGCGATGTTTTGAATGTGGTGAGTGTGGAGGAGTCTCTAACGGTTTGGGGTAGTGAGTTCCATAGGGTGGGAGCAGCGATGGAGAAAGCCCTGTCCCCCCAGGATCTGAGTTTGGTCCGGATGTGGGGGGATAGGAGATTGGCAACAGCAGAGCGGAGGGTGCAGGTGGGAGTGTGCCTGTGGAGGAGGTCGGTCAGGTAGGATGGGGCCAGGTTATGGAGGGCTGTAGGTTATGAGGAGGATTTTGTATTGGATTCTCTGGGGGATGGGGAGCCAGTGGAGTTTGTAAAGGACGGGGGTGATATGGTCACGGATCGGTGTGTGGGTGAGTAGACGGGCAGCGGAGTTTTGAATGTATTGAAGTTTACTGATGATTTTTGAGGGTGCGCCATAGAGGAGGCTGTTGCAGTAGTCCAGACGGGAGGTGATGAAGGCGTGGATGAGGGTTTCTGCAGCTGTGGAGGAGAGGGATGGACGGAGACGGGCAATGTTTTTGAGGTGGAAGAAGGCTGTCTTTGTGATGTGTTTGATGTGTTTGTCGAAGGAGAGGGTTAGATCAAAGAATGGTTAGCTGGGCCATTTCAGAGGTCAGGTAAAACTACAATGATTTTAGTAAGTGTGGTCCTCTCCAGAGGGAAGTATGTTCCTTTGCCTGAAGGACACTATCACATTTCAATACTTCCGTGATCTTAAATGTTTCTCACCAGCTCTTTATTCTAAATCTATTTAATGACTTGAATTTAGATTCATCGGGTGCTATTATGGGATTTCAACACGTATTCCAGAGCAATGATCTAAGTCTCCATATACTATTTCAGTAACAGCCACCATACTTAAAATGTATAATGTTGCCGGGACTACTGCCTCTTACTGGATTTTGGTGCATTATTATCAAGATGAAAGAATGAGATTTAGAATCAGTAATTAGACCACAGGGAGCTGATTTGCCCTTTATGAGACCAAACCCTTCATTCGGAGTCATTTACTTTAATTATTCATCCTTGTACTGTCCTTACACTCTTTATATTTCCTCCGTTTCCGATGGTTCCTCCAAATCCTTTTCAAATGCTGTTCCATTTTATTACCATTCCTTTTATCAATCAAAAGTATTGAGAGACAAAGGCATTGAGACAAAGGTAACTAAACATAGCACAAAAAGTAAGGAAATTTGTGTTTGGTAGATTATTTCTTTGTTGTAACAATGCTTCTTGGCAATAAATCTTATACCGTTGGAAAGCCTGTTTATTTCCCTTTTAAATGGTGCCACATTTGTAAGGAACATGCATTTGTGGGATGAGCAGCAGAGCTGAGTATATGGGTTGCGCCCATGAAAAATTTGCCAAATCTTCTCTGCCAATGCCAAACAGCTTATTCTGCTGTTGCTATTGACTCTTGTTTTGAGCTTCTGGTACCCCCAGGTGCTGACAATCAGGTGCCTGATTGGCACCTGATTGGCAGCATTTGTGAGCATGGGCCCTGCTACAGTGGTCAGTAGGTGTCTGCTCCAAGAATCGGCATGCCACGTTTGACTGATCTGGATAGGGCCCGTACGATAGGGCAACTTCAAGCTGGTGTTCCGCAAAACCAAGTTGCGGCATTATTTGGAGTGAGCCCTAGTACCATCTCCAAAGTGAAGGCCCAGTTCCATATAACGGGGGATGTCAGAGACAGGCCACGAAGTGGCTACTGAGGCTCCTGTTTATTAAATGAATAAATTGTTAAATTGCCAATATGTCTTGTTTCTTCAGACTTCAATCATCCAATCCACCAAACAACACCGAACAAGAGTCAATGGCAGAATAAGCTGTTTGGCATTGGCAGAGAAGATTTGGCAGATTTTTCATGGGCGCAACCCACATACTCAGCTCTGCTGCTCATCCCACAAATGCATGTTCCTTACAAATGTGGCACCATTTAAAAGGGAAATA
Organism: Rhinoraja longicauda; assembly: GCF_053455715.1. NCBI lineage: Eukaryota > Metazoa > Chordata > Chondrichthyes > Rajiformes > Arhynchobatidae > Rhinoraja > Rhinoraja longicauda. The sequence goes on along the minus strand of NC_135972.1, from coordinate 24,398,514 downwards.
AAGAGGCTTTCCAACGGTATAAGATTTATTGCCAAGAAGCATTGTTACAACAAAGAAATAATCTACCAAACACAAATTTCCTTACTTTTTGTGCTATGTTTATATGAAGTTCAGTTATAGTTCAGTCTAGACCTCTCCAAATCTTCCCTTCTGTTATCAGATTTAAGAACAGTCCTTCCATAAGCTCGGGCACACTCCTGAGTTTCCAAACTACCTCACTGCGAACATTGTATTTTTTTTTCTCTAGAATTGTCATGCTACGATATTGAGAAACTATATTCGGCACCTGTTATTTTTCTCTTTGCTTTACCTGTTGTTCTTGTGTTTGGCTTGATTGCATTCAAGAATGGTATTTTATGTAGTTTCGTTTAATTTAACGATACAGGCCCTTCGGCCCACCGAGTCCACGCCGACCAGCGATCCCCGCACACTAACACTATCCTACACACACAAGGGACAATTTACAATTTTACCAAGCCAATCAACCTACAAACCTACAGGTCTTTGGAGTGTGAAAAACCTTTCATTACTACTGTTACTACAGTGATTTTCTACTGTGCATTGTTCCCATTCTTTCTAGCCAGAGATGCTGCCTATCCCACTAAGTTATTCCAGCATTTTGTGTCTATGTTCCCAAGATAGAGTTCTGTGGTGTATATATTAAATGTGGTTAACCAATATTTTGTCCCGATCAGACATCACCAGACATTTTTCAGCTTGCATGTTACTGTAACATTATGGTCTGCCTAAAGGAGAAAAAATAGCTTCTTTTAAAAAATAGAAAGCCTGCTGTGTGTTCTCAGCAGGTCAAACAACATCTGTGCAGAGAGAAGAAAACAAGAGTTAGCATTTTGGTTTGATCACCTTTATTCAAAACCCCTTTCTTTCTGTGATTGTTATAAATTGTTACAAATAATACGCAAAAAAAACCCCAAATGATGCTGGAAATCTGAAATAATCAGTAAATGCAGGGAATACTCCCCTGATCAGGCAACTTCTGCAGAGAGGTAAACAAAAATACAGGTAATGATTCAGGTCAATAATCATCAGAAAAGGTATCACCTTGAAATATAAACTCTATTCCTTTCTTCACAGGATAAATGACAACGCTGGTTTTAAACAAACCATCGGCAGCACAGTGGCGCAGCTGGTAGAACTGCTGCCTTACAGCGCCAGAAACCCAGGTTCGATCCTGACCTCGGGTGGTGTCTGCGTGTGGAGTTTGTACGTTCTTCGTGCGACCGCATGGGTTTCCTCCGGGTGCTCCGGTTTCCTCCCGCATTCCAAGGACGTGCAGGTTTGTGTGTTGGTTGGCTTCTGTAAAATTGACCCCTTGTGGCGTAGGGAGTGGTGGGAAAATGGGATAACATAGAACTAGTTTGAACGGGTGATCGATGATCGGCATGGACCCGGTGAGCCGAAGGGTCCATTTCCATGCTGTATCTCTGATCTGTGCAACCTGCAGGTCTGGTCGTCAGACAGACAGTCTAAATCATGACCCAAAATGTCATCCAGGGGGGCTGCCTGACCCGCTGAGTTACTCCACCACTTTGTATCTATCTTCGGAATATACCAGCACCTGCAGTTCCTTTCTACACAACCTGCAGGTCTTGTGCCAAAGATCTGCAATCTCACCATTATGGTATCATTTAAAACCAGCCTCCTTCATCAAACTTCCCTAATGTCTACAGATTTGTGGATATTTCTGTGTTTTCATGACCGTGAAGTGCCCTGGGGCAGTTTGTCTGGTTTAAGGCACGAGGTAAAGTACAAGTTGTTTTGGTATTGCTCCTTTAGGTACGTGCCTGACTGTATTCCCACACTCCAGAACGCCCATGAAGCTCCCTGCATTCAGCTCTTGCATAATGCAAGATACGAGTCAAGAGTGTTTTATTGTCATATGTCCCAAGCAGAACAATGAAATTCTGACTTGCAGCAGCACAACAGAATATGTCAGCATAGTACTCTGTGAACAGTATAATAAACTGGAAAAAAAGCTTATATATATATATATACATAATATATATATATGTGTGTGTGCATATAGAAACACACACATACATATATATATAGAACATTTTTTGTGTGTGTGTCTATATATGTGAAATATCTGGAATATATGTCTATTAATGTGTCTATAGGTAGACACACACATGCACACACATATCTATATATACATATGTTTGTGTGTAGACTTATAGATACACACACATACACACACCTATTCAATAAAAAAGACAAAACCAATGCCCCCAAGTCCATGTAGTTCAGAGCTTATTTGGAGGTTGTATTGTTCTATAACCTGATGTTTGTAGGGAAATAGCTGCTCCTGCACGTTACAGTTTCAGGCTCCTATATTTCTTCCATAATTCTTCAGGCATAATTTATCAGTTTTCCAGGACCATGGGTTGTTCACTGATCTTTCATCGCTGAGCTTGGATTTTAATCCAAAGTGGAATAGTGAAGTAAAAATTCCCTTTTGTCCTTTGGCTGCAAGGAATTTGTGAATTATACTTGATCATTAAATGCCAGCTACTGCAAACCCATGCCATTGCAATTTCCATCCCATACAAAGGATGGCTGTAGAGGAAAGAGAGAGGAGTGAAATTGCTACACTGCAGCAGCGGAGGATAATTTGTAGTGCTGCTGATTTATGTTTGTAGTATACCATAAAGAGGCTTTCCTGCAAAGGCTGAAGCTGAATCTGCAGCGTTCAAGCACTATTTGTCTAAAATATTGACTAGAATATTGTCTACAAAAACAGAAATGATAGCCATGATCAAATGGCGGATCAGATTTAATGGAGTGAATGGCCTAATTCTGCTCCTGTGTCTTATCATTTATATTTCAGCACCATAATTCTGCATCATTATTTAAAATTACACCAAATGAAATATAAAACAAATATTATTTTTCATGTGCAGTACGGATATTTTATTGTTGCAAGATCTCATCAATAGCAAAAATACGCTTATAATATTACTAGATATTACTATAGCAAATAGCAGAGAGTTGACCAGACCATCACAGAAACCAACCTCTCTTCCATTGACTCCATCTACACCATGCTTCCTCGGCAAGGCCACCAGCCTAATCATGGACGAGTCTCACCCCGGTCACTCCCTCTTCTCCCCTCTTCCATCAGGCAAGAGGTACAGAAATGTGAATACACACACCTCCATATTCAGAGATAGTTTCTTCCCAGCTGTTATCAGTTGATGAACCATCTGACCAACAACCAGAGAGCGGTCCAGAGTTAGTATCTAATGTATTGAAGTCTCTCGGACTCTTTAATCGGACTTTACTGAACCACATATTGCACTAAACGTTATTCTCTTTATCCTGTATCTGTACACTGTGGATGGCTCAATGGTTATCATGTATTGCCTTTCCACTGACTGGTTAGCACGCAACAAAAGCTTTTCACTGTACCTCGGTACACGTGACAATACTAGACTACAGTTAATGTAAGAGAAAGGCACAGAAGGAATTGCAGATGCTGGAATCTTGAGCAAACCACAAAAGTGCTGGAGGAACTCAGCAGGTCAGGCAGCATCATGGAGAAAATGGATAGGTGATGTTCCAGGTCGGGTCCCTTCCACAGACTTAATTGAATCCACGTTGCTAAGGGCTGAATATTGGCTGAATATTGGCCCTGGAGAATCCACTACTTTATGCTTGAAGTCCTACACCAATATGTCGACTTAGATTACTTTGCCAAGTTGTGTGGGAGAAATGCAAGCTGAGCCCAGCTGACACAACTGTGACCGTATTATTTCTCTCAGGAGAGATGTTGAAGAGTCAAGAGTCAAGTGCGTTTAATTGTCATATGTATCGAAACGGAACGATGAAATTCCTACTTGCAGCAGCACAACGTGCCTATAAACACAGTACACAATAATGGACGTAAGTTTCAAATCCCACAGGTTTGTGGCATTTTGTACGCAAGAAACTGCAGGTGCTGGAAGTAAAAGCAAAGTTTTAAATTTTTTTTGCATATACAGTTGGAAACAAACCCTTCAGCCCACCGATTCCACGCTGACCAACAATCGCCCGTACACCAGTTTTATGTTATCCCAGTTTCGCGTCCTACACACGAGGGGCAATTTACGGAAGCCAATTAACCCACAAACCTGCCTGTCTTTGGGATGTGGGAGGAAACCAGAGCACCCGGAGAAAACCCACTCTAGTCACGGGGAGAACGTACAAACTCTGTGCAGGCAGCACCAGTAGTCAGGATCGAACCCTGGTCTCTGCCGCTGTAAGGCAGCAACTCTACCACTGTGCCACTGTGGGATTTAATTCTTTTTTTTCCCTCTGTTCCAATTTCAACTTTCTATTTTCAATTAATTGATATACTGTAGTTCTGTTGTGGAATTAGGGTAATTACAATGGTAGAACATTGGACTGTGCCTCCCTACTAATTGCTGTTTGTTGCTCTGCAAAAGTAATATTTAGTCGACTGTTTATTTCTCTGAAAACATAAATGAAATTAACGCTATTGTTAGCCCTATTTTTTGCAGCACAAAAAGTCAAGTGCTCTCATAGTCACACTATTTGGTCTCCATTGCACCAAGCTCAAGAGAGGCTACAAAGGAAGGAAATCGGATCTTTGTAACACTTTTAATTATTAAAATACAAATTGATGAAATCAGATTATAGAATTTCAAAATGGTGTCTGGAGATAGATACAGGCCAAAATATCCAAAAAATGATACTTCCCTACTCTTTGAGAACTCTGGATTCTTCGTTCTCCAACTTCTTACATATCCTTCACCCTCCTCTGGGTGACCATTCCATCATCTGCCTTCCCAAACAATTCCCATCCTGAACCACTCTACCTCTCTCTCGTGAAGTGAACGCTAAAAGTCAACTTGAGTCCTTGGTCACCTATTCCTTTTCTCCGGAGATGCTGCCTGACCCGCTGAGTTCCTCCAGCTTTTTGCAGTCCCATCTTCAGTTTTGTTTAGTAGACAAACAGAGGCTGGAATCTTGAGCGAAAGAGCAGACTGTTGGAGGAACTTGGTGGATCAGGCAGCATCTGTGGAGGGAAATAGACATTGGGTAGGAGCCCAAGCTATAGGGAGAGGTTGACCAGACTTTATTCCTTGGAGCACAGGAGGATGAGGGGTGACTTTATAGAGGTGTATAAAATCAGGGGGGGGGGGAATTGATAGGATGAATGCACAGAGTCTTTTACCCAAGGTAGGGGAATTAAGAACCAGAGGACTTAGGTTTAAGGTGATAGGGGAAAGACATCATAGGAACTCGAGGGTGGGGAGTATATGGAACGAGCTGCCTGGAGAGGTAGTTGAGGCAGGTACAATAACAACATCTAAAAGACACTTGGGCAGGTACACGGATAGGAACGGTTTAGTGGGATATGAGCCAAATGCGGGCAATTGGGACTCGCTTAGATGGGGCATCTAATTCTGAACAAGAGTTCCAACCTGAAACACCACCTATCCAAGTTCTCCAGGGTTGCTGCCTAACCCGCTAAGTTACTCCGGCACGCTGTGTCTTTTTTTAAAAACAGAAAAGCTTAATTATCTATGAAAAGAAGCAAAGACCTGTACGCTGGTGGCTGTTCAAAGTGCTAAGGTTTGAACTGAAATTACTGAGCCACATTGTAGTCAATGTTATCAAATGACAACTTGGATTTTATGCATTCTGGGTTTTCTGCAGGGAAGTGTTAATGATTCTAAAACTTAAATGTGTGACTGAGAACAGCAATTGTACTTCCCTAATGAGGAATCTGACTTAAGAAAATGATTACGTTTGAGCTGCTGCCTCACAGATCCAGAGTCCCGTTTTTGATCCTGACTCAGGTGCTGCCTGCGTGGAGTTTGCACGTTCCGCCTGGGTTTCTTCAGTTTACCTCCAAATCCTGAAGGTTGGTAAGTAAAGTGGCTGCTGTAAATGTACCCTAATGAGGTGAGTGGAGACGGTGATGGAAATATGAAGACATTTTAAATTAAATGGATATATATAGAGATTGATGTGTTGCTTGTGTAAGTGGTGAGTTGATGGTTAGGATGGACTTGGTAGGCTGAAGGGCCTGTTTCCGTGCCGTACTGTAACTCTCTCTTTTGAACACTACGAACTCCAACTAAACTCCGAACTACCAACTGCATTGATTGTACCAGGGACTTAGTGTTTTGTTTTATTTTATTTTGCACAAATTGTTTTTTTTATACAATATCTATCCAGTACGGCATTCACAATCATGTGCTGCTGCAAGTAGCAATTTCATTGTTCCATTTGGGTACATTTCGTTTATTTAAGCTTAGATAAGAGGTACAGTGCGGAAACAAGCCCTTCGGCCCGCGTCTGTGCCGCCCAGCGATCCCCGTACACTAGCACTATCCTAAGCACTGGGGACAATTTACAATTTTTACCGAAGCCAATTAAACCTGTTCGTCTTTGGGGAGTGTGGGAAGAAACCGGAGCACCCGGGGGGGGGGGGGGGGGGACGGGACCCACGCGGTCACAGCGAGAGCTTACAAACTCTGTACAGCCAGAACCGTAGTCAGGATTGAACCCGGGTCTCAAGGAACTGCAGATGCTGGTTTATACCAAAGAGAGACACACAGTGTTAGGCAGCATCTCTGGAGAAAAAGGATGGGTGACGATTTGGGTCGGAACCCTTCTTCAGACTCTATATATCTGTTAGGGAGTACTCTGGACGATATGACGTTGGCACAAATTATATTTGGACTGTTGCAGACAAAAAATGTTCTATTTGAGATGCAAGATCAAAAGGGAAAATATGATTGTAATCCTTAATTGATATAAATGTGATGAGCTGTGTTTAATAAAATGCACAATGATTCAGCGTTGTTGGGGGTGGATGTTTTGCTACGCATTGAGTCGCTCCAAGTCTGCAGCAAGCCCGTAATGGCCACTGGAACCCGAGACAACAGCTCCATGTGCCTCAGCATATCCCCCCTTGCAGTTCCGACAAGTTTCTCTAAATTGAGACAGCCACGTAACTGTACAAAGGACCACCGCAGCTGTAACATCTTGGCCCTAAAAAATGACATTTAATTCTTGTTTTTGCTCTTCAAAATTTAAACACTGCAACAATAACGTGGGAGATGCAACAAAAGTGCAGATACTGGGGAGAAAAAAAGATACAAACATTCGGGTTTTACGTGTGAACTCGCCCGCCTGTTCAAAGAAAACGTGCAGCTGGAAGGGATTTTTTTGTACAATAGCGTGGTATTTATTTCCTCTGTGCGCACCACATCGTAAGCTTGTTTCTATGGCATTTCCGCAAACAAAGCGCCCTGGCCGAAACAATGTTCCAAACGCCTCCCACAACCCTTGGAAACAATTCATTTCATTTGGGAATGCAAGACAGCAAGGGCGTAGAAAAACCGTGGCAAGAATATAACTGAAACCTAATACTTGTGGGGGGTTGTAACTGCGGCTCAGGTCAAAGCTGTCGCGGCTGAAGCCCGAAAACGGATGCATTTAAAAATACACCCCCCAATTAGATGTCCTTAACTCCTTGCCTGAAACATCTCTGGACAAAGGAACTAACTACTGGTGGTGGTGGGGAAAAAAGGCAAAAGGAAAAGAAAAAAAACAAACTCGTCAATGAACATCAGAAATCCAAACAATGCAAACACCACCGAATAATAATCAACGACTGCTTAATGTGCACACTGAAATGTCAACTGGTCCATTTTACTTCTTTGGCATTCCCTTACGACATGTTTAAAAGTTGCACTTAAAGTAAGTGGTTGCAAAATGCATCTGCATCAGCCAGACACACATTGCAGATGTTTCAGCAATCCCCAGGAGAATTAAAAAATAAAAAAATAAAAAAAGTTGTTGGAGCCTGTTGCATTTCGCTTTCCTTTTGTCTCGTTGTATTGAAGCTCGCCTCTATTTTCTGCCCCTGGCGAGCCCGAGCTGGTTGCACCGAGGCCCCGCCCACCGCCTCCCCGACGTCGTCGTCGCGCCTCCCACCCTCCCCGGCATTCTATTTTCGAACGTTGCCCGGGCGATGGAACGCGGGGTTGGCCGCGGCGGACGTCAATCACGCGCGGGGGGGCGGGGGAAGGATGCAGGCTTCCGCCATCGCGTTGGGGTGAGTCAGTTGCCTGCCTTTGGAGCAGGCGAGAGTCGCGAACTCGGGGCAGCGACAAACTTTTAGGCTGTCGAATGCAACGCAGAGCAACCGCGCCGCTGCAATAAATCGTTTGCATTTCAATATTTGCAAAAGCCCCGATTGATTTGGAAGTTTTTTGGGGTTTTTTTTGTTGCGCAGACTTGAGAAACAAATCAAATAGTTTTTTAAAAAAAAGTAAGCGCTGCAGGATCATGTGAAGCGAACTCCCATTGCAGCTGAGGTTTAAAGGGCTGAGAGAGCGAGAGAGAGAGAGAGAGATACTGGGTCTGTCACCGCGGATACATTGTCACCAGCGGCTACATTACAGAGTTTCCAGCCGATGGGAACGAAACCTTGCTGATTTGTTTGGCAAAATCCGAACAATGCTGTGCAAACTTCTCCAGTGTTCCTGCAACCTGGGGATGGATTGGTGTTGATCCGCCGGGTGTTGCCTACCTACCTACCTACCTACCTACCTGTCTTCTCTCCACCCTTGGGTGACGGATCGAATCGGTTTTAACCAGAAAACTGCACGCCAACATCTCCTGGACGCTAATAGAAAGGACGGCGGAGCAAAAGGGGGGGGTTTAAAAAGGGATCAAAGAAGGAAAAAAATGTCAACCCCCACCAGGTACAAGAAGGATAAAGAGATTGTAACCGAATATGAAACACAAGTGAAAGGTAAGGGTGTCACATTTATATTGACGCTTCATTGTTTTTGCCCAGTAAAGGATTACGGGTGTGAAAGTGGTGGTCTGTTTTTGCAATTGTTTTTGCACGAAAATACTATTAAAATGCAGACAGGCGACTGTCTTCTAAAGGGCGTTTAAAGGAATGGTTGGTGAAATTCGAGGTCGGCTTGCGGTGAGGGTTTGCATTTCAAACGAGAGAATCGATTTCATGTGACGTGTGGCACTAGGTTGGTTGGAGTTGTGAGGACCGGCCCTGTTACCCGGGGGTCCCGTTGCAAGGGTTTAGTTGAGAGACATATGCTTCGGCCCACCGAGTCCACGCTGACCATCGATCACCCCATGTTACCCCACGTTCTCACCCACTCTCTACACGCGAGGGGTAATTTACAGAGGGCCCTTGAACCGACAGACCCGCACGTCCATTGGGATGTGGGAGGAAATCCGAGCAAAGCCATTCGGTGACAGGTAGGACGTGCAAACTCCACGCAAACAGTCGGCACCCGAGGCCGGGATCGAACCCGGGTCCCACTCTGGCGCGGCGAGGCAGCAACACCACCGGCTGCGCCACTGAATGCTTACAATTATTAAACTTCAAAAATCAATCACCCCACCCCAAGTGCAAGCGGGATGTGTAAACAAGTGCACGACGAGATGAGGGAGGAGACACTTGGAGAGAAACTGCTGGGAGATTTTTTTTTCTTTCTTTCCACGCTGCTCAGATTATTTTGCATTGGAAGGGTCTGCAGATGCTGGTTTTTATCTTCAGGTTATTTTGCAGGCGGCAGAAAATGATCCCTGCAAAAGTTGGGGAGGTGTGAGCCGGAGTTGAAGCCATGCCCTTCCCACCCCTACTCGCTCCACCAGGGGGGAAATGACACGGGAAGCGTGGAAACCCATCAGGCAAGAATAACTCAAGTCCCTTGCAACAATTACAGCAGTAAACTCCCCAAATGCATCTATATCCCCGACATTCCCAAAGAGTAGTACCGAATTGCCCAGTCTGAAGAAGGGTCTCGACCCGAAACGTCTCGTATTCTTTATCTTCAGAGATGCTGCCTTACCCGCTGAGTTACTCCAGCATTTTGTGCCTATGTTCAAATCGTTCTTGCAGCAAGTGCTTCAAGGCGAGGCAGCGGGAGAGTTGCTGCCTCGCAGCGCTAGAAGCCCAGGTTCGATCCTCTGACCTCCGATGCTGTCTGTGTGGAGCTTGCACGTTCTCCTTGTGACTGCCCGGGTTTTCTCTGGGTTCTCCGGTTTCCTTCCATGTGCCAAAGACGTATAGGTTTGAAGGTTAATTGCCCCCTCTGTAAAATTGTCCCCAGTGTGTGTAGGGAGTGGAAGTGGTCTAACACAGAACTAGTGTGAACGGATGATCGATCAATGGGCCTGTTTTCATGCCGTATCTCGAAAACTGAAAAAAATAATCTAATATGTGTGTGGCCAGTTGCATTGACTTACGACACCTAAGAATTAGTTCATGTTGCTATTTCCATTTTCTGCACATCGACCGAGAGGAATGAGTGGATCCGCGTTTGCTGGCAGCCTCGAAGGGTTCAATTACAATTACAGAACTCGTTCTCCCCCTCGCCAGGCGAGCTAGCCGAGTGTTGCAGTGCAATACTGAATTGGTGGCGAATTAGGCTTTAAATAGCATCCGTTGCAAATCATTTTACAACGCGCTTTGCAGCCAAGAATGGAATTGATGAGCGGGTCGTTGGAGCTGAAGTCTTCTCGTTTGTTTTTTTGCTTTCCGGCGTTGTATATCGCGTTACATTTTGGAATTAACTTAATAATGATATGCTCTGATCAAGGTTGGAATGAGATCATTTAGGAAGTAGGACAGGTGACTCCATTATACTTGAGCGTCAGTATAAACCTGCCGTTCAGTGTTCCACAGGGCTTCAACACTTAGGTCACTCTGACCTGCTTAGTGTGGGAGGTGGACCGAGCTGCAACTCTAAAACTAAAAACTATAAATCCAATGAATGGTCACTGGCCTGAAACATGAACTCTGTTTCTCCCTCTGCAGGAGCTGCCCAACCGGCTGAGCAGCTAACCAACTGACCAGTAACGTCACTAATCCATGCTCCCCAGAGATGCTATCTGACCCATTGCGTTACTCCAGCACTTTGTGTTCATCTACTGTTTAAATATTTGGAGTGTTTGACTTCAGTAGCTTTGTTCAGGCAGAAAGCTCTGCTGTTGGGGTGAAACATTGTTCCAAACTGCCCACAGACACCCTGGGCTGGTACAGTGTAGCTATTGCCATCTTTGCTAAGTGAACTTGGAGCTCAGTATACACCCAGGGTTCGTTTACAGACTTTGGTTAAATTTGTTTAGGGAACAGTGCTGATCTTTCCTCCTCATTGAATTTCTCAATGTCGACTAAAACTCAAGTACAAATCAAGCTGCCCGACAAACCCAGCAGGCCAGGCAGCATCTGTGGAGGCAAAGATGTGGTCGATGTTTCAGGTTGGGACCTTGCCTCAGAACTAAGACTTAGTTTATTACTAGACCAAGTGGACTCGTTGGGCCCAAACCTCTTCTGCATTGGAGCAGCACCTTCTTCTCCCCCTCCCTCCTCCTCCCCCTCCCACCCTCCTCTCCCTCCTCCCTTTCCCTCCCCCCTCCTTCCTCCCCCCCTCCTTCCTCCCGCCTCCGCCCCTCCCTCCCTATTTGTTGCATACTATCCAGCCAAAGAAAAGATTATACACGATTACAATCAAGCTGTCTATAGTGTACAGGCACGGGATAAAGGGTACAGCATTTGGTGCAAGATAAAGTGCACTAAAGGTGTTGGTTCACCAGGTTAATTCCCGGGATGACGGGACTGACATATGATGAAAGAATGGGTCGATTGGGCTTGTATTCGCTGGAGTTTAGAAGGATGAGGGGGGATCTTATAGAAACATATAAAATTCTTAAAGGATTGGACAGGCTCAATGCAGGAAAATTGTTCCTGATGTTGGGGGAGTCCAAAACCAGGTGTCCCAGTTTAATAATGAGGGGAAGGCCATTTAGGACTGAGATGAGGAAAAACCTTTTCACCCAGAGAGTTGTGAATCTGTGGAATTCTCTGCCACCGAAGGCAGTGGTGGCCAATTCACTGGATGTTTTCAAGAGAGTTAGATTTAGCTCTTAGGGCAAAAGGAATCAAGGGATATGGGGGAAAAAGCAGGGGTACTGATTTTAGATGATCAGCCATGATCATATTGAATGGTGGTGCTGGCTCAAAGGGCCGAATGGCCTACTCCACCTATCTTTCTATGTTTCTAAAGTCTGATTACAGGTATTTCAAAGGTCTCCAATGAGGTAGATGGAAGATCAAGACCACACACCAGTCTGATAACAGCTGGGAAGAAACTGTCCCTGAATCTGGAGGTGTACATTTTCAAACCTCTGTATCTCTTGCCTGATGGGAGACGGGAGAAGAGGCAGTGACGAGGGGTGAGACTGGTCCCTTGATTATGCTGCTCGCTTTGCCGTGGCAGCGTGAGGTGTAGATGGAGTCAATGCAGAGGATGCTGGTTTGCATGATGGTCTGGGCTGCGTTCACCAACTCTGCCTGTTGAGTGGAGTGTGGAGGGGAGATAGTCAGTGTAAAGAGGTGAGGGGGAGGGGCGGGGCTGAAGCTGGTAGGCCGTAGATATCTGAACTCTCTTTAATATGGCCGATTCCTTCTTGTAAAACGCGTCACCCGTGGATAATACAGCCTCAGCCTAACCTCCTGCTGAAATCATCTATGTCTCAACCTAAAAAGGAAAATACCACATAAATCTTCTCAGTCACTCGATCCCACCATTCAAGTCATCCCGAGAAAAGGGTGTTAAAAGCCTTTTTTTTAAAAAAAACAGACTTGTATACAGCATCACAGATGGTTGGGATTTTTTTTTGCAAGCTGGATATGAAATTATGGAGCCAGTGTAAACATGATAACTGTTTCCAGGGTGTAAACTTCCAGGAAACAATGATGATTGCATTGTGAAATTGGGCATCTGGGAAATAGTTTCAGCAGAGATGTGTCCTGCAGGCTTTTTAAATCGTAATTGTGATTCATATCCTGGGAAGGTGCTGTCAGTAAGACTGACATTTTGTGCATTACCATGTGCGTGATTCATGAAAAGGAAGAGTTCTATTAACTCCGAGAAATGTTCCTTCACGGTGGAACTGTTAACCCCTTGTGGAAACAAGGAATTGAAGATGCTGGTTTACCAACAAAAAAAAAAATCCACACAGTGCTGGAGTAACTCAACGGGTCAGGCAGCATCCCTGGGTAACATGGATAAGACCAGTGTGGGCTCCATTTGTCCTTGATCATCATTGCTATCTTTGATTTGTCCTTTTGCATACCCTGCATTCATTTGTTCCTTGTACCTCTTCATATCTCTAGTTTCTCTCTCCGCTGACTCTCCATCTGCAGAAGGGTCTCGACCCGAAATCTCACCCATTCCTTTTCTCCAGAGATGCTGCATGACCTGCTGAGTTATTCCAGCATTTTGTGTCTATCTTCGGTGTAAACCAGCATCTGAAGTTCCTTCCCTTACATGGATAGGTGACGTTTCGGGTCGGGACCCTTCTTCAGACTGATTGTAGGAAGAGGGGGGGGGGGATGAGGGAAAGAAAGCTAGAGGGAGAGAGGAGGGGTAGAACTAAGCATAGCAGGTAATAGGTGCACACAACCCGGGCGGGGGGGGGGGGGGTTAATGAGCAGATGATTGGACAAAGGCCAGAAATGAAGAAAAAAAGATGTGAGATAAAAAGATTGAAGAGTTGCGAATTGTGAAGCCAGAGGAAGGAATGTAGGGGGAGGTAGAAATAGGTACAAGTCTGGGGGGGGGAAGAGGAGGTAAGAAAGAGGTGTGTGAGGAGGAGGGAGGGCTGTTAGTGGTTACCTAACATTGGAGACTTTACCCCTTTGTAGATTCATGTCTTGCCACTCAAGGCAGTTCCCATCTCCAAGGATGGAGTTTCTCTACTTGGACTGAGTACAGGTCCACCACCGATCTCCCGGCACCCTTGGTTCCGGAGCATTTCTGAATTATCCGTTTAGCCGCACCATCAGAGGTCACGGCCTCCGAGAGGAGTCCAACGGTACCGGAGCGGTCTGTCTGGGCAAAGTCGTCCTCGGAAGTCGGCTATGGGAGCGGATCTGCCGGCTCCCGCCGGGTTGGAGTTTCAGAGCTCCGACCGCAGGAGGGATAATTCGACCCACCAATTGGCGAGGAAGTCCGGATGAAGTAGAGATTGGCGGCCTCACCTAGCATAGGCTGCACATTTTGGTGGGGACTTCCAGGGGGGGTTTCAAGTGCACTCTCGTAATTTTGTCCGGATCAAAGGGGGGTGCTGGTCCATCAGTTGCCGGATAATCAATGTCTCTATCACTCTGTGACAATATTATCGAGGTATAAATGTGCGAACTAATGAAACTGCTTGCCCAGTAACCACCCACCAGCCACTCGATGAGCTGAATGTGGGACTGGTTGGACAGCCTGCATTAAGTCCCCTAAAATGAGCTTGGCATTCACACTGCTGCCCACCACTCTGTGGGAGGTAGAGGCAGGAAAGAGAGAGTGAATAGATGAAACTCTCAGGCTCCTGTCAGTGGAAGTGGAGAGTTATTGATAGGCTTGTGGTGCAAGTTGTTATTGAGCCTGCCCCAGAGTAACAAGGAGAGGCTGGTGTTGGACAAAGCAGCTGACACACAGCAAATAACACAAAGTGCTGGAGAGACTCAGCGGGTCAGGCAGCTTCCCTGCAGAAGCGGTCATGGATAGGTGACATTTCGGGTCGGGACGCTTTTTCAGGCAGACTGGTTGACAAACAGATTGGTTGGCGTAGACCCGATGGGCCGAAGGACCTGTTTCCATGCTGTACCCTTGAGTCTAAAGTCTAGAAAACACTACAGCGCTGAGAACTGTATTCTACACTCTGGATCTTCCCCTTTGCCCCATTTATTCCACTTGCGTTTGAACTGAATGTATCTATGTATGGTATATCTGATGTGTTTGGATAGCTTTGCAAAGCAAAGTTTTTCACTGTACCTCGGTACATGTGACAATAATAACCCTAAATCTGCTCTACCTATTTCACCGCCATCAGGTTCTTGAACCGACCTGCACAACCCTAATCTGACCTTGACAAAGGAACAATACAGACCATTCTTACATCACCATGAACTTGTTTTCTGATTGTGCTTTGCATCAATGTCTTATTTTTAGCAGTCTTTTTACTATCCAGCAGAATTAATGTGCAATTTGTTTTTGTGTGTTGCTTGTGTCCAAGTTTAATCAATAGTACATCATTGTCATATGTACCTAAGAATAGTGACATTTTGTGTTTACATATAGTTCAATAACAATCTTATTATACACCTAAGCACAATCGTACTTGAGAATAAGAGTGTAGGATTAATAGATTGCACTGAGGCAGTACACAAGCATCACCATGTTTCCAGCGGCCATCTTGTATGGCTCAAGTTGGTTTTATTCAAGATGGCGCGTGTTCTAGATGTACCTGTGATGCTGCTGCCAACAAAAATGTCATCGTACGTGCATACCTTACCTCACCAATTAATGCAATGTGAATTGGTTTTAATTTCCAAACATTGCTTGCACACTTGAGCAATTTATTTTATTTCTTCCAGTCTGGAACAATATACTGGAAGCTTCCTGTGGGGCTTTGTGTGAATGGGAGAGGTGGAGTGCAGATTTGCTGATGATTGTGCTGAATAAGTACAGCCCCTACGTGAAATGTGTCAACTTGAATTGATTGTAATCTTTATATTTGGGGTAACAGTGTCCACTCAAAACTTCTATTTTATTGATATTAAATCAAATGTTGCCGGTATTGTATAGAGTTGCAGAGCTTGCGATGCAGAAGTAGGTGTCTTCCTTCACCTTGCAATTTATTGTTAAAGATACAGCATAGAAACTGGCCCTAAAGCCCACCTGGTCCACGCCGACCATCGATCACCTGTTCACGCTAGTTCTATGTTATCCCACTTTCTCATCCATTCCCCACACACACAGGCCACTTATAACAGAGGGCCAATTAACCTACAAACCCGCACGTCTTTGGGATGTGGGAGGAAGCCGGAGCACCTGGAGGAAACCCACGCGGTCACAGGGAGAATGTGCAAACTCCACACAGACAGCACCTCAGGGCAGGGTGGAAACTGGGTCTCTGGCGCTGTGAGGCAGCGGCTCTACCCACTGTGCTATAGTGTCAACAGTGGCCACTCCCAACATTTAGTTTATTGATGCTAGATCAAGTTTGGCAGGTATTACATAGAATGAAAGAGCATATAATGCACAAGAAAATGTTGGACTAATTTCACTTCCTTCATCCTCCATTTGCCATCAAAGGGATCTACAGGAGTCGCTGCCTCAAAAATGCAGCCAGCATGATCAGAGACCCACACCACCCTGGCCACACTCTCATAGCACTCATGCCATTGGGAAGGAGGTGCAGCAGCCTGAAAACTAATGTCCAGGTTCAGGAACGGCTTCTTCCCTACAACCATCAGGCTATTGAACACCACAAACTCCAACTAGACCTCAAACTACAAACATGCTTTATTGTACTAGGGAATAGATGCTTTGTTTTTTACTTTTGCATGAAATGTTTTGATTTGTTGAACTTCTTTTTGTTGTTTATTATGGTATCTACGGAGTACTATCTTTACCTATCTGTTGTGGTGCCGCAAGTAAGAATTTTGTTATTCTGTTTTGGGACATATAACAATAAAGCTCTCTCTCCCTCCTGTGTTTATCCACTTTCTCTATCACTGTATCGAGTGCTGTTCGCATACACTGATGCTTGTGGCCAGGACTGCCACATTCCACCTAGATTGTGGAAGGAAAGAATGTCTAGTATGACTCTTCCCCCTCACCCCACCCATCTATGAATGAATGAACGCAGCTCTACTAATCTAAATACCTCCATGATGCCCAAGAGCTGAATTTTTGAGTGAGTTTTGTGGGATTCAATAATGTGTGCATTATTTGAGTCCTAATTTGAGCAGCTTTCACCTGCGGGGCGGTACGGTGGCGCAGCAGTAGTGCTGCCGCTGTACAGCGCCACAGACCTGGGTTCGATCCCGACTACAGGTGCTGTCTGTATGGAGTTTGTACATTCACATCCCACACATGGGTACTCTCACATCCCAAAGACGTGCAGGTTTGTAGGTTAATTGGCATCAGTAATTATTGCTGGTGTGTAGGATAGTGCTAGTATATGGGGTGATCGCTGGTCAGCGCAGACTCGGTGGGCCTGTTTCCATGCTGTATCTCCAAACTAAACTAAGAACATAGAACAGTACAGCACAGGAACAGGCTCCTTGGCCCATAATGTCTGTGCAGAATATGATGCCAAGCGGAACTAATCCTTCCTGTCCACATATGATCCATATCTCTCCACTCCATGCAACTGGTGTACGGGTGTTCGCTGGTTGGCATGGACTCGGTGAGCCGAACGGCCTGTTTCCACGCTGTATCCCAAAAGTAAACTAAACTATGTGGACCTGAGGCTGCAGTTGGATCCAACTGCAAGTTGAATTCAGTTTATTATCACGTGTACAGCGAAAAGCTTTTGTTGCGCGCTGTCCAGTCAGCGCCAAGCAGTAAATTTCAGTCTTTTATTCATAGTAGGCCTTGGCGTGGGCTCCATTATACCCTGCATTAACATGGGAGCCTTGACCGGATTGCTTTATTTTCCACCGCACAGTGACATTAACCATTCTTGGAGACAATGATCTTTTTGTTTGGCAGAAAATGCTGTTTTTCAAAGTAGCTGAATAATGCCCGTACAAAGTTGGACATTGTGTCTGGTTACACGGCATCTTAGGAAGAGACAAACTTGAATTGATTTGGACGCCAATTTAATTGCGAAATTATTCCGTTAAATACAAATTGTTCCTGCAGAGCATTTAGAATTTTATCTGATAACATCTATGGACAGCAAAAATGGCAAATATATGCTCCTTCAACCAATTAGCTGATCTCTCCCCCACACATGCTGTGCACGGTAATGGCATTTACTACAGGTTATTTTAGCTTTGAAGAAAAGAGAGGTTTTTAATCCGACTCAGGGCAACTAACGTGGCAGATGTAAGCATGCCTTTACACAATGTTCACCACACACGCACGGCACAGTAATGGCATCCACACAGGTTCTCTAATCTTCTGAAGGAAAGAGAGATTGCACTTGTGTGGCACCTGTCAGAATTTCAAAAGCATTTTCTACAGCTGTTGCTGTACTTTTGCAGTGTAGTTACTGTTGTAGGAAAAGCAGCGCACTGTGGGCATTGCAGCTTCCTGCAAAGTGATCATGTTAGATTGTTTTTATAAATATTGCATGAGGAATAATTACTCTGAGAAATTGGGGATACAGCTCACATCTTTGAAATAGTATCGTGGTTGACTTGCACCCAACCAAGGACTAGGTTTCAAATGGGCTGTGTGGCACTCCCTCCACTGAAGTGTCAACCTAAATAGTTTTACAATTGATTGAGAGAAGCCTTTTGGCCCACCGTTTGGTTAGTCTTAAGATTTTAACCTCAAAATAAGCGGTAGAGCTGCTGCCTCACAGAGCCAGAGACTCTGGTTCGATCCTGACTACAGCTGCTGGCTGTGCGTCGTTTAGATGTTCTCCCTGTGATCGTGTGGGTCTTCTCCTGGTGCTCAAGTTTCCCCACACACTCCAAAGACGTGCAGGTTTGTACGTTGATTGGCTGGACAGGAAAATGGGATGATATAGAACGAGTGTACAAATGGCCGATGGACTCAGTGGGCTAAATGGCCTTTTTCCACGCTGTATCTTTAAAAATGACAAGTAAAATAAGACTTGATGTCAAAGTAAAATTTTTACATGGGAATAGTTGTGTGCCATGCCAGTAATGTCTTGGTTGGTGCCACTGTTGGTTTTATTTATAGAAAGGATGACGCAAAATGCTGGAGTAACTCAGCGGGTACGACCCACTGCGTGACTCCAACGTTTTGTGTTTTTGTTTGGTGTAAACCGGCATCTGCAGTTCTTGGTTATTACATTTAGAGAAAGGATGTTCTATTGCAAAACTGGCGTGGGCTGATGGAATCACGTACCAGAGATGTTATTGTGTTGCCTCTAAATATGCAGATTTCACAATGGTTGTTGATTACATTTCTTGTAAGTGCAGTGGTTTTCGATGCATTTTTTAAATCCAGGAAATATCCAGTCTTCAAACTGGAGCATGGCAAACTGTGAAGGAGATCTGCAACAAGGAACTGCCGGTGCTGGTTTCAAAACAAGACACAGAGTGCTGGAGTAACTTGCCACAGATGGCGGTGGAGGCCAAGTCATTGGGTATTTTTAAGGCGGGGATTGACAGATACTTGATTAATGCGGATGTCAGGGTTATGGGGAGAAAGCAGGAGAATGGGGTTGAGAGGAAAAGGTAGATCAGCCATGATTGAATGGCGGAGTAGACTTGATGGGCCAGGGAGCATCTCTGGAGAACATTGAGTTCCCGACACGAAACGTCACCTATCCATGTTCTCCAGGGGTGTTGCCTGATGTGCTGAGTTACTCCAGCACTTTGAGAACGATTTCTGTTGTAGAGTTATACGGAACAGAAACGGGCCCTTTAGCCGCACCATGTCTATGCTGACCTTTACTTTTACCCCTTTCCACGCTAATTCAACTTTCCCACCTCAGGACCATATCCTTTACATTTTGTAATGACTATTTAAGTGCCTGTCTAAATGTCTCTGAAATGTAGTGTTTGATTCTCCACCACCTCCTCTGGCAGTGAGTTCCTGACACCAATCACGCTTTACAAGTTTAAAAAAAACTCCTTCCTCTCTCCTTAAACCTAAAGTCACTTGTTGTTGATACCATCAACAATTTTGACCAATTACCATATCTATATTTCGCATAATCCTATATGTAGCTGAGGGATGATCTGACTTCTGCCTCGAGAAACAATCCGTTGACTGTCCAATTTCTCCGCATTACCATAGTGACCTCAAACAGATCATTTTTATTAAAGATAGACACAGATCATGAGACAAAAGAGCAGTATTCGTCCATTCGGACCATCGAGGCTGCTCCACCATTCGATCATGGCTGATCTATTTTTCCCTCTTAACCCCATTCTCCTGCCTTCTCCCTGTAACCTTTGATGCCCTTACTAATCAAGAACCTATCAATCTCTGCTTTAAATATACTCAATGACTTGGCCTCCACCACCATCTGTGGCGATGAATTCCACAGATTCGCCACCCCCCTCTGGCTAAAGAAATTCCTCCTTGTCACCATTGTAAATGTACGTCCTTTTTATTCTGAGGCTGTGCCCTCTGGTCCTAGACTCTAGTGGAAACAAAAGCTGCCTTTCATGTCTTATTATCTGCATGTACCCTGAAGATGACGTATTTTAAAAATAACTAATTATCTTGTCCTGCAACATTGAGAGTCACTTTTGTATATAATTGTTTGAAGAGGAAAAAAAAAGTGTTCTCCAGAGTTTTCACGGGTATGGATGGATAGATGATTCTGAAATCAACTCAGTGTGAAGTTGTGATTGTTGTGCTTCCAGTTGGAAACTAACCTGTGCTTTTTTTTTTACTGATACTTGTAAACGATGTACAGTGAATAACAGATGGTTTGAAATATTGCATACTCATTAATCCTCCTGTAAATGTGTCCTAGTTTCTTCAGCACTCTATCTCCATTTTTTGAAAACGACTGACCCAGTTGCTCTTACCAAAATGGAAGAACTCTCCCTTTCCCCCAAAATCTCTCTACATGGATAACAGGAACATACTGATCACTGTACTGAACAAGTAATGCAAAGGGCTGATCTAGACTTTAGACTTTAAAGACACAGTGCAGAAGCAGGCCCTTTGGCCCATCGAGTCCTCGCCGACCAGCGATTACCCTGTATACTAGCACTATCCTACACACGCGGGACAATTTACAACGTACAGAAGCCAATTAACCTATAAACTTGCACGTCTTGGAGTGTGGGAGGAAACCGGAGCGCCCGGACAAAATCCACGTGGTCCCGGGGAGCCCTAACTCCGTACAGACAGCACCCACCCTCAGGATCAAACCAGGGTCTCTGGCACTGTGAGGCAGCAACTCTACTGCTGCGCCACTGTGCCGCCCTGGATTCTTTGTGTCGTACAGTCCTACAAGAGGAAACGGGCCCTTCGGCCCAACATGTCTGTGCCCAAGATGCTCCTCCTAAGCTGGTCCCATTTACCATGTCCCTCTAAAGCTTTCCTATTTATTGGAACACCCCTGGAAGTTGCTCAGTCGAATGGGAATAAATGCTGGGAATTGCAGTGGTGGATACGCTCAGTAGGTGAATTGCCCAGGTGGATCATCCCTGTGCTGTTTATAGAACCCCATGGCTTCTCACCAGCCCGCTTTGACTGGTAGCAGATAATTGACAGATCCACAGGGCAGAATGACGGGAAGACAAAGAAAAGCTGACCAGATTGTGCGTGACCTGAGAGGTATCATGCCAAACGGCAAAGAGCCATCCTGCCCCCAGCCGCGTGCCTTTATCAGTTTAATTTCCCGTCTGCTTCCCTCTCTGGCCTCTGCCTCCTGCATTGCTCCCATGAAGCCTCACATTAACGAGACAAACTGCTCAGTTTAGAGTAATTTAAAGATACACCGCAGAAAAAGCCCTTTGGCCCAACAAATCCGTGCCAGCCAGCAATCACCCCATTCATTAGTGCTATCCTGCACACTTGGGACAATTTACAATTTCTACTGAAGCCAATCAACCTATAAACATGTACAGATGCTCCCCACCTTCCGATGCTTCGACTTTGCGATAGTGCAAACGGCAGTGACCCGTAGCGAGCCGCAGCTCGCTTCCGGCCACGTGATCACGTGTAGTCAATGCATTTCCACTTATGATATTTTCGGTTTCCGATGGGTTTCTAGGAACGTAACCCCGTCGTACGTTGAGGAGCACCTGTACGTCTTTGGAGAGTGGGAAGGAAACCAGAGCACCAGTGTGTGGCAACGGTGGTGCAGCGGTACAGTTGCTGCCTCCCAGTGCTAGAGACCCAAGTTCAATCCTGACTATGGGTGCTGCCTGTACGGAGTTTGTACGTTCTCCCCTCCAACATCCCAAAAGTTTGTAGGTTAATTGGCTTCGGTAAAAATTGTAAATTGTCCTAGTGTGGACTGGTGGGCCGAGGGGGTCTGTTTCTGCGCTGTATCTCTAAACTAAACACATGCAGGTCACAGGGAGAACGTACAATTGTGCTGCCCTGTAGAGTTCTTCCAATAGTTTACTTTCTTTGTGATAAAATTATAAATGTGGTTGAGATCTGTATTACTTTATCCAGCTGTGCAGTTTTAAGGATAGTGTGTGTGTATATTTCTCCTGATTATCTTTATTATTGCTGACCTTAATTGCATCTGCCAACTAGGCTCGGTTACGGGACCGGACCCAACCACACATTTCACAATTCCAGGCAGCCAGTAGCTCTGCCATTTGGATGCCAGTTATCCAGTGATGTTGTGTTTGTGCTCCTGTCCCATGCCCTGCGGGACCTGTCAGAGAGATGTTTTTGCTGCCGGTGCAGGTTGAATTCCTGTGTCCCGGGGGTGAGAAAGACAATTTGCTGAAGGTGTTGGAGCCCACCACTCAGTCCATTCCTTACACCAAGAGCGTTCGAGTCTGTAGAAAGGTCTCGACCCGAAACGTCACCCACTCCTTCTCTCCAGAGACGCTGCCTGCCCCACTGGGTTGCTCCAGCATTTTGTGCCTACCTTCGATTTACACCAGCACCTGCAGTTCTTTCCTACACATTTGATGCCTTGCAGCTTCAGCTCAGCAGCTGGCAAGAAAACTGTTTTTCTCCTGAGTTGAACCTTCCTCTGTTTGCTTGTGGCTTGCTCACGCCTTCCATTACAGCCATGGTTAAGATTGCCTGCTCCTGCAGCATTGTATTTATTTAAGTGATGCTCTAATAAGATTTTCCAAGGGCAGCATGGTGGGGCTGCTGCCTTACAACGCCAGAGACCTGAGTTCGATCCTGACTACGGGTGCTGTCTGTACGGTGTTTGTATGTTCTCCCTGTGATCGCGTGGGTTTCTTCTGGGTGCTCATATTTCCTCCCCCATCCCAAAGATGTGCGTTTTTATAGATGAACTGACCTCTGTAAACCGTCCCTAGTGTGTGGGAAAGAACTAGCAGGGGGAGATACAAAATGCTGGAGTAACTCAGCGGGACAGGCAGCATCTCTGGAGAGAAGGAATGGGTGACGTTTCGGGTCGAGACCATTCTTCAGTCTGATGTCGGGAGTGGGCGGGACAGATAGAATGTAGTCGGAGACAGTGAGACTGGTGGGAGAACTAGGGGGGGGAGGGTGGAGAGAGAGGGAAAGCAAGGGCTATTTGAAATTAGAGAAAATGTTCATACCGCTGGGGTGTAAGCTACCCAAGCGAAATATGAGGTGCTGTTCCTCCAATTTGCGCTGGGCCTCACTCTGACAATGGAGGCGGCCCAGGACAGAAAGGTCGGATTGGGAATGGGAGGGGGAGTTAAAATGCTGAGCAACCGGGAGATCGGGTACGTTAAGGTGGACTGAGTGAAGGTGTTCAGCGAAATGATGGCCGAGCCTGCGCTTGGTCTCGCCGATGTACACCTGGAATAGCGGATACAGTAGATGAGGTTGGAGGAGGTGAATGTGAACCTCTGTCTCACCTGGAAAGACTGTCGGGGTCCTTGGATGGAGTCGAGGGGGAAGGTAAAGGGACAGGTGTTGCATCTCCTGCAGTTGCAGGGGAAAGTACCTGGGGAGGGGGTGGTTTGGGTGGGAAGGTATCGAGTTGACCAGGGAGTTGCGAAGGGAACGGTCTCTGCGGTAAGCAGAAAGGGGTGGAGATGGGAAGATGTGGCCAGTAGTGGGATCATGTTGGAGGTGGCGAAAGTGTTGGAGGATTATATGCTGTATGCGACGGCTGATGGGGTGGAAGGTGAGGACAAGGGGGACTCTGACCGTGTGGCGAATGGGGGGAGGGGGAGCTAGAACGGAGCTGAGGGATATCATGGAGACCCTAGTGAGGGCCTCGTCTATAATGGAAGAGAGGAACCCCCGTTTCCTAAAGAATGAGGACATCTCCGATGATCTAGTATGGAAAACCTCATCCTGGGCGCAAATGTGGCGTAGACGGAGGAATTGGGAGTAGGGGATAGAGTCTTTACAGGAAGCAGGGTGGGAAGAAGTGTAGTCTAGATAGCTATGGGATTCAGTAGGTTTGTAGTAGATGTTGGTCAATAGTCTGTCTCCTGTGATGGAGACGGTGAGATCCAGAAACGGTAGGGAGATGTCGGAGATGGTCCAAGTGAATTTGAGTGCAGGATGGAAATTAGTCGTGAAGTTGATGACCACATGAGTTTTCTCCGGGTGCTCCAGATTTCTCCCAAACTCCAGAGATGTACAGGTTTGTAGGTTAATTGGCTTTGATAAAATGGTAAATTTTACCTTGTGTATTTGATGTTGTTAGTGTACGGGGTGATCGCTGGTTGGCAAGGACTCGGTGGGCTGAAGGGCCTTTTTCCGCACTGTATTTCTGAAATCTAAAGTCAGGATCCAAACCGGATCTCTGGCGCTGTGAAGCAGCAGCTCTACCACCTGCACCACAGTTCAGTGGTTGACCAATTAATAAACTAAACTGGGTCTCAACTCCCTACTTTTTTTTGTCCTTTCTGGATATCTAGTTCGGTTTATTATTATTATTATTATTATTATTATCTTATTATTATTATAAATAGCTTAGACTTTGGAGAATAGTTTGAAAAATGATGCCAAGCTAAAACTTCAGTCTGAAGACTGGTTCCGCCCGGAATCGCACCCATTCCTGTTCTCCAGAGATGCTGCCTGACCCACTGAGTTACTACAACGTTTTGTGTTTATCTGCACTTCCTCCCTACATACACAGTCGTCCCAGCTTTCAAATGCCTCCAAAGTTGGGGGAGGGAGGTAGGGGGATGTGGGTGAGAGGCAGATGTTGAACGATGGGGTAGTGCAGTGGTGAAAGGGGAATTGCAACCCTGGTCTGTTTGACCTCGCAGCTGAACAATGAGGCTGTAACCGGAGAATCTTTCTCGCTGCACAACAGATGTGGAGCTCCACCAGCTTGTCTGATGGCTCTTATTTCCCGAGGGCTTCTTTAAAAGAAAATAAAACGCAGTTAGAGCTGGGTATTTTAACTCTTTATAAATGTGAGGCAGTTGTAAAGATATTTATTTCTTGTACCTTGCTAATTCTGTTTTTTAAACAAAATGGCAGCTCCCAGCCATCATACCGAGCGGATGGCACGGTGTCGCAGCGGGTAGAGCTGCTGCCTCACAGCGCCACAAACCAGGATTCAATTCTGACTACGGGTGCTGTCTGTATGGAGTTTGTACGTTCTCCTTTTGACCGCGTGGATTTTCTCGGGGTGCTCCAGTTTTCTCTTGCAGTCCAAAGACACACAGGTTTGTAGTTTAATTGGCTTCACGAAAAATTATAAATTGTCCCTAGTGTGTAAAGTACGGGGTGACCGCTGGTCGGCGCGTACTCAGTGTACGGGGTGATCGCTGGTCGGCTCGGACTCAGTGTACGGGGTGATCGCTGGTCGGCGCGGACTCAGTGTACGGGATGGTCGCTGGTCGGCACGGACTCAGTGTACGGGGTGACGGCTGGTCGGCGTGGACTCAGTGTACGGGATGGTCGCTGGTGGGCGTGGACTCAGTGTACGGGATGGTCGCTGGTGGGCGTGGACTCAGTGTACGGGGTGACCGCTGGTGGGCGCGGGCTCAGTGTACGGGATGGTCGTTGGTCGGCGCAGACTCAGTAGGCTGAAGGGCCCGTTTCTGCGCTTTATCTCTAAAGTCTTATCAAATGATTAATTTTCTGCTGAAAGTGGAAATATTGCCAAATATTTGGGAATGATCCCAAGGATGATTGGGTTAACATATGGTGAGCATTTGACGGCACTGGGCCTGTACTCGCTGGAGTTTAGAAGGATAAGGGGTGACATTGAAACTTAGCGAATAGCGAAAGGCCTGCGTAGAGTGGATGTGGAGAAGATGTGTTTGCACTTGTGGGAGAGTCTAGGACCAGAGGGCACAGCCTCAGAATAAAAGGAAGTAACTTTAGAAAGGAGATGTGGAGCAATGTCGTTAGTCAGAGGGTGGTGAATCTGTGGAATTCATTGCCACAGACGCTGTGGAGGTCAAGTCATTTGAGTATTTTTAAGGCAGAGATTGACCAATTCTTGGTTAGTACGGGTGTCAGGGGTTACGGGGAGAAGGCAATGGAATGGAGTTGAGAGGGAAAGATAGATCAGCCACGATTGAATGTCGGAGTAGACTAGATGTGCTGAATGGCCTAATTTTGCTCCAATGACTTATGAACTTATTGTGTGCGCCTGTAATTTCCAAATCCGACTGAGGGCTAAGTGTGGGAACGGAACTTCTGCGGAATCTTTCCTCGTTTGCCTGCTGGGGTATTGTTTCTTTAACTCCGGACACCACAGTATGAGGAGGATATGAAGGTCAGGGCCAAGCTGGGGCGGACATTTCAACAGAAAAACACCTGGGTGAAGCCAGGGACTTCAGTTCAGCGGAGGCGCAGTGAATCTGAATGTATTCTGGAGCTGCGAAAGTTGGAGGAATTTAATAGAAGTGGTCAGAATGATATGTTTTTGACAGCAGATTGGGAGAGAATGTTTCCACTGACAGGGACCAATAACCGGAAACTAACACAGGCAGCACTGTGGCGCAATGGCACAGAGTTGCTGCATTAAATCACCAGGAACCCGGGTTTGATCCTGACTACGGAGCTTGTGTGTTCTCCCTGTGACCGCATGGGTTTTCTCCGGGTGCTCCGGTTTCCTCCTTCGCTATTGTGAGCAATTTTGGGCACCATATTGAGGAAGGATGTGCTCTGGAGAGCGTCCAGAGGAGGTTTACAAGAATGATCCCAGGAATGAGTAGGTTAAACAATGACGAGCGTTTGTCGGCACTGGGCCTGTACTCGCTGGGGTTAGAAGAATGAGGGGGGAACCTCGTTGAAACTTACAGAATAGCGAAAGGCTTGGATAGAGTGGATGTGGAGAGGATGTTTCCACTAGTGGGAGAGTCATAGCCTCAGAATTAAAGGACGTTGTTTTAGGAAGGAGATGAGGAGAAATTTCTTTAGTCAGAGGGTAGAGAATCTGTGGAATTCTTTACCACAGAAGGCTGTGGAGGCCAAGTCAGTGGATATTTTTAAGGCAGAGATAGATAGATTCTTGATTAGTACAGGTGTCTGAGGTTATAGGAAATAGGCAAGAGAATGGGGTTAAGAGGGAGAGATTGATCAGCCATGATTGAATGGTGGAGTAGACTTGATGGGCCTAGTTCTACTCCTATCACTTATGACCTTATGACCAAAGATGTACAGGTTTGTGGGTTAATTAGCTTGGTGAAAATATTAAATTGTCCCTAGTGTGTGTAGGATAGTGCTAGTGTGCGGGGATCACTGGTCGGCGTGGACTCGGTGTTTCCGCACTGTATCTTTAAACTAACCTAAACAAGTACTGCTTGCTTCATTTTTACATTGTACAATGTCCCCGTACACTTCATGGGCAGTTTTAACGCATTAAGTTTGATACCAACCCGTACAAAACATTCCCTTGCATCCCCTCTCTCTCCGTCCTACCCCCAACCCCAGTCGTCCTGCTAGTTTCACTTTCGTCCTGTTTAGTTTAACTGTTCATATCCCCTTGTCATCACCTCTTCCACTGCCAACAATGGACCATTGTGGGCTCCACCTTTCATTGGTCATTGGTGCCGGCTTTGATTTGTTCTTTTTATACCTTTGTTTCTTTGTACCTTTTCGTACCTCTAGTTTCCCTCTCCCCTGACTATCAGTCTGAAGAAGGGTCTTGACCCGATAACTTCCCTATTCCTTTCCTCTAGAGATGCTGCCTGACCATACTGAGTGACCGCAGGATTTTGTCTGTTTTCGGTGTAAACCAGCATGTGCAGTTCCTTCCTGCACAAGACATCACCAGATGAATGTGCCTTGAAGATGGAGAGGGAAGTGTGGTGGGAGATGGTGGAGGGGGTTGTTGAGTGTAAAAGTTAGTGAGATGCTCAGAAGATGTCTGCAGAAACCACTGAAAATAATAGTCACACAGCACAGAAACTAGCCAACTTCGGCCCAACTTGCCCATGCTGACCCGTTTATACTAGTCCCACCTGCTACGTTTGACCCATATCCCTCTAAACATTTCCTATCCATGTGCTTGTCCAAATGATTTTTCATATTGAATAGAACTTTCAATTTGATGCTGCTGCTAATGCAGGGGGATGGGGTGCAAGTTAGGATCATCAGGTCTCGAGAGGGATACAGGGGTGAAAACCGTGGAATTGGCAGGATGACTAGGGTGAGGGAGGGGCAGAGAGAGAGAGTAAATGCGGGAGTTACTTGAAATTAGAGAAATCAACATTCATACTGCTGAACGATTGTTTCGCTGAACACTTGCGCTCGGTCCGCCTTGGCCTAAGCGATCTTCCGGTTGCCAAACATTTAACTCCCCTTCCCATTCCCATACTGACCTTTCTGTTCTGGGCCTCCTCCACTGTCAAAGTGAGGCCACACACAAATCGGAAGAATAGCACCTCATATTTCACTTGGGCAGCCTACAACCCAGCGGTATGAACATTGATTTCTCTAATTACAAGTGACCTTTGCTTTCCCTCTCTTCGCCCTCCTCCCCCACCCTACTCGTCCTGCCAGTTTCACTGTTCATATCTCTGAATCCCTCTTGTTGTCACCTCTTCCCCAGCCAACAAGGGCCATTATGGGCTCCACCCTTCCTTGGTCATCTGTTGCTGCCTTGATTTGTCCTAGCCTTTTCAAGTTTCTCTTTCCCTTTTCCCCCTCACTTCAGTCTGAACAAAGGTTCCGGCCCAAGACGTCACCCATCCTTTTTCTCCAGAGATGCTGCCTGAGTTATTCCAGCACATGTCCATGCTGAACATGATGCCAAGATAAGCTCATGTCTTCTGCCTGCACGTGATCCATATCCCTCCATTCCTTGCATATCCGTGTGCCCATCTAAAAGCCTCTTAAACGCCACTATCGCATCGGCCTCCACCACCATGAAGAAGAAACACTCCTGAGTGCACCCAGGTTTTGTGTGTATCACAAAATGCTGGAGTAACTCAGCAGGTCAGGCAGCATCTAGGAGAGAGGGAATGGGTGACATTTTCGAGTCGAGACCCTCTTTCAGAGTGACATCCTGTCCATCCCTGATATCCCTGTCCATCCATCACCACAGGTTTTGTGTGTGATCAGCAGCTAAGGACTGATTCCCTGCACACTGTTCAGATCCACTGCAATGGGTTTAAAATCACAATAGCTTCCCTGATTTACTTCAAGGAAGGAAATCTGCTTCCCTTTCCGCAGATGCTGCCTGACCTCTTGACTGTTTTTCTGCTCTTGATTCAGATTTCCAGCATTTTTTTGGCTTCTGGAAGCTGTTACCTTATCTGGTTTAAGAAAAATAACTGCAGATGCTGGTACAAATCGATTTATTCACAAAATGCTGGAATAACTCAGCAGGTCAGGCAGCATCTCGGGAGAGAAGGAATGGGTGACGTTTCGGGTCGAGACCCTTCAGTCTGAAGAAGGGTCTCGACCCGAAACGTCATCCATTCCTTCTCTCCCAAGACGCTGCCTGACCTGCTGAGTTACTCCAGCATTTTGTGAATAAATCGCCTTATCTGGTTTACTCTATATCTAACCAGATTTACAGCCATGTGATTAACTACACTCACAAATGACCACACTCGGGCCAAATAAGAATAGGTATGATTTTACAACTTTAGAGATACACTACGGAAACTGGCTCTTCGGCCCACCGCGTCCTTGTCAACCAGCGATCACCGTACACTGGCACTACAAACTAGGGACGATTTACAATTTTTACCAAAGCCAACCAACCTACAAACCTGCATGTCTTTGGAGTGTGGGAGGAATCTGGAGCACCCGGAGAAAACCCATGGGAGGTCACAGGGAGAACATGCAAACTCCACACAGACAGCATCCATAGTCAGGATATAACCTGGGTCTCTGGTGCTGTAAGGCAGTTGGTGCTCTAACAGTGGCCCTAAGGTCTTGGCACATTTTGTTCTTTTTTCAAATTTTCAGCATCTTGTTTTTTTTGGCTTCTTGGAACTATCGTCTTCATCTGGTCTACTCTATCTGCGCCTTCACATTTACAGCCACGTGGTTAACTACCCTCTCAAATGGCCACACTAGGGGGCAAACAGGAATAGACGGTCACAAAATGCAGGAGAAAGCTCAGCCGGTCAGGCAGCATCTCTGGAGAAATGGAATAGGTGAGGCTTCATGTTGAAACCCTTCCTCAGACTGTCTGAAGATTGGTCTCGACCCGAGACGTCGCCCATTCCTTTTCTCCAGAGATGCTGCCTGACCCGCTGAGTTACTCCAGCATTTTGTTTGGACCAAATCATCGGTGTACACCAGCCTCTACAGTTCCTTCCTACACATGGGAATAGATAATATTTTTTCCAATGCCTAAATCCCAAGCGAGAACATTACCGAAGTTGGAAATTGCTCCCTGAATGGATAGAGGAAGCAGATTCGACAGAAAAGATGATGGGGTATGTAGCAGAGAGGAAATAACACTTGTAGGAAAAATATCACAGAGTTGAATTTAATGGGATAGTTATTTCCAAGATTCAGTGCAGGCACGAATAGTTTCCTACATTTGTGAGTACATCTTACTCCAATTACACACAGTCGTGGTGAGGCTGCATCTGGAAATATTGTTTACAGTTCTGGTCTCCTTACCCAAGGATATATTTATGATGCAGAGAGTGCAGCAGTGGTTCATCGGTTTAGCATGCAGCTCGTTGCCACGAGGGAGGTTCGGCAGATCGAGCATTGGGCAGCACTGTGTTGGGCGGCACGATGGAGCAGCGGTGGAGTTGCTGCCTTACGGCGCCAGAGACCCGGGTTTGATCCTGACTACGGTTGCTGTCTGTACGGAGTTTATATGTTCTCCCCTTGACTACGTGGGTTTTCCCCGGGTGCCCTTGGTTTCTTCCCACACTCCAAAGACATACAGGTGTGTCGGCTAATTGGCTTCAGTAAACATCGTGAATTGTCCCCCGTGTGTAGAATAGTGCTAGTGTACGGTGATCGCTGGTCGGTGGGCCGAAGGGCGTGTTTCCGTGCTCTATCTCTAAACTAAACGGAATTGCAGTGGGCCACGATTGCTTGGTGGACTGGATTTAATGTGTTTCATAACCTATAATGTTCCATAACATTACATACGAGTTCGACAAAACAGCGCTTGTTCTTAAAACTGTCCAAACCCTAAGAACATAAAAAATCATATCCGTCATCTAGCCAGCAATGCACATTTTGCAATGCAGATCTCAGTAGAGGACGGGTTTTGAATGTTTAATCGGTAAACTTTGCATTTGTGGCAATTGTGCAAACACATTGGAAAAAGATGATGTGTAAAAGGCTGGATTTATACTGAATATTCATGAGCTGTGTCGTTCAGTCTCTCTGCCAATCGCTCCATTGGCTTCACACTGCCCCACGGCAGTCTCACTTCACTCCAGGATGTGGCCTGGAGGTTTCTTGTTGACTCAATTCCAAACGCCACAATCAGGAACAAACCCATTTCGATTCATCTGGTGTTGACTGTTGATCTTTCTCCTTACTGCACCATTGACATCTGCAAATGAGAGTCAAATGAGAGTGTAATCTAGAAAGCTAATGCACTCAGCTTTCTTATAGCTCTGTGGTGGCACCATTGATGGATGTTTTGATATTAAGGGAATTGAGGAACCCATCCCATTCCCACACTGACCTTTCTGTCTTAGGAGGAATAGGAAGACGTTATTCTCACAAGCATGGATACCTATTGAGGGGCTCAATGGAGACTCCACTGACAGATTATTGTGGAATGTTTGTCAGAGCCTTTGCGCCTGGGCGTTCTTACAGTTCTGAAGGCATTGTGAAACCAAGTATGTAAAGTGAACGTGGGTGGAGAGAGATTATATAAGCAAATTTATCCAGTTTGGGACACAAAGTGCTGGTGTAACTCAGCGGGCGGTCTGGCAACATCCCTGAAGAACACAAATAAGTGATGTTTTGGGTCTCGACCCCAAAATGCCACCTGTCCATGCTCTACAGAGATATGCCTGACTTACTTTTGGACTTTAGAGAGACAGCACATAGGATGTGCTCCCGTGTGTAGGATAGTGCTAGAGTATGGGGATCGCTGGTCAGCACGGACTCGGTGGGCAGACAGGCCTGTTTCCACACTGTATGTCTTAAAGTAACGCCCCTACACACTAGGGGCAATTTACGGAGGGCCAATTGACCTACACTTTACCAATCCCTCTTTGGGACGTGGGAGGAAACTGGGGCACCCAGAGGGAACCCACAAGGTCACAGGGAGAACATACAAACTCCGCACAAACAGCACCCAAGGTCAGGATCGAACCCAGGTCTCTGGCGCTGTGAGGCAGCGGTTCTACCCGCTGCGCGACTGCCGCCCAATGGATAAATGTCGAAGATAGACACCAAGTGCTGGAGTAGCACAGCGGGTCAGGCAGCACGTCTGGAGACAAAGGATGGGTGACGTTTCAGGTCGGAACCCTTCTTCAGACTGTAACAGATTCAAAATTAAAAGCTGTTTTGGCTTATTTTCCTGGCACATGGCCAAAGTGCTTTACATCCAATGAAGTAATTTTCAGAAGAGTCATTATTTAAATGAAAGGGAGTAGAGCAGCCAAGTTTGTGCAGAGCAAGCTTGTGAAGCATAACTGGGTCCAGGTCTGCTCTGCGTCCATTTAATGATCACACAGCTGATCCCACAAGAGTTAACAGCAGGTTTTAAGTATTTTAATTCGTCACCGTAGGAAGCTGTCCATGGCTGCTGTCAATCCTTTGATGTTGCAGCCATTCCTTCAGCCTTGGTGTGCAAGTCCAGAGCGGTTATTACTGAAGCTCCTTTGCGGCAATGAATATTCAGAGTTTCTTGCTGACTGCACACTGCCTGCTGATTGAATGCACTAACCTTTCATTTTCTGGAGATCAATCTCCGAAAGTATGTGAAGGAGAGATTTGCCAGTGTTGAGAGGAGGAAGCAAGGGGTGGGTGGGGGGGAGGGGGAGCAGGGGAGCAGGGGAGCAGGGGAGGGGGATGGAACAAGCCTAATATAGTTTAGAGATGCAGCACAGTGGCCCAGCGGTAGAGTTGCTGCCTCACAGCGCCAGAGACCTGGGTTTGAGACTGAATACGGGTGCTGTCTGTACGGAGTTTGTACGTTTTCCCTGTGACTGCTTGGGCTTTCTGTGGGTGCTCCGGTTTCTTTCCACATTCTAAACATGTGCAGGTTTGTAGGTTAATTGGCTTTTGTGAATTGTTCCTCGTGTGTAAGATAGAACTAATACACGGGTGATAGCTGGTTGGCGTGGGCTCGGAGGGCCGAAGGGCCTGTTTCCACGCTGTATCTCTAAACTAAACTAAGCATGGAAACGTGCTCTTCAACCCACTGAGTCCAATCTGACCACCGATCGCCCGTTCGCACTCATTCTATGTTATCCCACTTTCGCATCCACTCCCTGCATTCCAGGGGCAATTTACAGAAGGCTAATTAACCTGCAAACCTACACCTCTTTGGGATGTGGGAGGAAACCGGAGTACCCGGAGGAAACCCACGCAGTCACAGGGAGAACGTGCAAAACCACACACAGTCAGGATTGTACCTGGGTCCCTGGCGCTGAGAAGCAGAGGCTCTACCAGCTGCGTGACAGTGCCGCCCTAATTGAACGAGTTCTTTCCCGAGAGACACCACAGGTCGAAAGGGCCAAACAACCTCTCTCTTGAGATTCTGTTGTACTGTTTGGAACTTGCTTGCTTTGTGTAATGAGCACCTGAGAGCATGTTGTTCTGGATTTGTTGATTAGTTCCTGGTTTGTGATATTTTTGACTAATTCTGTTAACCATGTGTTAAGTATTAAGTTTAGTTTCCTGGTTTATTGTCACAATAACATGCAGATACCCAAGGCTGGACCCAGTTTAAATAAGAGGAAGGAAAGTACGTTCGCTCACGGTGCATTTGGAAGGTATTAGCCATAAGATTTCAATTTTTCCGAGCATGTTTACATTGTTGGTAGTTAACCTGAGAGCATGGATACCTCTGAGTCGGAAGGTTGTGCGTTGGAGACTCGTGTGGAGATGTTAGCACTAAATTCTCCTTGGACATTAGAAATACAGCATGGAAATAGGCCCTTCGGCCCATCGAGTCCGCGCTGACCTGTACGTTTTTGGAGTGTGGGGGGAACTGTAAGGCAGCAACTTTACGGCTGTACTGCACTTTCCAGTTTCCTGTGCTCCAGTTTCCTCCCGCATTCCAAAGACGTGCACGTTTGTTGGTTAATTGGATTTGGTAAAAATTGTAAATTGTTCCTAGTGTATAGGATAGTGCTCGTGTGCAGGATGGCCACTGGTTGGTGCGGACTCGTTGGGCCAAAGCGCCTGTTTCCACACTGTTTCTGTAAAATAAACTTTACAGTTTACTTTCTGTAAACTAAACTAGGTCTGAAGAGCATGCGTTGTTCAGAAAGGCCAACGTGTTCTGCGATCTGTTGTTCCCAGTCTCAAGACTTCTAGTTTAGTTTGGAGATGCAGCAGGGAAACAGTCCCTTCGGCCCACCAAGTCCACGCCGACCAGTGATCCCCCTACAATCATTTTTTCCTACAAATGAGGGACAATTTACAGAAGCCAATTAACCTGCAACCCTGCACTTCTTTGGGATGTGGGAGGAAACCGGAGCAGCTGGAAAAACCCATGTGGTCCCAGGTGCACGCAGTCCAAGAAGGAATAAACTCCATACAGTCAGCACCCGTGGTCAGGATTGAACCCAGGTCTTTTGTTGTGATTTAAGTGATAGCATATAAGAACCTAACCACCGGGTGGTGCCGCAATAGCAACCTCGCCTACAGTCTGTCTGCCTTTTTCGTCTTTTTTTTTGTTATTTTTAGTGTGTTTTAAAAGTATGTGTTAATGTTCTCTGGTTTGTTTTATGTGGGGGGTGGGTGGGGGGGCAGGGGAAAACTTTTTTTTGAATCTCCTACCTTGCCGGAGATACGATTGTTTTCCGGATCGTATCTCCGGTCACTCTGCGGCCTCACATCATGGAGCTGGAGGCCTTGCTGACTTTGAGCCCCACCGTGGGGCGTGGACTTACCATCAGAGCGTGCGATCCCTTGACTGGGAGCTCGCAGTCTCGGGTAGAGACCGATGTCGGGAGCTCCAAACGACGCAGAAGGTTTCGACCAGCCCCGACCCGGGACTGATCGCTCAGTGTGGGGGAGCTGAGATTCCTCCCCAATGCACGAGCTTGATCGCCCCGGCACGAGGGCCCAAAGGCCGCCGGCTATGGGAGTCAAGATCGCCCCGTCAACGGAAGGCTCGAGGCCCCCGACTGCGGGAGAACTTTTTTCATCACAGTGAGGAATGTGGAGGAGTCACTGTGGTGGATGTTTATGTTAAAATGCATTTTGTGTGGTCTGTTGCTTTTCATTGGTATGACTGTTTGGCTAATAAAGTATGATTATGATTATGAAAACTAAATATAGTAAAACTCTGACATCTGGCATCTTAAAGTTTGTTGTTCTGTTTTCCAGACTATAGGATGTCATTCCCACAAATACCCAAGCACTTTAATTTCACTTTTTTACCTGTTGTGGAGTAGAATATATATATTTTTTCAATGTAGAGTTCCTGTTACCCCTTTCCAGAACCTGGTGGGTTTGGGGGGGGGGGGGGGGGGGTGTGTGGTTAAGAGGAATTCTATGAGCTGTATAGATCTTAAGAGGTACAAGATCATCAGGGGCACGGATAAAAGTTAATGCTCGGTCTTTCTCCCCAAGGTGGGGTATGGGTTTAAGTTGAGGGGGGACAGATTTAAGAGGCTTAACTTTTTTTGATCAGAGGGTAGTCCATACTTGGAGTGAGCTGCCAGAGCAAACTATAGAAGAGGGTATAATTACAACTTTTAAAATACTGATGGGGAGGGGAGGAGAAGGGGCGGGCAAGGGTGTGGAGGGATGGGGAAGGTTTGGGGGTGGGGGGGGGAGGGGAAGGGTGGAGAGAGATATTAAATTGGATTAGCTGGATGTTTTCTACAACTTTTTAATTCAGTCAACCCCCTCCCCTCCATTTAAATGGGATTCTTCAGGAAAAGCTAAACTAATCGTTGCCTAAAACGGGGAATGCTTGTTGAATATTTTACGTGATAATCAAATCTGGGCTCAATTCCTAACAAGAGTGTTAACCAATAATTGCTTAAATTCCATTGACCTTTTCAAGCCAGTGTCCTTTGCTGCCGCCTGTGTGTGTGGCTGCATTGTCAGAGCCGAGTCGCTGTTTGAATACGTTACCAGACCGTGCAGTGGCAACACCAGGCTAATTGACTGCTGGAAACTGTCCCTCTGTGTAACCCTCACAGAATGTGCAGATGAATGTATTCCTGATGCAAGGACAGAGTTGTCAGCTCTCAGCATTGCTTTGCTTGCATTTCTTCTACAGAGCCACCTTTATCCAAGTGCAGAGTGCTGCCAACAGTTCCATCTTGCTGCTTGCTGGATCTTTGGCTTGTATTCTGTTCTTCTCTCGCACAGAATTTCACAGCATTGTCGACTCCGTGAGGCTTAACGTCTGTGTCTTTGTTTGGTTTTAGCATCCTCCCATTTCACTTCATTTTGTCCTCCCCAAATATTCCTTTCTCTCTCATTCACTTTAGTTTAGAGATACAATGTGAAACCAGGCCCTTCGGCCCACTGGGTCTGTGCTGACCAGCACTCACCCATACACATTCAAAGTTATCCCGCTTTCACACACCCACTCCCTACACATTTGCAGAAGCCAATTAACCTCGAGATACAGCATGGAAACAGGCCTTTCAGCCGTACACTAGTTCAATCTTACACTCTTAGGACAATTTACAGAATCCAATTAATCTACGAACCTGCACGCCTTTGGAAGGTGGGAGGAAACCGACAGCATCCTGAGAAACAGTCACAGGGAGAACGTACAAACTCCGTACAGATAGCACCCATAGTCAGGATTGAACCCGGGTCTCTGGCACAGTAAGGCAGCAACATGACCACTGCTCATTTGCAGATAAAGCTCATCCCTCAAATATGCTTCCTTAAAGATAATGCTTCTGTGTATAACATTTAACAAATTGGATTTGTTAAACAAAAGGTGTGGTGTAGATGTTAACGACCAGCCTTGTAGATCAGGGGAGCCTGCACCAAATAGATTGAGTATTTTTCTTGGCAAGATCGGCAATGATCTAATTGAGATTCAGCTGTGACGTAATTTACCATGGAGCGAGGACTGGGGAATTTCTGGCCTGTGCATTAACTGAGGTACATCAAATCCAATAATAAAATGTAATAAAAAGGAACTGCAGATTCTGATTTATACCAAAGAAAGACTTAATGATGGAGTAACTCAGCGGGTCAGGCAGCATCTCTGGAGAAAATGGAGATGTGACGTTTCACAGAGTGCTGGAGTAACTCAGCGGGTCAGGCAGCATCTCTGGAGAAAATGGATAGGTGACGTTTCAGGTTGGGGCCCTTCTTCAGACTGTGGGAATTGGAAGCAAGAAAATACCAAGGAAAATCAATGACAGCAACAGATAACCCCAGTCAGGGTGGTTCTCTGATAGGGCAATTGTTGGCTAGGGACGATGTGATTTGTCCCTAATCAACAAAAAAAATCTTATAAGCAAACAAACAATAATAGTGCAAAGACAAAAGCAATGCCCCCATGTCTATGGAGTTTGGAGCTTGATTTGGAGGTTGTCGTGTTCAATAGACTGATGGTTGTAGGGAACAAGCTGCTCCTGAACCTGGACACTACATTTTTCAGACTCCTAGACTTATTTCCCCGATGGCAGGAGTGAAATGAGTGTGTGGCCAGGGTGGTGTGGGTCTCCGATGATGCTGGCTGGTCACAGGGGGAATGTAGGAACTCCAGGCTGACTTCAGGTTGTGTTTTACATGCGAATATGCCAACATGAGATTTCCTGGTTTATTTACCCTTCTGTGTCTGGTGGTCAGTACCCATGGTGGACCAGGCAGTGTTCACCACTATGTGAGGCAGCCACTCCTGTAGATCGCTGGAAGCCAAACCTCCTGCGACATTTTAAGCACAACCAGCTGTTCCCCTCCGGCACATCCATCACGTGGCCCAAAGGGCAGCAGATGTCACGTTCAGCCAAATGTTTGGAATACATGATGACCGGGCTGTCATCTGTCGAGGTAGTCCGTGTTCTTGACCATTGTCCCGTTATGTTGGTGACACCAAGCAAGACTGTCCTACTACCTTTCTCTCAGCTCAAGGTGAAGAATTACTTGTCAACATTTTGAAAAAAAAGCCTGGTGGCTTTATGGAAAATTACTGTCGTGTAGTTTAGCATAGATTAGTGTAGTGTAGCGTAGTTTAGTGTGGCATAGTTTAGAGACACAGCGTCGGAACAGGACTTTCGACCCACCAAATCCAAGCCGACCAACAATCACCCCATACACTAGCACTATCCTACACACAAGGGACAATTATCAGAAGCCAATTAACCTACAAACCTGTATATCTTTGGAATGTGGAAGAAACCAGAGCACTCGGAGAAAACCCACGCGGTCACAGGGAGAACATATGAACTCCAGGCTGACTAAGAAACATAGAAAATAGGTGCAGGGGGAGGCCATTTGGCCCTTCGAGCCAGCACCGCCATTCATTGTGATCATGGCTGATCATCCACAATCAGTAACCTGTGCCTGCCCATATCCCTTGATTCCACTAGCCCCTAGAGCTCTATCTAACTCTCTTTTAAATTCATTCCGTGAATTGGCCTCCACTATTTTCTGTGGCAGAGAATTCCACAAATTCACAACTCTCTGGGTGAAAAAGTTTTTTCTCACCTCGGTTTTAAATGGCCTCCCCTTTATTCTTAGACTGTGGCCCCCTGGTTCTGGACTCCCCCAACATTGGGAACATTTTTCCTGCATCTAGCTTGTCCAGTCCTTTCATACTTTTATACTTCAGGTTGTGTTTTACATGTGAATATTACAACATGAGATTTCCTGGTTTATTTACTCTTCTGTGTATTCTCCCAAGGTTGGGGAATCAGTACCAGAGGACAGAGGTTCAAGGTGAGAACGAGAGGGAAAAAAGTTAAAAGACACTCGGACATGTACATGGATAGGAAAGTTTTCGAGGGATATGGGACAAACTGGTGTCAGGGGTTCTGGGGCAACGGCAGGAGAATCGGGTTTTTGAGGGAAAGAAGGATCAGCCATGATTGAACGGTGGAGTAGATTTGATGGTCCGAATGGCCTTATTCTGCTCCTAGAACCTATGAACTTAAGAAATGGGACTCGTTTACATGGGGCATCTTGGTCGGCTGCAGGGAGAACAAATAAATGGGATTTGTGTAAATGGTTGGTTGATGGTTAGCAGGGACTCGGTGGGCCGAAGGTCCTGTTTCCGTGCTGTGTGACTGAGAAGTAGGGGTGAGCCACAAAGTACATGGGATCTGCACTGTCACTCGTAACATTTGTGGATCGCTGTCTCGTCTGCCTTGCCCGCTGGATGTGCCCGCTGCCTGGTCCCAACGATGGTCAGAACCGTGTGAAAAGAAAAACCAAGCTCAGGATCCAGCTCTGGACCGAGTTCTTTCTCCCCATCACTTCAGATTAACGGAGAGATGCTGCATGGAAGCAGGCCCTTCAACCCATTGGGTCCCTGCTGACTGTCAACCCACTATTTACATTAATCCCCTTTGTTTTGTTCTCTCCACTGTCTCATCAACTCCCACCAGAGTCAACCACCCAATATCTAGGGGCAATTTACAGTGACCAATTATCCGGCCAACCTGTGTGTGTGTGTGTGTTTGGGATCCGGGAGGAAATGAGCGTCCAAATGAACGCCACGCGATTGCGCGCCCGCCATTGTACAAGTTGAAGAAAATCCAAAGGTTTTGAAAATTGCCTTTCGTGTGACGTAAAGGCACCGAGGTTGATTGAACGGTGGGTCAGCATTAACTAGTAACAGAGAACTGCAAATGCTGGTTTACGAATTACAGACACAAAGTGCTGGAGTAACTGTGGGTGCTGGATATGCGATGTTTCGGGGTGAAACCTATCCATGTTTCCAGGGATGCTGCCTGACCTGCTGAGTTACTCCAGCATTTTGGGTCAACATTCGCTGTTGGTCTGCCTTGCCTTCTAAGCAAAGGACGCTACATATTGGGCATTGAATTCATGATGAGCTCCATTAACAGCAATGAGAGTTCTTGCTGTCTGGGGAAGAGCTGTGATGACAACTTTGGGAAACAAATTGATTCTTAGCTTCCAGGAGAGCAGAACATCCTCGTATAGATAGCTTTTGCCTTTTCAAACGGTGATTTATGTTTTTGTTTTATTTTTAAACGCACCTTTTGAAATGCTGCATCGCAGCAACTTTTTTTGCCCAATCTGCACATTTTTGAATAATTTCTGTGTGTGACTTGTAACCTGGACTATTACGGTTGTCAAGTCTACTCTTTGTTTGAAAATAAGAGATTAATTCTCCATATAGAGTAGTTCCAAGCAAGGTTATCGTGCCTGACTTGTAGAGTGTACATGGAGACATGCAGCATGGAAACAGGCTCCTTGGCCCAACTTGTCCGTGCCAACCAAGACACCCCATCTAAGCTAGACCCATTTGTCTGCATTTGGCCCATATCGCTCTAAACCTTT
The DNA here is from genome assembly GCF_053455715.1 of Rhinoraja longicauda. NCBI lineage: Eukaryota > Metazoa > Chordata > Chondrichthyes > Rajiformes > Arhynchobatidae > Rhinoraja > Rhinoraja longicauda. Next base: position 24,357,859 of record NC_135972.1, on the reverse strand, counting down.
CCAATCTTGTACCTGTCCAAGTGTCTTGTAAATACTATTATAGTACCTGCCTCAACCATCTCCTCTTGAAGCTCATCCTACATACCCACCACCCTCTGAGTGAAAAAGTTGCCCCTCGGGTTTTTATTAAATCTTAATCTAAAAGACGAATAAAATCTTTTTATTAAAGGTCTTGCAACCTTTAAACCTATGTCTTCTTGTTTTTGATTCCCCTACCCTGGATAGAGACTCTGGTCATTCACCCTGTCTATTCTCCTCGTAATATTATACACCTCTGTAAGACCACTCCTCAGCCTCTTGCGCTCCATGAAATAGAGTCTTATCCTGCACAACCTCTCCCTACAGCTCAGCCCTTCAAGTCCTGACAACATCCTCGTAAATCATTTCTGCCATCTGTCCAGCTTAATGACATCCTTCCTGTAGCAGGGTGACTAAACGGAGCACAATACTCCAAATGCAGCCTCACCAATGTTCAGAACAACTGTAATATAATTTCTCAACTTCTATACTCGATCCCCCCTAGTTGTACAGTGCAAAAAGACCCTTCGGCCCAACTTGCCCACACTGGCCAACATGTCCCATCTACACTGCCCATATTCATATAAACCTGTCCTATCCATGTACCCATCTAATTTTTTTTTAAAACATTGCGCTTGTACCTGCCTCACCTACCTTGTTCCATATACCCACCACCCTTTGGGTGGAAACAAAAAATTACCCCTCGGGTTCCTATTAAATCTCCCCCCCCCCCCCCCCCCACCTTAAACTGGTGTTTTCCTTTTGTAAAATTCTCTGATATTTCAAGTGTGCATACATTAACTGCATTGGAATTCATGGCTGTCAACATGTGAGGAAACTGGAGCAATTAAGTGAATCACCTGTGTAATCAACACGTTGAGGCATCTTGTGCTCTCATCTGACAGTCAGATTATACGAAGAACAGGCTGACCTCTGCATACTGATGATTCAACCACTACTCCCTAGTGAAAGATGTCTGGCCTTGGCAGGATGCTTCAGAGTAATGTTGCAGTCTTTGGCCTCAATATGTTGGAGTATCCTTTGGCAGTGGGCCAAGGGTTTAGTTTTGGGTTTAGTTTATTGTCAGGTGTCCCGAGGTACAATGAAAAGCTTTTGTTGCATGCTAACCAGTCAGCGGAAAGACAATATATGATTACAGTCGAGTCATTCACAATGCACAGATACATGATAAAGGGAATCGCGTTTAGTGCAAGATAAAGTCCAGTAAAGTTTGATTAAAGATAGTCCGAGGGCCTACAATGAGGTAGATAGTAACTCAGGACCGCACTCTACTTGTTGACAGGATGGTTCAGTTGCCTGTCCCTGAATCTGCAGGTGTGCGTTTTCACACTTCTGTACCTCTTGCCTGATGTTAGAGGGGAGATGAGAGAGAGACTGGTCCTTAATTATGCTGGTGGCCTTGCCGAGTCAGCATGAAGTATAGATGGAGTCGATGAAAGGGAGGTTGTGTTTGTGTGATGGTCTGAGCTGCGTCCGCAATTCTCTGCAACTTCTTGCCGTCTTGGATGGAGCTGTTCCAAAACTATCTTGTGATGCATCCTGATAAAATGCTTCCTACGGCAAGGAGGGGCAAGTATGGGTACATGAATGTTGGATGATCTGTACTTTACTCATGAGGCCTTGTGACATTGGCAGAGGCTCACGCTTAGAAACATAGAAAGTGTAAGAAAATAACTGCAGATGCCGGTACAAATCGAAGGTAGTTATTTCACAAAATGCTGGAGTAACTCAGCAGGTCAGGCAGCATCTCAGGAGAGAAGGAATGGGTGACGTTTCGGGTCGAGACCCTTATTCAGACTGAGCAAGAAGGCTGGAGAATGGGGTTGAGAGTCTGAAGAAGGGTCTCGACCCGAAACGTCACCCATTCCTTTTCTCCTGAGATGCTGCCTGACCTGCTGAGTTACTCCAGCATTTTGTGAAATAGAAACATAGAAAAATAGGTGCAGGAGTAGGCCATTCGGCCCTTCGAGGCAGCACCGCCATTCAATTTGATTAAGGCTGATCATTTAAAATCAGTACCCCCAGTTCCTGCTTTTTCCCTTGATTCCTTTAGCCTTAAGGGCTAAATCTTCTGTGCCAGCGACGTGCATTTGGTAAAATTCAATCAGTTATCCCTATTTAACTAACCCTGTTTCTTTCCCATTCGCTGCTGATTTCCCGAGGCCCTCTCTCCTCTGTCTACCATTCTCATTTCCGTTTGCTCATCATCCACACACTGCCACCAGCATTCGTTCTCTCAATCCCTCCATCTTTCCTATCCCCGCCACCATCTGGTTCAACTTATCACCTTCCAGCCTCTCCCTCAATCTTCCCCCTCCTCCCTCCTTCTCTGTTTCCACCTGTCACCACCAACCTCTGCCTTTACAATTCCCCCACCCTCAACTCCTCCCTCCACCTCAATCCCTCAGGAAGCTCCATTATTCCCCTCCCCTCACCTGGTTCCATTTGCAGGAGGGTCCCGGCACACGGTGAGGGTGGAAAAATTTAATAGGAACCTGAGGTGCAACTTTTTTACACAAAAGGTGGTAGGTGTTTAGAACGAGCTGTCAGAGAAGGTAGTTGAAGCAGGTACTATTGCAATGTTTAAAAAAGAAAATTGCACAGGTATTTCAACTGTTATTACAGGTACATGCATAGGATAGGTTTGGAGGTATATGGGCCAAATGCAGGCAGGTGGGACTAGTGTAGATGGAACACGTTGGTTGGCATGAGCAAGTTGGACCGAAGTGCCTATTTCCACACTGTATATCTCTGTGGCTGTATGATGTAATGCTAATGCTTTATAAGGCACTGGTCAGACAACCAAGTCCAAGTCTAGTCAAGTTTATTTGTCACATACACATAAATGTGCAGTGAAATGAAAGATTACCCACAGTCCAACAACAAGAGCAATAAAAATAAGCAATGACACACACAATCAAACAAAAAGAAACATCTATCACAGTGAGTCTCCTCCAGTCACCTCCTCACTGTGATGGAAGGCCAGAATATCTTTTTCTCTTCCCTGCCGTCTTCTCCCGCGGTCAGGCTGTTGTAGTTACCACGTTCCAGGCCGCGCCGGACGGTGGAAGGTCCGCAGCGGGCCGACCTAAGTCCCGCGATCCAGGCAGGCGAAGATGCCGCTGCTGCCGCTGCACGTCGGGAGGCGGTCATGGCTCCCGACATTGAAGCCCCCGCCGGGCAGAAAAAAATCCCGCAGCCTATTTCAGGCCGCGCCGGACGGTGGAAGGCCCGCAGCGGGCCAACCCAAGCCACGCGATCTGGGGCGGGCGAAGACGCTGCCGCTGTCGGAGCTCCCGATGTTGGCCCCCACCCAGGGGGCTGTGAGCTTTGGAGTATTGTGAGCAGTTTTGGTCCCCAATGGGGTTGAGAGAGAAAGGTAGATCAGCCATGGACGAATGGTGGAGTAGACTTGATGGGCCAAATGGCCTAATTCTGCTCCTATAACTTATGAATTTATGACCTGAGACATCACCTATCCATGTTCTCCAGAGAAGAAGTCTGACCCACTAAGTTACTCCAGCACTTTGTCTTTTTTTTGGTAAAACAGCATCTTCAGTTTCTTGTTTCCATCACCTACCAGGCCCCATCTTGCTCCTCGCTCTCTCCTATTTACAATTCCTACCTTCCTCCAGTCTCTCAGTCCAGCCGCAGGAGCACCACCGGCAATGTTGACCATCCCTCTGTCTCCACAGATGCTGCTTGACCCACTGAGTTCCTCCAACAGTTTGCTTTTTCTTACCAGATTCCTCATCTGCACGGTGGCGCAGCGGTAGATTTGCTGCTTTACAGCGCCAGAGTCCCAGGTTCAATCCTGACTACAGGTGCTGTCTGTACGGAGCTTGTACGTTCCCCTCGTGCCCGCATGGTATTCCTCCAGCTGCTCCGGTTTCCTCCCACATTCCAAAGGCGTGCAGGTTTGTAGGTTAACTGGCTTCTGTAAATTGACCCTGGTGTGCAGGATGGAACTGGTGTCCAGGGTGATTGCTGGTCGGTGCGGACACGGTGGGCTTCCCGGCCTGTTTCCATGCTGTATCTCTAAAACTACAACTATCAGCAGTCTCTTGTGCCTCCATGTCTGTGGCGACTACCAGCTGCCCCACCGTGCCTCTCCCTCTGCTGTGCAACCCGCCGTGAAGTTGGAAGGACTGCTCCCCGAAGAATAATTTTAGATTTATTTGGCACCTTGCCTTGAAACAATGATGCTTCGGCAAATGCTTCCTAATCTTCATTCAAAAAAGGGAAAGAAAATCTCTTCCAACAGCTCCCACGGAACAGCTGACTGGCCTTGATAAGAAACCAACTCTGGAGCTTCTCCGACCTTGTGTGCAAACTTGCTCTACACTGTAAGCAGGGAGAAATTTCCTGTTTAGTGCACGTTGTGACCTTTGGGACTGCTTTCAAGTTTGGTGGCATCTGTGCAGTATCTCAACTTACACAGGATTTCCTGACCGGTGGGGATGTTTAAAGTCTCTCCAAACTTGGAAATGCGTTTTGGAATCTGTTCAACAGTGGGAATTTTACAGCAGAGCGATGGTGTGTTATTAGAGTCATAGTCATATACAGCGTGGAAACAGCCCATCTTACCCATGCTGACCATCATGCCCCATCTAAATTTAGCCCCACCTGCCTGCTTTTGGCCCATATCCCTCTAAATCTATCCTATTCACTGTCTAAATGTTTCTAAACGTGTTTTTTTCAGAAAAAATATGCCACCTTTTCAAAAAGACCAGAAGTATAAACAAGGCGGCAGTGGGAAACAGCAGAAGAGCCATTGCCTCACGGCAGGATGACTAGGGTGTGTGGGGGGGGGGGGGGGGGGGGGGGGGGGGAGGGAGGAGGGAGGAGGGAGAGACAGAGGGAGAGACAGAGGGAATGCAATGGTTTTCTTGAAATTGGAGAAATCGATATTCACACCGCTGGGTTGAAGCTTGTAAATCTTTCTTTACCGCGCCCAGTGTTACATCCTGTTCGAATCGCTCCAGCGGAGTGCCTTGTGACTCTTCCTCTTCTAATGGCAACTTGTATTTATTGAGCACCTTTAACATAACAAATGTACTGAGCCATTAAGACACCAATTAATTTCTAACTGACAGTGATGTAGGGAGGTGTAGGCACAGTGTGAATACACAGCCATCTGAACCAGCTACCTACTGGCAGAGACGACTCGTGTGCATCCAATTTTGTCCAGACTTTAGAGAGACAGCGTGGAAATAGGTCCATCAGCCCATCGGGTCCGTGCCGACCAGTGATCCTCATACACTTTCACTATTGCACACACTAGGGCCAATTTACAATTCTTTTTATCCCAAAGTCAATTAACTTATAAACCTGCCCATCTTTGGAGTGTGGGAGGCACCCGGAGAAAACCCACGTGGTCACAGGGCAGACGTACAAACGCTGTACAGGCAGCACCCGTAGTCAGGATTGAACCCGGGTCTCTGTGGCTGTAAGGCAGCAACTCTACCGCTGCACCACTGTGCCATCCAAATTCTTCCTGTTCTTTCACCAAGGAACTAAGGCTTTGTTAAGGAAAGACACAAAGTGCTGGACTCAGCAGGTCAGGCAGCATCCCTGGAGAAGATGAATAGGTGACGACTCGTGTCAGGGCCCCTCTTCAGCATTTGTTATGTCCAGGTGCAGTGAGAAGTGTGAATATACAGTGCAAGGGGCATTATCCCTATAATATTTGAGCTTTTCAATATGTCAACTCTGAATGCATTTACTGATCAACTGGCTAGATTGGCAAACAAAAAGACACAAAGTGCATGAGTAACTTAACGGGTCAGGCAGCATCTCTGGAGAACATTGACAGGAGATTTTTTTTAAAGTTTTTTTTTTAGATTTAGAGATACAGTGCAGAATCAGGCCCTTCGGCCCACCGGGTCCGCGCCGGCCAGCGATCCCCGCACACTAACACTATCCTACACCCACTAGGGACAATTTTTACATTTGCCCAGCCAATTAACCTACATACCTGTACGTCTTTGGAGTGTGGGAGGAAACCAAAGATCTCAGAGAAAAACCCATGCAGGTCACTGGGAGAACATGCAAACTCCGTACAGACAGCGCCCGTAGTCAGGATCGAACCTGAGTCTCCAGCGCTGCATTTGCTGTAAGGCAGCAATTCTGCTTCGGGTCGGGACCCTTCTTCAGACTGATGGGGGGGGGGGGGGGGGGGGGGGGGGGAAGGGAAGGAAAGGAAAGGAAGGGAAGGGAAGGGAAGAAAGCTGGAAGAGACGAAAGGCAGGACAAAGCCTGGCGGATGATTGGTGGATACAGCCGAGGGTGGACAGAAAGGCAGTCGGGCGAGGAGAGGGACGTAGGGGCCGGGGCCGGGCCAGTCGAGGGTGACAGAGGAGGCCCTGCAGCAGCCTGGGGTTTATCTGGATCGGGAGCTGCTCCACTGCATCGAGCGCGTGGACCGGACTTTGGTCTTTTGTAAATATGACAACTTGTCCATGTGTGATCTATGCAAAAAGAATTTCACTGTGTGGTGCACATGGAACTATTGATTATAAGATCTGATGGTCCTTCTGTAGAAGGTATCACAAAATGCTGGAATAACTCAGCAGGTCAGGCAGCACCTAGGGGAGAGGGAACGGGTGACATTTTGGGTCTGACCTGCTGAGTTACTCCAGCATTTTGTAATACCTTCGATTTGTACCAGGATCTGCAGTTATTTTCCTCCTGCCCTTCTGTAGAAAGTTGCCTCTATTCCCTCAGCTATTTATTTACTTTTTCTCAAATGAACAACGAGCCCTTGGGCTCCATATTTGACAACCTGGCATCGCATCCCTCTGGTCACCATCTGTTCCTGTCTCCACTCTGTTCACTCTCTCTGCATGGGGCTCTCTGCAATATGACTGTGGCTGTCTTTCCAGGTCAAAGTTCAGGATGAAATAAAGGATGATTAATGTAGAATATGACAGATACACTGGGCTAACATTATCATTGCTGTCTAAAACTGGAACTTATTCAATGATTTATAACCCCACTCTCGCAGAATTTCTGATGCACTTCGTTTCAGTGACATAAATGCTTAAGGAGTATGCAAATGCATCTGCACATTCTTCTCTTTACAAGTACATAAAATGGGAATGATTTAAAGTCATTAATTAGGCACACTTTTTTTTAATAACAAATGCAAGTCAAGCAGTGGGATTTATTTTTGGAGTTTAAAAATATATTAACCCATTATTGATACTTGGTTGAACCACGCTTGCAGAGATTTGTGGACACATCCAGACCATCATGCAAACTAACCTCCCTTCCATTGACTTCATCTATGCTGCCTCGGCAAGGCCACCAGCATAATCAAGGGCCGGTCTCACCCCGGTCACTCCCTCTTCTCCACTCTCCCGTCAGGCAAGAGGTCCAGAAGTGTGCAAATGCACACCTCCAGATGCAGAGACAGATTCTTCCCAGCTGTTATCAGCCAACTGAACCGTCCCACCAACAACTAGAGAGTGGTCTTGACCGACCGCCTGCCTTATTGGAGAGCTTTGAACTAAACATAGCACAAAAAGTAAGGAAATTTGTGTTTGGTAGATTATTTCTTTGTTGTAACAATGCTTCTTGGCAATAAATCTTATACCGTTGGAAAGCCTGTTTATTTCTCTTTTAAATGGTGCCACATTTGTAAGGAACATGCATTTGTGGGATGAGCCACAAAGCTGAGTATATGGGATGCGCCCATGAAAAATCTGCCAAATCTTCTCTGCCAATGCCAAACAGCTTATTCTGCCATTGACTCTTGTTCGGTGTTGTTTGGTGGATTGGATGATTGAAGTCTGAAGAAACAAGACATATTGGCAATTTAACAATTTATTCATTTAATAAACAGGAGCCTCAGTAGCGTGTGGAAGAACCATACATAGCCACAACAGCCTGGCACCTCCTCCTCATGCTGGTCACCAGCCTGGTCACACACTGTTGTGGGATGGCATCCCATTCTTCAACCAGCATTTGTCGCAAGTCAGCCAACGTGGTTGTGTTGGTCACTCTGGCACGAACAGCATGCCGAAGCTGATCCCACAAGTGTTCAATGGGGTTGAGGTCAGGACTGCTGGCAGGCCATTCCATCCTCTCCACTCCCAAATTCTGGAGGTAGTCTCTGAGAAACCCTGCTCTGTGGGGGCGAGCATTGTCATCTTGGAGGATAGAGTTCGGTCCCAGACTGTGGAGATATGGGATTGCCACTGGTTGCAGAATCTCGGGAGAGAAGGAATGAAAGAAACCCATTCCTTCTCTCCCGAGATGCTGCCTGACCCGCTGAGTTACTCCAGCATTTTGTGTCTACCATCATTCTTGTAAACCTCCTCTGGACCCTCTCCAGAGCCAGCACAACCTTCCTCAGATATGGGGCCCAAAATTGCTCACAATATTCCAAATGCGGCCTGACCAGCGTCTTATATAGCCTCAGCATTACATCCATTTTAGAGGATCTCGGCCAAACATGGGCAGGTGGGACAAGTGTAGACGGGGCACGTTAGTCAGCGTGGGCAAGCTGGGCTGAAGGGCCTGTTTCCATGCTGTCTCCATGATATCTCATCTCGATAGCTCTCTGCATTGAGATTGCCTCCAATGATCCAGTGAGGGAGATGCCGCCCCACACCATCATACTGCCTCCACCAAAAGATGTTACTCTATCGGTGCAGCAATCAGCATAGCGTTCTCCGCGTCTTCTCCACACTTTGACCCTATGATCCAACTGCCGTAGGCAGAATCTGGACTCATCGCTGAACATAACGTTCCTCCACATGTTCAGGTTCCAGTGCACGTGTTGCCGACACCAGCGCAAACGGGCCTGACGGTGAAGGGCAGTAATGGCAGGCCTCCTGGCAGCCCTATGAGACCGGAGATCGGCTGCGTGCAGTCTGTTCCGAATTGTCTGGGCAGAGAGCCGTCGGCCATATCGTCCTGCAAACCTTGACTGCAAATCTGTAGAAGACAGCCTACGGTTCCTAAGTGCTGACAGGGTGAGGAAACGGTCTTCTTCGGGTGTCATCTTCTTGGGACGCCCACTTCGCGGCCTGTCTCTGACATCCCCCGTTATATGGAACTTGGCCTTCACTTTGGAGATGGTACTAGGGCTCACTCCAAATAATGCCGCAACTTGGTTTTGCGGGACACCAGCTTGAAGTTGCCCTATCGCACGGGCCCTATCCAGATCAGTCAAACGTGGCATGCCGATTCTTGGAGCAGACACCTACTGACCACTGTAGCAGGGCCCATGCTCACAGATGCTGCCAATCAGGTGCCAATCAGGCACCTGATTGTCAGCACCTGGGGGTACCAGAAGCTCAAAACAAGAGTCAATAGCAACAGCAGAATAAGCTGTTTGGCATTGGCAGAGAAGATTTGGCAAATTTTTCATGGGCGCAACCCATTTCCTCAGCTCTGCTGCTCATCCCACAAATGCATGTTCCTTACAAATGTGGCACCATTTAAAAGGGAAATAAACAGGCTTTCCAACGGTATAAGATTTATTGCCAAGAAGCATTGTTACAACAAAGAAATAATTTACCAAACACAAATTTCCTTACTTTTTGTGCTATGTTTATCTTTAATCGAACTTTACTGAATTTTATCGTGCACTAAACGTTACGCCCTTGATCCTGCATCTGTACAATGTGGACGTGCTCGATTGTAGCCTTTCCATGGGCTGGATAGCACGTAACAAAAAAGCTGTTCGATGTACTGGAGTAACTCAGCTAGTCAGGCAGCATCTCTGGAGAAAAAGAAAAGGTGACATTTTGGGTTGGAATACTTCTGAAGATGGGTTCTGACCCAAAACGTCCAGTCTGAAGAAGGGTTCTGACCGGAAACGTCATCTATTCCTTTTCTCCAGAGATGCTGCCTGACCCGTTGAGTTACTCCAGCATTTTGTGTATCTTCGGTATAAACCAGCAACAGCAGTTCCTTCTTACACAGCTGTTCAATGTACCTTGGTATACCTGAAACTGAACCTGCAGCGCTATGAGCTGTTCTGGTCTCCGCATAAGTAACACTGGCAACGGAGAGGGTACAAAAAATGTTGATTCAATCAAGAAAAGGTAAAATGGTCTGAGTCTCTGTTTTCCGATCTGCCCAGACAAAGGCCGTTGTAACTCTGAAAGATTTTGATAGATTATACACTGAGTATCTTCGGAGAAGATGAAAGCTGTGAGCTGTCAACGAAGAATAGTCACCAAAAGGTCTAAAATAATTTACAAGGATTAATTATTTAAATCCTTACAAAGATTGACAAACGAAGGTGATCATGTGAGGGAGAATAGGCGGCTTTGATCATTTGATGAGGAGGTTGAAGTGGAATGTAAAAGCCATTGAGGGCCAGATTTCTGTGTTACTAACTGTTTTGCAATGTATTTGTGGAATAGTAAATTGACCTGCGTAGTGTCTAATACCAGAATATTTGTCATGTTGGTATGAGTCAGAGTCATGCACCTTGGAAACACACCCTCTGGCCCAACCTGCCCACACCGACCAACATGCCCCATCTACACATTAGTCCCAGCTGCCTGCATTTGGCCTATATCCCTCTAAACCTATCCTATCCATACACCTGTCTAAATGTATCTTATGTGTAGGAAAGAACTGCAGATGCTGGTTTAAATCGAAGGTAGACACAAAATGCTGGAGTAACTCAGCATCTCTGGAGAGAAGGAATGGGTGATGTTTTGGGTCGAGAACCTTCGTCAGACCGATTGTTTCTTAAATGTAGTGATAACACCTGCCTCTTCCGGCAGCTTGTTCCATATACATACCACCCTTTGTGTTAAAAAAAAAAATTGCCCCTTGGGTTCCCATCAAATCCTTCCCCCCTCACCTTAAACCTATGTCCTCTGGTTTACTTCTGATTTTGCTCTTCTTGAAGCTCCCCCAAATCCACACCAATTTAGATTTGATGCTGTCCTCCTTTAACACAAAATAGTCAGTGTTTTCCGTCTATCTCTGAAAGCACAGCTACATGCTATAAATTGGTTTATACATTACTTTATAAGTATACATATGTTTACATATTAGGAACCTAACCAACAAACATACCGCCCCTTTTTCTGAGTTGAGACTTTTAATAACGTTCAACTTGAAGAATATAAGATGGCGCCGGAAATGTGGCGACTCTTTTGTTTAGTTTGGAGATACAGAGCGGAAACAGGCCCTTCTGCCCACCGAGTCTGCGCCGACCAGCGATCTCTTCACACTAACACTATCCTACACACACACGAGGGACAATTTACAATTGTACCAAGCCAATTAGCCATCAAACCTGTACATCTTTGGAGTGTGGGAGGAAACTGGAGCACCCGGAGAAAGGCCACACAGATTACGGGGAGAACGTACAAACACCCTACAGACAGCACCCATTGACAGGATCAAACCAGGGACTCTAGTGCTGTAAGGCAGCAAATCTACCGCCTACTATTCCTACACTCTTGGACAAGTACGATTGTGCCTATCTATAGTAAGATTTTTATTGGACTGTATGCAAACATGGAATTTCACTGCACCTATGCACATATGACAATAACATACCATTGAACCGGTGGAGGGAAAAGGATAAACAACTAAATGAAGACGGGAATAAAATTACTCTGAGAGCTAGCATAGACTTAGTGGGCTGAATGGTCTCTGATCACATAGTAATTCCCAAGATAATGAAAAAATGTCAGCATTTACAAATCACATAGTGCCGTTCCATTGCAGAGTTATGGCTGTGTTTCAGAACACTGAGACATAGTCATTTATTATTATCCATAGTGGTTGCATGGTTGCTAGGTGCTGAAGTGGTCTCCATGCTAGATTCAATAATATTGATAACTGTGCCCAGGAGATGTGACTTGTCTTACTGCAACTCTGTGAATGGATGGACATTTGATTTTTGTTTCCTCCCCCCACAAAATAAATTAGTGTTGTGGGTCAAGATATTCAGATACAAGACAGGTACATGGACTAAAGTCTAGTTGGATTGCAACCTTTATGCAGATATTCTGTCATTAAACCAGAGCTGTTAACCATCCACTGTGGACCCGGGTTCGATCCTGACCTTGGGTGCGGTCTGTGTGGAGTTTGCACGTTCTCTATGGCCATGAGGGATTCCTCAGGGTGCTCCGATATCCTCTCACGTCCCAAAGACGTACCGGTTTGTAGGTTAATTGGCCTCTGTAACTTACTTCAAGTGTGTAGGGAGTGGACGAGAAAGTGTGCTAACATAAAACTAGTGTGAATGGTGATCGATATTTGACATGGACTCAGTGGGCCGAAGGGCCTATTTCCATGCTGTATCAGTAAACGAAAACCAAACTCAACTTAAAATACAAAGCCAAAATAAATACGTATTGCAGAAACAACCGGGCTGATTATATACGACTAAAGCTGCAATTTTTTTTGCCTATAAATGTCCTTTTCATTCCATTGCAGCTTAGTAATCCCAAATCCAAGATGTCCCGGTTTTATTTGGGACTGTAATCCATCATTAAAAAGAAATTTCAAGACTTCAGAATGAGTGTGCATACTCCTGCAAACTTGTGTCATGATTTAATTCTTTAAATACATGACTTGTGTCATCATTTAACCCGTGTGTCATCATTAAAACCTACATCTATCAAGCCATGTGCTCATTTTTTTTTTAATACAACCATTTCAGGATTGGTCAACTCTCTACGGATGCAAGCACAGGATTGTCACTTTTATGTGGGGAGCTCTTTTTAATTGGGATGCCGAGAACAAAGAGGGACGTGGGGGGGGGTTGTAAAGAACAGAGACCCGGCAGGAGGCTGCCCGGTCGAGAAGGAAGAGGGACCGTTGGGACTATATTGAATACTTTTGTGACTGCGGGCACTCTACACGTGGCAACTCTTTGCATAATTGTGCATTGTATGCAAATTGTGACAATCCAGTATTAATCAATCAATCGAGGAAAGCTGGATAATCTTGGGACGGAAGGTGGTAGTACTGGGGAGGAATGGGTGCATGGAACGAGCTGCCGGAAGTGGTTCAGGCAGGTACAATTACAATGGTGAGAAGTTATTTGGATTGGTACTTGAACAGGGAAAGATTTAGAGGGTTATAGGAAAAACGCAGGCAAACAGGGCTAGGTCAGTTTAGAGAGACTGGTCAAATGCAGGCAACAAGACTAACGGGTAATCAGCTTGTGAAGAGCTGCAGCTTACATTCCACTGTCCTCGTGTACTTTAAGATGGCTAAACTACAAACCTTCACAATCCTGAAGAAGGGTCTCAACCCGAAACGTCACCTATTTGTTTTCTTCAGAGAGGCTCCTTGACCTGCTGAGTTACTCCAGCACCTTGGGTCTATCTTTGGTATAAACCAGCATCTGCAGTTCCTTGTTCTTCACAGATTCTTCACAATCCTTAGCCATTTTTTGTTGGTTTTTTTTGGAGGTACAGCACGGAAACAAGCCTTTCGGCACACCATGTCCATGGCCACCCTCGATCACATGTTCACACTGGTTCCGCATTATCCCACTTTCGCATCCACTCCCTACACATTTGTAGAAACCAATTAACCTATAAACCTGCACATCTTTGGAGTGAAGGAGGAAACCGGAGTACCTGGAGAAAACCCACGTGGCCACAGGGAGAATGTGCAAACACTGTACGGGCAGTGCCGCTGTGAGGTAGCAGCTCTACCCGCTGCGCCACCGTGCCTGCCTCAAACATCAGTTGGTGAAGAAAGCAGCCAGATGCCTTCCATTCATCGGTCTTCACCCCACAACTTGGCCGGTGTGTCGAATTGTGCTTGGTGCATTCTTTGCATTCATTAAGTCTCGAAGCACAATGAAGCTCTCTTGATGAAACTGAGGTATGGCATTCGGAGGACTCTTAGCAATGTATGTGGGGGCGAAAAATGATTGACTCATATGTTCATGCTCAAAAGCAATGGCTACTTGTTTTCCATAGCCTTTTGTTCTTTGCATAGTGGCACTGTCTTTGTGCAGTACGGAGAATGTACACTAACCAGGACTAATCGCGTTGGAACGCACTTTAAAAGTCGTTTATGCCAAGACAGAGAAATTTTGCCCTGCTCTAAGACACCATCTGTCAGACAGTCTGTGTAAGAAGCAAAAATACTTCCTTTAGAGTTTAGACATTCAGCACGGAAACAGGCCTTCCAGACACCGAATCCGCGCAAACCAGCGATCCCCATATGCCATCACTATCCTACTCAGTAGGGACAATTTACAATATTTTACCAAAGCCAATTAACCTATAAACCTGTACGTCTTTGGAATGTGGGAGAAAACCGGAGCACCTGGAGAAAACCCACACGATCACAGGAAGAACGTACAAACTCCGTTCGGACACCACCCGCAGTCAGGATCGAACCCGGGTCTCTGGCACTATAAAGCAGCAACTCTACCGCTGCACCACCGTGCCACCCTGTATCTCCTGTGAAAACCTCACCTTGATCGGAAAAAACTATTTGCCGAGTGAAACGGTGAAGCTTTATATGAACAGGAAATTGTTGGAACTGATGGTGTGGTGTGCTGGACATGTACTGCTGGTGTGTTATGTTATTCCTGACCTAACCAGGCACATGTGAGATCAGGTTTCGGATGAGTGTCTTTTACAGATGCTGGCTACTGGAATTTTTGGATTGCAGTAATCCTGATTTAATGCATACTCTGTTGTTTTCCGGAGATGAATTGATCCACACAGGAAGGCGTTTCACCATTTCCCTCTCTGGAGAAAAACTGCATCCTGCAATGAATCATTGGGATTTGACGGTTAAGCCCGACGCTGTTGCACAGGATTCGGTATCCTCTACGTCCAAGGAAAATCCGTGGAAGGCTGAGTGCTTGAGTATGCAGTTCCTACAGGGAGGCACAGCGGCATAGCTGCTGCCTTACAGCGCCAGAGACCCGGGTTCGATCCTGACTACGGCCGCTGTCTGTGTGTGGAGTTTGCACATTCTCCCTGTGACTGCCTGTGTTTCCTCCGGGTGCTCCGGTTTCCTCCCACATTCCAAACGTGCGATTTGTATGATAATTGGCTTCTGTACAATTCCTCCTAGTCTGCAGTGGATTTTTATTCAGTTTTCATTAAAAACGCAAATAGGACTCTGGAGTCATAGAGTCGTACAGCACGGAAACAGGCCCTTCAGCCCAACTTGCCCATGCCGACCATGATGCCTCATCTCCACTTACCTACAACATAGAACACTACAATACAGCACAGGAACAGTCCCTGAGGCCCACATTGTTTGTGCTGAACATGATGTCTCGCTGACTGATCTCATCTGCGTGCACGTGATCCATATCCCTCTAATTCCCTGCACTTCCACGTGCCTATCCAAAAGCCTCTTAGATGCCACTATCTGCATTTACCACCTCCTCTAGCAATGTGTTCAAAGCACTCACCACCCTCTGTTTTAAAAGGCTTGTCCCTCACATCTCCATTAAATTTTCCCCCTCTCACCTTACAACTGTACCCTCTAGTGTTGGACATTTTCACACTTGAAAAAAGGTTCTGACTGTCTACCCTACCTAGGCCTCTCATAATTTTATATACTTCCGTCAAGTCTCCCCTAAACCTCCGACCTTCCAGAGAAAACAATCCAAGTCTGTGCAAACTCTCCCTGTAGCCGAAACCCTCTAATCCAGGCAGCTTGGGTTTGGCCCAGATCCCTCTAAACGTTTCCTATCCATGTACCTGTCCAAATGTCTTTTAAATATTATTAAAGGCAATACATTGATACATAGACAATCGGTGCAGGAGTAGGCCATTCGGCCCTTCAAGCCAGCACCGCCATTCAATGTGATCATGGTTGATCATCCACAATTAGTACCCTGTTCCTGCCTTCTCCCCATACCCCTTGATTCAACTAGTCCTAAGAGCTCTATCTAACTCTCTTTTGAATACATCCAGTGATTCGGCCCCCACTGGCCTTCTGAGGCAGAGCATTCCATAAATTCACAACTCTGTGGGTGAAAAGGGTTTTCCTCATCTCAGTTCTAAATGGCCTACCCCTTATTCGTAAACTGTGGCCCCTGGTTCTGGACTCCCCCAACATTGAGAACATGTTTCCTGCCTCTAGCATGTCCAATCCTTTAATAATTTTATATGTTTCCATAAGATCCACTCTCATCCTTCTAAATTCCAGTGAATACAAGCCCAGTCGCTCCATTCTTTCATCATAAGACAGTCCCGCCATCCCGGGAATTAACCTCGTGTACCTACGCTGCACTCCCTCAATAGCAATAATGTCCTTCCTCAATTTAGGAGACCAATATTGCACACAATACTCCAGGTGCGGTCTCACCAGGGCCCTGTGCAGCGTACAATGTATTATATTCACCATAGTTATGAACACAATGCACTTCCCTTTGATCGGTGGCTCAGTGGTAGTTGCTGCCTCAGAGCGCCAGAGACATGGGTTCGTTCCTGACCACGGGTGCTGTCTGTCCGGAGTTTCTCCCCGTGACCACGTGGGCTTTCTCCGGGTGTTTCCGTTTCCTCCCACACTCCAAAGACGTGCAGGTTTGCAGTTAATTGGCTTCTGTAAATTGCTCCTAGTGTGTAGGATAGAAAGAGTGTACGGGGTGAACGCTGGTCAGCACGGACTCGGTGGGCCGGAGGGCCTGTTTCCCCACAGTTTCTCTGGAGAAAATCATGGCGTGTGCTTCTCCTCCAAGAACACTGCATAGCTGAGAACATATAAAGGTGAGGGAAAGTTGCAGTTTAGGCATTGACTCCTCAACGCTGTGACAACGCGTGAATTTTCAACTGCCGACTTCACCAGAATCTCATTTACACCTTCTTACAAATTCTACCCCCAATCCCAGTGTCAGCAATCACAATATAATTAACCATGAGCTTGTTTATAAAACACATGCCTGAACATTCCAGCTATGAATTTATTGGGAGTGCATCTAAACAATTACCAAAGTGCCCTGTTAGTGTAGTCATATCAACTGTGGATTATGGGGTTGAGAGTATGTGGAGGCCCCCACACATGGATCTAGTATTGGGAAATTGGGACGGGCAAGTTAATGAAGTGTATGTGGAGGAGCCTTTTGGGACCAGTGACCACAGTTCGATTAGGTTTAAGATAGTTATGGATAGGGACAGAGAGGGTCCACGTGTTAAAATGCTCAACTGGGGTAAGGCCAACTTTGAGGGTATGAGAGAAGGTCTCGCTCAAGTTGACTGGAGCAGGTTATTGGATGGGAAAGGAACATCGGCCAAGTGGGATGTTTTTAAAAGTGGACTGAAGAAATGACGGATGTGTACGCCCCCGTTAGAGTGAAGGGCAAAGCAGGCAAACATAAGGAAGCTTGACTATCAAGGAAATTGAGACGTTAATCAAAAATAAGAAGGTTGCATGGGACAGGTATAGGCAGCTGGGATCAAGTGCATCCCTGGAGGAGTTTCGGGAGCTAAGGAGTAAACTAAAAAAGGAAATCAGAAGGGCAAAAAGGGGCCAGGACCTAGCTCTGGCGGGTAGCATTAAGGACAATCCCAAAAGATTTTATAAATACGTAAGGGGGAACAGGGTAACTAGAGAGAGAGTGGGACCTCTCAGGAATCAAAGCGGTCACCTCTGTGTGGAGCCACAGGAGATGGGCAAGGAACCAAATGAGTATTTCTCCTCTGTATTTACCGAGGAGAAAGACAGTTGGACGGAGGAAATTGGAGCCGTCACTGGAAGTGTCTTGAGAGCAGTCAGGGTTACTGTCGAGGAAGTACTGAAGGTGCTGTTGTGTTTGAAGGTAGACAAATCTCCAGGGCCTAATCTGATATATCCAAGGACATTGTAGGAAACTAGAGTATGTGGAGAGTATGTATCCTCAATCGAGGAAATTGCGGGAGCCCTGGTTGAAATTTATAAGTCGTCCGTAAATAAGGAGAGGTGGCGGAAGATTGGAGGGTGGCAAATGTTGTACCTCTTTTTAAGAAGGACTGCAGGGAAAATGCTTGGAACTATAGGCCGTTGAGCTTAACATCTACTTGGTAAGTTACTGGAGAGTATTCTGAGGGATAGGATATACAGGCATTTGGATGGGCAAGGGCTGATTAGGGATAGTCAGCATGGTTTTGTACGTGGAAGGTCATGTCTCACAAATCTGATTGATTTTTTTGAAGACGTGACCAAAAAGGTTGATGAGGGCAGAGCTGTAGATGTTGTGTACATGGACTTCATTCAGTTAGGTGTTCGACAAGGTTCCGCATGGTAGGCTGCTCTGGAAGGTTAGATCAGGTGGGATCCAAGGAGAGATAGCCTAATGGATAGCAAATTAGCTCCATGGAAGGAAGCAGAGGGGTGATGGTGGAAGGTTGCTTCTCAGACTGGAGGCCTGTGACTAGTGGTGTGCCTCAGTGTTTGGTGTTGGGCCCGTTACTGTTTGTCATCTACATCAATGATTTGGATGAGAACATACAGGGCAAGATTAGCAAGTTTGCTGATGATACAAAAGTTAGTGGCTTTGCAGATAGTGAAGATGGTTGTGAACGATTGCAGCAGGATCTGGATCGATTGGCCAGGTGGGCAGAGGAATGGGTGATGGAATTTTATATAGAAGTGTGAGGTGTTGCATTTTGGGATGTTGAACAAGGGCAGGACCTACACAGTGAATGTTAGGCATCTGGGGAGTGTTGTAGAGCAGAGGGATCTAGGAGTACAGGTGCATGGTCCCTTGAAGGTCGAGTCGCAGGTAAATAAGGTGGTCAAAAAGGCTTTTGGCACTTTGGCCTTCATCAGTCAGAGTATTGAGTATAGAAGTTGGGTGGTCATGTTGCAGTTGTATCAGACATTGGTGAGACCGCATTTAGAATATTGTGTCCAGTTCTGGGCACTATGTTATAGGAAAGATATTGTCAAGCTTGAAAGGAGTCAGAAAAGATTTACGAGGATGTTGCCAGGACTAGAGGGTATGAGCTTTGAGAGAGGTTAAGTAGGCTGGGTCTCTATTCCATGGAGCGCAGGAGGATGAGGGGTGATCTTACAGAGGTGTACAAAATCATGAGAGGAATAGATCGGGTAGATGCACAGTGTCTCTTGCCCAGAGTCGGGGAATCAAGAACCAGAGGACATAGGTTCAAGGTGGAAGGGGAAAAGATTTAAAAGGAAACCGGGGGGTAACCTTTTCACACAAGAGTGGTGGGTGTATGGAACAAGCTGCCAGAGGAGGTAGTTGAGGCTGGGACTATCCCATCGTTTAAGAAACATGGATAGGACAGGTTTGGAGGGATATGGACTATGCGCAGGCAAGTGGGACTAGGGTAGCTGGGACATTGTTGGCCGGTGTGGGCGAGTTAGGCCGAAGGGCCTGTTTCCACACTGTATCAATCTATGACTCTGTGACCAGAGACTTGAGCTTGGAACTTTTAAGCTAATGCTCTTGCAGAACACCACACTGGTAAGAGGTCTTCTATCAGCTCCAATGATCCAAGTTCAACGCTGCCTGTGTGAAGTTTACATGTTCTCCCTGTGAACGCGTTGGTTTCCTCTGGGTGCTCCGATTTCCTCCCGCATCCCAAAGATTTGCTGGCTGATTAATTGTAGAAACAAGCAACAACAGATGCTGGTTTACGCGGGCTGTCCGTACAGAGTTTGTAGGTACTCGTTCTCCCTGTGACCGAGTGGGTTTTCTCCAGCTGCTCCGGTTTCCTCCCAAACTCCAAAGGCGTGCATGTTTGTAGGTTAATTGGCTTCTGTAAATTGTCCCTAGTGTGTAGGATAGAACTAGTGTATGGGTAGACGTGGACTCAGTGGGCTGGAGGGGCTTTTTCCACGTTCTATCTCCAGAACTTAAACTGAAACTGCAGATGTTGTTTTACACAATAGGGCACAAAGTGCTGGAGTAACTATGCGGGTCAGGCAGCATCTCTGGAGAAAACGCATAGGTGATGTTTCAGGTCGGAACCTTTCTTCAGACCCTCACTTCACTAATATCTAATTCTGCTTGGACCGTTTACAACCCAGTGGCATGAATATTGATTTCTCTAACTTCAAGCAACCCTTGCATTCCCTCTCCACCCCTCCCCCACCCTATACGTCCTACTAGTTTCAATGTTCGTATCCCTTCTTCCTCAGCCAACAAGGGACCATTGTGGGCTCCACCTTTCCTTGTCCATCGGTGCCGGCTCTGATTGTTCAGAACCTTTTACATCTCTGGTTTCCCTCTCCAGAAGAAGCATCTCAACTCGAAACGTCATCTGCAGCTCCTTCCTTCACTAACATCTTTATTATAACTTCACTAATTCCTCTGTGTACATGGAGATTTTATTCAATCAAATTTAGATATATTGGGAAAACAAGTTTGGTCTGGGAGTCAGTCGAGTAAATGATTAACTAAAACCATTTAGAAATATGCTGCCTTATCTCTGGGTAAATATGATTAAATTTATCAGACGGGGAGTGCATATTAATGGTCTTTTCAATGAGGTGAGATCCATCAGTGTCAACAAACGCTTAAAATATGCAACATGCCAAAATAATTAAAGGTCTTACATTTGTTCAAAAATAGAGAGAACTTTGGTGCGGGGGAAGAGGGGGTGGGGTGAGAGGGGGTGGGGTGAGGAAGAGGGGGCCCCTGGCGTGGGACAGGGTAACCATTTTGCACACTGCAAGTCCTCCTGACAAATACCAATATAGTAATATTCAAAACAACACAATGTGCTGGAGTAACTAAGTGGGTCAGGCAGATTTAGTTTTTTACTTTAGAGATACAGCGCGGAAACAGTCCCTTCGACACACTGAAACCGCGTCGACCTGCGATCCCCTTCACATTACCACTATCCTACATACACCAGGGACAATTTACAATTTTTACCAAAGCCAATTAACTTACAAACCTGTATGTCTGTGGAGCGTTGGAGGAAACCGGAGCACCCGGAGAAAATCCACATGGTCACATAAAGAAAGTACTGTAGGGACATAGGGATTGGCTGGGAGAGTTCGAACCCTCGGATTGGCTAGCGAGGTCACCAGGTGTGCCAGTGCGGGAGAGATAGTCAGTCTAGCATTGAACTCCAGTTAGGTAAGACGTTAGGTACTTGTCTACAGTTTGAGTGTTGCACAATTGTCATGGAGTTTTTGGATCATGCAATAAACTTTGTCTGCAACACCCATCCGCTATCAGACTCACTACAGTACAAACTCCATACCGACAAGCACCCGTAGTTAGTATCAAACCCAGGTCTCATGCGCTGTAAGGCAGCAACTCCACTGCCGCGCCATAGAGCCGCCCAGTATCTCTGGGGAAAGGATAGATGATGTTTCGGGTTGGGACCCTTCTTCAGACTGATTCTAGAGGGGGGGGGACTGGAAACAAGCAAAGACCAAAACAAATCAGGACCAGCAACAGATGACCTCAGGCAGAGTGGTTACCCGATAGGCCAATTGTTGGCTATAGTCACTGCCATATGGACCACAACCCATGTAACACAGCCAGGGAAATGATGATTCTTGCTTGTTCATTGACGCCCCGCCATAAAGTTGCATTGGACCTGATGCAATCTATTTAAAGCATACTTTGTATTTTAATTTGTTATGAAGATCTGTTCACATTTATATTCTCCAGAGCTCACTGGTAGCCAACAGAATCTAATTTTGTATTTTATTCAGCTGTACACACTTGTGATAACCGGGCAATTAAGTCATCTGTATTTTAGGAAAATAGCGATGAATTTTTAATTAGCACACTCAAGATACAAAATGGTTTAATTAAAACTGGTCAAACACTTGCTTTGCCAATTCTTCAAGGGTGAACTCTGAAGAAAGTTCAATGCATGTGTGCATGAGAAGACACTAAACATGAACGTTGTGCACACGCACGCGTCTGGTGCTGATATTTTGTAAAGAGGATAATTTCAATGTTACTGTCAATGCACAATGTCATTTTAAGCCAGCCCCAATGTGGGACTGCAATTGATTCATGGAATCATATGATCTTACGTTCTAGGAGCAGAATTAGGCCATTCGGCCTATCGTCTATTCCGCCATTCATTCATGGTCTATCTATCTTTCCCTCTCAATCCCATTCTCCTGCCTTCTCCCCATAACCCTTGACACCAGTACTAATCAAAAATCTGGCAATCTCTGCCGTTAAAATATCCATTGACTTGGCCTCCACAGTCTTCGGTGGCAAAGAATTCTACAGATTCACCACCCTCTGACGAAATAAATTTCTCCTCATCTCTTTTGCTAAAGGTACATCCTTTTATTCTGAGGCTGTGCCCTCTGGTCCTAGACTCTCCCACTACCTGTACTAAAAACACCTTCTCCACATCCACTCTCTCCAGTCCTTTCATTATTTGGTGGGTTTCAATGAGGTTCTCCCCTCATCCTTCTAAACACCAGCGTGTACAGGCCCAGTGCCGTCAAACGCTCATCATACACCAACCCAATCATTCCAGGGATCGCTCTCTCACAGGTGGAAGCATCCTCTCCACATCCACTCTTTCCAGGCTTTTCACTATTCGGTAAGTTTCCCCCTCAGTGCGAATCACCACAGCTGGAAAAAGCCATTCGGCCCATTGATCCCATGCTAGCTTCCAGTTCAAGTAATCCCAACATTGGCTTGGCATTTCACCCCAAATTATTCACTCTCAGTGCAATTCAGTTCTCTTCTGAAAGCGTTATGCTTAGCTTCCACCGGCCCAGTAGACAATGTATTTTAGATACTAACTGGGGGTGGTAGAGCCGCTGCCTCTCCATGCAAGTGATCTGGCTTCAATCTCCACATTGGAGGCTCTGTCTGTGTGGAGTTTGCATGTGCTCCTTGTGACTGCATGAGGTGTCTCCCGATGCTCCGGTTTCCTCCCACAGTTGTGTGGGTTGTAATTGTAATTGCTGCTTTACGTAGCCGCCAGTGTTGGGAAGTCTGAAGGATGGTCCCAACCTGAAACATCACCTATCCATGTTCTCCAGAGATACTGCCTGACCCGCTGAGTTACTCCAGCCCATTGGGTCTTTTTGTGTAAACCAGCATGTCCAGTTGCTCGTCTTGACTGGTTGTAGCAGAGACTGTTCACACAGTGGTGCAGCGGTAGAGTTGCTGCCTCACAGTGCCAGAGACCCGAGTTCAATCCTGACTACGTGCGCTATCTGTACGGAGTTTGTACGTTCTCCCTGTGACCTGTGTAGGTTTTCTCCGGGTGCTCTGGTTTCCTCCCACACTCCAATGACGTACAGGTCTGTAGGTTAATTTGGCTTTGGTAAAAATTGTAAATTGTCCCTAGTGTTTAGGATAGTGCTAGTGTACAGGGTGATCATTGGTCTGCGCGGATTCGGTGGGCCGAAGAGCCTATTTCCACACTGTGCCTCTAAACTAAAACTAAATTAAAGGGGTTTATGGTTATTAAGAGCTTTGAAGCCATTGCAGGCTTTGGGTTGGTCAGGCTGAAGAAGGGTCGCAACCCAAAACGTCACCTATCCATGTTCTCCAGAGATGCTGCCTGATCTGCTGAGTTAATCCAGCACCTTGTGTTTATCTTCGGCAGAGACTGTAATCTGGAGATGAGCTTTGGTTACTACTGAAAGAACCACTAATATTTCCTTGCCTACAATGGGGTGGCACGGTGGTGCGGCAGTAGAGTTGTGGCCTTACAGTGCCAGAGACTCGGGTTCGGTCCTGACAATGGGCGCTGTCAAATCTGAGTTTGTATGTTCTCCCTGAGACCGTGTGGATTTCCTCTGGGTGCTCCGGTTTCCTGCCACGCTCCCAAAATGCAACGGTCTGTAGGTTAATTGGCTTTGGTAAAAATTGTAAATTGTCCCCAGTGTGTAGGATAGTACTAGTGCATGGCGATCGCCAGTGGGCCGAAGAGGCCTGTTTTCGCACGGTATCTCTAAACTAAAAACGAAACAATGAAAGAATCATCAGTTCTGTTTCCACGCTTCATTCAGAAGCAATGTCAAGAGCTGGGGACAGAAAGCGTGGTGCTTTATATGTTTGGCACGTGTTGGATCAAAGTGATTTGCTCTGTCCTGTGGGTCAACGGCTTTGTAAACAAGTTCTAATCACAGCATATGTACTTTAGAATTTATTTGTGCGCACAATTTAACCTGGTGTCAATATTTCATCAACCTCAAACTCTCGCAATGTAACCTTGAGTGTATGATGGATGTATTTATTTCCTGGGATCGGAAGGCACAGCCTATCAGAAAGAATCTCTACACACACACACACGAACACGCACACATACGCACACGCGCACACACTCGCGCATACGCACACGCGCGCGAACATACACACATACGCACACGTGCACGCACACATACGCACAGGCGCGCGCACACGCACACATACGCGCACGCGCACACATACGCGCACGAACATGCACACATACGCACACGTGCACGCACACGCACACGTGCACGCACACATACGCACAGGCGCGCGCACACGCACACACACCCTGTGGTGCAGCGGTAGACTCGCTGTCTTACAGCGCCAGAGACCCAGGTTCGATCCTGACTACAGGTGCTGTCTGTACGGGGTATGTATGTTCTTCCTGAGCCCGTGTGGATTTTCTCCGGGTGCTGCCTCTCACATTCCAAAGATGTGCAGGTTTGTAGGTTAGTTAGCTGCGGCAAAAGATGTCCCTCGTGTGAACTAGTGTATGGGGACTCGGTGGGCCGAAGGGCCTGTTTCCACGCTGTATCTGTAAAACTACAATTAAAATTAAAAGTGGACGTGCACTGGAGAGACTAATTTAAGGCGACGGAGAAAGGGCAAAGGAATGAAACTGATTGGACTTGCTCTACGTGAAGCAATCATTGACACAATGGACCAAATGTCCTCTTTGTACACTGTAATAGTTCTACATCTGTAAGTTGCATCGCAGGCGTGTTCTTTATAAAGACAGGTACAAGAGACTTCTAGAGGTTGTCTGTCCATTTGCTTGCAACCCAGTGGTATGAACGTTGATTTCTCTAATTTCAACTCCTGCAACCCCTCCCTCCTCTCCCTCTCCTCCCCCCCCCCCCCCCCCCCCCGGTTGTCCTCCTAGTTTGACTGTTCGTATCCTTGTATCCCTCTCATTACCACATCTTCCCCACCCCAACATGGGCTCCATCCTTAGGGTTGCCACCTTCCTCACTCCCAAAGAAGGGACAAAGGGTGACATCCTCGCCCAGCGCCCCACGTGACCTCACCCAGTTGCAGCCATGTGCTCCCGCTCCACCAATCCCTTAAGAATTTTATATGTTTCAATAAGATCCCCTCTCCAGTGAATACAAGTCTAGTTGACCCATTCTTTCATCATCAATACTATCACAATGTTTAAAAAACATTTGGAAGGATACATGGATAGGATAAGTTTTGAGCGATATGGGCCAAGCACAGGCAGGTGGGACCAGTGGTGATGGGGCATGTTGGTCGGCGTGGGCTAATTGGGCCAAAGGGCCTGTTTCCATGCTGTACGACTATGTTTTCCAGAGATGCTGCCTGACCTGCTGAGATCCTCCAGCACTTTGTGTCCTTTGGTGTATTAGACAGCATCTGCAGTTCTTTGTTTCTAGCTCTCCAGTCTAATCTCAAATGCCGGTTACCGTTGCCATGGCGATGGGGCCTGTATTCTCATTACAGCATCTGTTACATACCTTCAACTCGTGACAGGGTTGACCAGAGGCAGGAAGGATCAACTCATTAGTTGCCGCGGCAGTGAGATCTGCAATTTCCAAGCCTTTCTCCTCCTTTTGAGAGTTTAGTTTAGTTTAGAGATACAGCACGGAAACAGGCCCTTCGGCCTACTGAGCTCGCTCTGACCAGCGATCCCCATACACTAACACTATCCTACACATTAGGGACAATTTACAATTTTTTCCAAAATAATTAACCTACAAACCTGCATGTGTGGGAGGAAACCGCAGCAGCACCCGGAGAAAACCCACGCGGTCACAGGGAGAACCGTACAAACTCCGTACAGACAGCACCCGTAGTCAGGATCGAACGCGGATCTCTGGTGCTGTAAGGCAGCAACTCTACCACTGCACCATCGTGCCTTTATGAAAGGCTTGTGAAGGCTTTCCTATTTTCCCAAACTTGTGACTTAAATATTTGTTTTCTTGCTTGGTGTCAGGTCCGCGTTAACCAATCTGATCTCCCGGTGGCTGAGCACTTCAACTCCCCCTCCCATTCCCAGTCTGACCTTTCTGTCATGGGCCTCCTCCAGTGCCGTAGTGAGTCCCACTGGAAATTGGAGGAACAGCACCTCATATTTCGCCTGGGCAGCTTGCAACCCAGTGGTATGAACATTGACTTCTCCAACTTTAGATAGTTCCTCTGTCCCTCTCTTCCCCTCCCCCTTCCCAGATCTCCCACTGTCTTCCTGTCTCCACCTATATCCTTCCTTTGTCCCGCCCCCCTGACATCAGTCTGAAGACGGGTCTCGACCCGAAACGTCGCCCATTCCTTCTATCCTGAGATGCTGCCTGACCTGCTGAGTTACTCCAGCATTTTGTGAATAAATACCTTTGATTTGTACCAGCATCTGCAGTTATTTTCTTACATAACATTACAATGATACACCTTGGAGGGTCCTGCCTGTAACTGGGATATTGTTGTGTACTCTAATATTGAAACCTTCTTGGACATGTTTGTAGTAAATATTTGTAATGTATTAGTGCCAGACTCTTAAGGAAATGTGGCAGAGTGACTGTTCAATTCCTCCCAAAAGCAAGATTCAAAAGAGAGGTGTAGGAAGGAACTACAGATGCTGGTTTATACCAAAGATGGACACAAAATGCTGGAGTAAGTCCTCCACACTCAGAGTGAGGCCACACGCAAATTGGAGGAACAGCAACTCATATTTCACTTGGGCAACTTACAACCCAACGGTATGAATATTGATTTCTCTAATTTAAAGTAACCCTTGCATTCCCCCTCTCTCCGTTCCTCCCCCACCCTGGTCGCTCTGCTAGCTCCACTGTTCATATCCCTTCGTTATCATCTCTTCCACTGCCAACCATGGACTATTCTGAATCTTATCCTACCTCTGGTTTTCCTCTCTCAGTTCCCCGACTATCAGTCTGAAGTAGGTTCTCGATCTGAAACGTCACCTATTCCTTTTCTCCAGAGACGCTGCCTGAGCCGCTGAGTTACTCCAGCATTTTGTGTATATCTTCTGAAGAAGGGTCCCGACCCAAAACATCATCAGTCCATCCCCTCTGCAACTGCCTGACTCACTGAGTTCCTCTAGAACTCGGTGTTTTGCTCGAAATTCCAGCATCTAAAAGATAACCATCTTGCCCCCTTCTTCCTCCATCCCAGTCGTTTAACCGATTGCACAATTCACAACAATGTTTCCCTCTTGAAATCACATCTGCACCAGCCATCACTTGGCCTACCAGAGAACCCACCTGCCTGAGGTCACATGCCGGCCCTGATTTGGCTGGTGTTCTCTCACCTCTAGTTCTTCCCCTCGCCTACTTTTAGTTTGAAGAAGGGTCCCGAGCCGAAACACCACCTATGCTTTATCTCCGGGGATGCTGCCTGACCCGATGCTGAGTTACTCCAGCATTTTTGATGGCTCCAATGCAGGGAGGATGTGGAGGCTTTGGAGAGGGTGCGGAGGAGGGTTGCCAGAACGCTGCTGGATTAGAAGGCATCACCCATAAGATAAAGTCTGTCATTCTGGTAAACCTCCTGCATCCTCTTCAAAGCCTCCACCATCCTTCCCGTAATGGGGCCGACCAGAACTGCACGCAATACTCCAATGGTGCGGCCTAAGCAAAGCCACGTAAATCTGAATCTCCTTCACTCTTGCCTGTCGTTCCATCCATGTGACCGATGTGACAAGACAGGCAAGAGCGCAGTGTGAACTGTTGCCTGTATCCTGGCCTCAGTCTGGGCTGGTTGTCCTTGCGGGCTGGAGCTTTGGAAAGGCCCGTCTGATACAGGCCGAGGCTTCCCGCACCAGGGGCCTCTGCCTGTTGTCAGGCAAGAACTGAAGCTCGGCCACCACCGCACTTTGGGAAATGGCAGGAAATGGAAACCTCGAGCAGGATTGCTAGACCCCGTGGTTAAAGAATATTTAGATGCCTGATGAATGCAACCAATCCGGGTTTGCATTTCCTCTTTTATTCAGTTCTACGTGATTGAGTTTGGAAATGGGAGTATAAATAGTTCCCAAGCACCTTCCCTAAGGGTCGGCTCCAAGTGGATTGCACAACAGCGCAGCGGTAGAGTTGTTGTCTCACAGCACCAGAGACCCGGGTTCGATCCTGACTTCAGGTGCTGCCTGTACGGATTTTGTATGTTCTCCCTGTGACCACGTGGGGTTTTTCCTGGTGCTCCGGATTCCTCCCACGTTCCGACCACATGCAGGTTTGTAAGTTAATTGGCGTCAGTAAATTGCCCTTGGTGCTTAGGATGCGAAACTGGGATAACATAGAACCAGTGTATGGGTGATCATTGGTCGGCATGGACTCAGTGGGCCGAAGGGTCTCTTTCCATGCTGTATCTCTAAACAAAATAAACTTTAGATAAACTTTTAAATAAGAAGGATTGCATTTCCAAAAAGCCCTATGCAGTCCTTTCGGGGCATGACGAAGCATGGAAGTGTGGACATGGTCTTAAGAGAGAACGCATTACTGACATTTGGTCGCGTGAGATGGAAAGCAATTGCAATAAAATGGCAGTGACCCATTGTATAGTTTCCCAAAGCAACCAGGCCCATTATACAGAGCACCCCTTTGCTACTGCCAAGTAACAATACACCAAAGAGGTTCTTGTAAGATTTTGGGGGGGGGGGGGGGGAAACATAAACTTCTCACTAATGAAAGTATCTGTGAATAAAGAATTCCCCTTCCTTATACAATGGCAAAACACTGATCGGCAGTGTAAACTGGAAATACTCAACAGGGCAAGGCAGCATCTGCAGAGAGAGAAAGGGAGTTGATGTTTCATGTCAATCTGTTTACAATTAGAGGTAAATTTGGCGAAGTGATGGTTCAGATATTTCTTTAGTTAATTATTATTGTTGTCACGTGTAGCAAGATACAATAAAAAGCTTTTGTTGCGTGCTATCCAGCCAGCGGAAAGACTATACATAATTACAGTCAAGTTGTCCACAGAGTACAGATATATGGTAAAGGAAATAATGTTTAGTGCAAAATAAAGTCCAGTAAAAAAGTCCGATTAAAGATAGTCCAATGGTCTCCAATGAGGCAGATGATAAGTCAGGACTGCTCTCTAGTTGGTGAGAGGATGGTTCAGTTGCCTGATAACAGCTGGGAAGAAACTGTCCCTGAATCTGGAGGTGTGCGTTTTCACACTTCTGCACCTCTTGCCTGATGGGAGAGGGGAGAAGAGGGAGTGTCCATGGTGATTGAACCTGCCTCTCTGGCGCTGTGAGGCAGCAGTTCTACCCCTGCCCCGCTGTGCCACCCCTGTGTTTGGTGACATGCCGAAACTCTCAAAACTCGAATTGCACCATTCCAGAAATTGAGTTTAGTAATTCCACTTGGAAACGATGTAACACTGGGAAGTTTCTGGGAATATTTCCCTGGGAATTGCAAGGCATCCGTAATTAATTACAATTAATCACATCTCTGGTATGCAACTTTGTTTGCAGACCTGTTTAATTTGGGGAAAATTTGAATCAGCGAACTTCCTCAAAGCTGCCCCAGTCTCTCTGCCTGTTGGTTGTGATCAATCTGATTGCACAGGTGTTTACGCAATCTGCCTACAGTACAGCTCCAGGAGATCAAAATCTTGCCTATTCCCCCCCTCAGTTTCCGAATGATGAGAACGATCGACTCTGTTTCCGCCAACCCATTAAGGCAGCAAACTCCACATCTACACGGTGCTCTGGTTAAGAAAGAACATTTCTTTATACCACCCCAGTCTCTTAAAGGAAGAGCAAAAGGTTTAAATCAATTCAATGATACTTCATTGTCACACGTACCTAGGTGCAATGAAATGCTTTGCTGTGCGCACAACCCAGTAAAATCATACAGCAGACTTCACCTAGGCAGTACACACGTGTCACCATGTTTCTGGCACCGACAAAGTTACAAAAGTTCACCGAACAGTCCTGTAATATGTTCTTTGAACCAACCCCAGCTGTAGAATGTAGAAACAAGGGCCCCCACCCAAAACGTCACCTTTCCATGTTCTCCATAGATGTTGCCCGACCTGCGGAGTTTTTCCATCAATCTGGGTCTTTTTTTGTAAACCAGCTATAGAGTCCCGACAGCGTGGACTCTACAGGCCTTTCGGCCCGACTTGCCCATGCCGAACAATATGCCCCACCTTCATTAGACCCACCTGCCCGAGTTTGGTCCATATCCCTCTAAACCATTCCTATCCATGATCTAATGACGGAGCAGGCTCGATGGATCGAACGGCCTAATTCTGCTCCTGTGTCTTGTTAACATGAAGTTAATATCTGCCCTTGGTCTCAGCTCTCTCGTGCTTGTTCCCCATGGCCCTCAACTCATGATCTCTCCTTTAAATATCTCCAGTCATCTGTCATCCTCCACCATAGAGAATCCCATTGATTCTCCACCCACACATTGAGTGTGTTACTACAGTAGATACAGACCGCAGTGCTGTGATAATCTTGTTGATCCTAGACCCAGCTCAGGTACAGGGCTGCAGCAGCTGACAGCACTCTTACAAATAATCCAAAAGCTTGATTTCATGACTTAATCTTGGTTCAAATCCCACCAGAGCAGTTTAGGGATTTAAATTTGGTTAATTGAATAAATTTCAAATAAAAAGCTTGGCTCAGTAATGTTGATCGTAAAACTAGTGGATTGTTGTTAAAGACCCATCTGTTTCGCTAATGTCCTAAGAGGGAGGGAAATTTGCCGTTCTGTCCCAGTCTGTTTTCCACACTCTTGATCATGTGTCTGCCTTTAGTTTTAGCTTGAAGATAGACACATCTTGTAGATGGGGCAAGATAGACACACAAAGCTGGAGTAACTCAACGGGTCAGGCAGCATCTCTGGAGAAAAGAAATAGCTGACATTTCAGGTCGAGACTCTTCTTCAGACTGAGAGTCAGAGGAGAGGGAAAAGAGAGATAGAGAAGGTACAGAGAACAAATGAATGAAAAAATATGCAAAAAGCAACGGTGATCAAGGAAAGGTGGAGACCACAAAGGTTCATTGTTGGCTGTGGGGTAGGTGATAAGGAGTTATACAGACAGTGAAACTCATAGGATGACAGTGAATCTAGTACGATGACTAGGGTGGGGGAGGGACGGAGAGAGAGGCGAATGCAAGGGTTACTTGAAGTTAGAGAAATCAATATTAATACCACTGGGTTGTAAGCTGCCCCAGTGAAATATGAGGTGGTGTTCCTCCCATTTGCGTTTGGCCTCACTCTGACAGTGGAGGAGACCGAGGACAGAAAGGTCAATATGGAAATTGGAAGGGGAGTTCAAGTGTTTGGCAACTGGAAGATCGCTTAGGCCAAGGCAGACTGAGCGAAGGTGTTCGGTGGAACGATCCCGAAACGTCACCCACCCCTTCTCTCCAGAGATGATGTCGGTCCCGCTGAGTAACTCCAGCATTTTGTGTCAATGAGCGATCCTCCAGTCTGCGCTTGGTCTCGCCGATATGTAGAAGTCCATATCTGGAACAGATGGGGCATGTTGGTCGGTGTGGGCAAATTGGGCTGAAGGGCCTGTTTTCATGCTGTATGACTATCACACAAAGAAATGAAGTTGTCAAAGTTAGTCAGAGCAATTAGGTAGGTTGTAAGAAAATAAAGACAGATGCATTGAGCTCTTATATCATAGCACCTGTGTCTACTTTGCTGAGACTTGCCCTTTGGAATCCTATTTTTAAAAAACAAGCAATAAAGTTAATAATTTTGTTCAATAGGCAACGATATTTAACTGAAAAGCCTCAGGCAAAGGCTTGGAATAAAAGCTAAACACAAAATATGACTATATCCATCACCAGCATCCTGCGAGAATTGCTTTTTAATTCTGTATTTAAAATCATAATTTCATTGAGAGATCAAACAGAATTGTAGACTAAGGAGTCATTCCACTTTTAATCTATTAACTGAAAGAAAAATTCCTGGGAGTCTTATCGCTCCTGACAGCCCAGGATTAATGTCACAATTCGGACTGATTTGGCGGATTTGTTAACTTTTTAGTTTAGTTTAGAGATGCAACAAGGAGTCAAGAATGAAGTCAAGTTCGTCTTATTATCATCTGTCCCGAAACGGAACGATGAAATTCTTACTTTCTTACTGTGCCGCCCCACAATTATTAATCGTTTAGCAGTTTGGGGGGAAAAACACGATTGTTTTCATGTATCTGAGTTTTCAGTTGCCGGAAGAAAGGGAGTTCTGCCATGTTGCAGTTGAATGGGGAGGTGGTTTTAGTTGATTGCCGTGGAGCGTTAGTGATCACAGTGACTGCCGCGATGGGCCCATCACCCATTGTTCCTGATCCTCTGGTCAGCAGTTCCTGTCTACCCATTGAGTTGATTTGCTGAAGGGTGAGCGGATCGGTGGTGCCACGCTTGCTAAGCCAACCGCTCGCCTCCTCCCCTCCGCTGGACCTCAGTGGAGCCTCACTAAATGCACAGGCGCTCCGCTCGGCAGCCTTTTTGTCCCAGATTCCCAGAGTCAGCGGAAACTCCAGACCTTTATCTCTACGGCCCCACTGACGAGCATACAATGGCTCCGATTGTGGCCCCTTTGAAACTTCCACACACCACTTTCTGCCCCAGAGTCCCGCACAAAAATGAAGCTTATGTAGACTTTACTCTAAACTTTAGAGAGACACCATGGAAACAGGCCCTTCGGCCCACCAAGTCCACCCTATTATTGTCTATTGCACTAAACATTATTCCATTTATCCTGTATCTGAACACAATAGACAATAGGTGCAGGAGGAGGCCATTCGGCCCTTCGAGCCAGCACCGCCATTCAATGTGATCACGGCTGATCATTCTCAATCAGTACCCCGTTCCTGCCTTCTCCCCATACCCCCTGACTCCGCCATCCTTAAGAGTTCTATCTAGCTCTCTCTTGAATGCATTCAGAGAATTGGCCTCCACTGCCTTCTGAGGCAGAGAATTCCACAGATTAACAACTCTCTGACTGAAAAAGTTTTTCCTCATCTCAGTTCTAAATGGCCTACCCCTTATTCTTAAACTGTGGCCCCTTGTCCTGGACTCCCTCAACATTGGGAACATGTTTCCTGCCTGTGGATGGCCCAATTGTAATCGTGTATAGTCCTTCCACTGACTTGATAGTCTGGCATCAAAAAAAACGGTACAATACGTGTCAATAAACTAAACTAAACTAAACCAAACATAGACATAATACGCTGGAGTAACTCGGTGGGTCAGGCAGCATCTCTAGACAAAAGGAAGAGGTGACGTTTTGGGTCGAAATCCTTCATCAGACCTATTCCGTCTCTCTCGAGTTGCTGCCTGACCCGCTGAGTTACTGCAGCATTTTGTGTCTGTCTTCAGTGTAAACCAGCATCTGCAGTTCTTTCTTACACTTCATCAACTAAACCAAACTAAACTAAACTTGTACTATAACAGGAATAAAGTATTGGATCATATCTTAACAAGAACAGAAATGAATAGTTTGCAAGGCTTGCTTCCTCCTCCAATAAATTATTGTTTGTAGAAACGGCCGACCAGAATTGTCACTGTCATCATCCCTCTCTTGTTCCACCAACTCTCGATCACAAAGCTGCCGTGTCAGCAGATATCCACCGTTTTTAAGCCCACTGCTTGCTTTGGAGACGAGATTAGTTCCTCTTGTTCCATGCTACTATCGCCGGGGCTAAATTTACGTACCCGGTCTGCTTGCAGTTCGAGCTTATTTGAGGGGCATTGGTCCGGCAGAAATGCATCGGCACCTGGAGAATTCAAACAAGCATTTTTCTATTGCGTCAACTCTCAGCGTTTGAGTGGCTCCAACAAATAAGCTTCACCGTGCAGCCTTGCGTTCAACATTATTGCAGTCTCTCTCCTACTTGCCATCCACCAAGCGCAAGACTCACTGCCATCAGAACATAACATTATATAGTTGCGGGATCACTTTGACTCGGCATCAGGGGGAATGAGAAGAGGAAAGGTCTACGCAGGGAAGATTAAAGGTATGGGTGTCTTACAGTGTGTGAATTCTACAGTCACCTGCGCCAAACCCATTAATGTTTAATAGTATGCTATAATGTACCCGCAGAGTGAATAATAACCACTTATGTGCAATTGTTTACTAGCAGTGAGGACGGGGGACACTGAATATTCATTGTGTATACTTGTCTACCCTTGGCTGTGAAAGGATTTTGGTGAATTGTGCAGTAATTTTGTGAGGTTTGGTTTGCTGTAACTTTGAGTCAGCATCGCTTGTTCGAAAGACTGGGTGGTGCAGCAGTCGAGTTGCTGCCTTAAAGCGCCAGAGGCCCGTGTTCAATCCTGACTGTGGGTGGTGTCTGAACAGAGTTTGTACGTTCTCCCCGTGACCTGCATGGGTTATCTCCAGGGGCTCGAGTGTCCTCCCACACTCCAAAGACGTACAGATTTGCAGGTTAATTGGCTTGTGTAAAATTGTAAATTGCCCCTAGTGTGTAGGATGGTGTTGGTGTATGGGGATCGCTGGTCGGCACGGACTCGGTGGGCCGAAGGGCCTGTTTCCACGTTGTATCGCTAAAGTTTAAAGTCCAAAGTCACTGTAATGATTAGAGGTGTTGACTTTTACATAATAACTGCGCCTCTTTTAAAGCAAGCACAAGCAAGGTGCTATTTCGGGTTCAGGGAATGAATGTGGTTGGTCATTGATTGAATGATTTGTCTCCTTGCAGAAATCCGTGCGCAGTTGGTGGAGCAGCTGAAATGCCTGGAGCAGCAGACGGAGATGCGAGTCCAACTCCTCCAGGACCTCCAGGATTTCTTCCGCAAGAAGTCGGAAATTGAAATGGAGTATTCCCGGAATTTGGAGAAGCTGGCTGAGCGCTTCATGGCGAAAACACGCAGCACTAAAGACCATCAACAGTACAAGTAAGGCTCTCCCCTAGTGTACACACTGCCTCATCTATGCTTTCTGTTCCAGCTGATAGATTACTGGGCCGTCAGTCAGTATTGTTTAACGTCAGGAAGCAACTGTGATGGGTTCAGTTTGTGGCTTTCGCTTCAGTAAATCGTATCAAATAGCTCGATGCAGGAAACATGTTCCCAATGTTGGGGGAGTCCAGAACCAGGACTAGGACAGTTTAAGAATAAGGTGTAGGCCATTTGGAACTGAGACGAGGAAAAACATTTTCACACAGAGAGTTGTGAATTTGTGGAATTCTCTGCCTCAGAAGGCAGTGGAGGCCAATTCACTGGATGCATTCAAAAGAGAGTTAGATAGAGCTCTTAGGCCTAGCAGAATCAAGGGATATGGGAAGAAGGCAGGAACAGGGTACTGATTGTGGATGATCAGCCATGATCACATTGAATGGTGGTGCTGTCCCGAGGGGCTGAATGACCTACTCCTGCACCTATTGTCTATGTCTGTGTCTAAATAATGAGAGGCATAGATGGGGCACACAATCTGAACCTTTCTCCCCCCACCAAGGTGGAAATGTCATCGGGGACCTGGGGTGGAAGGTACTGCACCGAGGACTCCCCTGCAACCTGCATCTCTCGCGGTTCACAGAATCGCCAGCCGCCTGCCACTTTTGCGTGTACATGGAGTGTGTGAGGTTGCAACACCTGTTCCAATATCTAAAGGGGCTGCTCCTTGCCTTTTGGCTGCACTTTTCACCCACCATCCTCATCTTTGGACACCCTGTGCATAGGGGAGACGGTGGGGCTGAAGATGTCCTGGTTGGGTTGCACCTGGGCCTGGCCAAGCTGGCCATCCGCGACTCACGGCGTCAGGTGGAGGAGGGCTCTGTCCGAGCCAGCTGCCTGCCCCTTTTCTGGGGTTACATCCGCGCCCGGGTGGTGTTGGAGGGGGACTACGCGCTGTCCACGGGCACTCTGGGGGATTTCCGGGACCGCTGGGCATTGGGGGATTGGATGCATCCTGTATGGGGATTGTAATATAGTTGTATAATAGTTTCATTTGGTATATTTGTTTGAATTGTATTCTGGTGGTGGGTTATGTTTTCTTTTATTGCATTGTAAATATTGTTTTTAAATATTTGAATACATTTTTTGATAATTAAAAAAAAGGTGAAAATGTCAAAGACGAGAGGGCGTAGTTTTGAGATGAGAGAGGGCAAAGTTTAACGGAGATGTGCAGGGCAGGGTTTTCACACCAAGGGTTGTGGGGGCCTGGGAACTCATTGCCTGGGGTGGTGGTGGAGGCAGAATGATCATGGTGTTTAAGAGACTTTTGGGCAGGCACATGTATATAAACATAGCACAAAAAGTAAGGAAATTTGTGTTTGGTAGATTATTTCTTTGTTGTAACAATGCTTCTTGGCAATAAATCTTATACCGTTGGAAAGCCTGTTTATTTCCCTTTTAAATGGTGCCACATTTGTAAGGAACATGCATTTGTGGGATGAGCAGCAGAGCTGAGTATATGGGTTGCGCCCATGAAAAATTTGCCAAATCTCTGCCAATGCCAAACAGCTTATTCTGCCATTGACTCTTGTTCGGTGTTGTTTGGTGGATTGGATGATTGAAGTCTGAAGAAACAAGACATATTGGCAATTTAACAATTTATTCATTTAATAAACAGGAGCCACAGTAGCGTGTGGAAGAACCATACATAGCCATAACAGCCTGGCATCTCCTCCTCATGCTGGTCACCAGCCTGGTCACACACTGTTGTGGGATGGCATCCCATTCTTGTCAGCACCTGGGGGTACCAGAAGCTCAAAACAAGAGTCAATAGCAACAGCAGAATAAGCTGTTTGGCATTGGCAGAGAAGATTTGGCAATTTTTTCATGGGCGCAACCCATATACTCAGCTCTGCTGCTCATCCCACAAATGCATGTTCCTTACAAATGTGGCACCATTTAAAAGGGAAATAAACAGGCTTTCCAACGGTATAAGATTTATTGCCAAGAAGCATTGTTACAACAAAGAAATAATCTACCAAACACAAATTTCCTTACTTTTTGTGCTATGTTTAGTCAGGGTACTGAGGAATATGGGTCACGTGCAGGCAGATGAGATTAGTTCATCTTGCCCCCATGTTCGGCGTGAACATTGTAGAAACATAGAAACATAGAAAATAGGTGCAGGAGGAGACCATTTGGCCCTTCGAGCCAGCACCGCCATTCATTGTGATCATGGCTGATCATCGACAATCAGTAACCCGTGCCTGCCTTCTCCCCATATCCCTTGATTCCACTAGCCCCCAGAGCTCTATCTAACTCTCTTTTAAATTCATCCAGTCAATTGACTCCACTGCCTTCTGCTGCAGAGAATTCCACAAATTCACAACTCTCTGGGTGAAAATGTTTCTTCTCACCTCAGTTTTAAATGGCCTCCCCTTTATTCTTAGACTGTGGCCCTTGGTTCTGGACTCCCCCAACATTGGGAACATTTTTCCTGCATCTAGCTTGTCCAGTCCTTTTATAATTTTATACGTCTCTATAAGATCCCCTCTCATCCTTCTAAACTCCAGTAAATACAAGCCCAGTCTTTCCAATCTTTCCTCATAAGACAGTCCCGCCATCCCGGGGATTAAC
This sequence comes from Rhinoraja longicauda, assembly GCF_053455715.1. Lineage (NCBI taxonomy): Eukaryota > Metazoa > Chordata > Chondrichthyes > Rajiformes > Arhynchobatidae > Rhinoraja > Rhinoraja longicauda. The sequence goes on along the minus strand of NC_135972.1, from coordinate 24,320,228 downwards.
CTTGTGAACCTATGCTGCACTGCCTCAATAGCAAGGACGTCCTTCCTCAAATTAGGAGACCAAAACCGCACACAATTCTCCAGATGTGGTCTCACCAGGGCCCTGTACAACTGCAGAAGGACCTCTTTACCCCTATACTTAAGTCCTCTCGTTATGAAGGCCAACATGCCATTAGCTTTCTTCCCTGCCTGCTGTACCTGCACCTTTACTTTCAGTGACTGTTGTACTAGGACACCCAGGTCTCGTTGCACCTCCCTTTTACCTAATCTGACACCATTGAGATAATAATCTGCCTCCTTGTTTTTGCCGCCAAAGTGGATAACCTCACATTTATCTACATTATACTGCATCTGCCATGCATCTGCACACTCACTCAACCTGTCCAAGTCACCCTGCAAGCTCCTAACATCCTCTTCGCAGTTCACACTGCCACCCAGCTTTGTGTCATCTGAAAACTTGCCAGTGTTACTTCTAATTCCATCACCCAAATCATTAATAAATATTGTAAATAGTTGCGGCCCCAGCACCGAGCCTTGCGACACTCCACTCGCCTCTGCCTGCCATTCTGACAGGGATTCGTTTATTCCTACTCTTTGCTTCCTGTCTGCCAACCAATTCTCTATCCGTCAATACCCTACCCCCAATACCATGTGCTCTAATTTTGCTCACCAATCTCTCGTGTGGGACCTTATCAAAGGCTTTCTGAAAGTCTAGATACGCTATATTATGGGCCGAAGGGCCTGTACCTGCGCTGTACTGTTCTGTGTTCAATGTTGTATAATAAAGAGATGTTCTGTTATGATTCCTTGTAGCCAGGCCAGTTAGCAATTTATGGAATCTGCTGGATTAATTCATCTGCTGATTGCTCAGAAGCAGATGATTGTGTTGTGAAAAAACTTGAACTTTTAGTGTGTGCGGGAGATTTGCCAGATAAACATTCATTGAGACATTTGAATAATCAATCACGGTTGTTCCACCGCTGAACTAGCTGCAAAGACTAACAGACTTTCAATAAAGGGCTTCTTTGAAGACCTTACCTGGTAGAACTAGTGTGAACGGGTGTTTGATAGTCAGTGGGCATTTGGTGGGCCGAAGGGCCTTTTTCCATGCTGTACCTCCAAACTAAATCTTGACAGATACATGGATAGGAAAGGTTTAGAGGGATATGGGACTAGCTTAGATGGGCATCTTCTAAGGTGAGGGGAGAAATATTTAATAGAAACCTGAGGGGCAACTTTTTCACACGGAGAGTGGTGGGTATATGGAATAAGTTGCCAGAGGAGTTAGTTGAAGCACCTATAATAACAACATTTAAAAGTGATTTGGACAGGTACTTGTGAAGGTTTTGAGGGCCAAATGTGGCTAAATAGAGTTGGGCCGAATGGCCTGTTTCCATGCTATATGACTCTATGCCTCTATCTTGGTTAGAACGGAAAAGTTGGCCCGAAGGGCTGGTTCCAATTTGAATGACTCTCTGACTATCTTGGTTGGAATGGGTAAGTTGGGCCGAAGGGCCTGCTTCTGTGCTGTATATAACACTATGTCTGTCCGGCGGCTGACAGAGTCATATAGCATGGAAACAGGCCATAGAGTCATATAGCATGGAAACAGGCCATTCGGCCCAACTCTGTCCGGCGGCTGAGATATTTGAATCCACTCCCTCACTTTTAACACAACGGAAAATGGCCGAAACACTCATCAGATCGGGCAGCAGCCGTGAGAAGAGGAAAAGAGTTCACGATTCTTCACCAGAGTTCATCTCTATGACCTGAATCGTTGGCTCTTTTCAATGATCTGATGACTATTTCCAACATGTTCTGTTTTTATTTCAGATTTCTGCTATTTTTTTAATTTTCTGGAGGTAAAAGGAATTCATCTCCAAAGCACGGTGAATATCGTGTTTCACAATCATTGTTAACAGTTGATCTCGATTGGTTTCAACTTGACTTGTGGATTGTAGAACTTACTGATTCTAAAGGATTTAGGCATAGCAGCTTTTTTTGGATAAAAGCCATCTCAATGTGGAGAGGTTTTGCTGTGACAAATCCTATAAAACTTTAACTTTGAATTCTCCTATCTCGGAGTATTGAGGGTGCCAGAATGTGGGTTTACGTGAGGCATTAAGAATGGGATTCATGTATAAATAGACTTTGCATTTTTAACTTCTCGAGCTTTGCTCTGCTATTCAGTAAGATCATGGTTGATTGGTATTTGTTTATTATTGTCATTCAACCGAGATATGTTGAAATATTTTATTTTTGTGCTGTACCAGGTGACCATTTACTATTCTCGTTGTGGGAACAAAGAACTACAGTTTTTGGTTAATACACACAAGGCCACAATGTGCTGGGCCGAAGGTCCTGTTTCCATGCTGTATGACACTATGACTCTATCTTGGTTGGCAAGGACAGGTTAGGCCAAAGGGCCGGTTTCCGCACGTCTATGACTATCTTGGTTGGAATGGACAAGTTGGGCCGAAGGGCCTGGTTCCTTCCTGTATGACTCTATCTTGGTGGGCACTCAGCAGTTCAGACAGCATCTCTGGAGAACATGGATAAATGACCTGTCGGGTCGAGACGTCCCCACCCGTAACTTTACTTATCCATGTTCTCCAGAGATGCTTGTGACCCATTCATTTACTCCAGCACTTTGTGGCCTTTACATTTCTCTTTTACAGAGTACTATGTTTACATATCTGTTTTGTTGCTGCAAGTAAGAATTTCATTGTTCCGTTTTGGGACATATGACAATGAAGCACTCTAACTTTGACACTTAACTTGACTATTTGGTGCCATTTTGGTGCACTTTCCACCATCGGTGAGGGCATCGACTAGAATAGTCATGTTGCAGCTTTATAGAACTTTGCTTTGGTTTGGAGTATCGTGTGCCTTTCTGGTCATCACATTGCAGGAAGGATCAGGAGCCATTGGAGAGGGTGCAGAATAGATTTACAAGAATGCTGCCTGGATGAGAGGGTGTTAGCTATAAGGTTAGACAAGCTTTGGAAAAAAAAGACGCAATATGCTGGATTAACTCAGCGGGTCAAGCAGCATCTCTGGAGAACATGGATAGGTGACTTTTCGGGTCGGGACCCTTCTTCAGACTGATGGAGGACAAGGCCAACATCATGGTGGGCTTAGAACTCGTTGAAGTGTGGGTATTGGACAAACATGGATTCCAGGCATGTGAATTTTCCGCGGATTTACGCGTTTTTAAAATCCATTTTCACGCTTTTTTGCATGATCTTCGCGTTTTTCACTTTGCCAAATAAACGGAGAAATCGGACCGAAGAAAAGAAAGGAAAATAAAACCGATGTATAGACTTGTAATGAGCTCTAGGGTTCCGCTAGAGGTCGCTAGGGGTTCCGCGAGAAATACCCCACACCCTGGAAATCTCCCCGAAAATGTGGCACCTAGGCTGGGCAAGGCAACCAATCCCGACCTGTTCGGGACTTCCACGGCCGATCGGTGGGTTGAATTTGCAGCCTGCGGCCGGGGCTCTGGAACTCCAGCCCAGCTGGAGCCAGCAAATCTATCCCCATAGCCGACATCCGTGGCCTGCTGGATAAACCAGCAAAGCTCTGGAACCAAGAGTGCCAGAAAATCAGTGGTGGAACTGTAATGAGTAAATATTAAATTTAAGTGCAAGATTATATAACTAAATTAATTAAGACAGGGTTAAAATATAAAACAGCATATTTGGAGAAAAAGGATGGGTGACGTTTCAGGTTGGAGCCCTGTTTCAGACTTCATAAGTCAGAACCTTTTTTTCCCAGGCTCCAGACTAGAGGACATAGCTTTGCGGTTAGAGAGACAATTTTAAAGGATATGTGCAGGACAAGTTATTTTTACAGAGAGAGTGGTTAGTGCCTGGAACACAATGCCAAAGACTGTGGTGGAAACAGATACAATAGTGGCGTTTAAGACGGGATCATATTTGGCACAGACATTGTGGGCCAAAGTTGCTGGACTGTACTCTTCTATGTTCTATCCAGTCATATCATACCATACATGGATACAATTAAAACATTCACAAGTACTGCAGTTAGTGCAAAGAGAAAATAGGCGGAGTGCAGAATATGGTGTTGCTACTTTGCAGTGTTACTGTTACACAGAAAGAGCAGATTTAAAAACAGTGCAAGGGCCACAATGAGGAAGGTTGGGAGATCAGGACTACATCTTTATCCAATCAGCTCCACCTCCTGTCTGATCCCCTCCCCCCCCTGACTGCCTCACAGACCAAAGATCTGCCCATCAGAGCCGTGAGTATCAGGACGGCACGGTGGCGCAGCGGTAGACCTGCTGCCTTACAGCGCCAGAGGCCCGGGTTCCATCCTGACTACGGGTGCTGTCTGTACGGAGTTTGTACGTTCTCCCCATGACCTGCGTGGGTTTTCTCTGGGAGCTCTGGTTTCCTTGAGAAAGAATAATTTTCCAGGCTGTGGGGAGAGAGGAGAGTGATAGCACTGTTGGGATTTCGACCCAGGAGCCATCACCGACCCGAAGGGCCAAATGACCTTCTCACAGTAGTGATTCTAAGGACGGTTTGAGGTTTAGCAGCAATCAACTTGTGCACATAGGATTTGCAAAAAGAGCAGTATAATCTGTCCTTAATGGTGCCCATTGAGGGATCACTATCGGCGGGACCACCTGTTCTCAGTTTAATTTAGAGATACAGCGCGGTAACAGGCCCTTCGGCCCAATGTTGCCATGCAGACCAGCGATCACCCATTCACTTATTATCCCACTTTCCCATCCACCCCCTACACACTAGGGATGAATTTACAGAAGTCAATTAACCTACAAACCTGTGCGTCTTTGGAATATGGGAGGAAGCTGGAGCACCTGGTGTAAGCCCACGCAGTCACAGGGAATACATGTAAAACACACAGACACACACACACACACACACACACACACACACACACACACACACACACACACACACACACACACACACACACACACACACACACACACACACACACACACACACACACACACACACACACACTCTGAGGCACCAGCTCTACCTGCTGTGCCATTGTGCCGTCCTTCAAACTGGTGTGCTGGAACCCTTCCCATCAACCCAACAGGCATTTTGTTTCAACATCTCTGAAAGACGACATTCCCAATTGTACAGCCCCCCCCCCCCCCCTCAGTACCACACCAGGTCTGCAACCTCAACCATCTCTCTGAAAGTGCTGCCTTCTACACCTTGGAATGCTTTGTTGCATTAAAATCATTGGTGCAATATTTTTTTATCTTCGCCTGAAAGTTTTGTGAGAGTTTGGTCTCTTTCTTGAAGGAAACATTCTGGTATTTACTATAGAAGAGCTACTTTGAGTAAGAGCTCTGTGAATGATTTATAGACTCTTCATTCTATTTTAAGGGAAATATAGTACTTTAGACAAGCAAACATGATTGAACAGAGCTCTGAATGAGCCGCACTGGGCAAACATACATTTGCCCAGTGAAGTGAGGCAAGGCTCGGTGCCGACTGAACTGTAGGTGCACATGTTCCAGGGAGCAACAGATAACTGGGGTCATGGGATAGGGGCAGAATTAGGCCATTCAGCCCATCAAGTCTACACCATTCAATCATGGCTGATCTATCTCTCCCACCTAAACCCTTTCCCCTGCCTTCTCCCCATAACCCCTGACACCCATACTAATCAATAACTGTCGAAGGCCAAGACTCCTTTCACATTCATGCTTGCAATATTTGCTATGTTAGAGTCCTTGAATCATAGAGTGATACAGCATGGAAACAGGCCCTTCGGCCCAACTTGCCACGCCGACCAGCATACTCCATCTACACTAGTCCCACTTGCCTGCATTTGGCCCATATCCTTCTAAACCCATCTTATCATGTACCTGTCTAAATGTTTCTTAAACGTTGTGACAGTCCCTTCCTCAACTACCTCCTCCGGCAGCTCGTTCCATACACCCACCACCTTTAGTGTTAAAACGTTACCCCTTGCCTTCTTATTAAATCTCCCCCCCCCCAGGATTCACCACCAACCATGAAATATACTGACACAACTCAGTTTTAAATGACTACCTCCCCCCTCCCCCCCCAACCTTTGAATACTTTTAGAAATACAGCATGGAAACAGGCCCTTCACTGCACTGTCCACGCCAACCATCAGTCACCCATTAGCACTAGTTCTATGTTAAACCACTTTCTGATCCACTCCCTACACACTAGGGGCAATTTACAGAGACCAGTTAACCTACAAACCCGCACGACTTTGGGATGTGGGAGGAAACCGGAGCACCCGGAGGAAACCCACACGGACAAAAGGAGAACGTGCAAATTCCACACACAGACAGCACCCGAGGATGGGATCAAACCTGGCTCTCTGAAATTGTGAGACAGCAGTTCTACCTGCTGTGCCACTGTGAGGTAGCAGCTCTACCCACTGGCACTGTGAGACACCAGCTCTACCCACTGGCACTGTGAGATAGCAGCTCTACCCACTGACTGTGAGACACCAGCTCTACCCACTGACTGTGAGATAGCAGCTCTACCTACTGACACTGTGAGACAGCAGCTCTACCCACTGACACTGTGAGATAGCAGCTCTACCCACTGACACTGTGAGACAGCAGCTCTACCCACTGACTGTGAGATAGCAGCTCTACCCACTGACTGTGAGATAGCAGCTCTACCCACTGACTGAGACAGCAGCTCTACCCACTGACACTGTGAGATAGCAGCTCTACCTACTGGCACTGTGAGATAGCAGCTCTACCCACTGACACTGTGAGACAGCAGCTCTACCCACTGACACCGTGAGACAGCAGCTCTACCCACTGACACCGTGAGACAGCAGCTCTACCCACTGTGACACTGTGAGATAGCAGCTCTACCAACTGAACCCCTACTTTAGTTGAGTTTACTTTAGAGATACAGAGCGGGAACAGGCCCTTCGGCCCACCGAGTCTGCGCCGACCAGCGATATCCCCCCACACTAACAGTATCCTACACACTCTGGGGACTATTTACAATTTTACCAAGTCAATTAACCCACCAACCTGTACATCAATGGAGTGTGGGAGGAAACCGGAGCACCCGGAGAAAACCCACGTAGTTCACGGGGAGAATGTACAAACTCCAAACAGACAGCACCCGTAGTCAGGATCGAGTCCGGGTGTCTGGCGCTCTAAGGCAGCAACTCTACCGCTCGGCCACTGTGCCATCCTTTTAATAATGTCCCCTCTTTGAACTAGGTCCTCTTGCCCCACACTTGAAGTAAGATCAAAAATCTTTTTTTTAAATCCCTATCTTTTTATAAACACTTAACCTAGAAGAAGGCGACTGTAAATGCAGTTGATCTCCCTACTGACTTCAGTTTCTATTCAGATGGTCTTTTTACACTTTTAGTGGATTTTGTATTAGGTTATTGCTGCCTCTGGCATTTGATTTGTTCTTGGTCACTCTGCAGCTCAGTAACTTGCTCCCCACTGCTTGTGAAAAATTGAACTACAATTCTACATTATTCATACCCTAAACCAACTGGAAAAACAGGAGCCCAGTAATAGCATTGTGACCCCTTTGGCCTGTTCAGCTTAAGTGAGATCCAGGGTTTAATTGGGTCAACTTAATTGTTATTCCCGCCCAACAACTATTTTACCAAAAATCGATTAAAGAAACTGATGTACAGAGCTCCAAATTCCCAACACTCTCTTTGAACATGTGTTTCCCAACTTTATTGTATATAAGAACCGCGACTTTATTGTCTATTAGTGTCCCTCAACTTTATTCTATATAAATGTTTCCCAACTTTATCCTCTGAACGATATAACTATAAGTTTTTGGCCAGACTCCACAACCCTAGACTCGTAAACCAGAACAAGTAGATACTTTTCGTTCTCCCAAATAGTTCACCTTTCACTTTGTGAAGTCACAAGGAGCAAAGAGTCTGACCCACCAGTCCATCACACATCTCTATCTCTCTCTATCTCTCTCTATCTCTCTCTGTCTCTCGCTGTCTCTCCCTCTGTCTCTCCCTCTGTCTCTCCCTCTGTCCCTCTGTCTCTCCCTCTGCCTCTCCCTCTGTCTCTCTCTCTCTGTCTCTCTCTCTCTCTGTCTCTCTCTCACTCTCTCACTCTCTCTCTGTGTCTCACTCTGTCTCTGTCTCTCTCTGTCTCCTTCTCTGTCTCCCTGTCTGTCTCCCTCTCTGTCTCCCTCTCTGCCTCTCTCTCTCTGTCTCTCTCTCTCTGTCTCTCTCTCTCTGCCTCTCCCTCTCTGTCTCTCTCTCTCTCTCTCTCTCTCTCTCTCTCTCTCTCTCTCTGTCTCTCTCTCTCTCTCTCTCTCTCTCTCTCTCTCTCTCTCTCTCTCTCTCTCTCTCTCTCTCTCTCTCTCTCTGTCTCTCTCGCTATGTCTCTCACACAAGTTTCATATCTGTAAGATGCACCATTATTTTAGCTGTGCATTGACTCCACGCACAGAGATGGCGGTTTTTGGTTTGCTCTCTCATTTCATTCTCTCTCGTCATTGTCAGTCCCATGCTCCTGTCCGTCAGCCTGCAATTACCCGTTACATTAACGAGCCTGTTTTATGTCTGAATTGATGATGTCTGACCTGTTGAAAGACGGTGCAGAGGATGGTACCAGTTGATTTCTTGCATCAGTGCTTCCTTGATATATCACAACACTAATGAATGTCTTGAGGTGATACGCTGCGACTGTATTAAACAATACAGCGCTTTACAACAATCTGTAAATTAGCAATGCACGTTTGCGATTTTATGACTTGCCGTGTATAACAGCAATATTTGACAAGCATTCAGTACCTCGGGCCATAAATAGGAAAAGGTTAGCAATTAATCCCATAATAAATTCAGGAATTGACCTTATTCATGGAGCAGTGGGAATGGGGAGCTCGATAGCATGTAGTACAGTGATGGTAAATAACACAGACACAGGGTGGTATAGTGGCGCTGATGGTAGAGCTGCTGCCTCACAACGCCAGAGACTCGGGTTCCGTCCTGACCTCGGGTGGAGTTTGCACGTTCTCCCTGTGACCCCGTGGGTTTTCTCCGGGTGCTCCGGTTTCCTCCCACAATCCAAAGACGTGCGGGTTTGTAGGTTAATTGGCCTCTGTAAGTTGTCTCTGGTGTGTAAGAAGTGGATGATAAAGTGGGATGACATAGAACTAGTGTGAGCGGGCGATCGATGGTCAGCAATTATGTTCCTTTGTCTAATAGATGGGCTGTGGGTTATACAAATAGAAAAAGGAAAACTGAGCTAAAATAGCTGAAACAGGGCAGCACAGTGGGGCAGCTGGTAGAGTTGCCTGAAACCCAGGTGCCTCCTAGGTTCCCATTGCAATGTGTGGGACCTGCCCTCAGAGGTCTCCCCAAAGTCAGGGTGTGCGGAGAAAGCAGCAAGGGGCAACATGAGGAAAATAAACCCTAGCTTTAACAGACCTTTAGTTTAGTTTAGTTTTGCAATACCGGCCCTTCGGCCCACAGAGTCAACACTGACCAGCGATCACCGTACACTAGCACGATCCTACACACAAGGGACAGTTTACAATTTTTACCGAAGCCAAATTAACCTACAAACCTGTACGTCTTTGGAGTGTGGGAGGAAACTGGAGCACCAGGGGAAAACCCACGCGATCGCAGGGAGAACGTACAAACCCCATACAGACAGCATCCAGGGTCGGAATGGACTCTGGCGCTGTAAGGCAGAAACTCTACCGCTGCGCCACCCGTGCCACTCTCAGCCCTCCGGTTGTGCGTTGGGTGCTGGAGGTTTGGGAGGAGAGTGGCAAAGATCGCTTACCCCAGCAACGACTGGAGGGCTGATGCAACAAACTCTTTGTAACATGTCCATAGAAGGACTCTTGCCATTTCCCACGTGCCGAGCGGACGCAGAGGACCCGGGGGCATGAGATGGATTTGTTGGAGGGTTTGACACTCTTTAATCTTAGCCAGGGCTGGCTTGGGTTTCAAAAACCTCTCAAGCATTTATTCAACGTTGCTAATGAACATTGGAAAACCCAGTTTGAAAAAAGTCATTGGTGATTAACCTTCCACACTCACTTACTCCTCGGCATTTTACAATCTTAATTTGAAAGCCCAGCTTTGCAAGTTCCATTTATGGTACCTCCTTTAATGACTAGAGGCTGTTAAATTGGCCGTACTACTCGCAAAGGTCAAACAACCCGATCAATGCCTTGCAGAATTGCTACTTTAATCACCTCAAATTAAAGCATAGAATAATGGCTATGAGTGTGGAACTTCTGTATTTCCTTACGGCATCATAGGAGGCTGTTCAGCCCATCCATTCTCTGCCAACCCACAGAGCTATCCCATTCCCCCATTAATTTTCCCTGTAGCCTGCTCTCCGTATAACTCCATCAATTCGTGTGGCACGGTGGCGCAGCGGTGGATTTGCTGCCTCACAGCGCCAGAGGCCCGAGTTCCATCCTGACTTTGGGTGCCGTCGGTACGGAGTTTGTACGTTCTCCCTGTCATCCACAGTGTACAGGATAAAGGGAATAACGTGAATAACGTTTAGTGGAAGATAAAGGCAGATGAGGTCAGTTCAGCTTGGCATCATGTTCGGCACAAACATTGTGGGCCGAATGGCCTGTTGCTGTATTGCACTGTTCCGTGTTCAGGATACCTAGCCTCTGATCTACTCGTGTGACCTCAAGCTTCATGTGGCCAGTGCAGCTGTGTTCCCAGTCGGTGGTAATCCCCTCACCTCGCTCTATAGTCCTGCTCCTCAGGCCAGGGGCTCTTTACTGCCTGGAGAAAGAAGGAACTGCAGATGCTGGTTTATACCAAAAAATAGACACAAAGTGCTGGAGTAATGCTGCCTGACCCGCTGAGTTACTCCAGCACTTTGTGTCTATCTTTGTTACAATCCAGCATCAGTAGTTGTATAGGAAGGAACTGCAGATGCTGGTTTAAACCGAAGAGAGGTACAAAAAGCTGGAGTAACTCAGCGGGTCAGACAGCATCTCTGGAGGAAAGGAATAGGCGACGTTTCGGGTCGAGACCCTTCTTCAGATTGAAGAAGGGTCTCGACCCGAAACGTCACGCATTCCTTTTCTCCAGAGATGCCGCCCGACCCGCTGAGTCGCTCCACCGATTTGTGTCTATCTTCGGCACCTACAGTTCCTTGTTTCTACCTCTTAATCAGCAGGTTTGCCCAGCATTGATGCGGTGGTATGAGAGAAACTAATCCATCCGTGTGCACTCTGCAGTCTGGCTGTTTAATAACTGCGAGGCCTTTTGTCTCTCTGCTAGGAAGGACCAGAATCTTCTGTCCCCAGTAAACTGCTGGTACCTGCTACTGAATCAAGTCAGGGGAGAGAGCAAGGATCACGCAACCTTGAGCGACATCTATCTCAACAACGTCATCATGCGTTTCATGCAGATCAGTGAGGACTGCACAAGGCTCTTCAAAAAGGTAATTGCATTTGCCCCCCTTCAATCGGTCTGAGTTTCCAAATATGTTTTCCTGATGTCTTTTCTCATTTAAAGTCATATCCAAAATTCAATGGTGAATAGTGAAAGGAGTGGGTGTGGAGAGGACGTTTGCACTAGTGGGAGAGCCCAGGACCAGAGGGCGCAGCCTCACAATGAAAGGACGTACCTTTTAGAAAGGAGATGAGAAGTAATTTCTTTAGTCAGAGAGTGGTGAATCTGTGGAATTCATTGCCACAGATGGCGTGGGAGGCCAAGTCATTTGGTATTGTTAAAGTGGCTCTATCCTACACACTAGGGACCATTTATAATTTACAGAAGCCAAATCACCTACACGTCTGTGTGTCTTTGCAGTGTGGGAGGAAACTGGAGCACCCGGAGAAAACCCACACGGTTGCAGGGAGATCGTGCAAACTCCGTACAGACAGCACCCGTAGTCAGGATCGAACCCGGGTCTCTGGCGCAGTGAGGCAGCAACTCCACCACTATGCCACTGTGCTGTGCAATGTGAAAGTGGGATAATAAAGAGCTATTGTGAACGGGTGATCGACGGTGAGCGTGGGCCGAAGGGCCTGTTTCCCTGCTGTAACTTTCAATCAAGCGGGTGGCACGGTGGCGCAGCGGTAGAGTTGCTGCCTTACAGCAAATGCAGCGCCGGAGACTCCGGCTCGATCCTGACTACGGGTGCTGTACTGTACGGAGTTTGTACATTCTCCCCGTGACCTGCGTGGGTTTTCTCCGAGATCTTCGGTTTCCTCCCACACTCCAAAGACGTACAGGTTTGTAGGTTAATTGGCTGGGCAAATGTAAAAACCCTAGTGGGTGTAGGATAGTGTTAGTGTGCGGGGATCGCTGGGCGGCACGGACCTGGTGGGCCGAAGGGCCTGTTTATGCGCTATATCTCTAAATCTAAAAATCTAAAAATCAATCAACTCTTGTGCAAGAGTTCAGTCCTGGTTGGGGATTGTGAAGAGTGAGTCCCATGATTTAGTTGGATGATTTTGGACTACTCTTTGCGCTCCTTTAATAACAGGGCGCAGAATTGCAACTGTTTGCAGAGGTCTAGTGAAGGCTGAGGCCAGATTGGATTCCACCCTTCCATCCATCAGCCTTTGCCTGCTACTTGGAATCCAGGATTACAGAAATAGCCCCTGTGGCACATTAAAAATGTAATGGGCTCATGAAAGAACAATGAGCATGAAGCTCTTTATAAAAGCCTGCCTACCTAAAAATGAATGAGTGCAGAAATTGTGGTCTAAAATAAATCAGCCTTTGGTCCCGGGTGGTTTGGTTGTAATGTGTGACTGACTCACTCGGTAATAGTAGCAGAGGTAACTTTAAAGCACGTTCGATGGACTCTCAGGGACAGAATATTTCTGCTTCATTCAAAACCAGGTGACCGGGCTCTCACCTGCTGTCTTCAGAGATCCCTCTTCCTCTCAAATTGTGCTTTTGCAACCACTTCCATAAGACTACAAGACAGGAGCAGAATTAGGCCATTCGGCCCATTGAGTCTGCTCTGCCATTCAATCATGACTGATCTATCTTTCCCACTCAACCCCATTCTCCTGCCTTCTCCCCAGTAACCTTTGACGCCTCTACTAATCACGAACCTATCAATTTGTGCCTTAAAAATACCCAATGACTTGGCCTCCACAGCCTCCAGTGGCAATGAATTCCATAGATTCACCACCCTCTGGCTAAAGAAATTCCCCCTCATCTCCAATCTAAAGGTACGTCTGTTTATTCTGAGGCTGTGCCCTCTGGTCCTAGACTCTCCCACGACTAAAAACAGCTTCTCCATATCCACTCTATCCAGTTCTTTCATTATTTGGTGGGTTTCAATGAGGTTCCCCCCCTCATCCTTCTCAACACCAGCGAGTACAGGCCCAGTGCCGTCAAACGCTCATCATACATCAACCCCATCATCCCAGGGATCATTCTCGTAAACCTCCTCTGGACCCTCTCCAATGCCAGCACATCCTCCCTCAGATATGGGGCCCAAAACTGCTTACAATATTTCAAATGTGGTCTGACCAGTGCTTTATATACTCAGTATTTCACCCTTGCTTTTGTCTTCTAGACCTCTTGAAATGAATGCTAACTTTGTATTTGTTCCAATTCCTGGATCTCTGCTTTGTGGGATAGACAATAGACAATCGGTGCAGGAGTAGGCCATTCGGCCCTTCGAGCCCGCACCACCATTCAATGTGATCATGGCTGATCATTCTCAATCAGTACCCCGTTCCTGCCTTTTCCCCATACCCCCTGACTCCGCTATCCTTAAGAGCTCTATCTAGCTCTCTCTTGCCGATCTTGCCGAACGAAAGCTTTGCTCAGATCCACATCGACAACATTCAAATGCCGAGCCTTCATTGATTTTCCTTGTTGCTTCCACAAAAGATTTCAATCAATGTAACTGCTACCTTGGTCTATTGGGTGAACCTTTGTAACTTTGGCAGCACCAGAAACATGGCTCCACGTGTGTACTGCCTAGGTGACGTTTGCTGTATGATTTTACCAGGCTGTGTGCAAAGCAAAGCATTTCACTGTACCTAGGTGCACGTGACAATAAAATATAATTGAAGTGAATTCCCGTGACAGATCATGATAATTGTCCCTCATCGACCTGTCTTTCTTAATGAAGGTTTATAACATCCTTTGGAATCCATTCCAATAATCTGCTCATCTCCAAGGCTAAACTAAAGTTTACCTTTTCCTTCCTTTTAAGATAACAGGACACCATTAGCGGTTCCTCTAATCCTCCGGCAATATTCCTGTAGCCCGGAGCGACTTCAAAATGAGGTCAGGCCGTGCACACTTTCTTCATTGGCTTCTTTTAACTGTCTGGGAGACATTTCATCAGGATTTGACAATTGCTTTCAAAGATGTAGAATCCCCTAAGATACCATTCAATATTTCACACATTTCCCCCTTAACTGCAGTGCACACAATCAGCCCCACTTCTGTAAAGACAGGTTCAAGAAACTCATTAAAAACTAATTCATTACGAATATACATTAATATACATTGGGGCGGCACAGTGGCGCAGCGGTAGAGTTGCTGCCTTACAGCACCAGAGACCCGGGTTTGATCCTGACTACGGGTGCCGTCTGTATGGAGTTTGTACATTCTCCCTGTGACTGTGTGGGCTTTCTCCGGGTGCTCTGGTTTCATCCCACAATCCAAAGATATACAGGTTTGTAGGTTAATTGGCTTTGGTAAAATTGTCCCTAGCGTGTGGAATAGTGCTGGTGTACGGGGTGATCGCTGGTCGGCGCGGACTCGGTGGGCTGAATGGCCTGTTTCTGAGCTGTGTCTCTAAAGTCTAAAATCTAAACCGCACCCACATTCCCCACCTCCACACGAGGTTATCTTATTTTGGTGCCTAATGTAGGCTTTACTCTTTCCTTAGTTCTCCTCCTGCTCAACACTTATTTATAAAGCACCTGATGATTTTCTTTCCACATATTTCATGGTATCTTTCATTAGTGCTGCCTCACAGTGCCAGAGACCCGGGTTGGACCCTGACTTCGGGGTGCTGGCTGTGTGTGGAGTTTGCACGTTCTCCCCCTGACCGCGTGGGTTCCCTCTGGATGCTCCAGCTTCCTCCCACATCCCAAAGACGTGCGGGTTTGTAGGTTAGTTGGCCCTCTGTGAATTGCTCCTTAGTGTGTAGGGAGTGGATGAGAAAGTGGGATAACATAGAACTAGTGCGATTGGACATCGATCGTGAGCTGGGTGGGCCTGAAAGGCCTGTTTCTGTGCTGCATTTTTTAACTAACCTAAACTAAACCAAATGGTCATGTACCTCAAAGCCAGCTGTGAGACCTCACCGTGTACAGATAGACTGCAGTTATTGCAGGCATAAACCTGTTCACTGCTCATTGGGTGAGTAGTATTATGGGACTTTCCCAGGATAGGTGTGGCCCATTATAAAGGCAGGCTACATTTTTTCTGGGCTCTCTCCAGCTTTTGTAATCTCTTGTGTGAAAGTGTTTAGTTTAGTTTAGTTTAGTTTAGAAATACAGCGTGGAAACAGGTCCTTTGGCCCACCGAGTCCGCGCCGACCTACGATCAGCCGTATACTAGTTCTATCCTACATACTAGGGACACTACCTCCTCCTCCGGCAGCTTGTTCCATTCACCCACCACCCTTTGTGTGGAGAAATGTTTCCTCTCAGGTTCCTATTAAATCTTTCCAAATGTCGGAATGTGACCAGATATACAATACAATACAATACAATATATCTTTATTGTCATTGTACCCAGGGGTACAACGAGATTGGGAATGCGCCTCCCATACGATGCAATAATTTAAGTAATTTTGACAACAGCAACCCAACGAAACGGAACAATTGTAACAGTTTTAGACAGGGTAAAGTGCAAGTTGATCTATGCGTTGTGGCCATCCGGCTCAGCAGGACCGGTTCATAGCAGCTATGGCCCTGGGGATGAAGCTGTTCCTGAGTCTGGAGGTGCGGGCGTAGAAGGCCTTGTATCGTCTGCCCGATGGAAGGAGTTTGAACAGACTGTTGCAGGGGTGTGAAGAGATTTTGTGGATGCTGGTGGCTTTTCTGAGGCATCGTGTGTTGTAGATGCCCTCCAAGTCTGGTAGCTGTGTTCCGATGGCCCTCTGAGCTCTATGGACTACCCGCTGTAGAGCTTTCCTTTCTGCCTCCGTGCAGCTGAGGTACCACACAGGGATGCCATGCGTTAGGATGCTCTCTATGGTGCAGCGGTAGAAGGTCGTCAGCAGCTGTTGGGGTAGACCAGACTTTTTCAGTGTTCTTAAGTAGAACAGTCTTTGTTGTGCCTTCTTGACCAACGCAGCAGTGTTATTGGACCATGTTAGGTCCTCTGAAATGTGAGTGCCCAGAAACTTGAAGCTGGACACTCTCTCCACACTGTCCCCGTTGATAGAGATCGGGGCATATTCCCCGTTATGTGACCTACGGAAGTTGATGATCAGCTCCTTGGTCTTGGTGGTATTTAGGGACAGGTTGTTATCCGAGCACCAGTCCACCAGGTTCTGCACCTCCGCTCTATAGTTTGTTTCATCCCCGTTGGTGATAAGCCCGATCACCGTTGTGTCGTCTGCAAACTTGACAGATTGAAAGCAGACCAGATATAGATTGAAAGCAGCTTCGTGAAGGTGATGGGAAGGTGAGAGGGTTGAGCGGGAGGTGATTGGGATGAGGTGCCCACTGCGAGAACCACAGAGCTTTAGAAGCAGGTAGTTGATGGTTTTATAATCCTTACTGAAAGCTGTAAAAGCTGTAACAGCGTCGACCTTGTTCCAGAGACTGGCTGTGCAATTGAATGAAACTCGAGCTGCAAATCTCAAACTCTACGGAAGGCAAAGCATGAATCTTTTGGCTGCGTTGGCCCATTGAGGACATTGGATCCACTGCTGTTTTTAAGCGTGAGGAAGTGGGGCATCTTTGATTTCTGGATGAAAGGAGGCTCAGGAAGGTTAAGGATGCAAGCGTGCGAAGGTTGCATGTGGTCAATGCATGCACAGCTGCTAAATACGGCAGGGCACTCGCAAGTCAACTGAACCATCCTCTCACTAGCCAGAGAGCAGTCCCATCTACCTCATTGATGGCCTCCAAACCATCATTAATCAGACTTTACTGGACTTCACCTTGCACCAAATGATGTTCCCTTTATCCTGCATCTGTACACTGTGGACAACGAGATTGTAATCATGTATAGTCTTTTCGCTGGCTATATAGCGTGCAACAAAAGGGCGGCACAGTTGCGCAGCAGTGGACTTCCTGCCTTTAGAGCCCCAGAGGCCCGGGTTTGATCCTCACTATGGGTGCTGTCCATGTGGAGTTTGCACGTTCTCCCGGTGACCGCTTGGGTTTTCTCCGGGTGCTCTGCTTTCCTCCCACATTCCAAAGACATGCAGGTTTGTCGGTTAATTGGCTTCTGTAAAAAAAATTGTAAATTGTCCCTATTGTTTCGGATAGTGCTAGTTTCTGGGTAATTGCTGGTTAGCATGGACTAGGTGGGCCGAAGGGCCTGTTTCCTCACTGTATCTCTAGTCTAAAAGTCTAAAAAGCTTTTCACTGTACCTCGCTCGGTACACGTGATAATAAACCAAACTAAACAAAACTGTTTTTGATCCTTTTTAACCTTCAGTTACAAATTATCTGTTTGTAATCTTGGTGAATTTGTAGGACCAGGAAAGGGATTGAGAGGAAGAATTTATTAAGGCACGGTTTCCACTCCTGGTGGAAGTAGAATGGGGCCACAAATACAGGTCTACTACCACAGATAATCCGGCACCCTTGCTTCCAGAGCCTTGCTGGGTTATCCGTTTTGCCGGACTAGCAGTGGTCACGGCCTCCAAGAGGAGTCTAACAGTATTGGGACAGTCTGCCTCGGCCATTGAGAGGCCGAGATATCGGCCCACAAAGTCGGCCTCGGTTGTCGGCTGCGGGAACGGATCTGCCGGCTCCAGCCAGGCCGGAGTTCCAGAGCCCCGGCCGCAGGGGGCATATTCGACCCGCCGATCGTCCGCGGAATTCCCGATAAGGACGGGATCGGCCGCTTCACCCGGCCCGGACACCACATTCCCCAGTGGACCTCGGGGGTGGGGATTTCACGTGCACTTTCGTAATTTTGTCCAGATTAAGGGAGGCCTGAAAACCAGTGGTGCCATTAGTCCCATGATCCAACAGGGGTTTCCCGGGATCACAAGCAAGGAAGGCTCCTCCTGAGAGCCATCTCCTGTCCTCTCCTGGTGGCTGGATCAATGCTTCCCGCCACGCTGGGGAAGTTGGTGCAACTGTCTGCAGGGGGAGTATTTAGGCGGTAACTATGAAAGTTGCTGAGGGCAAAGAGATAGACATGGTGCAGGCGGGACCTGAGGTAGGCCTTGGATCTGAAAAGTACACCAAGTGATGGTGTAACTCAGCGGGTCAGGCATCATCTCTGGAGATCTTGGATAAATGACGTTTCGGGTTGGGACCCTTCCTCAGATTGATTGCGGGGGAGGGACATAAACGATCGAGGAGAGGCAGGGCAAAGCGTGGACACAGGCACCTGTGGCTGCAGAGTGGCGCAGCAGTAGAGTTGTTGCCTAACAGCGCTGGAGACCCGGGTTCAATCCTGGCTCGGGGGGGGGGGGGGGGCTGAGGGGAGTTAAAATGCGGGATACAGCTGGCAGGGCCAGCGTTTATTTCCCAGCCCGCGATGGCCTAAAAAATGGTGTGGTGTATTTTCCCTCCCTAGCTGCGGCAGATGAAGTGGTTTGGGTGTGTCTTTTATATGAATGAGCCCTTTCATTAAACCAGTCCATCTTTTTCTAATTTAATTGAATGCTTCCAATTAGTTAGAAGGCGCCTATTTTATTTGCTCCGTCTGAAGGCTGTTTGCATAGTTTAGATAGCGGCAAGCTATTGGCACTGCAAAACATCCATCAGTAGTATTGACAAATTGTCCCTTTAAAACCATTTCTGTCTGCCCTGGGCCTCCTCCACTGCTAGAGTGAGGCCACACACAAACTGGAGGAACAGCACCTCATATTCTGCATATTCGGAACCCAACGGTGTGTACATTAATATATATATGTATATATATATATATATATATATATATATATTATATATATATATATGGGTTTCACAGAGTAATATATTCACAGAGTAATATGTTCACTTTGGAAGTAAGAATTGAAAGGCAGATTATTATCTGAATGGTGTCAAGTTAGGAAGAGGGGATGTTCAACGAGATCTGGGTGTCCTAGTGCATCAGTCACCGAAAGGAAGCATGCAGGTACAGCAGGCAGTGAAGAAAGCCAATGGAATGTTGGCCTTCATAACAAGAGGAGTTGAGTATAGGAGCAAAGAGGTCCTTCTACAGTTGTACCGGGCCCTGGTGAGACCGCACCTGGAGTGCTGTGTGCAGTTTTGGTCTCCAAATTTGAGGAAGGATATTCTTGCTATTGAGGGCGTGCAGCGTAGGTTCACTAGGTTAATTCCCGGAATGGCGGGACTGTCGTATGTTGAAAGGCTGGAGCAATTAGGCTTATATACACTGGAATTTAGAAGGATGAGGGGGGATCTTATTGAAACATATAAGATAATTAGGGGATTGGACACATTAGAGGCAGGAAACATGTTCCCAATGTTGGGGGAGTCCAGAACAAGAGGCCACAGTTTAAGAATAAGGGGTAGGCCATTTAGAACGGAGATGAGGAAGAACTTTTTCAGTCAGAGAGTGGTGAAGGTGTGGAATTCTCTGCCTCAGAAGGCAGTGGAGGCCAGTTCGTTGGATGCTTTCAAGAGAGAGCTGGATAGAGCTCTTAAGGATAGCGGAGTGAGGGGGTATGGGGAGAAGGCAGGAACGGGGTACTGATTGAGAGTGATCAGCCATGATCGCATTGAATGGCGGTGCTGGCTCGAAGGGCTGAATGGCCTACTCCTGCACCTATTGTCTATTGTCTATATCTGTTGTGCTGCTGCTAGTAAGACTTTCATTGTGTAGGAACAAACTGCAGATGCTGGTTTATACCGAAGATAGACACAAAATGATGGAGTAACTCAGCGGGTCAGGCAGCATCTCCAGAGAAAAGGAACAGGCGATGTTTCGGCTCGGAACCTTTCTTGAGGCATATGAAAATAAAACATTCTTGACTCTCGACACTTAACCCACAAACCAACTCCCTCCCTGTTCCCCTTCCCCCCCACCCTCCTCTTTTCTCTCACATCTCCTCCCTGTGCCCCACCACCTGGATTCACACCCATCTCTCTCCTTCCCCCATCTCCTTCCAACCCCCGTTCCCCATCTGTATCCACCTATCACTCGACAGGCTTCCTCGTCCTGCCCTTCCTCTCTTCCAGCTTTCTCCCACCCCCCACCCCCGTCCCCCGCCACAATCAGTCTGAAGATGGGTCCCAAACTGAAACGTCACCTATCCACATTCTCCAGAGATGCTGCCTGATCTGCTGAGTTGCTCCAGCACTGTGTGTGTTATTTTTGTAAACCAGCATAGTGGCATAGCGATAGAACTGCTGCCTTACAGCGCCAGAGACCCAGTTCGATCCTGTCCACGGGTGCTGTCTGTATGTTGAATTTGCACCTTCTCCCTGTGACCACGTGGGTTTCCTCCAGGTGCTCCAGTTTCCTCCCACACTCCAAAGACGTGCAGGTTTGTAAGTTAAATGTAAATTGTCCCTAGTGTGCAGGATAGTGTTAGTGTACGGGTGATTGCTGGTCGGCTCGGACTCGGGGGGCCAAAGGGCTTGTTTCCGCTCTGTATCTCTAAACTAAACAAAATCTAACAGAAAGATGTGTTTTGTCTTATTGCAGAGCAAGGAGATTGGGTTTCAACTGCACGAGGATCTAATGAAGGTTCTTAACGAGCTGTACACGGTAAGAAAGACTCCGATACCCTGCGGTCGTCTCACCCTAACCCCGTGGCCAGATTCACTGGCCATGGTTGACGCTTCCACTGTGCTGGGTGGGTTAGCCTGGCTGGTGAAGGGGAAGGGAGGGGCGCATGGCTCTGTCCGCCAGAACCAGTCATCTCCAAGGGGCGTCACAGTGACGCCTCAGGTAGAGTTGCTGCCTCACAGCGCCAGAGACCCGGGTTCCATCCTGACCATGGGTGCTGGCTGTGTGGAGTTTGCACGTTCTCCCTGGAACCACTAGTTTTCTCCGGGTGCTCCAGTTTCCTCCCACACTCCAAAGACGTACGAGTTTGTAGGTTAATTGGATTACATGCTGTATCTTTCAATCCATCAATCAATCAATCATAGATGGGGTGTCTAAAACTGAGTGTTTGTAAAACTAGAGATTGGAGGAGCAAGTCACCTGGAAGTTTTATATGACAGGTAGAGTTTTGTTTCATTTAATGTAGTTTAGAGATGCAGCATGGAAACAGGTCCTTTGGCCCACCAATCCCACGCCGACCAACGATCGCCTGTACGCTAATTCTATCCTACACACCAGGAACAATTTATAGAAGCCAATCAGAAACATCGCCCATCCTTTTTCTCCAGAGATGCAGCCTGACCCGCTGAGGTACTCCAGCACTCTGCGTCTGTCCTCAGTATAAAGCAGCATCTGCAGTTCCTTCCTACACACCCTACCGCTGCGCCACTATAGAGGCAAGACTAGTCCAGGAGTCTAGCATAAGAAAACAAGACACAACACCAAGGCTGAGCATGAAATAACCTCACAAATCCACAATCAGAGCCTTTACCCTTTTGAAATGATGTTGTGTGATGTCCCGTCATCTGGAATCTTTAATGTACTACATTCTAGAATCGAGGGAGATCCTTCAACTGTAATTTTAACATAAACCCAAAACTCTGCATAATGCATTCTATCCTCAGAGCCATTTCTTCTATATGACAAAATTTTGGGCTGTTTCTTCAAGACATGATGAATCATAGCCTGGCCCATGACAGTTGCTGGGAGGTTACGTTGATTAACGATGCATTAGTGATCTGATTATGTTGATTGCACCTTTTACAAGTGCTCTTGAATTAATGTTCTGCGCTCAAATTCGATTTCCAACCACCCAATCTTTGCCTTTGCCATTAATCCATCTGCAATGCCAGGCTGAGATATGCTGATACTTATTGCAACGTTTCAATCTTCCCCTGAAATTTATCCAACCATCTCTGCAGGAAAAAAAACTAGGTTTGTTGAGAATATATATATTTTTAAGTTGATTGTATGAGGTTTGGGGAAATGTAATTTCTTGTCGAGCTGGTTTGCAGGCAACATTTGGAATGAATTTGTTGGATTTATCACATGTGAGCTGTCATTGTGAAAATAAATTCTTGCTATATAGAAATCCATTATTTGGGGCGTTACAGTGGCACAGCGGTAGAGTTGCTGCCTTAGAGCGCCAGAGACCTGGGTTCGATCCTGACTGAGGGTGCTGTCTGTACGGAGTTTGTACGTTCTCCTTGTGGGTTTTCACCGGGTGCTCTGGTTTCCTCCCACGATGTACTGGTTTGTACGTTGAGAGGTCTCGTGCGTTAATGCGCCATTGTGCCGCCTGTGCAGAGCAACCTCCCATTAACATGAAGCACTCGGTCATTTGCTAATCTGTTTAGAGAGAGAGAGAGACACAGAGAGACAATAGACAATAGGTGCAGGAGTAGGCCATTCAGCCCTTCGAGCCAGCACCGCCATTCAATGCGATCATGGCTGATCACTCTCAATCAGTACCCCGTTCCTGCCTTCTCCCCATACCCCCTCACTCCGCTATCCTTAAGAGCTCTATCCAGCTCTCTCTTGAAAGCATCCAACGAACTGGCCTCCACTGCCTTCTGAGGCAGAGAATTCCACACCTTCACCACTCTCTGACTGAAAAAGTTCTTCCTCATCTCCGTTCTAAATGGCCTACCCCTTATTCTTAAACTGTGGCCCCTTGTTCTGGAGAGAGAGAGAGAGAGAGAGAGAGAGAGAGAGAGAGAGAGAGAGAGAGAGAGAGACGGCACCTACAAAGGCCGTTTGGCCCACCAAGACCACACTGATCAACCATCTGTTGGCACTAATCTGGCATTTATCCTATTTTGTTTTATTCTCCTCCACTTTTCATAGACTTCTTTCAGATTCTATCACTCACCTCCAGCGAGTCCCATACACTCGCACTATCCTACACACTAGGGACAATTTACAAATGTTCCAAAGTTAATTAACCTACAAACCTGTACCTCTTTGGAGTGTGGGAGGAAACTGGAGCACCCGGAGAAAACATAAGCAGGTGACTGGGAGAAGGTGCAAACTCCACACAGACAGCACCCGAGGCTGTGAGGCAGCAGGTCTACAAACTGTGTCACCGTGCTGCCCTTTACATTGTCAACTGAT
Source organism: Rhinoraja longicauda (assembly GCF_053455715.1). Classification (NCBI taxonomy): domain Eukaryota; kingdom Metazoa; phylum Chordata; class Chondrichthyes; order Rajiformes; family Arhynchobatidae; genus Rhinoraja; species Rhinoraja longicauda. The sequence goes on along the minus strand of NC_135972.1, from coordinate 24,296,934 downwards.
GCTGGTGAAAGAAAAGTAGTCAAAACACCAGTAACTGACTTTCAGAAATAATCTGGTGCTTAAACCAATTGGGGACTTCCCAAGGATGTGATTAGTTTAGCATTTTCATCCATTCTTCTGTTCAATGTTGATGAAAGTATCTAACAATCTACTGATATAGACTTCAAATTACTGTAACAGATTCTGTTATGATCTACTCTCAAAGTATCGTACATTTGTCACATACACTTTCATTTCTATGTTATATTAATATGGCTGTATCATTGCTTCTTGCTAACCATTTATGAGGAACTGCAGAGCTGCCTGCCCTGCCAATGTTAGCCTTGAGAATTCGCCCAGCTTCCCTCGTTGTTCTTGCGTGGAACAGCTTTCATTTCATGTGTTTGGAGCAGAATGAGGCCATTCGGCCCATCAAGTCTACGCCGCCATTTAAACATGGCTGATCTCTCTCTCCCTCCCTCCTAACCCCATTCTCCTGCCTTCTCTCCATAACCCCTGACACCCGTACTAACCAAGAATCTATCTCGCTCTGCCTTAAAAATATCCATTGACTTGGCCTCCACAGCCTTCTGTGGCAAAGAATTCCACAGATTCATCCGTCTAAACTCCCGTGAGTAGAGGCCCAGTGCCTCTAACGCTCATCATATGTTATTTATTTAGCCTATTTAATGCAGCGTAACAATTCTTGGCACTTGGCTGAATCAGAGGTTCTCTGATTCCAGCGATTCTCTCAGGTTAGGACAGCTAGTCTTAGTTTAGTTTATTATTGTTTAATTAATTATTATCACGTGTACAGTGAAAAGTTTTTTTTTGTTGCAAGCTATCCAGTCAGAAGAAAGACTATGCATGATTACAGTCAAGCTGTCCACAGTGTACAGATGCAGGGTAAAGTTTATTGCAAGATAAGGTCCAGTAAAGTACGATTAAACATAGTCTGAAGGTCTCCAATTAGGTTGTTGGTAGGCCAGGACTGCTCTCTAGTTGGTGATCGGTTGATCCACAGACCCGGGTTCGATCCTGACTTCAGGCGCTGTCTGTGTGGAGTTTACACGTTCTCCCTGTGACCGCGTGGGGTTCCTCCGGGTGTTCCGCTTCCTCCCACATCCCAAAGACATGTGGATTTGTAGGTTAATTGGCCCTCTGTAAATTGCCCCTGGTGTGTAGGGATAGTGGGATGACATAGAACTTGTGTGAACAGGTGATCGCTGGTCGGCGTGGACTCGGTGGGCCAAAGGGCCTGTTTCTGTGCAGTTCCCGCAATGGGCATCACTCAGGACAGATTACAGTGCTCTTTTTGCAAGTTTTCTGTGCACGTGGTTGCTGCTGAACCTCAAACGTCCTTAGAGTCATTACTGTCAGGAGGAGGCCATTTGGCCCTTGGAGTCGGATGCTCCCGTTTCCTCCCACATTCCAAAGGGTGCAGAGAAACTTTACGAGGATGTTACCAGGACTCGAGGGCCTGAGCTACAGGGAGAGGTTGAGCAGGCTAGGACTCTATTCCTTGGAGTGCACGAGGATGAGGGGCGATCTTATCGAGGTGTACAAATTCATGAGAGGAATAGATTGGGTAGACGCAAAGAGTCTCTTGCCCAGAGTAGGGGAATCAAGAACCAGACATAGGTTTAAGGTGAAGGGGGAAAGATTTAATAGGAACCCGAGGGAAAACCTGTGGGTGTTTGGAACAAGCTGCTGGAGGAGATAGTTGAGGCAGGTAGAATCGCAACGTTTAAAAAACATTTGGACGTATATGGATTGGATAGATTAGAGGGATAAGGGCCAAACACAGGCAGGTGGGACTAGTGTAGATGGGAAATGTAGGCAAGTTGGGCCAAAGGGCCTGTTTCCACACTATGACTCTATGACATATAGTCTTACAGTATAATTGGCCTCAATAAATGACCTCTGGTATGGGGAGTGGATGAGACAGTGGGATAACATAGAACTAGTGTAAACAGATGAGTGCTGGTCCCTGTGGACTCAGTGGGCCAATGGGCCTGTTTCCATGTTATATCCTTCAATCAATAAAAACCTGAGAGAACAGAACTGTGTGCAATACTGCAGCATGGCCGCTCAAAATCATCCTGCCAGATAAATATCCTTAAACTGTTCCATGTATATAATAATTTGTTTTCAGTAAAGCCCTATTATTCAGTATTATCCTTTCAAATGTAAAAATGTTCCGTTGCTTACAGCATGGATGAGTTATGCATGGATATTAAAAATTAATGTGTGAAAATGTATTCGTACTGAATTTCCATCTGCGTTGCTTTAACCCTAAGAATAATTAATCTCAGCTGAGTTAACCTGTTCAGAGGGTTTAGTGTCGGACGTGTGGCATCGGGCATCACGGTGGCGCAGCGGTAGAGTTGCTGCCTTACAGCACCAGAGACCCGGGTTTGATCCTGACTAAGGGTGCTATGTGTACGGAGTTTGTACATTCTCCATGAGACCACGTGGGTTTTCTCCGGGCGCTCCGGCTTCCTCCCACACTCCAAAGGTTTGCAGGTTAATGGGCTTCTGTAAATTGTTCCTAGCGTGTAGGATGGATCTACTGATGGGTGATCGTTGGTCGGCATAGACTCGTTAGGCCGAAGGGCCTGTTCCCACTCTATATCTCGAAACTAAATTAAACTAATTCCTATTGTGGCTGAAGAAGGGGTCCCGACCTGAAATGTCACCTGTCCATGTTCACCAGGGATGGTGCCCGACTTGCTGTGTTACTTCAGCACTTTGTATAGAGAGAAGGGGAGGGAGGGAGGAAGAAGGGGGGTGGAGAGTGAGGGGAGAGAGGGAGAAATGGGGAGGGAGGGAGAGAAGGAGGAAGAGGGAGGGGAGGGTGGGAGAGAAGAGGGAATGAGGGGAGAGAGGAGGAGGAGAGAGCAGGGAGAAAAAAGTGGACAAAGAGAGAGGGAAAGGAATATGTGAACTAATGTATGGGGGTATATAATGTATTAGTTGGCATGGTCTTGGGGGGGCTGTTTCCACACTGTATCTCTAAACTAAACTTGACTCAACTCAACTTAACTCAACTAAACTAAAGTAAGCTACACTCAGCTAAACTCAACTCAGTTACACTCAACTCAGCTAAACTCAACTAGGCTAAACTAAGCTCCACTATTGCGCTGGGTGCAGTGGCTGGGATTTGCATGCTGGGGTTTCTAGTGACATTGAAGCCCCGACCCCTGATTTGTGTGAGAGATTTATTGCTGATTCACCAATGATGCTGACAATGTTGTCCTCAGTGGGAGAGGTTTAGTTGTAACGGGACGCTCGACAGGCTGACGATTCAATGGCGCTCCTGTGAGACTAATGAAGGCAGTGTCACAGGGTGAGGCCCAGGCTGTGGGAGAAAGCGCCGGAGATCTGTGTGTGTGTGTGTGTGTGTGTGCTGGCAACATGTTGCTGCGTTCCATGACAGAATCAGACACAAAAGGACAATGCCTTGTGGCGTGAACTATTGGCTCCTGCAATCGACTGGGTAACTGAGAGAATTGTCTGTAACCCGAATGGAGTTAATGGGCTGATTCACAAGCTTTACCCCCACGAGGTATATGTCTGACCCTGGGCATCATGCACTGCTTCTCACCCCCCCCTAGGCTACAGTGCTTCATTCTGTTCATCATTCTCCCCCCCCCCCTTCTACCGATCCCTTGCTCTCTCCCTCATGCTCTGTCCACTTTTTTTCCTCCTTGCTCTCTCCTCTCCCTCTTCCCTCCCCTCCTCTCCCTCCCCTCTCTCCCTTCCCTCTTCCCCCCTTCTTCCCTCCTTCTTCCCTCTTTCTCCCCTTCCCTCTCCCCTTCCCTCTCCCCTTCCCTCTCCCCTTCCCTCTCCCCTTCCCTCTCCCCTTCCCTCTCCCCTTCCCTCTCCCCTTCCCTCTCCCCTTCCCTCTCCCCTTCCCTCTCCCCTTCCCTCTCCCCTTCCCTCTCCCCTTCCCCCTCCCCTCTCCCTCCCCCCTCTCCACGTTCTCTCCTTCCCTCCCCCACTCTCCTCTGCACTCTCCCCCTCCATCCCTCTCCTCTTCCTCCCCTCTCTTTCTTCCTCCCCTCTCTCTCCTTCCCTCCCCCTTCTCTCTCTCCTTTCCTCTTTCTCTCCTCTCTTGCGACTGAACAAACCCTGTACTGGATGAACTCGAAGGGTCAGTCATCCTCCCCTATGACTCTAATCCTTCAACAGGAGATACAACCTTCCTGCATCCAACCTGCTTGTGGGTTCAGCGAGCTCTCCTCCAGGTCTAGACCACCAAATCTCTCCTCTTGCAACCAACCTCTAGTTCCTCAACTTCACTACAGTGAACCCTAGTTATAACAGATCATGGAGGGAGAATGGTGTACGTTACTGCCGCTTGTCTGTATAATCGAACACGGGTATTGTCTGTATAATCGAGGTAAGAGGTTTAGTTGTAACGGGACGCTCGACAGGCTGATGATTCAATAGACAATAGACAATAGGTGCAGGAGTAGGCCATTCAGCCCTTCGAGCCAGCACCGCCATTCAATGCGATCATGGCTGATCACTCTCAATCAGTATCCCGTTCCTGCCTTCTCCCCATACCCCCTCACTCCGCTATCCTTAAGAGCTCTATCCAGCACTCTCTTGAAAGCATCCAACAAACTGGCCTCCACTGCCTTCTGGGGCAGAGAATTCCACACCTTCACCACTCTCTGACTGAAAAAGTTCTTCCTCATCTCCGTTCTAAATGGCCTACCCCTTATTCTTAAACTGTGGCCCCTTGTTCTGGACTCCCCCAACATTGGGAACATGTTTCCTGCCTCTAATGTGTCCAATCCCCTAATTATCTTATATGTTTCAATAAGATCCCCCCTCATCCTTCTAAATTCCAGTGTATACAAGCCTAATTGCTCCAGCCTTTCAACATACGACAGTCCCGCAATTCCGGGAGTTAACCTAGTGAACCTACGCTGCACGCCCTCAATAGCAAGAATATCCTTCCTCAAATTTGGAGACCAAAACTGCACACAGTACTCCAGGTGCGGTCTCACCAGGGCCCGGTACAACTGTAGAAGGACCTCTTTGCTCCTATACTCAACTCCTCTTGTTATGAAGGCCAACATTCCATTGGCTTTCTTCACTGCCTGCTTACCTGCATGCTTCCTTTCAGTGACTGATGCACTAGGACACCCAGATCTCGTTGAACATCCCCTCTTCATAACTTGACACCATTCAGATAATAATCTGCCTTTCTATTCTTACTTCCAAAGTGAATAACCTCACACTTATCTACATTAAACTGCATCTGCCATGTATCCGCCCACTCACACAACCTGTCACCCTGCAGCCTTATTGCATCTTCCTCACAATTCACACTACCCCCCAGCTTAGTATCATCTGCAAATTTGCTAATGGTACTTTTAATCCCTTCATCTAAGTCATTAATGTATATCGTAAATAGCTGGGGTCCCAGCACCGAACCTTGCGGTACCCCACTGGTCACTGCCTGCCATTCCGAAAGGGACCCATTTATCCCCACTCTTTGCTTTCTGTCTGTCAACCAATTTTCTATCCATGTCAGTACCCTACCCCCAATACCATGTGCTCTAATTTTGCCCACTAATCTCCTATGTGGGACCTTGTCGAAGGCTTTCTGAAAGTCGAGGTACACCACATCCACTGACTCTCCCCTGTCAATTTTCCTAGTTACATCCTCAAAAAATTCCAGTAGATTTGTCAAGCATGATTTCCCCTTCGTAAATCCATGCTGACTCGGAATGATCCTGTTACTGCTATCCAAATGCTCAGCAATTTCGTCTTTTATAATTGACTCCAGCATCTTCCCCACCACTGATGTCAGACTAACTGGTCTATAATTACCCGTTTTCTCTCTCCCTCCTTTCTTAAAAAGTGGGATAACATTTGCTATCCTCCAATCCACAGGAACTGATCCTGAATCTATAGAACATTGAAAAATTATCTCCAATTCTTCCACTATTTCTAGAGCCACCTCCTTAAGTACTCTGGGATGCAGACCATCAGGCCCTGGGGATTTATCAGCCTTCAGTCCCATCAGTCTACCCAAAACCATTTCCTGCCTAATGTGGATTTCCTTCAGTTCCTCCATCACCCTAGGTTCTCCGGCCCCTAGAACATTTGGGAGATTGTGTGTATCTTCCTCAGTAAAAACAGATCCAAAGTAACGGTTTAACTCGTCTGCCATTTCTTTGTTCCCCATAATAAATTCCCCTGCTTCTGTCTTCAAGGGACCCACATTTGCCTTGACTATTTTTTTCCTCTTCACGTACCTAAAAAAACTTTTGCTATCCTCCTTTATATTATTGGCTAGTTTACCCTCGTACCTCATCTTTTCTCCCCGTATTGCCTTTTTAGTTAACTTTTGTTGCTCTTTAAAAGAGTCCCAATCCTCTGTCTTCCCACTCTTCTTTGCTATGTTATACTTCCTCTTCTTAATTTTTATGTTGTCCTTGACTTCCCTTGTCAGCCATAGGTGTCTCTTACTCCCCTTAGAGTCTTTCCGTCTCTTTGGGATAAATTGATCCTGCAACCTCTGCATTATTCCCAGGAATACCTGCCATTGCTGTTCTACCGTCTTCCCTGCTCCAGTCAATTTTGGCCAGCTCCTGCCTCATGCCTCTGTAATCCCCTTTGCTATACTGTATTCAATGGCGTTCCTGTGAGACTAATGAAGGCAGTGTCACAGGGTGAGGCCCAGGCTGTGGGAGAAAGCGCCGGAGGTTTGCTCCAACCACCTAGAGGTCACGCCATGAAACAACGAGCTGTTGTCAAACACAAAGTTCCTTTAACAGATAAAAATGTATTTTTGTTGCTGCAAGCGAAAAATACCCAAGGCTATTTATCACATTGTTTAATAGAGTTAAGTAATGATTAGGATGATTGCTTGTCAATTTCAATGCCTTGTCAATTTCAATGCCTTGTCAATTTCTATGCCTTGTCAATTTCAATGCCTTGTCAATTCCAATGCCTTGTCAATTTCAATGCCTTGTCAATTCCAATGCCTTGTCAATTCCAATGCCTTGTCAATTCCAATGCCTTGTCAATTCCAATGCCTTGTCAATTTCAATGCCGTGTCAATTTTACTGCCTTGTCAATTTCAATTCCATGTCAATTTCAATATCTTGTCAATTTCAATGCCATGTCAGTTTCAACACCGTGTCAGTTTCATTATCCTCTGCTGTGTTACTGGCTGCCTGTGCATATCTGAAATCCATTACAAAGAGGTCAGCAATAACACGGGTTTACTGTATTTCCCTGGAGTCACCACCTTTGGTACTTCCGGACGAACTGATGCTTCATGTTGGTTTCCTTCCTGCTCCCCCCTCTCCCCCCCAGGTGATGAAGACCTACCACATGTACCACACGGAGAGCATCAGTGCCGAGAGCAAGCTGAAGGAAGCAGAGAAGCAGGAGGAGCGGCAGATCGGCAGGGACCCGGTCTTCAGCATGCGTCTGGAGGAGAAGCACCAGCGAAGGAGCTCCGTGAAGAAGATGGAGAAAATGAAGGAGAAGGTAGGGGCTGGCGCAGCGGTAGAGTTGCTGCCTCACAGCGCCAGAGACTCAGGTTTGACCCTGACTACAGGTGCTGTCTGTACGAAGTTTGCATGTTCTCCCTGTGACCACGTGGGTTTTCTCCGGGTGCTCTGGTTTCCTCCCACACTCCAAAGACGTACAAGATTGTAAGTTAATTGGCTTCAATAAAAAATTGTAGTGTCCCTAGTGTGTAGGATAGATAGTGCTGGTGGTTGCTGGTCGGCATGGACTCGGTGGGCCGAAGGGCCTGTTTCTGTGCTGTATCTTCAAACTAACCTAAACTAAAGGTACGCGCGGAATGGAGGACCTGGCTCCTCGTGTGGGATGGGAGGCAACACTCCTAAGATCTCTGGGCTTCCAGAAGGTCCTGCTCCCCATTGTCCAGCTCGCACCTTTCATTATGATGGAGATAGCACCCTAGCACATCTTGTGCAGTGGCCCTGGCCGAAGCATTTAAATCCATTCTCTGAACGTGAATTAGCATCACCCTCAGGGTAATCGATAATCTGTGAAAGTTTAGATGGATTGCATTGGGATCAAGGATTTACCAGAATTAATCAGGGAACTTTTTTTTTATTATTTCAAGAGTCAAGAGTATTTTATTGCCATATTTCCCAGAGAGAACAATGAAATTCTTACTTGTATCAGCACAATAGAATATGTAAACATAGTACCCTGCAAACAATATAAACGAGAAAAAAAAATCTTCAGTCTGTGTGTCTACATATATATATATATATATATATATATATATACGGGTGTTTCCGTAAACACAGCACTCTGTAGTGAAACTGAAGGTCTCCAAACCGCCAGGTTATTTTCCTGTTTTTTATGTAATATTCCCATTGTTTCATATCCTGTATTTTAAGTAGTGTAGATCATGGTGTATCGCCAAAATAATGAGACGAAGCAAAAATAAGTGAATCTGTTTTTACAAAGAAAAATACCCTGTGTTTTCTTGACGTTTTTTGTGACATTTTTTCAAGCAGGATCTCATCAAATCCTTCGGCTAATTTGTCCCAGAAAGATCACATTAATTTTGCAATTAACTAACTCTATCTAAGCCAAATTCTGATTATACTTATGATTTTTAATCATTTATCACCCGATTAGATGGTTTTCGCATGTCCCAGGTTTTTGCAGCTAGAACGCGAGTTCACACTTTGGTCACGTGTGGACTGTGTCACCTGGGAACCGTTTTTATATTTATTGTTTCTTTTTTTAATTGTTTATATTTTGTGTTTAAGCTTTCCATTGAAATAGATAATAATGAACAGAACTTAAAATCATGAAATAAAAATCTAGTTTGCTCACCTATTTTCGCGATATCGCAAACTGTGGTCCCTCCTGTTGTCAATGCTATTTATAGCGCTATAGCGAGGGTTTTTTTTTGCGATTCAAAAACAAATTCAAACAACGCGATTATAATGACCCTTGGCATGAACTACAGGCCTCGTGCTAGGCTAGGTGCCGGACATTTTGTAAGGCAGCATCGAAATCAGTAAGTGTTCCATAAGTCTTATACGTTTTATAAATAACTTTTGTTCTCTCGTTTTCTTTATCAAATTTTGAAAATATTAAATTTTGGTCAAATTTTGGTCGATTTTGATCACAAATTAGCTCAAAATTAACTCATAGGTAGGCTCATTTTTAATCCTGTGGTATTTTATTTCTGATTTAATAGCTTTCAAATTTGACCACCCATGTCACAGGTTGGTTGGTACCCTTATTTACAAAAACACCCATATATATATATATATATATATATATATATATATATATATAGACATACAAACAAACACACATATACACAAACAAACACACATATACACAAAGACACACACACACATGGAAGCACACATATATAATATACTCATACATATATAATATACTCACACAAAGACACACACACACGTATCCATAAGACCATTACAGAGAAGTGGAATTATGCCATTCAGACTATCGAACCATTCGATCATGGCTGATATGAATCTGTGTCATTGACTGCTGTTTTACCCCCGATGTATGTCATTTATTAACTTGGAAGACTTCTGCTTTTCATCTTTGTTTGCTTCCTGTGGTAGCGCCAAGCCAAATACTCTGAGAACAAGCTCAAGTCCATCAAAGCACGAAATGAATATCTGTTAACGTTGGAAGCAAGCAACAACTCGGTCTTCAAATACTACATCCATGACCTGGCGGATGTAATCGATGTAAGTATGGACAGGGCAAGTTGGCTTTGACATCCATGGGAAGAACTGCAAAATAAAATTGAAAGCTATCCAAGAACCAGTTTTCCATTGTACGTCAATAGACATTCGACCTTAGAGATACAGCACGGAAACGGGCCCTTCGGCCCACCGAGTCCGCGCTGACCCGCACACTAACACAAGCGCTGTGAGGCAGCAGCTCTACCATTATGCCACTGCGCTGCCAACACCATTGACTTGACCATGCGTTGACTTGTAGAGCTGGTGCCTCACAGCACCAGGTACCCAGGTTCGATCCTGACCTGTCTGTGTGGAGTTTGCACATTTTTCCTGTGGTCACGTGGGTTTCCTCCGGGATCTTCCCACAACTTAAGGATAGCGGAGTGAGGGGGTATGGGGAGAAGGCAGGAACGGGGTACTGATTGAGAGTGATCAGCCATGATCGCATTGAATGGCGGTGCTGGCTCGAAGGGCTGAATGGCCTACTCCTGCACCTATTGTCTATTGTCTATAACCCATAGAGCTGCAGGTTTGTCGGTTAATTGGGCTCTGTAAATTGCTCCTAGTGTGAAAGAAGTGGATGAGAAAGTTGGATAACATAGAACTAGTGTGAAGGGTTTATTGATGATCGGCGTGGGCCGATGGGCCTGTTTCCATGCTGTCCCTTTTAATCGATCAATCAATCAACCAGCTTCCCTCTGGCTTCGCAATCCACAACTCTTTTACCGATATCTCACACCTTCAGTCTTTTCATCACTGGCTTTCGACCAACTGTCTGCCTATCAAACCCCCTTCCATCTGTATCCACCAATCTCTCCCCAGGCTTTGTCCTGCCCCCCCCCCCCTCTCTTCCAGCTCTCACCACCCCAACCCCCCCACTCCACCTTTTTGAAGAAAGGTCCCAACCCGAAACATCACCTATCCATGTTCCCCAGAGATGCTGCCTGACCCGCTGAGTTACTCCAGCACTTTGCGCGTGTGTTTCTTCGTAAGCCAGCATCTGCAGTTCGTTGTTCCTCTCACTAGTCCCTTAAGCAATAAGGACTTTTGTTTTGGAAGAAGATATTGCATCTAACTGTCTGCAACCTTCTTTGAGAATTGACAGGAGGCAGCTTCAAGCGACAGAATAGTGTCAAGTGGTTTTAACCAGCGTGTATAAATAGAATTAATGTGGATCTCTTTAAACTGGTTGCAAGCTGTTGATGCACACTATTTCCCTCTGACGGAACAGCTATTCTGAGGAGTCATTTTAATTGTGATTGGAGCCTATGTTCGTAGCAAGACGCTTTGTCAACAAGCATTGTTTTGTGTGGTTATGACAGCTTGAAAAGGAAGCAATTGTGTAGTTTAGAAATAAATTTTAGCAAGCAACAAAAAAATTAGAAGGCCTGTATTGTCCTTCAATAAGGTGGTGGCTGATCTACAACCTGACTCCACATACCTCTGTTTACCCACAAAAAGCAAACTCCCATAGTCATAGAGTTACAGAGCCACACAGCACGGAAACAGGCCCTTCAGCCCAACTCGTCCATGCTGACCAAGGTAGCTTTCTAAGCTAGTCTCATTTGCCTGTTGGCGTTGCCATTTGGCTGATATCCCTCTAAACATTCCTATCCATGTACCTGTTCAAATGTCTTTAAAACATTGTTCTGGTACCTGCCTCAACCACTGTCTATACGTGCCACTCTCTGTGAGAAAAAGTTGTCCCTTGGGTTCCTATTAAATCTTTCTCCTCTCACCTTAAACCTATGCTCTAATTTTTGATTCCCAACCCTGGGGACTGCCTATCTATGCCCCTCATGATTTAATACACCACTTTAGGATCACCCCTCAGTCTCTATGCTCTGAGGTTCAGATATATTATTGACACGTGTATCAAGGTACATCAAAAAGCTTTGTTTTGTATGCTACCCAATCATTTCTGAAGTAGGATCTTGATCCGAAACATCACCGATCCATGTTTTCCAGAGATGCTGCCAAAGTTACTCCAGCACTTTGTGTTTTGAGCAGGATTCCAGCATCTGCAGTTCCTTAAGTCTGTTATTAAATCGGGGCAGATAATGCAGAGTGCAGAATATCATTCGCACATTGTAATGCACCACTTTCAGAGACAGTGAAAAGCTATGTTTTGCATGCTATTCAATCAAATTAGATAATACCATATATAAATACAATGAAACCAAACTCAAGTTCAAAAGGTAGAGCAAAGGGGAAGATAGAAAGTGCAGGATGTAGTTCTTAGCATTGTAGCACATCAGTTTAGACTTTAGCGATGCGGCGTGGAAAGGTGCTCTTTAGCCCACCGACCCACACACACCCACACACACACCCACACCCACCCACACACACACACACACACACACACCCACACATCCACACACCCACACACACACCCACACACACACACACCCACCCACACACACACCCACACACACACCCACACCCACCCACACACACACACACACCCACACATCCACACACCCACACACACACCCACACACACACACACCCACCCACACACACACCCACACACACACCCACACACACACACACACACACACACACACACACACACACACATACACACACACACACACACACACACACACACACACACCCACATACACACACACATACACACACACACACACCCACACACACATCCACACACCCACCCGCACACACACCCACCCACACACACCCACACATCCATCCATCCAGCCAATCAAGGATCCCCACATGGCTTGTGGTGATAGTGTTTACGGTGCGACTGTGGAGTTGTGCAATGTTGTCTTGAACTATTGATGCAAAGAATCTCGATGCTGGTTCAAGGCTTGGACGTTAATCCACTGTCTTTGTCTCTCTTGCCGTGCTAGTGCTGTGACCTGGGCTATCATGCTAGCTTAAACAGAGCCTTGAGGACGTTTCTCTCTGCAGAATACAACCTGGAGACCTCCAGGCACGAGGGTCTGGATATCATTGAGAACGCGGTGGACAGCTTGGAGCCTCGTAGCGACAAGCAGCGCTTTATGGAAATGTACCACACCGCTTTCTGCCCGCCAGTCAGATTTGACTTCCAGCCACACATGGGAGACGAGGTAAGTCTGCTGTGTATAATCCTACTTATTTCAGAGGTATTCCCCCTGGATGGAGCTGGTTGTATTACCCCTGGATGGAGTTGATTGGTTTCCACTCATTTCTGTGGGAACAGCAGACTGTAGGAGAATGGGGTTCTAAGTCTGCCACACCATTCAATCACGACTGATCTATCTTTCCTTCTCAACCTCATTCCCCTGTCTTCTCCCTTTGACGGTCCTAATCATGCACCTATCAATCTCTGCTTTAAAAATCCCCATTGACTTGGCCTCCACCACCATCTGTGGCAATGAATTCCAAAGATTCATCCTCTACCTAAAGAATTTCCTCCGCATCTCCATTGTAAAAGCACATCCTTTTATTCTGGGGCTGTGACCTCTGATGCTGGACTCTCCCACAGCTGGAAACATTCTCTCCACATCCACTATATCCAGGCCTTTCACTATTCAGTAAGTTTCAATGAGGTACCCGCTCATCTTTCTAAACTCGGGCGAGTACAGGCCCAGAGACATCATATGATCCTCATACATGAACCCAATCGTCCTCAGGATCATTTTTGTAAACCTCTCCTGGACCCTCTCCAATGCCAGCATGTCCTTCCTCAGACACGGCTCCCAAATAGAAAAAGCATAGATTGACCTGGGTTTGATTCTGACTACGGGTGCTGTCTGTGCGGCGTTTGCACGTTCTCCCTGTGACCACGTGCGTTTTCTCCGGGTGCTCCTGTTGCTTCCCACATCCCAAAGACCTGCAGGTCTGTAGGTTAATTGGCTTCTGTGAAAATTGTAAATTGTCCCTAGTGTGTAGGATAGTGCTAGTGTACGGGGTGACCGCCGGTCGGCACGGACTCAGTGTACGGGGTGACCGCCGGTCGGCACGGACTCAGTGTACGGGGTGACCGCCGGTCGGCACGGACTCAGTGTACAGGGTGACCGCTGGTGGGCACGGACTCAGTGTACGGGGTGACCGCCGGTCGGCACGGACTCAGTGTACAGGGTGACCGCTGGTGGGCGCGGACTCAGTGTACGGGGTGACCGCTGGTGGGCACGGACTCAGTGGGCCGAAGGGCCTGTTTGTGCGCTGTATCTCTAAAGTCTAAAATAAAGTCTAAAGATACTGACAATGTGGGCAAATGGAATTGGTATAGATGAGCAAAATGGTCAGCGTAGACATGATGGGCCGAAGGGCCTCTTCCCTTGCTGCAAGCCTCTATAACACTGGGGGTTGTTTGTCAGAACTTTGTGCCTCATTAAAGAAAACGATGTAAACATTTTGCAAACCGATGGAACGCTGCCTGTTTTGTCTGTTTGATCAACAATCTGCTGCTTTATGCGACCTGTTTACAGAACATTAAATCAAAAACTTATTTGCCAGAAGGTTCTTTGAGGTACAAGAGCAGCACATAAATACTTAAAGCTGTCAGAAAAAGGCAAAGCCTATTTATCAAAGCAGAATATGCCTGGATACAATTGTCTTTGGTTTGCAGATTGCCTGGCTAAATTCATTCAGAGCATACTGGCGGTATGAAGCACGATGACTCATTGTTTATTTTGTGTTATTATCCCACTGGTGAGCTTTGGTTAAGCAAAGGAGAACCACAGCTATTGTTTATGTACACGAGGAGTCAAAGAGTCATACAGCGTGGAAACAGGTTCTTCAACCCAACTTGCCCACACCAACCAACATGTCCCATCTACACTAGTCCCACCTGCCTGCATTTGGCACACATCCCTCTAAACCTTTCGTATCCACATACCTGTCCAAATATATTTTAAACGTTGTAAACGCAACTACTTCCTCTGGCAGCTCGTTCCATACACCCACCGCCCCTTTGTGGCATAGTGGTGCAGCGGCAGAGTTGCTGCCTTACAGCGCCAGAGACCCAGGTTTGATCCTGACCATGGGTGCTGTCTGTATGGAGTCTGCACGTTCTCCCTGTAACCGTGTTGGTTTTCACCAGGTGCTCCGCTTTCCTCCCACACTCCAAAGACGTACAGGTTTGTAGGTTAAGTGACTTTGGTTAAAAAAATTGTAACTTGTCCCTCGTGTGTAGTAGGATAGTGGAGATGAGCGGGCCGCGAAGGAGAGCAGAGATCAGCAAAATCACTTTGTGGGCAGCTCCAAGTCAGGAAGCGAAATGGAGGAAATCAGGGGCACACCACAAGCCCAGTCCAGGTGCCTGGAACGAAGCCCCATCACAGACATCCTGGTCAGCATGGATTCAGTGGGCCGGATTGTTCGTTTCCACGCTGTATCTCTAAAGTCCAAAGTTTTTGTGTTAAAAAAATTGCTCCTTTGGTTCCTATTAAGTCTTCCCCCTGTCACCTTAAACTTATGTTCTCTGGTTCTAGATTCCCCTACTCTGGGTAAATGGCTGTGCATCTACCCTATCTATTCCCCTCATGATCTTATACACGTCTATAAGATCATCCCTCATCCTCCTCCACTCCATGCCCCAGCCTGCTCAACCTCTCCCTACAGCTCAGGCCCTCGAGTCCTGGCAACATCCTCGTAAATCTTCTCCGCACTCTTTCTGACTTGACATCTTTCCTGTGATCAGGTGACCAGAACAGAACCCAATATTTACTCCAAATATGGCCTCAGCAATGTCTTGTGTAACTGTAACATGAATTCCCATTCATTCAGGGGTGTGTTGTGAGCCAGTCGCTTTTCGAAAAGCCTTAATAACATTTCTTTCCATTGTGAGAGAAAGCAAAACAAGAGTTTCAGAAGATATCCACAAAGTGCTGGAGTAACTCAGCGGGTCAGGCAGCATCTCTGGAGAACATGGATGGGTGACGTTTCGAGTCAGGAGCCTTCTTCAGACTGAAAGCAGAGCGGAGGGAACTGGAGGTAGGAAAAGGCCAGAACAAAGCATGGCTGCTACAGATGCCCAGGGGAAAGGTGGAGTCCATAACGGCCCATTGTTGGCTGGGGAAGAAATGACAACTTCAGGATGCAACTTTCAGCGTCTGAATAAGGGTCCTGACCCAATACCTCACCTCTTCATGATCTCCAGAGATGCTGCCTGACCCACTGAATTACTCCAGCACTTTGTCTTTTTTTTTGTGGTAAACCAGCATCTGCAGTTCCTTGTGTCTACACTGTCTTGATGGAGCTCGTGAGTAATGTTTTGATTCCCTCTGCAGGTGTGCCAGGTTAGTGCTCAACAACCTGTGCAGGCAGAACTGATGTTGAGGTACCAACAGCTCCAATCCAGACTGACCACACTGAAGATTGAGAACGAGGAGGTGAGTTTGCAGCGTTTCCCCTCCCTCTCGCTTTCCAGCCGTCGCCAGCCACGGGTGGCACAGTGCCACAGCGGTAGAGCGCTGCCCCAAAGCACCAAAGACCTCAATCCTCAATCCTCACTTCTGAGTGGAGTTTGCACGTCATCCCTGATCTCCAGGTTCCCCGCTTTCCTCCCACATTGAGCCGTAGAGTCACACAACACGGAAGCAGGCCCTTCGGCCCAGCTTGTCCATGCACAGCGGTAAAGTTGCTGCCTCACAGCGCCAGAGTCCCGGGTTCAATCCTGACTGCGGGTGCTGTCTGTACGGAGTTTGCACGTTCTCTCTGTGACAGCGCGGGTTTCCTCCGGGTGCTCCGGTTTCCTCCCGCACTCCGAGGGCAGGTTTGTAGGTTAATTGGCTTCTGTAAATTGTCCCTAGTGTGTAGGATCGAACTAGTGTACAAGTAATTGCTGGTCGGTGCAGACTGAGTGGGTCGGAGGGCCTGTTTCCACACTGGACCACTAAAGTCTAAAGTTGCGAATTGTGAAGCTAGAGGAAGGAATATAGACTTGAGACTTTACTTTAGACTTCAGAGATACAGTGTGGGAATAGTCCCTTCTGCCAACCAGTGATCACACTGTTCACTAGCACTATCCGACACACTGGATTTTACAGAAGCTAACCAACGTATAAATCTTATAAACCTGCATGTCTTTGGAGAGTGGGAGGAAATCGGAGTCACGCGGTCACGGGGAGAACGTACAAACTCCGTACAGACAGCACCTGTAGACAGGATCGAACTGGATCTCTGCCGCTGTGAGGCAGCATCTCTACCACTGCGCTATTGAGCTGCCCCATAGGTGAAGTCTAGGGGAGAAACTGGGGAGGGCGGTGGGGGGGGGGGTATATAGGATAAGAAGGGCCTGTTTCCATGCTTTATCTCTAAACTAGTCGTGCCATCGAATCCAAGCCAAGCATTTTTTGAGCTTCCCTTCCCAGAGGCCGTTCCTCTGTAAAAGATCTTAACAAAGGTGGCACGGTGGCACCGAGTTAGAGCTGCTGCCTCACAGCGCCAGAGACCTGAGTTAGATTGGCACTACAGGTGATGTCTATACGGAGTTTGTCTGTTCTCCCTGTGACCTGTGTGGGTTTTCTCTAGGTTGCTCTGGTTTTCTCCCACACTCCAAAGACGTTCAGATTGTAGGCTAACTGGTCTCAGAAAAATGGTAAATCGTCCGTAGTGTGTGTAGGATAGTGTTAGTGTATGGGGATCGGGTGGTCGGGGTGGATTCGGTGGGCTGAAGGGCCTGTTTCCATGCTGTATCTCTAAGCTAAACTAAAGTGCAGGAATGATTTGGCAGCTGTCCATCACATCTGGCGATCCCGCTGCACATCTGCAGATGTGAACCCTGACCCCAGCCTTGGCGTCTTCTCCCGCTGCTAATTTTAACTGGAGAGTTGGGAGAGGCACGTTGCCGCCCCCACAGCTGGAGTGAGCGCAGCGAGGTCGTCGCGAGTTGTGTCGGCCACGGAGACTCCAAGCTCAGTCTGGTTTAGTTCCGAGATACAGTTCAGAAACTGGCCCAGTCGGCCCTCCGAGCCCGCACTGACCAGCTATTCCCGTTACACTAGCACTATCCACTACACACACACTGGGGGCAATTTGCAATTTTACTGAAGCCAAATTAACTTACAAACCTGTTTATTCACAAAATGCTGGAGTAACTCAGCAGGTCAGGCAGCATCTCGGGAGAGAAGGAATGGGTGACGTTTCGGGTCGAGACCCTTCTTAACCTACAAACCTGCATGTCTTTGGAGTGAGGGAAGAAACCGGAGCACCCGGAGAAAACCCACGGGGAGAACGTACAAACTCCACACAGACAGTGCCCTTGGTCAGGATCGAACCCGGATCTCTGGCGCTGTGAGGCAGCAACTCTTGCTGTTCCACATGTGTCCCATTCACGTTGTAACTAGGTGTCAGGAGACTCTCTCTCCCCACAACCCCTCTCTCTCCCTCTGATCCCACTCTCCTCTCTCCCCCCGGCCCCTCTCTCTCTCCCAATACACCCTCCTCTCCCCACTCACTCCCATCCCCCCACTCACTCCATCCCCCCACTCACTCCCATCCCCCCACTCACTCCTATCCCCCCACTCACTCCCATCCCCCCACTCACTCCCATCCCCCCACTCACTCCCATCCCCCCACTCACTCCCATCCCCCCACTCCATCCCCCCCACTCACTCCTATCCCCCCACTCACTCCCATCCCCCCACTCCATCCCCCCACTCGCTTCCATCCCCCCACTCCACTCACTCCCATCCCCCCACTCCACTCACTCCCATCCCCCCACTCACTCCCATCCCCCCCACCCATCCCTCACACCCAATCTCTCCCCCTTCTCCCATCACA
Organism: Rhinoraja longicauda; assembly: GCF_053455715.1. Lineage (NCBI taxonomy): Eukaryota > Metazoa > Chordata > Chondrichthyes > Rajiformes > Arhynchobatidae > Rhinoraja > Rhinoraja longicauda. The sequence goes on along the minus strand of NC_135972.1, from coordinate 24,278,464 downwards.
CCCCCTTTCCCCACAAGCCCTCCTTTCCATTCCTCTCTCCCCCGCCCCCTCTCTCCCCCACCCCCTCTCTCCCCCGCCCCCTCTCTCCCCACCCCCTCTCTCCCCGCCCTCTCTCTCCCCACCCCCTCTCTCCCCGCCTTCTCTCTCCCCACCCCCTCTCTCCCCCGCCCCCTCTCTCCCCGCCCCCTCTCTCCCCGCCCCCTCTCTCCCCGCCCCCTCTCTCCCCGCCCCCTCTCTCCCCCACCCCCTCTCTCGCCCGCCCCCTCTCTCCCCGCCCCCTCTCTCCCCTGCCCCCTCTCTCCCCGCCCCCTCTCTCCCCCGCCCCCTCTCTCCCCGCCCCCTCTCTCCCCACCCCCTCGCCCCGCCACCTCTCTCCCCCGCCCCCTCTCTCCCCACCCCCTCTCTCCCCTACCCCCTCTCGCCCCGCCCCCTCTCTCCCCACCCCCTCTCTCCCCACCACCTCTCTCCCCACCACCTCTCTCCCCACCCCCTCTCTCCCCGCCCTCTCTCTCCCCACCCCCTCTCTCCCCACCCCCTCTCTCCCCTGCCCCCTCTCGCCCCGCCCCCTCTCTCCCCACCCCCTCTCTCCCTTACCCCCTTTCGCCCCGCCCCCTCTCTCCCCCACCCCCTCTCTCCCCCACCCCTTCTCTCCCCGCCCTCTCTCTAACCCTGTTCTCCCCGCTACCTCCTTCCCCTTTCATCTGCCCTCCCGCATTCTAACCCCACTCCTTTCCCCTTTGCCAGTGAACAAGCCCTGGCGGGGATATTCCCCATGGCTGTGACTGTGCTTGTCGGCTCGGCTGCCTCGATCAGCATCTGTTGGTGCTGTGTCCTGGCTCGGTCGGAGTCTCTTGGCTCCGGACACAGCTGATCACACGGATCCACGCCCTGCTCCCGGGACGTGCCTTCAGCTCCAAGCGGCGCCACACCCTCGCACATCTCCCCCGCCCTGGAGCCCCGCTGGCAGCCAGCCAACCACACGCCGACACATACAGACGCAATCTGGCTGGGCCAGCCAGAGGAATGTCCTTGCACATCGAGTGCTACCTCATGAGACGGGAAATGTGCGGCAGGAGGCAAGGCCATTCAGCCCCAATCACCATACTTACTGTGTGGATTTTTTCCCCACTTTTTTTTAACCCTTAATTCTGTTTGTTCATCATCAAGGAAAAACCCACTTCCCTCTTAATGCCGTTGTTGGAATCAGCTTCCATGTATTTGTACAGTATATCTGACTGGATCGCATGCAAAACAAAGCCTTTCACTGTACCTCGGTTCACGTAACAGTAATAATCCTAGAGCTCAACAAAGTGGAAATGCCGTTGTCTTTTGTTGCTCAGGTTAAGAAGACAATGGAGGCCACCTTGCAGACGATACAAGACATGGTGACCATTGAGGATTACGACGTGTCTGAGTGTTTCCAGCACAGCCGCTCGACAGAGTCCGTCAAGTCCACCGTGTCAGAGACCTACATGAGCAAGCCGAGCATCGCAAAGAGACGAGCAAACCAGCAGGAGACGGAGCAGTTCTACTTCATGGTGAGTGGTCCACCTGGTGGTCCCGGCATCTCGGTCGCCGCCCCGATCTGACTGCAGCGTCAGCGCCTCACTGGGGGCACACACCAAAAGCTGGAGTAACGCAGCGGGTCGGGCAGCATCTCTGGAGAAGAGGAATAGGTGACATTTCGGGTCGAGACCCTTCTTCAGACCGAGAGTCAGTGGAAACGGAAACTTGAGAGGTATAGAAAGTATATTAGGACAAATGAATGAAAGACCTGCAAAAAACAACCATGATCAAGGAAAGGTGGCGCCCACAATGGTCCATTGTTGGCTGTAGGGTGGGTGATAACAAGTTATACAGACGGTGAAACTTAACAGGAAGATAGTGAAACTAGTACGATGACTAGGGTTAGGGAGGGTCAATAGACAATAGGTGCAGGAGTAGGCCATTCGGCCCTTCGAGCCAGCACCGCCTTTCAACGTGATCATGGCTGATCATGACATCAGGGTCGGAAAGAGAAGGGATGCAAGGGTTACTTGAAGTTAGAGAAATCAATATTCTCACCACTGGGCAGTAAGCATTGGGGGCAGTGGTATGTTTCAAGAATTCAGATTAACATTCTGCCTTAGAGGGAGTACAGAGAAGGTTCACCAGATTGATCCCTGGGATGGCAAGACTTTCATATGAAGAAAGACTGGATAGACTAGGCTTGTACTCGCTGGAATTTAGAAGACTGAGGGGGGATCTTATAGAAACATATAAAATTCTTAAGGGGTTGGAGAGGCTAGATGCGGGAAGATTGTTCCCGATGTTGGGGAAGTCCAGAACCAGGGGTCACAGCTTAAGGATAAGGGGGAAGTTTTTTAGGACCGAGATGAGAAAACATTTCTTCACACAGAGAGTGGTGAGTCTGTGGAATTCTCTGCCACAGAAGGTAGTTGAGGCCAGTTCATTAGCTATATTTAAGAGGGAGTTAGATGTGGCCCTTGTGGCTAAAGGGATCAGGGGGTATGGAGAGAAGGCAGGTACAGGTTACTGAGCTGGATGATCAGCCATGATCATATTGAATGGCGGTGCAGGCTCGAAGGGCCGAATGGCCTACTCCTGCACCTGTTCTCTATGTTTCTATGTTTGTAACTAGACTTGTGTAGATGAGGTATGTTTGGACGGCGTGGGCAGGTCGGGCCGGAGGGGCAGTTTCCACCCTCTACGAATCTATGATTAAGATCGTGCTCTGTAGTCAATCAAGATAAGAAGGATTTGCTTTGGTTTTTCTCAGTAGTACAGTGCTACAGAGAGAGGTTGAGCAGGCAAGGATTATTTTCCTTGGCGCGCAGGAGGATGAGGGGTGATCTTATAGAGGTGTACAAAATCATGAGAGGATTCGATAGGGTAAATGCCCAAAGTCCTTTGCCCAGAGTAGGTGAATCAAGAACCAGAGGACATAGGTTTACGGTGAGATGGGGAGGATGTAATAGGAACCTAAGGGGCAACGTTTTTACAAAAAGGGTGGTGGGTGTATGGAATGAGTTGCCAAAGGAAATAGTTGAAGCAGGTACTATCGTAACGTTTAAAAACATTTGGACAGGTACATGGATAGGACGGGTTTAGAAGGATATGGGCCAAACGCAGGCAGGTGGAGCTAGTGTAGATGGGGCATGTTGGTCAGTGTGGGCAAGTTGGGCCGAAGGCCCTGTTTCCACGTTATATGACTCTAACTCTACAGCGTAGGTGCCTCTAGGTCAGGTCGGAAAGGTTGCCGATTCTTGGGCTGGGGTTGGCTTTGGATTGGTCGCGGCGAGGAGATGAGGAGGAATTTCTTTAGCCAGAGGACTGTGATTCTGTGTAATTCATTGCCACAGATGGCTATGGTGGCCAAGTCAATGGATATTTTTACGGATTGATAGATTCTTGACGAGTAAGGGTGTCACAGGTTATGAGGAGAAGGCAGGAGAATGAGGTCGAGAGGGAAAGATAAATCAGGCATAATTGAATGGCAGGTTAGACTTGATGGGTCAATGGCCTAATTCTGCTCCTATCATTTATGAACATGAGCTTATGAGCCACAAGGAGAGGTTGGTTAACTACAGGGCAAGGTTGGTTAGTTACAGGGAGAGCTTGGTTAACTACAGGGCAAGGTTGGTTAGTTACAGGGAGAGGTTGGTTAACTACAGGGCAAGGTTGGTTAGTTACAGGGAGAGGTTGGTTAACTACAGGGCAAGGTTGGTTAGTTACAGGGAGAGGTTGGACAAAATTGGATTGGTTTGTGTGGAGCGCCGGAGGTTAAGAGGAGACCCAATAGACGTATTTAAAATCACAGGGGCATAGATGGGATAGACAGTCAGAACCTTTTTCCCTATGGTGGAAATATCAAAGACTAGAAGGGTAACTTTAAGGTAAGAGGGGCAAAGTTTAAAGGCAAAACTAGAACAGAATGGAACAGGAAGAGGCCCTTCTGCCCACAATGTCCATGCTGAACATGATGCCAAGTTAGAAACAAGGAACTGCAGATGCTGGTTTACAAAAAAATAATACAAAGTGCTGGAGTAACTCAGCGGGTCAGGCAGCATCTCTGGAGAACATGGATTGGTGACGTTTCAGGTAGGGACCCTTCTTCGGACTGAGGAGGGCTCCTTTTGAAGAAGGGTCCCACCCTGAAACATCACCTGCCCGTGTTCTCCAGAGATGCTGCCTGACCCGCTGAGTTACTCCAGCATTTTGTGTCATAGAGTTATAGAGTGATAACAGTGTGGAAAGACCCTTCAGCCCAACTTGCCCACACTGGCCAACATGTCCCAGCTACGCTAGTCCCACCTGCCTGCGCTTGGTCCATATCCCTCCAAACCTGTCCTATCCATTTACCTGCCTAACTGTTTCTTAAACGTTGGGATAGTCCCAGCCTCAACTACCTCCTCTGGCAGCTTGTTCCATACACCCACCACCCTTTGTGTGAAAAAGTTACCTCTCAGATTTCTGTTAAATCTTTTCCCCTTCACCTTGAACCTATGTCCTCTGGTCCTCGATTCCCCTACTCTGGGCAAGAGATTCTGTGCATCTACCAGATCTATTCCTCTCATGAATTTATACACATTTGCAGTTCCTTGCTTCTACAAAGTGTAAAGGAGATGTGGGGGGACATAGAGAATACTAACATTCTAAAGAAAACAATCCACATTTGTCCAACCTGTCCTCAGAGCTAATACCCCCTGATCCAGGCCCACAGCTTAAGGTGAGAGGGGTAACATCTAAAGGAGTCGCGTAGGGCTAGTTTTGATTACAGAGGGAGTGGTGGGTGCCTGGAACTGGTGGGGTGCCAGGGGTGGTGGTGGTGGGGGCAGGTACCAGGCTTTTAGATGGGCACATAGATACGCAGGGAATGGAGGGATAAGGATAGTGTGCAGCAAAGATACTAGAGGAGCAAGATAGACCACACGACCCTAAAAACTGTAGTACGTCATGGCGCCATTTTAGTAGGCAGAAACTTGCAGAAACATTTTAAAAGAAAAATAACAAAAATCTGTGAATTGATAGATGAGATATATTCTGCATTTTAATTATATCATCACACATACTATTCCTCCAAACCACTGATTGCACTGCGAGAGGCATAGCGAACGGCGGGTTTTGCTTACTAAAATGGCGCCTTTACGTACTACACTTCAGTATACGCGATTTCAACAGCGTGGTCCTTCTTGTTCCTCTAGTATCTTTGGTGTGCAGGCAGATAAGAGATAGTCTTGGCATCATGCTCGGCACAGACATTGTGGGCCAAAGGGCCTGTGCCTGCGCTGTTCAATGTTCTCTGAGTGTCTCCCTCACTGGAGTGGAGGAGTCTGAGCAGGTGAATGACCCAGCCTATCCAACCTTCCCTTAGAACCCAACTCTCCAGACCCGGCAACATCATGAGTTTCTGTTGGTACCACGATGGCCACGGACATTGCGGGCTGCTAGGCCTGTCCCTGTGCTGGGTTTGATGAGGTTGGCTGGGATTCTCATGTTGTACCCATGCAGACCTCTGGCGTGGAGTGCCTTGTGCCAGCTCCTAACCTCCCACTGCCTTTGTGCTCAACAGAAGTTTAAAGAATACCTGGAAGGCAGCAATCTCATCATGAAGCTGCAGGCCAAGCATGACTTGCTTCACCACACCCTGGGAGAAGGTCAGTCCACATGTACTTTTACTTTAGTTTATTGCCACGTGTACCGAGAGACAGTGTAAAGCTTTTTTGTTGCGCGCTATCCAGTCAGTGCGAAGACCACACATGATTACCACCAAGCCCTTTACAGTGTACAGATACAGGATCGAGGCATAAAGTCCAGGATATTGCTTCTACTGTTCATGTTCATGTGATAGGAGCAGAATTAGGCCATTTGGCCCATCATGTCTTCTCCGCCTTTCAGTCACGGCTGATCTAATTCCCCCCCTCAACCCCATTCTGCCTTCTCAAAAGGCATAACCCCTGAAAACCTTACCAATCAAGATTCCAACAATCTCCTCCTTATAAATATCCATTGACTTGGCCTCAAGCCTTCTGTGGCAATGACTTCCACGGATTCACCACCCTCTGACTGAAGAAATTCCTCCTCATCTCCTTCCTAAGGGAATATCCTTTCATTCTGAAGCTATGACCTTTGGTGCTAGACTCTCCCACTAGTGGAAACATCCTCTCCACCTCCACTCTACCCATGAATATACACATGTTTGGTATAATTTGACTGGATAACACATAAACAAAATTCTTTAGTTTAGTTTAGTTTATTATCACATGTACCGAGCGAGGCACAGTGAAAAGCTGTTTTGTTGCCCGCTAACCAGTCAGCAGAATGACTATACATGATTACAATCAAGCCATCCATGGTGAACAGATATGTTTTAGAGCAAAGTATAGTCCGAGGGGCTGCAGTGAGGAGGATGGGAGGTCAGGACCACTCTCTAGTTGATAGGATGGTTCAGTTGCCTGATAACAGGTGGGAGGAAGCTGTCCCTGAATCTGGAGGTGTGCGTTTTCACACTTCTGTACCTCTTGCCTGATGGGAGAGGGGAGAAGAGGGAGTGACTGGGGTGAGACTGGTCCTTGATTATGCTGCTGGCCTTGTCGGGGCAGCGTGAAGTGTAGATGGGGTCGATGGTTTGTGTGATGCTCCGGGCTGCATCCACCATTCTCTGTAGTTTCTTGCGGTCTTGGATGGAGCTGTTCCCAAACCAAATCACCCAGCCTGGCCTGTAGATGGGGAAATGGCAGCATGTTGTGGTGAACCCTTGTTTGCAATTTGCATGGCCCCCAGCACCCTGAACCCCAACTACATTCCTCAGGTCTAAAGGTCTTTCCATTCTCTCTTAGGTCAGAAAAGTGACTTCATCACCACAAGGTAGGCACGCACCAGTTTGCATTTGTTTCTTTGCCTGTATATGTGTGCAAGTGTCTCCACTCGTGCCATCCCACCACAAGCTTTGTTCGTGGATATCTCGTGATGGCTCCATATCTAATGTGCGTCTGAACTACTCGGTGTATAACATGACGAACAATGAATTCTCTAAGATAGACACCAAAAATCTGGAGTAACTCAGCAGGTCAGGCAGCATTTCTGGAGAAAAGGAATAAGTGACGTTTTGGGTCGGAACCCTTCCTCAGGCTGAAAGATAGGGAAGGCCAGAACTTAACGGGGCCGGCAACAGATGATCGCAGGAAGGGTGGAGTCCATAATGGCCCATTGTAGTGTGGGAAGGAACTGCAGATGCTGGTTTACACCAACGACAGACACAAAATGGTGGGGTAACTCAGTGGGTCAGGCAGCATCTCTGGAGAAAAGGGAATAGGTGGCGTTTTGGGTCGAGGCCCTTCTTCAGCCCATTGTTGGCTGGGTAAGATGTGCTGATGACGGGGATACAAGGATGCGAACAGTGGAACTGGTAGGACGGGGATGGTGGGGGAGGGAAGGGGGAAGAAAAGGAATGCAGGAGATACTTGAAATGAGAGAAATCAACGTTTATACTGCTGGGTTGCAAGCTGTACAAGTGAAATACGAGGTGCTGTTCCTCCAATTTACGTGTGGCCTCACTCTGACAGTGGAGGAGGCCCAGGACAGCTAACCTGCTGAGTTACTCCAGATTTTTGGGTCTATCTTTTCATGTAAACCTGCATCTGCAGTTTCTTCCTACACATTGAATTCTCCAATTTTAGGTAACCTCTCCCGTCCACTTCTCCCCTAAACTCTCCCCCAAACTCCCTCCCCCCCCCCTCTCTTTCCCCTCACCCTTCCCTCCCCTGTGCCACAGCTGGGCTCCCACCTATTTCTCCCCTCCACTCACACCCCCCCCCCCGCCTGCTAATTTCCACCTTCTGGCTTTACAATCCACATCTCTTCAAACCTGTCTCACGCGTTAGATAGACACAAAGTGCTGGAGTTCAGCGGGTCAGGCAGCATCTCTGGAGAAAATGGGTAGATGACGTTCTGAGTCAGGAACCCATAACTGATTGTAGTGGGGAGGTGGGGGGGGGGGGGGGGGGGGGACTGGAAGCAGGAAAAAAAGAGGGCATATTGAGGCCCTTGCTGACCTCAAGTAGGGAGGTCCCCTGAGAGGCTGATTGTTGGCGAGGGACGGTGTGATCCCAAGAGGGACACATCGCTGTGAACTGTGGAACTGGTTAACCCACTTTTAGTGGAGGTGGAGGTGGGGGTTGGGGGGGAGGGGTGGCAAGGGGAGAGGGGACTGGAGGGGAGTGTATGTAGAAGTGACCTAAAGTTAGAATTGAAGGTAGAACTAGTTAGAATTGAACTGGGTTGCAACCTTCCCAAAGGGGTTTACATCTCCTGTGGTTGCAGAGGAAGGTACCTGGGGAGGGGGTTGGTTTGGGTGCAGAGGGGTGAGCGGAGGAGGGATGATTTGCAGGGAGAGTGGCCTCATTTCCCGTCTCACACCTTCCTTCCTTCCTTCCTTCCTTCCCCATCTTTGGTCTGTGTTCTGACCGGCTGCCTCTGTCGACCTGTTACCTGCCATGCTCTGTCCTGACTCTCCTCTTTGCCAGCTCTCTTCTCTTCAGACCCGAAACGTCATCGCTCCGCGGTTCTCCAGAGATGCTGCCTGACTCACTGAGTTACTCCAGCACTCTTGTGTCCTTAAATGTACGATGACGCTGAGCTAGTTTAGCAGGATCTGAAGGAGCCAATCTCCTGGTGCCGGCTGGTGCAAGGGCTCTTTAAAGTACAGTAAACCCCCGGTGTAACGAACCACAGAGGGGAGAATACTGTCCGTTATTGCCGATTGTCCACTGTAACCAAGTAAGGTATTATTGTATGTAGTTGAAACAAAGAACTAGAGGGTGGGCATGGTGGCTTCGGGGCCTCACAGCGCCAGAGACCAGGGTTTGATTTTTTAGATTTAGAGATACAGCGCAGAAACAGGCCCTTCGGCCCACCGGGTCCGCGCCGCCCAGCGATCCCCGCACACCAACTCTAGTCCTACACCCACTAGGGACAATTTTTACATTTACCCAGCCAATTAACCTACATACCTGTACGTCTTTGGAGTGTGGGAGGAAACCGAAGATCTCGGAGAAAACCCACGCAGGTCACGGGGACAACGTACAAACTCCGTACAGACGGCGCCTGTAGTCAGGATCGAACCTGAGTCTCTGGCGCTGCATTTGCTGTAAGGCAGCAACTCTACCGCTGCGCCACCGTGCCTGATCCTGCGTGATCCTGACCACGGGTGCTGTCTGTACTGAGTTTGCACGTTCTCCCCGTGACCGCGTGGGTTTTCTCCGGGTGCTCCGTTTTATTCGCACATTCCAAAGACGTGCAGGTTTGTAGGCTGATTGGCCTTGGTAAAATTGTAAATAGTCCCTAGTGTGTAGGATAGTGCCAGTGTACAGTGGGGGTGGGGGGGGGGGGTCGCTGGACAGCACGGACTCTGTGGGCCGAAGGGCCTGTTTCTGCGTTGTACCTTTAAAGTCTGACACTGTGTGTCTGTGTGGAGTTTAACCCTCCCTGTGACTGTGAGGGTTTCATCCAGGTGCTCTGGTTTCCCCCCACATCCCAAAGACGTGCGGGTTTGTAGGTTAATTGGCCCCTGTAACTTTGCCCCTGCCTGGCATGTAGGGAGTGGATGCAAGAATGGGATAACATGGAACTCGTGTGAACGGGTGATCGATGGTCGGCACGGACTCGGTGGGCCGAAGGGCCTGTTTCCACGCTGTATCTTTCAACAATTCAATTGCTGGTGAAGACCACACTTTGCAGAATGCTCAGAGGGGCAGCACAATGGCACAATGTGGGAGGAAACCGGAGCACCTGGATGAAACCCTCACGGTCACAGGGAGGGTTAAACTCCACACAGACACACAGTGTCAGACTTTAAAGGTACAACGCGGAAACAGGCCCTCCGGCCCACAGAGTTACTGCCTTACAGCACCAGAGACCCGGGTTGGATCCTGACTCCAGGTGCTGTCTGTATGGAGTTTGGACATTCTCCATGTGACCTTCGTGGGTTTTCTCCGGGTTCTCCTGTTTCCTCCCACATTCCAAAGATGTACAGGATTGGAGGTTAATTGGCTTGGTAAAACTGTAAATTGTTCCTAGTGTGTGTAGGAGAGTGCCAGTGAGCGGGGATCGCAGGCCGGCACCGACTCGGTGGGCTGAACGGCCTGTTTCAGCGCTGTATCTCTAAACTAAACTAGAAAAGGGGAAAGGTGAAGGAAAAGTGAGGCACAGAGAGACCACGAGGAAGGACAGTCAGCAAACCTCAGAGAGAGTCGAGAGACTTTCTTTGGGAACGTAGGCAGGAAAAAGATTGGGAGAGGAGAGACCAAAAGAGAAGATTTTTCTCATGGAGACACAAGGAATGGCAGAGGAAGGGACTGTACGTATTAACAAGAGAGCAGTGCGATGGACACAGAAAGCTGGAGTAACTAGGCAGCATCTCTGCAGAGAAGGAATGGGTTGAGCTCTGGTCATCTGTAAATAAGATCCATGTATAAAATGTTTCTGAAATGTGTGCTCCAACTACTGAAATGTGTTGAGATGATTGTGGTCTACTACTGTGGGTTGCTGGGCGGCCATGATTGTGGTCTACTACTGTGGGTTGCTGGGCGGCCTGCAGCCATTCTGAGGGTGTGGGCTGTTGATGTATTGGTTGCTCCCGGTGACGTCGGATGTTTCTGTTCTCAAACTTTGTTCCATCCTCCTGCCAGGCCTCCAAATGTACCCCCTAAACCTCAGAAAGCCCGGAAGACCAGGCCTCGGTCAGAGTATAATGCTAAGTTGTTTAATGGGGACTTGGAGACATTCGTCAAGGTACACGGGTGCTGAAAGTCCTAATGGTGAAGGGTCTCTATCAAACCTGCCGTTGTGAATATAATGGCCTGATCCTCAAGCTGCAGAAGCCCCAGGCTGGTCTTAATTCTCACATCGTCTGGATGGAAGTGTTTCCCCATTCAGAAACCGGAGCTTGAGAAATGCCACTATGTTCAAGCCTTTCTGAGGCCCTGTCTCTACACCTCTCTTTATAACATGCTTCCTCAAGTCAAGAGTGGCGTGCTTTTTCAAACCTCAAACACACCTTCTAAGTGCATTTAAAATGAGATGGAAACTGAGATGCTGTTATTTCCCCCCCCCCCCCCACTCCCCTGATCTTAGAAGCTGAAACATCAGTGGTGAATTTGGCCCTTGCTTTCGAAATGTCCTCTTGTTTCGTTATTTCTATTGAACATCCAGTGAACGGAGAGGCCAACCTCACTCAAAATTGGATGAAGAAAGGGTCCTGACCCGAGACATCACCTATCCACGTCCTCCGGAGATGCTGCCTGACCCGCTGAGTTACTCCAGCACTTTATGTTCTACGCAAAAATCCGGCGTCCAGCATCTGCAGTTCCTTGTGTGTCCATTTCGAAATTCACGTGTTAGCTAAGCATCGTCATTCTTGATCTTGTGGAAGCCCATGGTATTCAAATCTGTCTATTGCTAGATGCCTCCTCTCCCCCTGACCTGAATATAATGGTATCCTATAAGCTATGGGGGCAATGGGAGATTAATTATTGAAAACAAACAATGCTCAGAAGGAGCTCCATTATATTCAAACCCATGTTGGGAACCTGTATCTTTGTGTCCTCACTATATTTGCTGCTATCTCTCACTGTTTTCTTTTCGTCCTGCACTCTTAACATTGCATCTAGCAGAGGACGAAGAAATTCTCACACAAGAAACCAGGTATAGTGCTGGTGTGATACAGTTTGGTATTGTGCCACACCATTATTGTATATCTGCCTGGGTAACAACAAAATAAACAAACTAATCGTGTCTGGGAATGTTTGCAATGGCCCAGTGTTTTGTGTTCCTTAACAAGGAGGTTTCATCTGTAACTTTGTCGATGCCCTATACGTGGCGACCCTTTGCATACCTTGTGTGTGGAATGCAAAACAAAGAATTTCACTGTGGCATGTCACATGTGACGATGAAGTAGCAATTATTTCATACTCACAGGTACAAAGTACTGGAAAGATCAGAACTCCATATTAGTTTGCAAACATCAATCAATCAACAAATTTGCAAAGTTGTCATCCATATCCAGGACGCACTTGACCCCCTTTCCCGGGGTGACCGGCGTTCACGGAACGCCTCCAGAGTCTCCGTGGACACCGCACGCGCGTTCCCTCTCCAGACACACGTGGGCACGGACGTAGGCCCGGAAGAGGGGTAGGTGGTCGACTCGGGCAGAACCCTCGACTGACTGCTGCCTGGGCTGGTGAATGGCCATCTTGGCCTGGCCCAGGAGCAAACTGACACGTCCGTCCGCCCCCCCTCCCCCCCCCCCCCTCCTCCGTACTGGGTGGAGTTGAAATGCAGACAAGTCTTGAGGAGCAGCCCCTTCAGATACTCAAACAGGGACTGCAACCTCTCACACTGCCATGGTTCGGTGTTGCGAATGTGTGACGTTACTTTCTCTTAAAATAAAATTTGTGTCGTACTTTAAACCTTTTGCATCAAAATCCATTTTGGATTGTGGAGGGATTTGTCTGATACCTGGCCTCAATAAGGAACCGATCTCTGAACTTGGCTATTGAGTAAGTCAAGGATCTTGTTAATGCCAATGTCACTGATGTTGCTTGTTAGAACGTAAAACACTACAGCACAGGAATAGAATCGTCGACCTACGATGTCTATGTTGAATATGATGCTTACCAGCTCTGCCTGAATGTGGTCTATATCCCTCCAATCCCTGCATATCCATGTGCCGATCTAAAAGTCTCTTAAACACCACTATCGTATCTGCTCCCACCACCACCCCAGGCACGCACCACTCTCTCTGTAAAACAGCCCCTCACGTCTCCTTTATACTTTCCCCCTCTGATCTTAAAGCTGAGCCCTGTAGCCGTTGATATTTCCACCCTGAGGGAAAAAGGTTCTGACTGTCTATCATTTCTATGCCTCTCATAATTTTACATGCACCTATCAGGTCTCGCCTCAGCCTCTAACGCTCCAGAGAAAATGATCAATGTTTGCCCAACCTCTCCCTGTAGCTAATACCCTGTAATCTGGAGCGACTAGGCTTGTATACACTGGAATTTAGAAGGATGAGAGGGGATCTTATCGAAACGTATAAGATTATTAAGGGGTTGGACACGTTAGAGGCAGGAAACATGTTCCCAATGTTGGGGGAGTCCAGAACCAGGGGCCACAGTTTAAGAATAAGGGGTAGGCCATTTAGAACAGAGATGAGGAAAAACTTTTTTAGTCAGAGAGTTGTGAATCTGTGGAATTCTCTGCCTCAGCGGGCAGTGGAGGCCAATTCTCTGAATACATTCAAGAGAGAGCTAGATAGAGCTCTTAAGGATAGCGGAGTCAGGGGGTATGGGGAGAAAGCAGGAACGGGGTACTGATTGAGAATGATCAGCCATGATCACATTGAATGGCGGTGCTGGCTCAAAGGGCCGAATGGCCTACTCCTGCACCTATTGTCTATTGTCTATTGTCTAATCCAGGCACCATTCTGGTAAACCTCTTCTGCATCCTCTGCAAAGCCTCCACATCTTTCCAGTAACGGGAGGACCAAAATTCCACACATTAGTCCGAATGCGGCCTTACCAAAGTTTGATAAAGCTGCAACATGACTTCTTGACTCGTGTACGCAACGCCTCAGCCGATGGCTCTTCTTTATCTCTCTATCTGCTCGTGTTAGGTTCCTGGACAGTGAAGCTTGTCTTACAAAAGGCGAGTGGGTAGGTCAGGCAAATACTTCCTGGAGACTCGAGAAACGAGTTCTGATCTTATCAACAAACTCGTGAGAAGATTTGACTTCTTGGTTTGCGATATTTTGGAAAATCCCTTCCTATAAAGAGGATGTTTCCTGTGGTGTGCAGACTGGAATTTAGGGGCCATTGTTTGAGAATAAGGGGTTGCTAGTTTAGTCATAAAGTCGTACAGCCCAGAAAAAGACCCTTCGGCCCACTGGTCCGTGCTGCCCAGTTTATACCAATCGTCTTTTGTTCTCCCGACTTTTCCACCAATTTATCCCAGATCCTACCACTCATGTACACACTAGGGTACACACTAGGGTACACACTAGGGTACACACTAGGGTACACACTAGGGTACACACTAGGGTACACACTAGGGTGACGCAGCGGTGTAGTTGCAGCCTTACAGCGCAATAGACCGACCAGGGTTCAATCCTGGCAACGGGTGCTGTCTGTCCGAGTTTGTATGTTCTCCCTGTAACCGTGAGGTTGTTTCAGTTTCATCTCACACTGCAAAGACGTACAGGTTTGTAGGTTCACTGGCTTCGGTAAAATTGTAAAAAAATATATATCCCAAGTGTGCAGGATAGTGTTGGTGTACAGGGTGATCGCTGGTCAGCGCAAACTCGGTGGGCCGAAGGGCCTGTTTCCACCCTGTATCTCTAAACAGTCTAAAGGTGCAATTGACAATGGCCATCTACTCTGCCAATCTGTACGTCTTTGGGACGTGGGAGAAAACCCACACGGTCACCGGGAGAACGTGCAAACTCTGCACACCTGCAGCACCTGACGTCAGGATCAAACCGGTGTCTCTGGCACTGCAAGGCGACAGCTCTACTGTGCTGCCAATGTTAACTACTTGGCGTCTGTCTGTCTGTTGCTGGTGGTCGGGACTGGGCCGTGTGAGTCATGAGGCAGAGGTTCTGCGGGCGACATTAGCAGGTGGCACAGTGGCGCAGTGTAGAGTTGCTGCCTTACAGCGCCAGAGACCTGGGTTCGATCCTGACTCTGGATGCTACCTGTACGGTATTTGCACGTTCTCCCTGTAACCACGTTACCTGTGACAGAGAACCACCTCCTCCGGCAGCGTGTTCCACGCACCTACTACCCTTTTGTAAAAAAAGTTGCCCCTCAGGTTCCCATTAAATCTTTCCCCCCTCACCTTAAACATACATCCTCTGGTTTTCCATTCCCCATACTCTGGATAAAAGACTGTGCATTTACCCGATCTATTCCTCTCATGATCTCGTACTTTTAAGATCAATACGTCTGAAAATCTTCCAATTGATACTCTTGCCGTTCGTAGTTCCCAGGATTCATTAAGGCCTTGTTGCCATCCTGAATGGTCGCCCCCTTTATCCAGCATGTGCTCCCTGGGTCTGCAGTCCCCGAGGATGCAGTAACTCCCGAGGCAGGCAAATGAGGTTGAGAGGGAAAGATAGATCAGCCATGATTGAATGGTGGACTAGACCCGATGGGCCAAATGGCCTAATTCTGCACCTAGAACTTATGAACTTTGCCCCTTCGTCACGGGCACCGCCGTTCGATGCCAAAGGGCACCAGGAGGATTTGGATGCCGTGCCGACCGCTGGGCTTTTGCAAACATTCCACCTGTAGCTAAGCTTAATTTTCCTCCTTGCGATTCTGCTTTCATTAACCAAAGCCTTCTAACCAAATACATGGACGATTTTAAAGGCAGATTTTTCAAGTTGTCTGGTATCTCATGCTTGGCCTGAACACAATCACTCTAAAAGCACCTCTTAGGAAGCCTATCACGCAAAGTGCAAAGAACATCACGTTGCCATAGCAACTGCTGAGGTCTGGCTTTGGTTTTAGTCCTTCTCACTCTCGCCATTCGTTAGTCTGGCTTCCACAAGCTAAAATTTATTATCCGTCTCCTTCCCCCCATCCAAACTCGGAATGCTGTTCCCCAAACGGAGTGCTGGGCTGCTGGAGGCCGATCCCTTCGGCTCCCAGCTCATCAGTCCGGGACGTTCTGGCTCCAGGACAACGCAATCCCTTGTACCAGCGTTGTCCCCTCCTCTCCGAACCGGGAGTGGCCCGCTATGCATTGCGGGTACTACTACCGAGGTGCCTCCTTCTGTCTGAAGAAGGGTCTCGACCTGAAACGTCACCCATTCCTCCTCTCCAGAGAGGCTCCCTGTCCCGCTGAGTTACTCCAGCGTGTCGTGTCTGCCCTCAGTCCATCTACTGGTCATCCAGGCAATGCAGCATAGAATCGATGCTTTCCTGACCAAATTAACAATGAGGCACTTTGACCAATATTAGATGGAAAGCAGAGTCATCTTGCAGCGTAGAGGTGCCGTGTTCAAAGTCTGCTCCAGCTGAGAAACCAGAGATCAGTCTGATCTGCCAAAACGTTTGTGATATATCAGAAGCCAACGCTCTTGAATAATACTCTGACCAGATGTAAACTCTGTTAAGAATGACGGACTCCAAAATCTTTCCTTTTAGGACTCTGGGCAAGCCATTCCCGTCATTGTGGAAAGTTGCGTCCGATTTATCAACCTGTACGGTACGTTGCTGTCTCTTGCTAAGGCGTGAGATTTAAATTGGAGAAGATCCCGACTGGTTGGATGTGGGGTGATCGTTTCATCTTTTGATGACCTGCCGCGGTGGCGTAGCAGTAGAGCTGCTGCCTTACATTGCCAGGTACCCAGGTTCAATCCTGACTACAGATGCTGTCTGCACGGAGTTTGCACGTTCTGCCTGTGACCGCGTGGGTTTTCTCTGGGTGCTCCGGTTTCCTCCCAGGTTTGTAGGTTAATTGACTTTTGTAAAGTGTCCCTGGCGTGTAGGATAGAAGGAATAAATGGGTGATCGATGGTCGGTGCGGGCTCAGTGGGCCGAAGGGCCTGTTTCCATGCTGTATCTCAAACTAAATGGTGAAGAAATCTTGAAGGAGTGAGTGCCATCCCTTAGTTTAGAGATACAGGCCCTTCGGCCCACCAAGTCCGTGCTGACCAGCGATCACCCGTACGCTAGTTCTATCCTACACACGAGGGACAATTTACAGAAGCCAAATAACCTACAAACCTGCACGTCTTTGGAGTGTATGAGGTAACCGGAGCACCCGGAGAAAACCCACGCGGACACGGGGAGAACGTGCAAACGCCATACTGACAGCACCCACAGTCAGGATCCAACCCGGGTCTCTGGGGTTGACCCAGGATCGATCCTGGCTGTGGATCAAACCATAGTCAGGCTCCATCCTGGATCCTGTATTAGATCCGGGTTGGATCCTGTGGGGCAGCAACTCTACCGCTGTGCCACCTTGCCAGCCCTCTGCTTGGAGATTTTATGATTTCACTGAGACCCGTGGGTTTTGTTTTGCCGACATGTTGCTGTTGCCTCTGGCCACAACCAGGGGAGGAGAGGAAGCTGTTCCTGAGTCTGGTGGTAGGCGTTTTTAACCTCTCTGGTTCTTGTCCCGTTAGGACTTCAACACCAGGGGATCTTCCGAGTGCCGGGCTCGCAGGCTGAAGTCAACGATATCAAAAACTCATTTGAGCGAGGTGAGTGATTATGGTCGGATTATAACCCATCCTCGCCTCAGCCCGACGGCCATTTCCCATTTAACAGGGTGGTGGCACAGCGGTAGAGTTGCTGCCTTACAGCACCAGAAACCCAGGTTCAATCCTGACTACGGGTGCTGTCCGTACAGAGTTTGTAATTTCTCCCTGTGACCACGTGGGTCTTCTCCAGGTGCTCCGGTTCCCTCCCACACTCCAAAGACGTACAGGTTTGTAGGTTACTGGGCTGCTGTAGATTGTTCCGGGTGTGTAGGATGGAACCGGTGTGAGGGTGATCGCTGGTCAGAGCGGACTAGATGGGTCGAATGGCCTGTTTCCACACTGTATAAACTAAACTAAATATACTAAACAGGGTGGGCACATTATTATTGTCGTGTAAGGTGAAAAATTAAGCCACCCAATGCTATCCAATTAAATCTGTTTAGTTTAGAGATGCAGGGCGGAAATAGGCCTTTGGCCCACCGGGTCCACGCTGAGCAGCGATCCCCACACACTAACACTACCCTACACACGAGGGACAATCTCCAATCTCTACCCAAGCTAATTATCTTACAAATCTGTACGTCTTTGGAGTGTGGGAGGAAACCGGAGCACTTTGAGAAAACACATGCGGTCAAGGGGAGAACACACCCCGTTCTCTCCTGACCCCTGTACAAATTCCATACAGACAGCACCTCTAGTCAGGATCGAACCAGGGTCTCTAACGCGATAAGGCAGCAACTCTACAGCTGTGCCACCAGGCCGCCCATATTCCTATGGGTCAGATTACTCGTCAGATAATACTATATAAATACAATCAAAGCAATTTCAAGTACAATAGGTAGAGCAAAGGGGAAAGATTCAGAGTGCAGAATACAGTTAATCCTGCATTTTTAATCGGACTTTATCTTGCACTAAACGTTGTACCCTTTATCCTCTATCTGTACACTGTGGACGGCTTAGAAACATAGAAACATAGAAAATAGGTGCAGGAGTAGGCCATTCGGCCCTTCGAGCCTGCACCGCCATTCAATATGATCATGGCTGATCATCCAACTCAGTATCCCGTACCTGCCTTCTCTCCATACCCCCTGATCCCTTTAGCCACAAGGGCCACATCTAACTCCCTCTTAAATATAGCCAATGAACTGGCCTCAACTACCTTCTGTGGCAGAGAATTCCACAGATTCACCACTCTCTGTGTGAAAAAAAACTTTCTCATCTCGGTCCTAAAAGACTTCCCCCTTATCCTTAAACTGTGACCCCTTGTTCTGGACTTCCCCAAGCTTCTATAAGATCCCCCCTCAATCTTCTAAATTCCAGCGAGTACAAGCCGAGTCTATCCAGTCTTTCTTCATATGAAAGTCCTGCCATCCCAGGAATCAATCTGGTGAACCTTCTCTGTACTCCCTCTATGGCAAGAATC
Source organism: Rhinoraja longicauda (assembly GCF_053455715.1). Classification (NCBI taxonomy): domain Eukaryota; kingdom Metazoa; phylum Chordata; class Chondrichthyes; order Rajiformes; family Arhynchobatidae; genus Rhinoraja; species Rhinoraja longicauda. The sequence goes on along the minus strand of NC_135972.1, from coordinate 24,259,775 downwards.
TCTTTCCTCAGATTAGGAGACCAAAACTGTACGCAGTACTCCAGGTGTGGTCTCACCAATGCCCTGTACAACTGCAGCAGAACCTCCCTGCTCCTATACTCAAATCCCCTCGCTATGAATGCCAACATACCATTCGCTTTCTTCACTGCCTGCTGCACCTGCATGCCTACTTTCAATGACTGGTGTACCACGACACCCAGGTCTCGTTGCATCTCCCCTTCTCCTAATCGGCCACCATTCAGATAATATTTGATTGTAATCTTGTATAGCCTTTTCGCTGACTGGATAGCTCGCAACAAAAAGGCTTGTCACTGTACCTCGGTGCACGTGACAATAATAATAAACTATACTAAGCTAAACTAAATTTGCATTGTCGCGCACCAGTTCCCGACACAAAGTCCAATGTCCGCAATGGGGTGGGTGGAGGTGAATCGGGCAGAACCACAGCTTATGGAAGGACTGTTCAGACATCTCATAACCGAGGGGAAGAAGTGTAGAGGCAGTTCCTGAGGAGAGTCTTTTTCCTGGTGCCAGGTGAGTGTGAAATTAGAGGGCACAAGTTTAGGGTGAGAGGGGAGAAATTTAAAGGAGATCTGAAAGGCATGTTTTTTTCGGATTAAGGGCGATGAAAATCTATCATGAGCTGTTAGAGGAAGTAGTGGAGACAATAGAATCATAGAGTCATACAGCGTGGAGCCAGGCCCTTCGGCCCAACTTGCCCACACCGATCAACGTATCCCATCTGTTTGTGTTTGCCCCTTTAAACCTGTCCTATCCATGCACCAGTCTATGAATGCTACTTAAATGTTGTGATAGTACCTGCTTCAACTATTTTCTCCTTCCACACACTCACCACCCTTTGTAAGAAAAGTTATCCCTTGGGTTCCTGTTAATTTCCCCCCTCCTCACCTTAAACCCATGTCCTCTGGTCCTCCATTCCCCTACTCTGGGCAAGAGATTCTCTGCATCTACCTGATCTTCTCCCCTCATGATTTTGTGCACAATGTTTAAAAGGCATTTGGACAGGTACTTGGATAGGAAGGGCGTAGAGGGATGCGGGTTGATTAGTGTCGATCAGCATCACGGTTGGCGTGGAGGAGTTGGCAGAAGGGGCCAGTTGCTGTGCTGATCCTTCTGTGTTTGCCTGACATGGTCCTGAGTCTGGTGGTGCTCGCTTTCAAGCTTCTGCAAAGCTGGAGGCTCTGAGCGATCGGGAGCGGGCTAGGTTCTTAACTGCTTGGAGGGCAGGAGGAGGAGGGGTGATCTTATAGAGTGTACAGAATCACGAGGGGAATAGATTACCTAGTGCAGGGGAATCAAGAACCAGAGGACATAGGTTTAAGTTGAGAGGGGCAAGATTCAATACCAATCTGAGGGACAACTTTTTTACATAAAGGGTGGTGGGTGTATGGAACGAGCTGCCAGAGGAGGTAGTTGAGGCAGGGATTATAACAACATTTAATAGACGTTTAGACAGGTACATGGATAGGAAAGGTTTAGACCAAACGCAAGCAGGCGGGGCTGGTGTAAATGGGACATCTTGGTTGGCACAGGCTAGGTGGGCCGAAAGGCTTATTTCTGTGCTGTATCACTCAATGATTGTACCTTCTGCCCAACGGGAGTGGGGAGAACAAGGAATGACTGAGGCGAGAAAGGGCTTGTAGCGCACCAGGGCTTTGATTATCTTGGCTGCTTTCCCGAGGGAGTGTGAAGTGCGGATATAGACAGTGGTGGGAAAGGAACTGCAGATGCTGGTTTACACCGAAGACAGACACAAAATGCTGGAGTATCTCAGCAGGCCAGGCAGCATCTCTGGAGAGAAGGGATTGGTGACGTTTTGGGTCGAGACCCTTCCTCACAATCAAGGAGTCCAGTCTGTGTGACGGACTGGGCCCTTCCTCTGACCCTCGGCTGTGGAAGCACGTGAGGTGCCGACAATAAATCTCCCTGGCATAAGATGCTTTTTGAAAGATAATTGCTTTTTGCGCTGGCCCTTTGCAGCTGTGGCTGCTGCCGGTTTGATTAATAAGACTCGTAGCTCCCCAACTTGAATTTTCAAGGTCCTTTTCTCATTCTGATTGCCGGGCAAAGACAGCAAGCTGCTGGAGATCGCGAGGCCGCACATTTTCCTGTCACTTGCTGGGGAAATGCTAGTCGCTGTCAGTGAAGCATCGCTCCTTCTGGGTGGCGGGGCTGGGCTGGGCTGGGCCCCAGTCTTTGCACACTGGCTCAGTACAAATACCTTTTTAACCAAGAGAAAGGCTTGGCCATTTTAACCTAAATCCACAGTCCTGCTCTTCCGATTCCCACCTGCTACTTGCTAAATCTAACAAAATGCATTAAACACAAAGTGCTGGGGTAACTCAGCGGGTTAGGCAGCACCTGTGGGTGGCATTGAAAGGCGAAGTTTCGGGTCAGGGCGTTTCTTCAAACTGTCGTGGGGGGGTGGGGGGGGGGGGGGGGGAGAAAGTTGGGAAAAAAAGGTGGGAGCAGTACAAAGCCTGGCAAGTGATAGGTGGGGGGAAAAAAAGACCCAAAGTGCTGGAGTAACTGGATCGGGCAGTATCTGTGGATGGAACGGTTTTGCATCGGGGTCTTTCTTCAGGCTGATTATAGTGGGGGTGGGGGGAGAAAACTGGAAAAGAGGTGGGAGTGGGACAAAGGCTGGCAAGTGATAGGTGGGGGGGGGAAAAAAAGACACAAGGTGCTGGAGTAACTCTGCAGGTCAGGAGACATGAAGGATCCTCCATAGACGCTGCCTGGTCCGCTGGAGTAACGTGGCGGGAAACGGTGACCGTTATTGCCGATTGTCCGCTATAACCGAGCAAGGGATTTTAGTTTAGTTTAGAGATACAGCGTGGGAAAAGGCCATTCAGCCCGCCGACGATCTCTTACATACTATTTCTATCCTACACACCAGGGACAATTTATAAAAACCAATTAACCTGCACGTCTTTGGGATGTGGGAGGAAACCGGAGCACCCGGAGAAAACCCACGCGGTCACAGGGAGAACGTGCAAACTCCACACAGACAGCACCCGAGGTCAGGAGCAAATCAGGTCTCTGGCGCTGTGAGGCAGCAGCTCTACCATAAGTATCATAAGTCGTAGGAGCAGAATTAGGCCATTCGGCCCATGGAGCCTACGCCGCCATTCAATCACGGATGATCTATCTTTCCCTCTCAACCCCATTCCCCTGCCTTCTCCCCATGACCAGCTGGGCACTGAATGGTCCTGAATTACTCCAGCAGAGTAATTGTAGTGGATGAAAACAATTCCCTTCAACGTTCAACAACTTGCAACCACGGTTTGGATTGTATCCAGGTGCACTGTGCTGAGATTTCTGTTTGTTTTGCGATAGGTGAGGACCCTCTGGCAGACGGGCAGGAAAACCACGATATCAACTCAGTAGCAGGAGTTCTGAAGCTGTATTTCAGAGGACTGGAGAACCCACTCTTTCCTAAGGAACGATTCAATGAACTCCTTCCTTGTGTCCGTAAGTATCTGTGTAGCATCTTTAATCTCCTTCGCCATCAAAGAACTGCCTCAGATATTTTTTCTCTACTTCATAAGTCTTGCTTAAATATCTATAATAAATATCTAAGGGTGGTGAATCTTGTGAAATTCTTTGCCACAGAAGGCTGTGGAGGCCAAGTCTGTAGATATATTTAAGGCGGAGATTGATTCTTGATTAGCACATGTGACAGAGGTTATGGGGAGAAGGCAGGAGAATGGGGTGACGAGGGAAAGATAGATCAGCCATGATTGAATGGCGTAGTAGACCTGATGGGCCGAATGGCCTATTCCTGCTCCTCTCACTTGTGGCCTTATGAAATATCCTGAGTTTTTTTCTCAAAGAGAATGAGAAGTTTGTTCATTGCTTTCCACACCGGTCTTTCTGTGACAAAGTTAGTGACATTAAACTTTAGACTTTAAAGATACAGCGCGGAAACAGGCCCTTCAGCCCACCGAGCCCACGCCAACCAGCGATCGCCCTGTACCCTAGCACTATCCCACACACCAGGGACAATTAACATTTTTTTCCGAAGCCAGATAACCTTCAAATCTGCACGTGTTTGGAGTGCGTGAGCGAACCGGAGCTCCCGGAGAAAACCCACGTGGTCAAGGAGAACGTGCAAACTCCATACAGACAGCACCCGTAATCCGGATTGAACCCGGGTCTCTGGCGCCGTGAGGCAGCAACTCTCCCTGCGCCACCGTGCCGACCACAGTACATCGCATGGATCTCATGAAACGCAGAGAGGGGGGGAAAAAGATTTTAGAATTGAAGGAACTTTCCTTCCGCAGAGTTTGTCATGTCCTCAGGACGTGCCCAGGGATCAATTTACAGGCAGTGCTCTATTTTGGAAATGTGGTCACCATTATTTATAGATTGTGGAAAGTCGCAGCACGCAAAGAGACGATTCCACTCATTGATGGTTGGGGAAGAGTTGCAGACTAGTTACACAAGGGCTCGCATCTACTTCTCAGTAAGATGAGGAGGTTAGGAGGAGATTTTTAAATTGTGATTAATATTATGATGAACTTTGGTAAAACACTTGGGCCTTCTCTTGTCATTGAGTACTGCAGCACTGAAACATTGGGTAGCTTACATCCCAGCGGTAGGAACATTGAATTCTCCAATTGTAATTAATTTCATCTTATACTCTGCCCCCCTCCCTCCTTGCCCCATTCCTCCACCCTAGTTGTTTTACCAGTTGTTTTTCTTGAGATCACCCCTTCCCCATCCCACAATGGACCTACCAAGCACCGCCTTGCCTGAGGTCATCTGCGGCTGGCCCTGAATAGTCCTGGTCTTTTCTGGCCTTCATCTCCTCACCCCCCCCCCCCTTCTTTCAGGCTGAAGAAAGACCGGACCCAAAACGTCACACATCCTTTTTCTCCAAAGATGTTTCCTGACCCACTGAGTTACCTCAGCACTTTGTGTCTACCATTTGTCCCGACTCGTCCATACTAACCAAGATGCCTCATGTGTGCTGGTCCTATTTGCTTGCATTTGGCCCATATCCCTCAAGACCTTTCTGACCATGCTCCTGTCCAAGTGTCTTTTACATGCTGTTATGTTTTCACCAGCTTCTTCATAGTGGATTTGCCGCTTTGCAATACAACTTTGCTTTGGTCACCATGTTAAAGGAATGATGTTGTCAAGCTGGATAGAGTGCAGACTTACGGGGATGTTGCCAGGACTTTAGGCCTGTTGAGCAGCTAGGCCTTTATTCCTTGGAGCACAGGAGGATGAGGGGTGATCTTATAGAGGTGTATAGAATCGTGAGAGGAATAGAGCAGGTCTTATGCCCAGAGTATGGCAATCGAGATCCAGAGGACATAGGTTTAAGGTGAGGGGGTGGAAAGAGTCAATAGGAACCTGCAGGATAACGTTTTCACACAAAGGGTGGTGGATGTATGGAACAAGCTGCCAGAGGAGGCGTACTATCACAACATTGAAGAGACATTTGGACAGGTACATGGATAGGATTGGTTTAGAGGGATATGGACCAAACACAGGCAGGTGGAGCTCACATCATTTAAAAACAGAATTGATGAGCATGCCAGATCTTAACATGGCCTTTTCACTTAAAATTGAAGAAATTCCTGTGTTTCCTCCCTTCTAAGCAGTAAACAATCAATTTGTGTGAATTCTGTGTTTTACAACAAAATGATCCCTGAAGTGGCCGCTTGAGGTGAAACTGCCATCTCCCCCTTCACTCCTGAACCTGATGACCTCAACGATAATTACCACAGTGGTTGCTGATCATGGTTAATACGCAAAGAGCTTATCCTTAGACAGACACAAAATGCTGGAGTAACTCAGCGGGACAGGCAGCATCTCTGGAGAGAAGGAATGGGTGACGTTTCAGGTCGAGACGTTTCAGGACGCTAGAGGCAGGAAACACGTTCCCAATGTTGGGGGAGTCCAGAACCAGGGGCCACAGTTTAAGAATAAGGGGTAGGCCATTTAGAACGGAGATGAGGAAAAACTTTTTCACTCAGAGAGTTGTAAATCTGTGGCATTCTCTGCCTCAGAAGGCAGTGGAGGCCAATTCTCTGGATGCTTTCAAGAGAGAGTTAGATAGAGCTCTTAATGATAGCGGAGTCAGGGGGTATGGGGAGAGGTCAGGAACGGGAAACTGATTGTGAATGATCAGCCATGATCACATTGAATGGCGATGCTGGCTCGAAGGGCCTACTCCTGCACCTATTGTCTATTAGCACCATTAGCAAATTTGCAGATGATACTAAGTTGGGGGGAAGTGTGAATTGTGAGGAAGATGCAATAAGGCTGCAGGGTGACTTGGACAGGTTGTGTGAGTGGGCGGATACATGGCAGATGCAGTTTAATGTAGATAAGTGTGAGGTTATTCACTTTGGAAGCAAGAATAGAAAGGCAGATTATTATCTGAATGGTGTCAAGTTAGGAGGAGGGGGAGTTCAACGAGATCTGGGTGTCCTAGTGCATCAGTCAATGAAAGGAAGCATGCAGGTACAGCAGGCAGTGAAGAAAGCCAATGGAATGTTGGCCTTCGTAACAAGAGGAGTTGAGTATAGGAGCAAAGAGGTCCTTCTACAGTTGTACCGGGCCCTGGTGAGACCGCACCTGGAGTACTGTGTGCAGTTTTGGTCTCCAAATTTGAGGAAGGATATTCTTGCTATGGAGGGCGTGCAGCGTAGGTTCACTAGGTTAATTCCCGGAATGGCGGGACTGTCGTATGTTGAAAGGCTGGAGCGATTGGGCTTGTATACACTGGAATTTAGAAGGATGAGGGGGGATCTTATTGAAACATATAAGACAATTAGGGGATTGGACACATTAGAGGCAGATAACATGTTCCCAATGTTGGGGGAGTCCAGAACAAGGGGCCACAGTTTAAGAATAAGGGGTAGGCCATTTAGAACGGAGATGAGGAAGAACTTTTTCAGTCAGAGGGTGGTGAAGGTGTGGAATTCTCTGCCTCAGAAGGCAGTGGAGGCCAGTTCGTTGGATGCTTTCAAGAGGGAGCTGGATAGAGCTCTTAAGGATAGCGGAGTGAGGGGGTATGGGGAGAAGGCAGGAACGGGGTACTGATTGAGAGTGATCAGCCATGATCGCATTGAATGGCGGTGCTGGCTCGAAGGGCTGAATGGCCTACTTCTGCACCTATTGTCTATTGTCTATTGTCTATAGTCTATTGTGGAGCTAGTGTAGATAGGGCATGTTGGTCAGTGTGGGAAAGTTGGGCTGATGGGCCTGTTTCCACACTGTATGACTCTATGACCTTAAACGCTTCAGTTAAATCTCCTTTGTATAAAAGAGAGCAATCCTGGCTTGGTTATTCTCTCCATAATTCCACATAATGTTTTGACAACTTAAGTCAAAAATCAATAGTTAGTAACCATAAAGTTTCTTTATGGCAAAGAACGGCACTGTGAGGAATTTCTTCACCAGATACCTTCTTTCTGCAGAGGTGGGTCTGGGTTATGTGGAGGGACCCACTTGGCTTTGTTCTCAGTAGGCGGCACGGTGGCGCAGCGGTAGAGTTGCTGCTTTACAGCGAATGCAGCGCCGGAGACTCAGGTTCGATCCTGACTACGGGTGCTGCACTGTAAGGAGTTTGTACGTTCTCCCCGTGACCTGCGTGGGTTTTCTCCGAGATCTTCGGTTTCCTCCCACACTCCAAAGACGTACAGGTATGTAGGTTAATTGGCTGGGTAAATGTAAAAATTGTCCCTAGTGGGTGTAGGATAGTGTTAATGTGCGGGGATCACTGGGCGGCACGGACTTGGAGGGCCGAAAAGGCCTGTTTCCGGCTGTAGATATATGATGATGATGATGATGATGAAGGTTTCGATGAACTGGTTGAAATATACACTGTGGAAACAAGCCATCCAGCCCACCGAGTCCATGCTGACCGGTAACCACCCATACCCTAGTTCTATACTACACACTTGAATTGAATTGACTGTGGGCAGATCAATTTCCTTCCTCGGATAAATAAAGTTCTATCGTATCATATAATTGATTGACACAGCATGGAAACAAGCCCTTTGGCCCACCGAGTCCACTCCCACCATTGTCACCTGCTCACACTCGTTCTATGTTATCCTATTTACTCCCTACAATTTACACAGGCCAATGAACCTACAAGCTTGCAAATCTTTGGGAAGTGGGAGGAAACCAGAGCACCCGGAGGAAATCTTCCCAGGGAAACCATAGGGTTTAGCTTTGTATTCAAGTGTAAGAGCAAGTATATAAGAGCAAATGTATAAAATCCTAATGAGGCTCGAGAGGGTAGATGTGGAGATGTTTCCATAAGTGGGTGAGAGGGGCGGCACAGTGGCGCAGCGGTAGAGTTGCTGCCTCACAGCGCCGGAGACCCGAGTTCGATCCTGACCTTGAATGCTGTCTGTATGGAGTTTGCACGTTCTCCCTGTTACTGCATGGGTTTTTCCCCAGGTGCACCGGTTTTCTCCCACACTCCAAAGAGGTACAGGCTTGTGGGTTAATTGGCATCTGTAAATGATAAATTGTCCCGAGTGTGTAGGATAGTGCTAGTGTACTGGGTGGGTCGCTGGTCAGCGCGGACTCAGTGGGTGGCAGAGTCTGTTTCTGCGCTGTATCTCCAAACTAAACTAAACTAAAAGGAGCGTTGATGACTCTGGCCCTGCACTTGCTGGAGTTTAGAAGGACGAATAACGAAAGGCCAGGATAGAGTGGATGTGGAGAGGAGGTTTCCACTAGTGGGGGAGTCTAGGACCAGAGGTCATAGCCTCAGAATAAAAGGACGTTCCTTTAGGAAGGAAACAAGGAAGAATTTATTTGGTCAGAGGGTGGTCAATCTATGGAATTCATTGCCACAGACGTCTGTGGAGGTCAAGTCATTGGGTACTTTCCTAAGTGGAGATTGATAGGTTCTTGATTAGTAAGGGTGTCAAAGGTTATGGAGAGAAGGCAGGAGAATGGGGTTGAGAAGGGAAAATAGACCAGCCATGATTGAATGGCTCAATGGGCCGAATGGCCTCATTCTGCTCCTGCACCTTATGGTTTTCAGGTGAACGTGTCCCCACATCGCCACCATGGAGCGAGTTCTAGGAATTAACCCAATGACGAAGAAGCAACTGCAAAATATTTCCCGTAGCCTGCTATTCATCACTAATTGTTGCATTTAAAATGATGGGACGTTGCCAACACTTTAAGTGACAATTGCTGCTTTATGTGGCTTCCAGAGACCTCTCTTGCAAGTAACAGTTGTGGGCTTATATAAATAGTTGCTCCGCTATTCATAAAAGGCAGAAATTGTATAGGCCAGCTGTGTTTCCCTTGAATGCCCCAATTAATCACACAAAGACAAGATCTCACGCACATGTACAACCAGAGCGCTGTGCTCCCATCCAACCTCCCAGTCACGGCTTGCAATTCTTCCATTCCCCAGCAGGAGACGTGTACAAGAGTGTTTTCTTAAATACTTTGCCGAGTTCAATGGGTTCAACGAGCTCATGAAATTCTCCCCCCTCTCGTATTTACCGTCGCGTCCCGTTTCCTCCGTTGCTCCAGGTGGGGCAGCCAAGCGCCCAGACTCTCCGCCCTGCCAATGCTTTTACCTTTCATTAATTCCCCTCTGCAAATATGTTCTGTTCCAAGCACAGCAAAACTTGAGGAGGTTCCAAGTAAGAATTCCACAGATTGGCCGCTGAGTGCCGTGCGGGATGCCCGCTGTGTGTAGAATGTACAGTGAAGCTTGTTGACTTTAAAGCACAGTCCGTTTCCTTTTCCCTTCCATTCCCCCCCCCCCCCGTTTGTTTTTGCTCAGACGCACTGTGCAATTCTGTCCTCCAGATGAGATAATAGAGTCAGAGAGCACAGAAACAAGCCCTTGTCCGTGCCCACCGCGGTGTCCCAACGCGGGGCGGCACGGTGGCACAGCGGTAGAGTCGCTGCCTCACAGCGACCAGGGACCAGGTTTCCATCCTGACTCTGGGTGCTGTCTGTACGGAGTCTGCATGTTCTCCCTGTGACCCCGCCATTTTTTTTCCGGATGCTCCGGTTTCCCCCCACACTCCAAAGACATAGGTTGCTTGGCTTTGGTAAGTTGTAAGGATTGTCCCTAGTGTGTAGGATCGTGTTAGCGTTGGGTGTGATCGCTGGTCGGACAGGAATCAGAGGGCTGAAGGATCTGTTTTCACGCTGTACCTGTAAAGTACAGAAAAGTCTAAACCCATTTGCCCACGTTTGGCCCATACCCTTCCAAACCTTCCCTATCCATATACCTGTCCAAATGTCTTTTAAATGTTGTTATAGTACCTGCCTCAACTACCTCCTCTGGCAGCTCGTTCCATACACCCACCACCCTCTGAGTGAAAAGTGCTCCTCAGGTTCCAATTAAATCTTTCCCCTCTCATCATCAACCTTTGTCCTCTGGGTCTTGATTCCCCTACTCTGGGTAAAAGACTTTGCATTTGCCCTAGCTATTCCTCTCATGATCTTATACACCTCTCTAAGATCACCCTTCATCTAAGAGGAATAATGTCGTAGCCTGCTCAACCTCTCCCTGTCGCTCAGTCATTTCTTAGCCTGCTCGCTGTTGCTCAGGCCCGAGAGTCCTGGAAACACGCTCATAAATAAGATGTTGAACAGGAGCCACTTCTACCACCTTGGGTGGATGTAGTGTAAGGACTGAGTGAATCAAACTCTGGTATCTGAATCTGGTGATTTATCGAACACAACATTGGACATGAAAGTTTCCATGAAAAGGGCAGGGGAGTCTCCCTCCCTCCAAATCTCCTGGGGAAACATTCAATGATTACATTTAATTGGATTGGATTGGAAAGGAAAGATGCAGCATGGAAAAAGACCCTTTGGCTAACGGAGTCCACGCTGACTACCCATCGCCCGTTCACACGAGTCCTATCGATCCCACTTTCACATCCACTTACCCAGGAAAAACTTACTCGGAGAGTTGTGAAGCTGTGGAACTCTCTGCCTCAGAAGGCAGTGGGGGCCAATCCCCTGGATGCTTTCAAGAGAGAGTTAGAGTCGGGGGAAAGGGTGGAGGGGAGTAGGGGGTGTCGGGAGTGGGGGGAGAGTGGGAGTGGGGGGGAGGGGGGAGTGTCGTGGGGGGGAGTGGGGGTAATGGGGAGGAGTGGGGGGGACATGGACTGTTGTGATTTGCTGCTGAGGACCACTGGAGCAAGCATGTCTTCAATGAAATTAGGTATGTGCATTTTAAAATGAAACCTTTTTCTCCATAGCTTAGTCGTACATTTTGTGTAAGGAAAAAGCAATATTGACAAAACTAAACAATTTTTTCTTCGTTTTGTAAAAAGTATTTCTGTTCAATAACCTTTCTGTAAATAGCAGAATATACTCATGGTAGGCCTGACATTGCACATGTAGTCCAAGAACTACAGACTGTTGGAAATAATACTCGTTTTTCACACATGAATGTAGCATGCATTTGGCCTGCATACTTTCTTTGCTGAAAAGTTGCATTACGCGCCGTATTATGAATTTTGATGTAAAATTCTGAATTTTGGACATCAAAATTCTGAATTTGTAAAATCAAATGTTGGGAGCTCTGCCGAAGGGCCTGTTTCCGTGCTGTGTCTCTAAACTACCCGCGGTTTTGAACGTTGCAGTAGTTCATAGAAACATAGAAACATCGAAAATAGGTGCAGGAGTAGGCCATTCGGCCCTTCGAGCCTGCACCGCCATTCAATATGATCATGGCTGATCATCCAGCTCAGTAGCCTGTACCTGCCTTCTCTCCATACCCCCTGATCCCTTTAGCAAAAAGGGCCACATCTAACTCCCTCTTAAATATAGCCAATGAACTGGCCTCAACTACCTTCTGTGGCAGAGAATTCCACAGACTCACCACTCTCTGTGTGAAGAAATGTTTTCTCATCTCGGTCCTAAAAGACTTCCCCCTTATCCTTAAGCTGTGACCCCTTGGTCTGGACTTCCCCAACATCGGGAACAATCTTCCCGCATCTAGCCTCTCCAACCCCTTAAGAATTTTATATGTTTCTATAAAATCCCCCCTCAGTCTTCTAAATTCCAGCGAGTACAAGCCTAGTCTATCCAGTCTTTCTTCATATGAAAGTCCCGCCATCCCAGGGATCAATCTAGTGAACCTTCTCTGTACTCCCTCTAAGGCAAGAACGTCTTTCCTCAGATTAGGAGACCAAAACTGCACACAATACTCCAGGTGCGGTCTCACCAAGGCCCTGTACAACTGCAGTAGAACCTCCCTGCTCCTAAACTCAAATCCTCTTGCTATGAATGCCAACATACCATTCGCTTTCTTCACTGCCTGCTGCACCTGCACGCTTGCTTTCAATGACTGGTGCACCATGACACCCAGGTCACGTTGCATCTCCCCTTCTCCTAATCGTTCACCATTCAGGTAATACTCTGCTTTCCTGTTCTTGCCGCCAAAGTGGATAACCTCACATTTATCCACATTATATTGCATCTGCCATGCATTTGCCCACTCGCCTAATCTATCCAAGTCACTCTACAGCCTCCTAGCATCCTCCTCGCAGCTAACACTGCCACCCAGCTTCGTGTCATCTGCAAACTTAGAGATGTTGCATTCAATTCCCTCGTCCAAATCATTAATATGCACTGTAAATAACTGGGGTCCCAGCACTGAGCCTTGCAGTACCCCACTAGTCACTGCCCGCCATTCCGAAAAGGACCCGTTTATTCCTACTCTTTGCTTCCTGTCCGCCAACCAATTTTCTATCCACCTCAACACTGAACCCTCAATACCGTGTGCTTTAAGTTTGTACACCAATCTCCTATGTGGGACCTTGTCGAAGGCCTTCTGAAAGTCCAGATATAACACATCGACTGGTTCTCCCTTATCCACTCTACTAGTTACATCCTCGAAAAATTCTATAAGATTCGTCAGACATGATTTGCCTTTTGTAAATCCATGCTGACTTTGTCCGATGATTTCACCACTTTCCAAATGTGATGCTATCACATCTTTAATAACTGACTCTAGCATTTTCCCCACTACCGATGTTAGGCTAACTGGTCTATAATTCCCCGTTTTCTCTCTCCCTCCCTTTTAAAAAAGTGGGGTTACATTAGCTACCCTCCAGTCCTCAGGAACTACTCCAGAATCTAAAGAGTTTTGAAAAATTATCACTAATGCATCCACTATTTCTGAGGCTACTTCCTTAAGCACTCTGGGATGCAGCCTATCTGGCCCTGGGGATTTATCTGCCTTTAATCCATTTAATTTACCTAACACCACTTCCCGACTAACCTGGATTTCCCTCAGTTCCTCCATCTCATTAGACCCCCGGTCCCCCGCTATTTCCGGCAGACTGTTTATGTCTTCCTTAGTGAAGACAGAACCAAAGTAGTTGTTCAATTGGTCTGCCATCTCCTTGTTCCCTATGATCAATTCACCTGTTTCCGACTGCAAGGGACCTACATTTGTCTTAACTAATCTTTTTCTCTTCACATATCTATAAAAGCTTTTGCAGTCAGTTTTTATGTTCCTTGCCAGTTTTCCCTCATAATCTATTTTCCCTTTCCTAATTAAGCCCTTTGTCCTCCTCTGCTGGACTCTGAATTTCTCCCAGTCCTCTGGTATGCTACTTTTTCTGGCTAATCTGTATACTTCATCTTTTGTTTTAATACTATCCTTGATTTCCCTTGTTAGCCACGGATGCACTACCTTTCCTGGTTTGTTCTTTTGCCAAACTGGGATGAACACTTGCTGTAATTCATATCTTGGACAATTCACGCCTCATTCCCTCAAAGTTACCTTTCTTTAAGTTCAGAACACTTGTTTCCGTATTGACTTTGTCACTCTCCATCCTAATGAAGAACTCCACCATATTATGATCACTCTTGCCCAAGGGGCCTCGCACAACAAGACTGCTAACTAACCCTTCCTCATTACTCAATACCCAGTCTAGAATGGCCTGCTCTCTCGTTGGTTCCTCGACATGTTGGTTTAGAAAACATCTCGCAAACATTCTAAGAAATCCTCTTCCTCAGCACCCCTGCCAGTTTGGTTCACCCAATCTATATGTAGATTGAAGCCACCCATTATAACTGCTGCACCTTTGGTGCATGCATTTCTAATTTCCTGCTTGATGCCATCCCCAACCTCACTACTGGTGTTAGGTGGCCTGTACACAACTCCCACTAGCGTTTTCTGCCCCTTAGTGTTTCGTAGCTCTACCCATATCGATTCCACATCCTCCGAGCTAATGTCCTTCCTTTCCATTGCGTTAATCTCCTGTCTAACCAGCAACGCTACCCCACCTCCTTTTCCTTTCTGTCTATCCCGCCTGAATATAGAATATTCCTGGATGTTGAGCTCCCAGCCTTGGTCACCCTAGAGCCATGTCTCCGTAATCCCAACTACATCATAATCATTAACAACAATCTCCACATTTAATTCATCCACCTTATTCCGAATACTCCTTGCATTGAGACACAAAGCCTTCAGGCTTGTTTTTATAACACTCTTGCCCCTTATATAATTATGTTGCAAAGTGGTCCTTTTTGATTTTTGCCCTGGATTTGTCTGCCTGCCACTTTTACTTTTCACCTTGCTACCTATTGTTTCTACCCTCACTTTATACCCCTCTGTCTCTCTGCTCTTGTTCCCATCCCCCTGCCATATTAGTTTAAATCCTCCCCGACAGCACTAGCAAACACCCCCCCCAAGGACATTGGTTCCATTCCAGCCCAGGTGCAGACCGTCCTGTTTGTACTGGTCCCACCTCCCCCAGAACTGGTTCCAATGTCCTAGAAATTTGAATCCCTCCCCCTTGCACCATTTTTCAAGCCACGTATTCATCTGTAATATCCCCCTATTTCTACTCTGACTAGCACGTGGCACTGGTAGTAATCCAGAGATTATTACCTTTGAGGTCCTACTTTTAAGTTTATCTCCTAGCTCCCTAAATTCACCTTGTAGGACCTCATCCCGTTTTTTACCTATATCGTTGGTGCCAATGTGCACCACGACAACTGGCTGCTCACCCTCCCCCTCCAGAATGTTCTGCAGCCGCTCTGAGACATCCCTGACTCTTGCACCAGGGAGGCAACATACCATCCTGGAGTCTCGTTTGCGATCGCAGAAACGCCTATCTATTCCCCTTACAATCGAATCCCCTATCACTATAGCCCTTCCACTCTTTTTCCTCCCCTCCTTTGCCGCAGAGCCACCCACGGTGCCATGAACTTGGCTGCTGCTGCCTTCCCCTGATGAGGCATCTCCCCCAACAGTATCCAAAATGGTATATCTGTTTAGGAGGGAGATGACCGCAGGGGACTCCTGCACTACCTTCTTTATGCTACGCTGGCTAGTGGCCACCCTTTCCCTTTTTGTCTGCTTAACCTTTACCTGTGGTGTGGCCAACTCACTAAAAGTGCTATAAACGTGCTATTCGGGGCATCCCATTGCGGTGAGGAATACCCCAAAGTGTATTATTTCTCCTTCCCTTCATTCGTGCCGCTGTAACTGGCGTGTCAGTTGAGCGCCATCGTTCGAGTGCGGACGACGTAGAACTAGAATCCCGACTTTGTGTCGTGGAGCTGGTAGAGCAATTGGCGACTGAAGTGGTGCACATGAAAAGCCCGATTCAGACTGATGGATACCATCTAAATATTTACAGTGGCTGAGCAGAATGCAAGCCAAGCACCCTCTGAACTAATATGCTGCTTGCAACATGATCCTGCCCTTCATTTTATATCAGCCTTGTTTGAGGCTGATTTTACAGAAAGGGCCTTTCTGAATGCAGTCCCTTATAGAAACTCAGAGAAGAGTCCAGAGCCAGCAATGGTTTTGAAACCTGTGTGCTGTACTTTCTCAGTTAACCCTAATAAGTGCTTTTCCATGTCATATCCCCTGAAAACTGACTAGGTTTCAATTATTTCCTCTCTGTGATCATTTTATTTAAAGTGTACGCAGTTTGGCAGTAGTTGCGACGTACAAGGAACTGCTGAGACTGGGATCTTGCAGGAGTGTCCGAGGAATGCAGAGGCTAGTTTACAAAGAAAAAGGCACAAAGTGCTGGAGTAACCCAGCAGTCCAGGCAGCCCTTGTCCGTGTGTCCCTGGAGAGGGAACACTGTGGGGGCTCTGGTGGCCTTCCATGAACGCTGGTCACCGCGGGGGAAGAGGTCAAGTGAATCGTGGATAAAGATGATAACCTTATCATTTGATGTTTGCAAACTGCGGGGCAGTTTTTACCTTTCCTGTAACTGTGATTATTTGAATAAAGGTTCCTTGTTAGAAAACAAAGCGGTACGGTAGCGCAGCGGTAGAGTTGCTGCTTTACAGCGAATGCAGCGCCGGAGACTCAGGTTCGATCCTGATTACGGGTGCTGCACTGTAAGGAGTTTGTACGTTCTCCCCGTGACCTGCGTGGGTTTTCTCCGAGATCTTCGGTTTCCTCCCACACTCCAAAGACGTACAGGTATGTAGGTTAATTGGCTGGGTAAATGTAAAAATTGTCCCTAGTGGGTGTAGGATAGTGTTAATGTGCGGGGATCGCTGGGCGGCACGGACTTGGAGGGCCGAAAAGGCCTGTTTCCGGCTGTATATATATGATATGATATGATATGAAAGCGGGTCAGGCAGCATCTCTGGAGAGTGTGGATATGTGGCGTTACAGGTTGGATAGTGTATAGGTTGGGCAGCACAGTGGCACAGCAGCGGTAGATTTGCTGCCTTACAGTGCTAGAGACCCGGGTTCCATCCTGATTAAGGGTGCTGTCCGTACAGATTTCGTACGTTCTCCATTTGACCACGTGGGTTTTCTCTGGGCGCTCCGGTTTCCTCTCACTTCGGTAAAAATTGTTAATTGTTCCTGGTGTGTAGGATAGTGCTAGTTTACAGGGTGATCACTGGTTGGCGTGGACTTGGTGAGCCGAAGAGCCTGTTACCGCGATGTAGGTTTAGACTTCAGAGATACAGCGCAGAAACAGGCCCTTCAACCCACCAAGTCCACATCGACCAGCGATCACCCCATTACAGTCTAAAGTCTAAAGACTACTTGGGGCTGGCACAGAACCAATGGGCCGAATGGCCTTGTTTTTGGAAAAGGTTATTATCGGCAATAGTGAATGCTAAAGCTGTAGACTGCAGTACAGGTAATCTAACATACATGTGATTTTGAGACTCACCACAGCCGTTTCCCATTTTCCAGAGCAGTTCAGGATGGGTAATAAAATTACATCTGCTTCCTGCAAATAAATTTTAAAAAACCATAATAAGGCAAAGAAATTGCACTTATTTAAGTCCCCTGGACTAACACCACCTCTCTCCACAGCGAAACAAGTCTAAATAAAAACTGATGGAAAGGAAAACAGAACAACATTAAATAAATATTTCCTTTAATAAGTTTTTTTCCACATAGAAAAATATGGTCAACTTGTACAAAAGGAGGCATTCAAATAGCGTTGAACACATACAAGTTGACAGGAAGGAGGAGTATTTTACATAAACTTACCGACATTACTTTATTTTTTATTTCAACTTTTAATGTTCAATCAATTAAAAAATACAGACCACCAAACTGAGTCAGTTCTGACCCGAAACATCACCGATCCGTGTCCTCCAGAGCCTGATCTCCTGAGTTACTCCAACAATTTGTGTCCTTTTGTGTAAACCAGCATCTGCAGTTACTTGTGTCAACCAAATTGATTGATTGACACAGCTGGGAAACAGGGCCTTCGTCCCATTGAATCCACGCTGACCATTGAACACCCACACACACGTTCTATGTTATCTCACTTTCTCATCCACTCCTTATATGCGAGGGAGCAATTTACAGAGGACCAATTAACCTGCAAACCTGCACGTCTGGGATGTGGGAGGAAACTGGAGCACCTGGAGGAAACCCACGCGGTCACTGGGAGAACGTGCAAACTCCACACACAGACAGCACCCGTAGTCAGGATCGAAGCTGGACACAAGACGCTGGAGTAACTCAAGACAGGCAGCATCTCTGGAGAGAAGGAATGGGTGACTTTTCGGGTTGAGACCCTTCTTCAGACTGTTTAGTCAGGATCGAGTCAGGATCTCTGGCGCTATGAGACAGCAGCTCTACCCGAGCCCCTGTGCCACCCCCAGTGACTTTAACTCTTGTCTTGCAGGAATCGAGAATCTGTATGAGAGAGCTCTCCAACTGCGCAAGAACCTGCTCACGCTGCCACACTCCGTCATTGTCGTGATGAGATACCTCTTCTCCTTTCTGAACCAGTGAGTGTTGTTCTCACCACCCCCCCACCCTGTGGTTGAATGCTACTTTATAAGTCATTATTGTACACGGTTCAGTACAGGTGTCACTAATACATAAGCACTTAGTCAAGTATCTCATCTTAGACAAGCATCTCAGGTACAGTATGTGTTTAGGAGTAGCACACTGAGACAGTATGCAGGTCCCAGTTGTTGTTGAGTGCTTTACCCCACCGTGTCCATCCAGGCCGTGTCCGGTCCATGTGCTCGGCCAATTTTAAAAATCAAAACTAATTTGATTCAATTATTTACAATAATATGTACAAAAACAATCCAATAACAACAGACCCGCCGCCAGAATACAAATATTACCAAGTATTCTTCTTACACGCAATCCCCTTGGTGCCCAGCGGTCCCAGAATTCCCTCAAGGTGACCATGGATACTGTGAGTTCTTTCTCAAGGGACACCCGGGCACGGATGTAAAGGGGCAGGCAGCCGGGTTCGGGCGAAGCCCTCTTCTGCCTGGCACCGTGATCCACCAATGACCAGCTTGGCCAGGCCCAGGAGCAAGCCAACCAGGGCATCCTGTGAACTCCCCACTCCCCGATGCACAGGCTGCCCAACGATGAAGATGGTGGGACTAGAGTGTGTGCTCGGCCTCCTGGAGCTGCTCCCAGTCCAGCCGAGCCCCAGGCCCACGCCACCGTCGAGGCACTGCGCTGCCACCCACAGCCGGTCTGCTCACCGGCCCTCCGTCCAGACTCTGACCCCCTCCTCTCCGGTCCGCGGGGAAACAGGGGCCGGGCTCGGCAACTTCCCAGTTCTACGGCGGTGAGCCAGTCCTAACATTGGGTATGTCCGCGGCACCTCAGGCTCACCCTCTGCCGCGTGGCACCTTGGCACTCGTGCTCATTCAAGATGTCTGTCGGCTGGCTGGAACCTCGTGAGCTGCTGTGTCTTTCGGTGCATGCCCTGTGGGGAAGGAAAGCACTGGGGGGGATCAGACCCAAAACACAATGGATGCACAATGGATAGGAATGGTCACGAGGCATATGGGGCAAACCCGGGCAGATGGGACAAGTGCAGATGGGGCATCCTGGATGCATGGGCAGGTTGGGCCGAATGGCCTGTTTCTGTGCTGCAGGACAAAGCTTAGTGAATGCACATTTCCAGGGAAGTGGTATGATTGACTGATTGAAACAAAGCATGAAAACAGGCCCTTCGGCCCACTGAGTCCATGCCGACCCTCAATCATCCCTTCACACTTGTCCTACGTTATCCCACTTTCTCATCCTCTCCCATCACACGGGCCAATAAACCGACAAACCTGCGCCGCTTTGGAATGTGGGGGAACACCGGAGCACTCAAAGCTGGTACAGCTGCGACCCACAGCGTCAGCGGTTCCATCCTGACCTCGGCTGCTGCCTGTGTGGAGTGTGCACGTTTTCCCTGTGACCACCTGGGGTTTTTTCCGGGTGCTCCGGTTTTCTCCCACATCCCAAAGATGCGCGGGTTTGTGGGCTAATGGGCCTCTGCGTCGGGAGTGGATGGGAAAGTGGGATAACGTAGAACTGGCGTGGACGGGTCGGTGTGGACTCGGGGGGCCTGTTTCTCCTGAATCTGTGTCCTTCCCCCGCCCCTCTCCCACCGCTGAACCCTGTGCGTCTCTCCCTACGCGTCTCTCCCACCGCTGAACCCTGTGCGTCTCTCCCTACGCGTCTCTCCCACCGCTGAACCCTGTGCGTCTCTCCCTACGCGTCTCTCCCACCGCTGAACCCTGTGTGTCTCACCCTACGCGTCTCCCACCGCTGAACCCTACGCGTCTCTCCCTCCACTGAACCCTGTGCATCTCACCCTACGCGTCTCTCCCACCGCTGAACCCTTCCCGTCTCACCCTCCGCTCCCTTGGCAGCCTCTCGCAGTTCAACGATGAGAACATGATGGACCCCTACAACCTGGCCATCTGCTTCGGCCCAACGCTGATGCCCGTCCCCGATAACCAGGACCAGGTCTCCTGCCAACCCCACGTCAACGAGCTGATTAAGACCATCATCATCCACAATGAGCTCATCTTCCCAGACTCCAAGGACCTGGACGGCCCCGTCTACGAGAAGTGCATGTCTGGGGAAGACTATTGGTAAGTGCGGTATAAAACTGCTTGAGCTTTATTGTGGTTTTAGTTTTAGAGATACGACGTGGAAAAGGCCCTTCTAGCGAGCCCCGCACAATAACGCTGCCCTACACACACCAGGGCCAATTTACACTTATACCAAGCCAGTTAGCCTACAAAATCTCTACATCTTTGGAGTCTGTGAGGAAACCGGAGCAGCCGGAGGAAACCCAGGCAGGTCATGGGGAGAACGTACAAACTCCGTACAGACAAGCACCCGTAGTCGGGATCGACCCAGGGTCTCTGGTGCTGTGAGGCAGCAGCTCTACCGCTGTGCCACCATGCCGCCCTGATAGGACTGGTCCTATCCCTCTAACCTGTTAGAACTAAGAGTGTTTTATTGTCATTAGTCCCGAAACAGAAAAATGAAATTCTTACTTGCAGCACATTACAGATTACACTAAGGGGAGGGGGGGGGGGGCTGGGGGGAGAGTGGGGGGAGGGGGGTATTGTAGATGGTGAAGATGGTTGTCAAAGATTGCAGCAGGATCTCGATCGGGTTGGGCAGGTGGGATGAGGTATGGTTGATGGAATTTAATGCAGAGAAATTGTCCCTGAACGTTTAAGTCTGCCTCAAATGCCCCTCAAATAGGTGTTAAGTGGGTCACCTTCAGCCTATATGGTGGAGATACTATGGAATAAAAAGGAACTGCAGATACTGGTTTATCCTAGTCTGACCCGAAACGTCACTCATCCGTGTTCTTCAGCGATGCTGCCCGACCCGCCCAGTTACTCCAGTACTTTGGGACCTTTTTTTCCATCTTTGGTGGAGATTATACCAGTCCAGTAATTCAGTCTGCGAATTAACCCTGTGCCTGCTTTCCCCCAGGATATTCCACTGTGCACACAATTCCTGGACCATTTCCCGGTGGTGGTAGTTGTGTAAAGCATCGCTAAACATGTTGCCGGGCAGTCTGTTGACATAGGGAGAGCGTATTCTCTCCAATTCAAAGCCATGTCAATAAAACTCCGTGACACATGAAAATATTTTGAGCGTGTTACTCAGCTTGCTTCATTTAAATTACCAGACACAGAAGGTCACTTTGTCCCCAGAGTCTGTTCATCCAACTCAAATAGACCAATCTTAAAATATTTTAACTCCATCTTCCATTACCAAGTACTCCTTGCCTGTCCAAACGCATCCACCTCAGTGGCATACGTTTCGATTGACGTCCTTGTGCAGCCAGAGCAGGCCAGGCCTTTATTCCTCAAGAGCGTAGGAGGATGAGGGGTGATCTTGCAGAGCTGCACAGAATTATGGGAGGAATAGGCCGGGTAAATGCACAGAGGATAGGCACAGAATGCTGGAGTAAGTCGGCGGGTCAGGCAGCATCTCTCCGCACAGCTATAAGGGGAGGTTGGGCAGGCTAGGACTTTATTCCGTGAAGTGTTGGAGAATGAGGGGTGGTAATCTTACAGAGGTGTACAAAATCATGAGAGGAATAGATCGGGTAAATGCACAGTCTTATGCCCAGAGTAGGGAAATCGAGAACTAGAGGGCATAGGTTTAAGGTGAAGGGGGAAAGATTTAATAGGAAGCTGAGGGGTAACTTTTTCACACAAGGACTGGCGGGTGTGTGGAACGAGCTGCCGGAGGAGGTAGTTGAGGCAGGTACTTTCATCACGTTTAAGAGACAATTAGACAGGTACATGGATAGGACAGGTTGAGCGGGATATGGGCCAAACTTGGGCAGGTGGGACTGGTGTAGATGGGGCATGTTGGTCAGCGTGGGCAGGTTGAGCCAAAGGGCCTGTTTCCACACTGTTATGACTCTATGCAAGTTTCAGATTTCCACTGTGAAAATTTCCCAAAATCAAAATGAATAAACTATTAAGGTTGATCCACCTTTTCAGAACTCCATAGAAAAATCTCTACACCCCTCTTGCCTCCTTAACACTTCCTTTCTGTCAAGCGTTGAGTCATTCATTCTATTATCTCCTCACGTGGCCTGGTGACAATTATCTGTTTGATTCGAGTTTTGCCGAGTGCTTTGGGATAGTTACTAGCATAGAAGGCTGTATACAAATACCTGCTGCTGCTGTTGAGCTGGTCACTACCATCGATGCTCTCAAACTCTTCATGACTTCAGTCAGACTTTGGTGCACAATTGTAGACTATTTCAGTCAGGAAAAGACCATAATGAAGAGTATCCTCTGGAACAGGCTCAAACTCAAACCCAATAGACTTAAACTCAACTCAACAGAAAGTCGAGAGTGTTGGTCACAAATCTAGTACTTTGACAGTGGAAACACAGGAAAGGAGAATTGAGCGGTAGAATGGACCAGTGTGGAAACAGGCCCCTCGATCCAACTTGCCCACACCAACCAACATGTCCCAACTACACTAGTCCCACCTGTGTGCGTTTGGCCCATATCCCTCTAAACCTTTATGGTCCATGTACCTGTCTAAATGTTTTTTTAAATATTGTGATAGTACCTGCCTCAATTACCTCCTCCAGCAGCTTATTCCATATATCTACCACACTTTGTGTTGAAAGGATGCCCTTTTAAATCTTTCCCCCTCACCTTAAATCTATGCCCTTTGGTTCTTGTTTCCCCTACTCTGGGTAAAAGACTCTGTGCGTCTACCTTATCTATTCCTCTCATGATCTTACTGAAGGCATGACAGCTAATGCCAAAGAATTGAATCTGAGGGTGTTAAAAGGAGGACAGAAATCTCTTTGAGTTTAGAGATACAGTTTGCAAACAGGCCCTTCAGCCTACTGAGTCCACACCGACCATCAATCACCCATTCACACTAGTTCTACGTTATCCCACTTTCACATCCACTCCCTACACACCCGGGGCTATTTACAGAGGGCCAGTTGACCTACAAACCCGCGCGTCTCTGTTGATGTGAGAAGAGACAGAAGGACGCGGAGGAAAACCACGCGGTCACAGGGAGAACGTGCAAACTCCGCACACAGACAGCGCCCGAGGTCAGGATTGAACCTGGGTCCCTGGCGCCGTGAGGCAGCAACTCTCCGGGGCTGTCAGACTGAAGAAAAGGTCTTAAGGCACAATGGAGGGAGTTTTGAGCACAGGAGTAGGAGCGAGGTCACATGGCAATGGAGTTTTGGGTGCCCCCTGGCTCTCGGGAGGATGGTATGTACGGAGACGTAACACTATTATTATCCATCTTGTCCCACAGTGACAGTCCATACAGTGACCATGGGACATTGGAGGAGGTTGACCTGGACACTTGTGCTGAGACCCACACCAGTGAAGATGGTAGGTGTCCTTTTGTTGAACATTGAATTCTCCAGCTTTAGGTGACTACATAACCCCTCCCTCTCTCCCTTCTTGTCCCATGTACTCTCTCCTACCTCCTCTCCTCTGTGCCACACCTGGACTCGTACCTATTTCCCCCGTCCCCCTACCCTTCCACCCACATTCCTTCCTCTAGCTTCACAATTTGCAACTTTAGACGTTAAAGATACAGTGTGGAAACAGTGGGCCCTTTGGCCCACCGAGTCCATGCCGACCAGCGATCACCCCGTGCACGAACTCTAACCTACACATTGGACACAATTTACAGAAGCCAATTAACTTACAAACCTTGTGGGAGGAAATCAGAGCACCCGGAGAAAACCCACACGGTCACAGGGAGAATATGCAAACTCCGTAAGGACAGCACCCTTAAGGATTGAACCCGGGTCTCTGGCGCTGTGAGGCAGCAACTCTACCGCTGCATCACTGTGGTCGAATTTGAGGTGGGAGTTGAGGAGAGTGTGGGGAGAACAGGTTTCAGGGAAAATTAGTGATGGGGATGGGATTAGTCTGGGAGCTGCCGTATAGTCAGCGGAACCAAATGAACTGCTTCTGTGCCGTGTTTAGCCGCATCGATTAGGAGTGAGGCTCTGGAACCACAGGGTAGGCCGGTCTGGGTCAGAATGAACATTGTGTGCTAAGGAACTGCAGATGCTGGTGTACACCAAAGCTAGGCACAAAATGCTGGAGTAACTCAGCGGGTCAGGCGGCATCTCTGGATAGAAGGAAAGGGTGATTTTTCGG
Organism: Rhinoraja longicauda; assembly: GCF_053455715.1. Taxonomy (NCBI): domain Eukaryota; kingdom Metazoa; phylum Chordata; class Chondrichthyes; order Rajiformes; family Arhynchobatidae; genus Rhinoraja; species Rhinoraja longicauda. Next base: position 24,235,376 of record NC_135972.1, on the reverse strand, counting down.
TTCGAGACCCTTCTTCAGACTGAGAGTCAGGGGAGAGGGAAATGAGAGATATGGATGGGTAAGGTGTGAGAACGAGAGATCAAAGGGGACAAAGATCAAGGAAGATGTAGAATAGATCATTAGCTCGGGGAAGGTGGCATTAACGAGGTGAGTTTCATAGTCATTTTTTTTACCAAAACTGGCTTTTTAATTTTGTATTATTTCTTGAGCTGAATTAAAATTCCCAGCTGCAGTGTTGGGATGTCAGCAGGTATCTGCAGATTGTACAGCCTGGTTCTGGATTACAAAACCTGCAACATTACCACTGTCCTAACCCTCCAGTCACCATGGTGATGTATAATTGCTGGAGGCAGTATTAAGAATCTTGGCTTGCACCTTTTTTTAATATCCTGGCACTGGTTCTGTCTGAAGTAACATCCTGAATATAAATGGGGAAGTGTGGTGCTGTGAACTAAAGAGCCTCCAACGCAATCTCCCAACATAATCCAAGACCTTTCCCGACCCGCTCATTCCTTCTTCTCCCTGCTCAAGTTGGGCAGAAGATAAAGAGGCTTGAAAGTACGCACCGCCAGAGTCAGGAACTGCCTCTTCCCCTCTCTCATTGTGCTCCAGACCCTCACCACTCTGTGTAAAAAATTGCCCAACCCATCTCCATTCAGCTTTCCCCCTCTCACCTTATAGCCATGCCCTTTAGTCTGCGACATTTCCACCCTGGGGAACAAGGTTCCGACTGTCTACCCTATCTGTGCAATACAATACAATACAATACAATATATCTTTATTGTCATTGTACAGGGGTACAACAAGATTGGGAATGCGCCTCCCATACGATGCAATAATTTAATTAATTTAAACAACAACAACCCAACGAAACAAATTGTAACAGTTTTAAGACAGAATAAAGTGCAAGTAGATCTGTGCCGGATCACTGTGCGATGTGACCATCCGGCTCAGCAGGACCGGTTCATAGCAGCTATGGCCCTGGGGATGAAGCTGTACCTGAGTATGGAGGTGCGAGCGTAGAAGGCCTTGTATCGTCTGCCCGATGGAAGGCGTTCGAACAGACTGTTGCAGGGGTGTGAAGAGTCTTTGTGGATGCTGGTGGCTTTTCTGAGGCATCGTGTGTTGTAGATGCCCTCCAAGGCTGGTAGCTGTGTTCCGATGGTCCTCTGACCTCTATGGACTACCCGCTGAAGAGCTTTCCTTTCTGCCTCCATGCAGCTGAAGTACCACACAGGGATGCCATGTGTTAGTATGCTCTCTATGGTGCCTGGTCATTCAGTACAGAAATCAGCCCTTCGGCCCAACTTCCCCATGCCGACCAACATGTCCCATCTGCACTAGTCCCACCTGCCTGTATTTGGCCCATATTAGTCAGAGGGTGGTGAATCTGTGTAATTCTTTGCCACAGAAGGCTATGGAGGCAAAGTCAGTGAATATATTTACGGCAGAGATAGATAGATTCTTGATTATCAGAACGCGTATCAGAGGTTATGGGGAGAAGGCAGGAGAATGGGGTTAGGAGGGAGAGATGGGTCAGCCGTGATTGAATGGCGGAGTAGACTTGATGGGCCGAATGGCCTTATTCTACTCCTATCATTTATGACCTTATGATTATGATCATATCTCTAAACCCATCCTATCCATGTACCAGTGCAAATGTTTTTTAAACATTGTGACAAAACCTGCCTCAACTACCTCCTCTGGCAGCTCGTTCTATATACCCAGCACCCTTTGCGTAAAAAATACTTTGTCCCTCAGGTTCCTATTAAATCTTTCCATCCCTCACCTTAAACCTATGTCCTCTGGTTCTTGTTTCCCCTACTTTTTTTTCCAAGAATAAACTTTATTCAGAATAATAAAAAATATATACAAAACAGGAACAGTGCAAAACACACTTCTGACATTCTCACAGCTGCACAGACATTCATCCGCGTTATATTTGGGAGTGTTGATAGAACCACCATTTTACCTTAGACTTTAGAGATGTGGAAACGGCCCACTGAGACCGCGCCGACCCTTACACCAGCACTACCCTACACACGAGGGGCAATTTACTGAACGCACGTCTTCAGTGCGTGCAAACCTGCACGTCTTTGGATTGTGGGAAGAAATTGAGCACCCAGGAAAAACCCACGTGGTCACTTGGAGAACGTACAAACTCCGTACAGACAGCACCCTTAGTCCCTCCGTACAGACAGCACCCTTAGTCACTGCGTACAGACAGCACCCAGTCACTGTGTACTGACAGCACCCATAGTCCCTCCGTACAGACAGCACCCATAGTCACTGCGTACAGACAGCACCCATAGTCACTCCGTACAGACAGCACCCATAGTCACTGCGTACAGACAGCACTCATAGTCACTCCGTACAGACAGCACCCATAGTCACTCCGTACAGACAGCACCCATAGTCAGGCACCCTTGCTACTGATGTGGCTCCCTGGGGTGTTACCCCTTCTCTCGTTTGAGGGGCGCCTCCACCAGACTCTGCCCCTCAATGTCCAGCAGCGGAAGGACCCTAGACTG